>NC_054379.1:147129916-147764916 GCF_017654675.1 Xenopus laevis | reverse complement strand
GAAGTCATTGTCTTTCTGTTCTGTGGAGGGATAGTGGTCAGTACTGCTCAACAGCAACCCTGAGCACTATAACTTGGGTTTTACATGTGGGGAGAAAGAGTTCAGACAATTATTTTTTTATGCTGGAATGAATCGTTGCAGAGTGAAAAGTGAATTGTTAAATGTAAAATTTTGGCCACTTGATCTTCCAACAAAGATCCAAATGCCCATTCACCACTTTTTACTTCTTCTTTCTCTCTTCTCATGTCATTTTATCTAAAGGCCCCTTCTTCTCTGCTTTTCCACATTTTTTCCTTTTCTACTTTCTTCCCTCATTACCGTATATACTCGAGTATAAGCCGAGTTTTTCAGCACCCAAAATTTGCTGAAAACCGCTACCTCGGCTTATACTCGAGTCAGTACACAAAAGGCTGCAAAAATGGGTGCACTTCAGGAGCTCCTCCGTTGCCCCTGCACCCCTGATTGGGCCCCGCATCCGTGGGGTCGGCAAGACTGCCCAAATCCAGCGCTTCCTACCATAAGTACCGGCGCACAGTAGAGGAGATGCACTATTCAGGGGTGCAGTGATTTTCTCTCCCGATCCCTCAGAGCTTTTCTTCTCTGCAGCAGACTTTTCTTTTCACAGCTTCCCTTGCTGCCGCTCCTCCTCCCTTGTCACAGTCTCTGCTGCAGGATCAAATTACTTTGGCTGTGACAAGGAGAAGGAGAGAGCGCTACCAGCAGCTGTGGAGCATCTGATTGGCCAGCAGCACTCAAATGGTTTTCAGCTCGGGAGAAAAGGAAGCAAGGAAGGAGCTGCTACTATCACATTAGCACTGCAGTCTGCAGCCTTCTCACCACTTTCCCACCCACATGGTCAGTCAGTGCCTCTGTTAAGTTTTCCCTGGGTTATTGTGCTGGCTACTTGTCCACTTTCTAGTTAAAGCCAGAGAGCAGTGCAGGCATTAAATCTGTGCCATTCTGCTATGATATCTGGAGGTATTTATACATGTACTTGCCGCTGTGCCATCTTTTTGTACGCTCTGGGGGTATTTAGTAATAGAGTGCCAAGTCTCCCAGTCCATCATTTCTCACCCTAGGCTTATACTCGAGTCAATACATTTTCCCAGTTTTTCTAGGTAAAATTAGGTACCTCGGCTTATACTCGGGTCGGCTTATACACGAGTATAAATGGTACATTATCGATTTCTATGCTCTCTTCTATTTTTATGTCTTTCTTTCTAAGCTCTCTCTTTTCTTTTTCTTCTCTTTAATATTATTTATTCTGTTCTTTTCCGTTATCTTTCCACCAGATTCTAGTATAATAGACATCTTTATTCAATGTGTCTTTGGTAATATTTTTAAATGTAAACACACTTTCAATAAATGCCTAATTGAATAGTATAGTATATAGTATGGTATAATATTATAGTATATAATAATAGATTATAATAGTATTTTTTAAATGAAAAAAAAAATGATGTTTCCTTCCGTATTTAATTTCTTTTAGGTACAGGATTTTTATCACAACAGGATATTTTTGCATTTCTTTGTCCACCAACTTTAAAAGACTTGAGACAGGAATAAAATCCATTAATTTAAATTTAAGAACAGCTTATATGGTGCATGACAGGCTATTCTTCTTCTTAAACCTTGTGTAATTTAGTGTAGATGAAATGGCTTTTTTTTTGCATAGCGTTAATTGACAACAAAGTACATATTCATTTATAACACAGTGTTCCATATTTTATTTTAGGTATAATTAGTTGTGTGAATCGGTCATACATCTTTGTGTTATTATGATCTCATATATGCTGTTTCAGCTATTATTATAAAAAATTAGATCTTAATATTTTGGTGATTCATTAGCAGTTTTATAGCTGCCCCTTTATTAAGTCACATGCCAACTGGTTGTCGCAAGGATAAAGGTATCATATAAGCATATAAGGTCAAAATAATTTACACATACATAAAATATCACATAGGTATGGAATATGCTTAAGGTTTTGGGGGGTCGGGTCTATATAAGGGTTTAAATTGTTTATTCCTTTAACCTAAACAACTTATGTTTAGTAAAAATAAAAAGTAGAATGTATTATTGTATAAACCCAACAGGATTATTTTGGATATATGGATTGATGCAGCCTACTTACCATCAAGTACAAGGTACTGCTTTATTATTACAGAGAAAAATCAAATAAAAAAAATAAAAAAAATATAATTATTTGCCCCTCAGGGACTCTATTGAAGATTTCCTTCCCATAATTCAGCGCTTTATGGATATGAGAGTTTCTGGATAAGGAATCCTATACCTGTATTTTCAAATATGTCATTAGTCAACTTATTTGAAATTTGGAAGTTTAATATACAAATCAGTCAAAACTTTCATTTAGATTTCCATTATATCAATTAACACATTTCTGCCATGAGAATTAGGGGATTTCTATGTGGAAATTTTCCAGTTGTTAGAACTGAATTTAAGGTGAATTATCAACCACATCCTCCACCAATGAAATTCTGAATAGCCCCTATCCTTTCACAGTGAGTCATAAACATAATTCGCAGCCATATTTGTAAGAGTCCACAGATTCAATTAAATATGTAGATTTATTTTGATTGGTTTTTTTTATTATTATTAATGAACCCTTAATCTGCTAAGGGTCAGTATAGGACAATGTGATCACCTATTCACCTTTTAGAAGTCTAAAGGTCAACTACAGGTATAGAATCCTTTATCCAGAAACCCGTTATCTAGAAAGGCTGTCTCCCATAGACTGAATCAAATAATTCACATTTTTAACAATTATTTCATCTTTCTCTGTTATAAGAAAACTGTTTCTTGTACTAGACACCAATTGGGATCTAAGTAATCCTTACTGGTGGCAAAGCAATCCTATTGGGTTAATTTAAAATTCAAATGATTTTTTAGTATGGGGATCCACTTTTTGGAAAGATCCCTTATATATGGAAAATCCCAGGTCCTGAACATTCTGGATAACAGGTGCCATACCTGTACTATAAAAGAAAGCATAATCATGCTTTTTTTTGGTTATCCAGGAGATATTCTGGGAGTCCAGACTTGCCTGACACATCTAGCTGAACATAACATATCACTGCTCATTTTTGATATCCGTCCAACGCATGATGTTTATTCCTCTATCAGACAGATCCCAGGGACAGAAGTACTGGTGTTACCATCTTGGATAGTTTCTGTGGTCAGCTGTGCCTATGCAGACCTGGCCAATGCACAGTGGAAAGAACATGAATAGGTCTTGTTGTCTCACCACACCTGGGTTTTACATGCAGCTGCTTAGTTCACAACAAGGTTACTGTTCATAGTAAGGAAACAATTTCACACCAGCCACCCACTCACTAGTACATTAAAACATTTCTTGGCAATCAATGTCAAGAGCTCAAATGCTTTCCCCATAAAGATTATATCAGCTCTTTACCTCTTCAAACCAGATTGCTCTGTAACTGAAAAAATTATATTTCTCTCCCTCTTTACCTTCTGATGTTTTTTCCCCCGTAAAGTCAACACACACAGCTTTAAACAAGGGTTAACAATCATGTGGTCCCTCCTAGCTGTGAATATTTCTTTATTGTAATTGAATTTGCGGCATCTCTATGCAAAGTATATGTTAGGAAACATATAATAGAACTCTGGGAAATGACTAAACTCTCTGCAGGCAGAACAAGCCCTGAGTACAAGAGAAAGTAAAAAACACATCCATTACGGGCAGCTGCACATCAGGCGCATGACAAAAGGAATCTGTTAGCAATAAAAATCAACTGCAACATCAGCAGAAGTGCAAAAGGCAACTGATGAGGTTTGAGCTCAAGACAAAAGGGAAGACAAACTGTTGTGTGCTGAACTCTGCAACATGGTTTAAATGCCCTTGTGGTTTTCTGCTGAATATCAGATTGAAGTTTGTATTTCTTGGACCACATGCTTTCTAGTGCAAGCAGAACATACATTGTTGTGATGAGTTACTATACAGAAGCATGGGAAAAAAAATAAGATTTACTGAGTGGCATCAGTCTACGCCAGGCTTAGTCCTGCATTGCCACCGCAGGGCCACACCTCTTTCCTGCCTTCAACCATCACTGATGTGTGTTAATGATAGCTTGTATCTGTCATGCACTGTATGGAGAAATTGGCCAGCTACTTCAGATCGCTTACAAGAACCACTAATAATGAGAAACAATTATTACGAACGTTAAGACAGCAGAAGAAATGAATGTTGATGCCGTAAGAACCGTATTATTATATATATTATATATATATATATATATATATATATATATATATATATATATATATATATATATATATATATATATATATATATATATATATATATAGAACATTGTTTGTCTTATGGTAGTAGCTCTATTTTTAGGCCACCAAGACATCTAACTACTCCTCTCATAAATGGCTTTGAGACAAACTCGATTCGGTATCTTTTATAATTCACAAACCAAGTTTATTTGACACATGAAATTTGCATTTAGTTGTTTATAAGATGGCATTGTAGCTCTTGTAATGCTGCAGTTGTTTAGTATTTCATAGCTAAAATTCATCAGGAATAGAACTGTTGTATGATAATAGCACATGGAAAGTCAAGGGGAAAGCAGTGGTGGCCAACGGTGGACAAAGTCTAACACTTTTTTATGCAGATATTAGTCTGTCACCACTCCAGGCATCAGCCAGGGCAATTGTCATTAAGGTACATAAGCAGCAATGACGAGTGGATCCAGGGTTTAATTTTTTACTGCCACTGTTCACATCCAAAGGGTAGGTACAACATCAGGGATCTACAGGTCCAGACTTGCAATCTGGAATCTGGAAAATGTTGCTGTAAGATTCCATAGACCAGGGGTCCCCATGAAAGGTCATCGGAAGCGCACTTATAGCTCACCGTTTCATCGTATTCAAATATCATTCAAATATCATCCTCTTTTTTACTGATATTGTTGACATATTTTCTCCTGCTTGCCTTTGATATTTTATATATATATATACTTATGGTAATATTTATGTATTTATATTCCATTTATACCAATATCCATAACTACATTTTATTATTACATACTTACATATTTATAACACTGCATGGTATGGCTTCATAATAACTGTATTTACCATTATTTTCAAGGTTTGAGAGATTGTGTACATTAGCCTTTAAACCAATGATTTTATATATGTGGCTATATAAGTGCATATAAGTGTATCTTCAGCAGAGGGTGCGCTGGCTTCTGAGGAAGTGACTAGCACAGTCACGAAATGCGTTAAGCCGTGCTCTCCCCTGCCTGCTTTATTCGTCAGCATCCTTGCAATGATTTTATCCAGAGACTTCAATAAACTTTGATTTTTATTCATATACCCTCATTCATAAGTCCTGCTAACGGTGAGCTGTAAGTGCGCTTCCGATGACCTTTCATCTCTGACCACGTGACCAGAGTGGATCGGCTTTCACCGGCAGCAGTTGATTGTTTGTCCCCTATATCCAGTTAATGGGCTCTCATGCAGCGTGTTCTTTCCTTTTACCAGGGGTCCCCAACCTGTTGGGGAGCCATAAACTGTTGGGGAGCCACAAACGCAGAAAAAATTCATTGGGGATACAATGAAACATGGCCTTAATTTAATGTACAATAATTATGGCTTGGGTCCTGTTCCAGTCTACATTACTGCAAAGGTATATTACATTTTACATGACAAATCACAATTCCCATTGAAATGCTAATTTCCACTAATAAAATAGTTTGCATGTTTCCCATTTTACTTTATATTAAAAATTGTCAATATATCAAGATTATGCTTTACACCTTATTTTTAATTATCTGTTCATGACAATGATATTTTTAATATACTGCAATATAATTACGCAAGTGCCTGGGTAAAATTAATAAATTACATCTGAATATTCATGATATGTAATCAGATTAGCCCATTGTTCTATGTTAAAAATGGCTGAAAGTAAGAATCAGCTCCCTTGTGTACTGTGTTATGAGTTATCAAGTTGTGTACTTTGCATATTTTGATTAAAAGCAAACAGACTTGGTAACAGTGCAAGGTTATCACTGCAGATTAAATGAATGGGGAGAGGACAAAACTGACAAAAGTAATGAAAATAAAACTGATCACTTATCAGAAATGTGTTATTGCTTTAACAATGCATTTTAAGAGTAAACTTTTCTTATTTGCAACTTGCACGCTTCTTTTTTTTGTTAATACTTCATCGGCCACCTTTGACCACCATTGAAATCAAGCAGAAAACAAAATGGCATTCTCCTCTGGTTACCACTTTTATAAAGTATGGAAATATATTAATGTATGTATTATGGATGGGACTTTACCCAGAAATGCTCGAATTTTCAACCAGAGGAGGTACACTGGTCAATGCTATCCTCTCCTTCAGATACAGCCCTTCCCATATTGTCATATAGAAAGCAGTCACAGTTGTAGAAGGCCATTTAATGACCTTGGTTTCCTGGTTCATGACAACAGAAGTCAATTTGTCTACTCTGAAATTAACTTTAGGTCTGTGACACAAACCTGAGGAGAAAACCAGTAGAATCCAATGAAACATTTCTGAGACTTTTCTGCTGGACCATCTATAGACCCCATGGGAATGTAGTTTGCTACTAGCAGCATAACTATTTTTGCAGAATCACTACCTTCTTGGTTCTCCTGGTTTGCCTTTGGATATATTTAGAGCTGGCATTTAAATTAAATTAGAATTGTGGCCTCACACCTAATTTTTCAGAGGAACTTTGCATCAGTAGAGGACTCTCCATTGGTACAAGGTACCTGAGTAGCTGCAGTTTAAACCATAAGTTAAACATGTCAGCATTAAATTACATGTGCTTTCATTGGGTTTGAGTTGCCAATTGTGGCATGGGGTCTGTCATACAAGGACATTTACAGGAGAATCAGTATGAGAACAGGAGTTTCAGAAAAACAGTTGTTTCAAGTGGTTATTGGTATTTAAAAAATCTAAGTGAAAACAGAATTGCTAGCATATGATTTGGAGGTTCTGATATGGGCACTGGCAACATATCTAGACCACAACAGCAACAAAAAGAAAATTGAAAAGCATAATATTATTTATATGATGGTAGATGGGGCATTTTTGTTTATGAAAACACTGGGCTGTGACTAAAGGTTCTTAACTTTGTTAAGTCCTTGAATTCTATTAAAAGAATGACTTATTTCTTAATGCAAGATTCTACTTACAATGATCTGCGTGCTACGTTTGTGCCCAAAGCAAAATTACTTATAAACAGTTTCGATGAAGGTTTATTAATTATGTGTAGTACCCTATTTTTTTTAACGATATCTGTATGTTTCATGTATACAAGCTTCTGTTGTGCAGCAAATTGAACTGCCTTCTATGAGGAGGTGAGCAGAAGCCCAGATAGTATGTTGGCAGTGGATGTGATGTTGGATGTCTCCTTAACTGAAAATGATCTGGATTTATGTGGATAACAAGCTGTATAACTCTAAGCAATGTTAATTGATGGTTACTACAGCAAATAAAATATTGCCTTACATAGAAAAGGGCATTAACTTGAGAAATGAAAACATAATTTTACCTTTTTAACCTTTTTATATTTAGGAGGTCAAAAAAAGGGGTTGAATTTGAACTTGTGTCTTTTTCCACCCAAATTATGTTGGCACTAATTATTTAATTGTGTAATTAATGAACACTTCCAAAAGAGAGATCGCGATCAGCCAATAAAATCACATGCTATAAGTAATTTAAAGGAACAAGCTATATGCATAAATATAATTCAGAGAATGTAAAGGGAATGTGTAACTATTCATAATACACTAATATAAAAGTACTACTTAAATTATACTCAGTGTTCTTTATCATCAATATAACTAGACACATTGCACCATCAACAATTCTTGTGGACAAAAAATAATTTATTTTAAATAGTAAAAAGAAAGGGGCGTTCAGAAATATATAACTGTAACCATATTTTGGTCAAATAGAAATTATAGTAATACCAATTTATGTGCTCTATTTTGCTATTATCCCACTATGTGCAGCTGGCAGTTTCTGGGATATTATTTATAGTAAAGAAATTTTACAATGTCCTTGTCTTTGGCAGCATGTTTTTTCCTGCTAGGTCTGCTTTCTAAATTTATTGATCTCATTAGATGATAAAAAAGCTGGAGATAGAGTATAATACTTTGGAGAAATGTAAAACCATTAGCAGGTCATTGTCAAAGTTATAACATGACGTTTTAAGCTGCTTAGCAGACCAGTGGCAGCTCATGATACAGGGATTAACCTGCAATAGGCATAAATGAGCTGAGAAATATCAGGGGTTCATATTCAATGTGCATACAAAACATAAAGGAAGCCCAGGATATTAAAAAAAAAGGGTGAAAATGGTAAATCTTTAAAAATGTTTTAATTTAAAGGCTTAGAAAAACTTAAAAACTGGGTTTTATTTGACATTAAAAATAACAAAGTGCCTATAAAATGACCTACATTCTGCACCGTGAATGATTAACTAATATTGTTCTCAGTAGTTATTGTTCTGAAAAAAACCCTCACTAAATTTCTGAAGGTATAACTGCTTTGATAAATAGCACAAGCAACAAAATAATCTTGTTAGAATAAAATACATTACATAAATATACAGTATAAATATTCAGTATATCTATAGCTATCTATATATGCATTTAATTTTGGAAACCTAATTGCCAACACAGACACCCAATTAATATTAAAATAACAACATCCCATCTGTTTTGTTTTGTTTTTCACTTATTTAATTTTTATTTATTTATTTTAGCCTTATCCCAGATTATAGTAATGTGTATAAAGGTATATTGTATATATCTATTTAATTAGCTATAGGATTTACTGTATGTGCAGCAACATGTTTACAATAACACATTTTTGCTTGTCTTTTTTGTTTACATATATTTTTTTCATACCTTGTACTTGGGTTGAGACTGTGTACTGTGTACTGTCCATTGTAACGAAATATATATATATATATATATATATATATATATATATATATATATATATATATATATATATATATATATATATATTAAATTACGTGGTTTCAAAAGGAGCTAGAACTATGTAGACAAGAATCCAGAGACACATAGGGGTCTATTTACTAACATACAAATTTCTTTTTTTTCCCCAAGTTGTGTTTTTTATTTCTCTAAAAATGTGAGATTTATTAAAAAACAGTCAAGCTCTTATAGAAGTCAATGGGAGCTGTGCTGATCCTACTGGACATTGGCCATTAAGACTTTTAGAGGTTTTTGGAATTTTTTATGCTTATAATTGTCCAAAAACTTGAATTTGAGGTTTTTTAGATATTCTTATTTTTTACAAATTGTTCTGCACTTTTTTTTGCATTCATACTTTAAATATTCAGATCTTTTAATAACCTTCATGGCATTTGTGGTTTTAGAGAAATACCACTAAAATTTGACCCAGTGTTGGCCGTCTGACCTGCCAACAGATCAGTACAGACGAAAAAAAAACTTAAAAAAAAAAACTAAAGAGACTACAAACTTTGGGGGAATTATTTCATCTTTCCATTGCCTAGCATTTTTGAAAAGGCCCAAATCATCAACAAATGCATGCTTGTCAACAGTATTATGACTCCAATTATTCAAGGAGTAAATTGCCTCTGTAACTTCTTCAGGTCTGAATCTTACCTAATGCAGATAAGCAGATAGTCCATCCACCATCAAGCAAGAAAAACACTTATTTTCAGATTAAGAGCCGTCTTAAATTGTTGCTTATGCTAAATAAAGAATAAAACTTACAGTAATGTGTCCCTAAAAGAAGAACGAAAGCTACAGAGGCCATTTATTGCCAATAGATTAGCCACAATAGTGCAAGCTATAACACTATATTTATTCTGCAGAATGCTTTACCAAACCTGAGTAAAAAGCTCTAGAATTTCTCTCTTTGTTTAGGATAGCAGCTGCCATATTAGCTTGTTGTGACATCGCTTCCTGCCTGAGTCTCTCCCTGCTTTCTCATAGCTCTGGGCTCAAATTACAGCTGGGAGGGGAGGAGGGAAAAGGGAGGAGAAAGGTAAAGAGGAGCAAACTGAGCATGCTCATGCCGTGCCCTGGAAGTTTATGCTGAAAACAGGAAGTCTGATACAGAAGCCCACGTGTACACAATAAAAGGAAGGAAATCCTGTGTTTCTTTTGACAGAGGACTCAGAGCAGCATTACTTTAAGGGTTTACTGGTGTTTTATATCAACTTTTCTGATAAAGCTTACTTAATTTTAGCCTTACCTTCACATTTAAAGTCAAATCATATGTGTGGGATTCGGGAGCCCGGGAAAGTGATTTCACTTTCTTATTTTACTTTCTATTCCATTTCAGACATTCTGTTACTGCTAAATAACCAGATTTAAACTTAAAGTGCATCCCTTGATATACTGAAACAAAGTGAAAAAGACAAAGAAATAGGTACTATTTATAAGCATACATATGCATTTAATAGAGAACATTTCTGCTCATTTACTTTTACAGGATATGAGCAACTTGTATTTGTCTAAATACCGTACATATTAAAAGGGTTGTTCACCTTTGAGTTAACTTTCAGTATGATGTTGAGACTGATATTCTGAAACAGTTTGCAATTGTTTTTAATTTTCCATTATTTGTGGTTTTTGAGTTATTTATCTTTTTATTCAGTAACTGTCCAGTTTGCAATTTCAGCAATCTGGTTGCTAGGGTCCAAATTACCCTAAAATAGAATTGGCCATTCTGCACCTCATATTTATTATGCTGTGTAAAAAATGGTGGGATTATACACCACAACATAAAAAAATGGTGTAAAATTTGTAAGCATTTTTCTAAGAGTGACTTCCGTCTGAAACAATGTAAAAGAATGATGGCAAATCTGACGTTCACATGGCATAAAATTATACACATCTTTATAGCCCTAATTTGGTTACTGTCTCATTAAATAGCAATTTATCCTTGGCAACCCAGGGGCCCTGAGTCCCTTTTGTGTATGAAAAGTACTGGGAATTACAGAGCAGTGCTTCCACCATCGGAACACTGAGGAACACACCTCAGGGGGATTCCACTAGGAATAATAAAACACACATAGTTTGCAAATGAAACAAATATAAACTGTGTATAAACTGCAGTAAAACTTGGGCAAAACGAATACACCATGCACTCCTACACTGGGACATGTGGGACACTACCTTAATCACTATTAGGTACTTAACGGTTGCTCCAACACAGTCCTTTTTAATATCAGTCCCAATAATTAAGCAATTGAATTCTTAATGAATCAGATGAAAATTGAGCATAGGACTGGCCAGATATGGGATGACTTTGATGTAGTTGGCCAGCTTAAATATATTGCAATATATGGACAAACAATCCCTGTTTTGTTTAAAGGGTAAGGCATTTTTCAGTAGCAGTATGCACAAAATGTCTCCGTCTTAAATATATTGATAATGGGTTGAGTGCAGAGGACCTCTTGTATTTGTCTCTATATATATATATATATATATATATATATATATATATATATATATATATATATATATATATATATATATATATATATATATATATACACTACGCAATATGTTGGTGCTATATAAATACATGTTAATAATAATAATAATAATAATATATATATATATATATATATATATATATATATATATATATAAATCTCCATATACTGCATGTACTGTATACCATTTAAATAGCTAATCATTATCACAGATATAGTGCCATGGTGCACTATGCACAAGCACACACAGACACAAATTATCTCAAAGTTCTGTAGGCATTAATCTAGAGAACTTAGTTATTCTTAGCACAAGTTGCAGTATATTGATTGACTGATCCATCTTCATCATTCTTTTTCTATCTGAATGCCTATGACTCAGATCAATAGATGCTGTCGTGCAGAGTCGTTGGATTTAAAAATTACAGCACTTCCAAGCTTTGCTGGAGACAATAAAAAGAAGGAAAATGCCTGTGATCTTGGCACAAATCACTTCTCTGGATACGTACATATGGTATTGTGGAAGCGGTGGAATTCACCCCCGATACATTGTTTTTCTCAGTCCGGGACTCGATGGCCCAAAATCTATAAAAAAAAAGTATAGGGTATTTTCTAAAAGATTGAATTTCCATGAATGTTAAAGCTGCTCTTTAGTTTTAATGGAGAGGGTGATTGCATAAAAGGAATTGCTCAGAATTTGCAATCCATACAATCAAAGGGCTTCTTTACTACAATGGAGGCAGGGTACAAAGTGCAGAAATCACAAAAAAGCTCCATATTTATGAACTTTGCATCCGAATCAAACAGAAAGGTTCAAGGTCCTCCTGTTAATAAGTGATCCAATCTAAAAAAAGAGGACATGGGGCATTCCAGGCCTGACGCTACATACTAAATCCTGGAACAAATTTTTATTGCAGAGCTTAATCCAAAAACAAAGTTGACTGCTATAAAGAGAAAATTGCCTGATCACTGGCATGATTCCTAACCAAAAGGTAAACTGGCATGCAGTTCCTTAGAAATCCCAAATGAATACTAATAGGCAACTGTCTGCAACAGTAATTTACTTAAGTAGTCAGATGTGATTAGTTTCTGTGTAAATGTAATGAACTGTCAAAGCCAAATATATCAATTATTGGTGGTAAATTTAGAGGTCAAGTAGTATCATTAGTCTCTACAAGTGATGATAACTGCATTCAGGTGAATACAAACTGGGGAAACCATCCCTGCTATTGGCAGGTATTGACAGGGTTGGTCTCTGGGAGAATTCTTTTTTGGCTTGTAGAATGGTTTAAAGAAATTTAGTGATGAGCAAATTTTTGTCACCAGCCATGGATTCACGGTGAAATTCTGCATTTTGAAATCTGGACATTTTCTTGCGAAACTACAGGAAAAAAATTCACAGCGATAAAAAAGTCGCCTAAACAAAAAAGTCACAGAGACAAAAAAAGTTGCCACAAGAAAAAACTCCCATCGATTGTAATATCCTGCCAGGAGTTAAACCAGTGATCTGATGTTTTTATGCGGTCTGCAAAACCTCTACCCTATGTGAGCAGACAGTTGTAGTCCTGGTTCACTCCTTTGGCCATCCTTGTATTTGTAAATATGCATGACTTGTTTCACCTGTTACCAATGTGGCCACGGGTGATCAGTGTAAGCCATTAGGCTGTCTACAAAACCCCCTGCTCTGCACTGACTCATTGTCCAACCTAGGTCTATTTCCTGATAGTTCCTGGGTCTGATTATCTGTTCCTGACCTTTGCTTGTTTTGACCTTGCTTTATCCCTACCTGTACCGACCCTTGCCTGTTTGACCATGCTTCTGGCCTGTTTCACAACTTCACTCTCTGTTCCCTGTTCCTCCTGTATATGTTACGGGTCCCTTGCCTGCCCAGAACATTCTCCCTGGTCCTCTCACTTTAAGCTGAGTAGTGGAGGGCTCCTCCTGAAGCAAAAGGTGGCTGCTATAGGCAGAAGCATGAGCCTGGTTTGTTCTGGATTATGGGACACCATACCTTACATTGACTTTAATTCATTTGGAGCTAGAAAAATTGTCACGCGTGTAAAAAATTGCTGCACATAAAAAAAAGGTTGAAGCCCATTGACTTCAATGCGTTTTCGAATTTTTTTTTGCTGTTTTGCACATTTTTTTGCAAATTCACTCATCACTAGTGAGGATTGCTCCTGAAAGTAAATGTGAGTATACTTGAAAAGATTTCTCAATTGAGGGTGAGATGAGGTCTCTTTGCTCAATTTAGCAAGGATAAATCGAATTATTTTGCCCCTGGACCAATGATTGGATCCATGGCCGGAACTAGGGGTAGGCAGAAGAGGCACGTGCCTAGAGCACAAAGGTAAAGGGGGCACCAGGCACATACCTCTTCTGATGCCTTCCCCTAGTTCGGACCATTGCGGCCAGAAGCTGTTGCTGCAGTACTGAATGCATGTGCGCACTTGTGCTTCTTCACCGCTTGCGCTCTTCTGTGCATGCATGAACAGTGGTGGGTGATGTAGTCGCGTTGCCGGTGCTGATTGGATCAGAATGGGGCCCTGTACGGGCCAGTTGAACTTGATTGCAATAAAGAGCCAATGCAGTCCTCGATCAACAGAATTTCTGAACCTGCCGCATAACCGTAAATATGAATGTTTTGCTTAAGAGGTGCACAGTAAGAGAGACAAGCCTTTACTGTCATAAATAATTATAGTTCCTTCAACATCAGCAGCACCATATTTTCCTTCTTATCAGTCCTGCTACTCTGCCTACCCCTGTTTGACGGTAAACTACAGAAAGTTGCATATCCATTTGAAATGGACAAGGTGGTAAAAAATGATAACATTCTTTGGAAAGCTGCCACTTTCTTAGCTCTCTGAGATATTGTTCATTTGCTCCAGGATTCCAAAGCCCTACATTACTCAATTTCAGCATTAATTGTTCTTAACATACAGTGATTTCTTTTCTGTTTTTTCTTTATCTGTCGGCAAATGGATAAAAAGACTTGCGCTGTTCTCTGACATTGAAAAGATTTTATACCATTAAAAGAGTTAAGAAATTGATTTCTCAGTAAACACAGTTTATGTCTCTTTATAGTAGAAAGCGAACCTAGACTTGTTTTTAATGTCCTATTATTTATTTATTTTTTTTAATAATTATCACTTTTATTTTTGCTTCCTTAAGATAAGATATTGGGGCAAATTTACCAAAGAGCGAAGTGACTAACACAGGCGAAAATTCGCCAGCAGGATGTCATTTCGGTACTTCGCTGATTTAACAATCGCTGGCATAACTTTGCTAACGAAGGAGATAGACTCTAGTGGTACTTCGCTCCCTAATGCCTGGCGAATTTGCGCTCTGGTGAGTGGTCATAACTACTGAAATTCACTAAGATGCGAATTTTACTGACCGTTACCTCTATCGCCAGACTTGCCTTCGCCATCTTAGACCAGGCGAAGTGCAATAGAGTAGATAGAAGTTACTCAGAAAATAGTTGAAAAATGTTCTAAGCCTCAAAAAACGCATCACATTATGTCAACGTGCCATATATGCAATTAGCAAGCTTTTTCTGTGTCACATGCTTTAACAACAGCATTTGCCTTTGCTCCAAATATGGGTAAATTCTGCCTGTCCTACCGGTTTCAGCCGGAAAAAACGAAAAAATGTACAGTAGAATGCTGCAAACAACTCCGAATTGATCCCAGGACGTCTTCCATAGGCTGAAAAAGCAATTCGGCAGGTTTAAGGTGACGAATAGTCAAATTCAAGTTCTTAAAGGGCCAGTCAAAATTTCGAAAATTTTAATAATTCCCTGGTCAAATCTGACAGTTTTGGCCATAAAAAAAACTCAAAAATTTGAATTTGTAATTCGAAATTCGAAATTCAAATTTTCATTTCAGTAAATCTGCCCTTAATTGTGTGAATTGCCATTTGGTCACTTTTGTTACCAAACTGCTTAAAAAGAAATGGCTTTAACTGTGAATTTAGATATCAATAAATGAGTCGCACTCCTGTACCAACTATACAGCACTTTTTCTATTTGCAGGTAAGAAGGAAAGAGACCTGTCAGGTTGGGCCACAACTGACAGGCAGGAACCTATTTGCTGGATAAACTGGTGAATACATATATATATTTAACTTGATGATAGGTGGGTAACATGTTATGAAGAAAATTTGATTTATTATGTGTGAGACAAGGTAACAGCACAACAATGGGTAAAACAAGGTAACAGCACAACAGATATAGTGCACAGTGAAAAAGGTACTCAAGTGCTTACAGGCTTATAAAGATCCTTAATGGATTGTTGAAGTTAACAAGGTGGGCGGAGGAGAAAGCTCAGCAGGGAGAGGTAATGCAAGACCATCCATATAACTGACCCATACCAGCTCAGAAAGCCCCCAGTGGCTCAGTGGATTCATGCAGGGTTCAAGACAAAATCCAAAGTCTGTTTCCTGACAGAGACCTATTGGGTAAAGGTGGCCATAGATGTTACAATTATGATCTTTCCTGTGATCTTTTTATTCACTACAAACGGTAAGAGCTGAATAGACAGATATTCAGGTAGAACTAGAAACAATAGAATTCTACCTGTATTTGACAGATGATAGATGAGATGACTGATATCCAAGTCTATTGCCAATATTGGTTGCCTCGTCTCCAGGGCTGGAACTAGGGGTAGGCAGAGTAGGCACGTGTCTAGGGCACAAAGCTGGGGGGCACCAGGCACGTACCTTCTCTGGCTCCTACCCTTGGTCCGGTCCCCTCTCTCCTTTCTGGACTGTTGACTTTTACTTACGCTTCCAGCCATCTGCACATGTGTGCCCGCTGCAATTTGCACGTCTGTTCGCGAATATGCGCACCAAGTCAGTACTGTGGCTGGCCAGGTTGCATAGGGCGCCTGGCTGACCGGACCCGGCTCTGCTCGTCTTCCACCATTCATGTACCAAATATCATACGATAATATCTGTTGGCCACCTTTACTCTGATCTAATTGGATAACAGATAGTCGATGTGTGAGGTCCCTAAGTAAGTATTTTGGTGACCCACACAGTACTTGATTGAAATGAATAATCTGCTGATCACTGGACTATTCATATAGCTGAAGATCTGCATAGTAACCTGTCCTAGTAATGTCAGCACAGTTTAGCCATTCAAGTGGGGCCAGTAGCATGAAATTAAGATAAAACCATTTAATCCTCTTGTTCATAATATTTAAACTAAAGGAAATGTATCCATTCTAGTATCTGGTCCTTAAAGGGATACTGTCATGGGAAAAAAAAATATTTATTCTGCGCTGAAATCCATTTCTCAAAAGAGCAAACAGTTTTTTTTATATTCAATTTAGAAATCTGACATGGGGCTAGACATATTGTCAATTTCCCAGCTGCCCCAGTCATGTGACTTTTGCCTGCACTTTAGGAGAGTAATGCTTTCTGGCAGGCTGCTGTTTTTCCTTCTCAATGTAACTGAATGTGTCTCAGTGGGACATGCATTTTTACTATTGAGTGCTGTTCTTAGATCTACCAGGGAGCTGTTATCTTGTGTTAGGGAGTTGCTATCTGGTTACCTTCCCATTGTTCTTTTGTTTGGCTGCTGGGGGAAAAAGGGAGGGGGGTGATATCACTCTAACTTGCAGTACAGCAGTAAAGAGTGATTGAAGTTTATCAGAGCACAAATCACATGACTTGGGGCAGCTGGGAAATTGACAATATGTCTAGCCCCATGTCAGATTTCAAAATTGAATATAAAAAAATGTTTGCTCTTTTGAGAAATGGATTTCAGTGCAGAATTCTGCTGGAGCAGCACTATTAACTGATTCATTTTGAAAAAAATTTTTTTTCCCATGACAGTATCCCTTTAAGGTAGAGAATCAGACTGGGAAGAGGGCAGGGATAGTAAGAGATGAAGATGTTGGTGGCTCATTTGCAAACACTGGGCAATATTGCACCAATGTAGTAATTCACAGCATGCAGAAGCATGTTCTGACTTGGGGTTACATCATTTCTGTCACTCAGGGGGTCATTTATTAAGGAGCAGCATCCGATTTGAAGCTGAAAACCCTAAAAAGTCACGGTAAAACAGAATGCAATTTTTCTTTGATTTATTTTGCCCTGAATCTGTTCCACGTTCAAATCCATATAAAACCTGACTAATTCATGTAAAAATCAATGGCAGATGTCCCCTTAAACATTTGAAGATGTTTTAACCCTCACAAAATGTTCAGAGTTTTTGAGGTTTGACGCTAGTTTTTTTCTGCAAAAACTCTAATTTTTCATGGTTTTTGGCCATCAAATGTAAAAATTTAAACCGTGATAGGCAGACTTGCTGCAGCTGCTAGGAAAACAATATTACAACAATGGCTAAATTTAGACTCCCCATCCATATTGATGGTTAAACAAAAACTACACCACTTATTCCATATGGATTGGTTGGAAGCAATAACCAAAAAAGAACACAACACATCAAAATTCTTTCACAACTGGACATCGTATATAATGACACTCCCACAACATACCAGAAATCTCACGGTCTACGCATTCAGACGAACCACATGGTATAGCGAAGAAACGCTTAGAGAACACCCACTTGTAGTGGAGTCATCCCAATACCTCGACAACTGGCAACGTGAACAAGAACTGCTGACTTTCGTACCTCCCAGGAGCCATCAGATTAACAGACTGCTGGCAACCTACCCATTGAGTCCTACATAATACTGTTTACTATGTTTTGAGCTGTATGTTTTGTATTGTACTTATATGTTATTGTAAACTCATTATTGGAAACTGTTGAACTTACACCATGCTTGCTATAACTATTCACATTTCCGCAAACAAACAACAGTTTTTATATGTTGTAAATAAATAAAAACATGTTTGAAAAAAAAAAAATGTAAAAATTTAGAGTTTTTGCGCGACAATCTGAAAAAGCTGTAGTTTATAAAAAAAAAAATTATTGATAAATAAGGGCAAATTGTGGATTCTAGTTTGGTCAGACTTTTTTATTTTAAAAAAATCTAGAAAATTTGGATTTTGATAAATAACCCCCTCAGTGTCAAAATGACATCTGTTTATGACTTCTGCATGTATTAATGCACTACACTGTGGAAACCCTGAAGCTGCCCCATTAAATGCACTTTCCGGTAATTTGCAACAATTTGCAATTCATGTAAAATCTACGTCTATTTTTGCACAACCTCAACTGCATTGAGTTGTTTTCTAAAGGACAAGATAATGGTGCTGATATACTAACATAGGGGATAAATAATGATTAGTGAAACTGCACTGTAAAAGATTGCAATGCAATATTACTAAATTCAAAATAAAATAATGATTTGAAACCACTAGTCAAAGTCTCAAAGTTTGAGAACTTTGAGCAAATTGTTGTACTTCATGATGTTTAAATCTCAGTACAGTATATGAGTACAGCTAAAATAGCTATAAATTAGGCGAGAAGCCTATAAATAGGTATTTCTAATAATAATGACCAAAAAGTATTTAAGTAATAATTTTTTGCTTGACTTAAGTGCTGCTACATGTAATTACAGACACTCAGTAGTGCTCATGTAACACTTCTTTTACTGTGAATAAATACTCTGCCAAATAAAACACGGAATAAGTGTTAATCATTATTCTATCTGTCTTTGAGTGAATTATGTTTGCAGATTGCGTGTCAATACTTAAATCAGGGTCATACTGATAACCCATCTGTATTTGATCAAAAAGCCAATCTGTTGCAGCCTGGTATAGGTAATTTTCAGCTCATATGCAGTATGAAAATTATGTTCTTGAAAAATACGAACAACTGGTTCCAACAGATGTACATATCTTCGAATGTCACATACATTCTGTAGTGTTTTGCAGCACAAATAGTTCCCATTGCATATCATATAAGAATTGTATTATCACAAGCCAAGTTAGCCTACCTCAATCCTGGCTTTAGCACCAAGTGCTTGAAAATATTTTGATGAATAAAGAAATGTAATTAATAAAAATTATTTTAATGATCCCTCAAAATATAGCAGTAATGTTAATATTAGGACACATTAGGCTGCTCATGACAATCAGGAGCACCCATACAAAACATAGAGGGGGGTGCTGTGTCATGATCGTGAGACTCACAAAAATTATATTTTATACTGTAGGTCAAATACAATTTATAAATTAGAAAAATCCATTATATTTAGATATACAGGTATGGGATCCATTATCTGGGAAATGTTATTCAGAAAGCTCCGTAGTATGAAAAGGCCATCTCCTGTAGACTCCCATTTTATACAAATAATCCAAATGTTTAAGTAATTTCCTTTTTGTCTGTGATAATAAAATCTTATAGCAGGAAGACATCAAAACTCGATCAAATTTTTTTCTCAATCACTTTCAAATTTACAAAACTCAAATCAGAAAAACTTGATCTTGGTAATTTACCAGAAAAAAAACTGAGAGCCAGATAGCCAGAATTGCATAGTTCTGTTAAATCACTGTTTGACTCAAAAAATAAAATGTATTGATCTAAAATTCCCCCATTGAGATGGTGATTTTCTTCATTCAAATTTTCAAGATTTTTTTTAGATGATAAATTAAGAAAATTTGGAGTTTGGTAAAATTTAATCAGAAAAAACTTGAGATCTTGTTTTTTTCTCAAATTTTAATAAATAGGCCACTAATTCTGGCAAGTGGAAATCTTGATCATACAGTGGTCTGAAACAATGGTCCTGCTCTGTCGGCTAAATAGCTATTTCACGTTTCTCCAGCATTTTGACATTTTCAAGAGAAGCAAAATGACTTTGCTCGGATTACGACATTGGACTACAACTACAAGTATTTCAGCCAGCGAGAGAAAGGCAGTTTGGGGCCCATATATTAAACCTCGTTTCTTTCTGGTGGAGGTTTCTAGGGGGAAACCTCAAATTTTTCATGGAAAAAAACCTCCGATTTTTAGATATTTATCATACCCCAAAGCTGATAAAAATCAGAATCTGAAAATAAACCTTCTCAAACCTGTCGAGGTCATGTAGAAGTTAATGGCAGATGTCCCTGAAGTTGTTTCTTGACATTGTGATCTGCTCTGGATAATACAAAAAAGTCTGGGTTTTCATTCAATAAGTTAAAGGGATCCTGTCATTGGAAAACATGTTTTTTTCAAAACGCATCACTTAATAGTGCTACTCCAGCAGAATTCTGCACTGAAATCCATTTCTCAAAAGAGCAAACAGATTTTTTATATTCAATTTTGAAATCTGACATGGGGCTCGACATTTTGTCAATTTCCCAGCTGCCCCTGGTCATGTGAGAAATGCTTTCTGGCAGGCTGCTGTTTTTCCTTCTCAATGTAACTGAAGGAGCCTCAGTGGGACATGGGTTTTTACTATTGAGTGTTGTTCTTAGATCTACCAGGCAGCTGTTATCTTGTGTTAGGGCTTGTGTTAGGGAACTGTAATCTGGTTACCTTCCCATTGTTCTTTTGTTAGGATGCTGGGGGGGGAAAGGGAGGGGTGATATCACTCCAACTTGCAGTACAGCAGTAAAGAGTGTTTGAAGTTTATCAGAGCACAAGTCACATGACTTGGGGCAGCTGGGAAATTGACAATATGTCTAGCCCCAAGTCAGATTTCAAAATTGAATATAAAAAAACCTGTTTGCTCATTTCTATGGTGTGTTGTTGTTATCTACTTAACTCATTAGTGCTCTATAAACACCAGCACAGCTAGGTACAATTTTTAGTTCTTTTTAGCAATTGATCAACATCCATTCTGTTTACCTGGTTCATCATTATGAACTGGTGGTCATCAATAATCTACAGTAGAATGGGTAAACCATACATCCTTATGGATCATAAAAGCTCTTCATAACTGTATTATATTCCTGATATAAACACTGGTGCAACCAGTTGAAGCATCCGCACACCATTACTCTTTACCTTATGTTCATATTCCAATTTTAAGCAATATCCAGGGTCTTCCAATCAGGGATGGGCGAATTTGACCCGTTTCGTTTCGCCAAAAATACGCCACCTGCGAAATGTCGTAGACGGCCATTAAAGTCTATGGGCGTCAAAAAAAATTGTCGCGCGGCGAAATTATTTTGTCGCGCGTCTTTTTTTTTTGATGCACGTCTCCATACAAGTCTATGGGCGTCATTTTTTCGGCGAAACGAGGCGAAAAAATTCGCCCATCCCTACGGTTCCAATATCTATATCCATAGAAAATACGTTATCAAAGTATCTAACATACACAAATCTTAAACAATTAAAAAGAATGATCCGAACTCTAAGGGGCCCATTTACATTCAAATTTATATTTTTTCCATGAATCTCTAAAAATTTGTGGTTGCCCCATTTTTTGTTTAAAAGAATGCAAAAATTTGAGATTTAAGGGGGTTTTCGAGTTCTTCTATTGTAGTTTCACCAAAAAAAACTCAAATTTTTCAAGATGTATTATGCCCTGAAGCTGCAAAAAGTCATAATCTGAAAATACTCCAGCTAAAACCTGTTGAATTTATGTAAAAGTCAATGACAGCGGTCCCTTTAACCATCTGAAGATATATTTTGCCTTTGGGTGTTTTACACTGGTATTTGCTCAAAGACTCAATAAATTCGAGGTATTCAAGGTTTTTAAGCCTAGAAACTCAATAAATTCAATGTAATATTTTTTCCTGATTACATTCAATTTTTTTACATTTGGATTTTTTCATAAAGAAGCAAACTTTCGAATTTGTTTAAATTGTGAGTTTATTCAAGTTACAAACCTTGAAAACTAGATTTTTTTTTTTATCAATAATCCCCTTAAGTGGAAAAACCTGAAAACCTCTAATACAAAACTTCGCCAGGTAAAGTTGTGGAGGTCAATGAGAGCTGTGCTGATCCTATTGGACTGTTTTAAATCAATTCCGACTTTTAGTGGTTTGTCAGCTTTTTTATTTTTAGAGGTTTTATAGGTATTTGTATATTTTAGCACAATCATTTAGCTTTATTTTCTATCCATTCTTTTTTTATTTGGATCTTTTAATAAATGTAATGACATTCATAGTTTTAGAGAATGTGAGCTTCGTCATGATTTCAAAAACCTCTAAAACCACTAAAATCCAACCTTTGATAAAATGATGTGAACCCATTTATATTCAAAGTATGTCAGATGCATCAAAAAATCATGGTCATGAATGGTCCCAATAAAGGAATGCTAGACAAATTATTCAGAAAAAGACACCATCGGAATTCACCTGCCCATTTAATTTTACATAACCTAATTTAAGGATGAGCAAAATATTTTATGGCGAAGCGAAACTGGTCAGATTCGCCCTTCACTATAAATTACCTACAGTAAGTTTAAAGTTTAATATAATAAAAGCATGCAAGAAATAACACAAGAGCATGACATAAAATGGTAATAGGCTATAAGGCTACAACGTTCATAATTTAGACAGCTCTCATTCCCAGCACTCAGAATCCATTTGTTCAGTCCTCTTTTCTGTGATAACCAACATAGTAAGAGGGGTAATAGTAGTCATCTGCCACTTTTTGTAAAAAGTACAACTGTAGTGGACAGAACCATAATAGTGAGTGTATTTATAAGATATTCTAGTGTCTTTCTTCTTGTATTTTAATGGAAGGCAGGTGCTCCATTTTAGGTTGGAAAGGCAAGACATCTCATAACTGCTCTAGATTGGCCTGTCAGGTATATGGAATATTTATGAAATGTCTATTGGATATTTCACTTGACAGTAATGTTTTGCAAGGCATTGGACAGTGGAATGAGGGGGGTGAATTACATCTGCAAGCAAATGCTGGTAGTGATAAAGAACACAGCTGTTGGTGTTATTGTTTAATCCTTGACTTGGACAAGGTTGTCAGATGATATATTCCCAGTAGCAACATACAGGCATTGTAAAGTTGGTAGTCCTGCTTTACGTCAAGGATTTTAGGATTTAATTTGACATTCATTCTAGGAAATTAAAAATATAATGATAGCCATGAAATCAATGAGTTCAGTGAAGAAAAATGTTTACGAAAATATAGTGACAGTAAGGTAAAAAGGTAGAACACTACAAAAAAAAAACTGTTTATTAAATACTTCAGTATTGCATATGTACACTGAAAACTCTCTATACGTTTAGCTACATGTTTTATGCATTCTTCTTTTAAGCCCAGGCAAAAGGCATATTGTCCTAAAAGATTAAAGCGCTCAAGCCAAGATACTTTGATCTATACCTTTAACTTCCATGTATGTCCATTGGGAATGTTACCATAAACATGAAGAATAGAATAAATCTGTGAGATATGTCACCTTCATCCTCATTGCATTAGATAGTAAAAATGCAAGAGTTGGTAATTACCCAAATGCACTGTAAATCTTGAAATGTGGGGGTGTGCATTGATCTTCTCATCTCAGGGATTTGTTAAGAAGTGTTATGGAAAATATTAAAGGGGTTGTTCGCCTTCAAATTAACTTTTAGTATGATGTAGAGAGTGATATTCTTAGACAATTTGCAATTGGTTTTCATTTGTTATTATTTGTGGTTTTGTGTTATTTCGCTTTTTATTCAGCAGCTCTCCAGTTTGCAATTTCATCGGGTTGCTAGGGTCCAAATTAGCCTAGCAACCATGAGCTGAATTAAATAAGAGACTGGGATATGAATAGGAGAGGCCTGAATAGAAAGATGAGTAATAAAAAGTAGCAATGGGGGTCAGTGACCCCAATTTGAAAGCTGAGCAGAATCCAAAGAAAAAGGCAAATAACTAAAAAAACTATAAAAAAAAAAAATAATGAAGTCCAATTGAAAACTTGCTCTGTATAAAAGAGTGGGATAAAATCAATGGCCCAGTGGTCTTTAAAGGAATAGTCCAGTGTAAAAATAAAAACTGGGTAAATAGATAGGCTGTGCAAAATAAAAAATGTTTCATATACATAGTATATGTATAAAGGCTGGAGTGACTGGATGTGTAACATAACAGAAAATAACACTACTTCCTGCTTTTCAGATCTCTAACTCTTAGTTAGTCAGCAACTTGAAGGGAAGACACATGGGACATAACTGTTCAGAGAGTTTGCAATTGATCCTCAGAATTTAACACAGATTTAAAAGCAACAGTTATCACCTATATGCCCCCCCTCTAGTCACTGATTGGTTACTGCCTGGTAACCAATCAGTGGAAACTAAATGAGCAGCAAAGCAGGAAGTAGTGTTCTGGCTATTATGTTATACATCAAATCACTCCAGCCTTTATACATTACATTTTTGCCTAATTAACTATTTTAGAAACATTTTTATTTTACACAGCCTTTATTTACCCAGTTTTATTTTTTATACTTTTTTTCCTTTAAAAGATAACAATAAGGAGGACATCTGTATTAACTCATGATCAAATGGACAGGTTTCCCACTGTATTACTTAACATGGCAGAGAAGGTGTCAACTAAACATTCATTTATGAGCCAGCTGAGGCTGCCTTTGCCACATTATAGCTTCTTGCCCCAGAGTTCAAATCTACTACTGTACCTATATCATATTAATGTGGTAGAGGCAACATTTCAGTATATTAAATCAGATGCTCAAAGTATGAACTCGTCTCCTTATATAAATTCTTATTATAAGGTTAAAACACAATTATACAGTGGTAGATCAAATGTCTACAAGGTTTTTCATTTATATTATAATGTAATAGGACCCTACAAGCATAAAAGAGAAAAAATAATTGAAACCATGAAGCGTGAAATCTAGGGGGCCATATAATAATTTTCGTTCATTGGGTAAAGTTTCGAAATATATTTTCAGAAGTGGCAAACATTTAGCAAATTTGCACAAGAATCTTGTGTTCATTTTGCCACAAAATCAGTTTTTTAAGGTGGAAAATAACACAGAATAAAAAAAAACACTTATGTCATTATTATGTGCCCCTCTTCCTTCACATCAACCAATCAGATCTGAGACCTCCCTAGCCTTAGTTCTGTCAGGCTAAAGGTGGCCATACACGGAGAGAGCCGCACTTTTGGCGATGTCGCCAAACGAGCGGATCTCTCTCCGATATGGTGGGCAATATCAGGCTGATCCGATCGTGGGCCCTAGGGCCCAACGATCAGATCCTAACGAATGGGAATGGGCGGTCGGATTGCAGGACCACATCAACGAACAAATGCGGCTGCGATCTGACAGGATTTTTTGTCCCATCCGATCGAGAAGGCCAGATCTCGATCGGGGAAGCCCGTCGGGGGGCCCCATACACGGGCCAATAAGCTGCCGACTCGGTCTGTCTGCAGCTTTTATCGGCCCGTGTATGACCACCTTAAGAAGCAGTGTGGGTGGGAGACTTTTTTTTTCTATGAAGAACAGTTGTAGCATATTAGTAGTATTAATAGTAAATGCTATTCCAGAGCTGTAAACATCCTAACTGCAATGGCATTTTGCCATCCTATTGACTCCAATGAAAACTTGCATCAGTTTGTATATTTTTCATGGTTTTGCAAATTTTCCTGCAAAATGGACCAGTTTTACTCATCACTAATTACAAATGTTTAATATTTATCAAAAATACTCTTATTCTACTAAAAATGTTTAGGCAGAAGTCATCTCTACACACAGTGCATCTCTCTTATCTGCTCATGCTGATCATTTTTCGCTGATAGATTTTAATTTGTAAGTAATTTTTACTTGGAGTTCCTAAAGCTGACTGTTTTGCCAACCTAACTGTCCCTTCTCAAACTGTCAGTTAGAGTTTCTAGGGCTAAAGGACTCCTGCTGCACAAATATGGCAGCCCCCTCATAGAGGAACATGGGGGATCAAATAAGGAATATAAAAGCAAAAGGCCAAGACTTTTACGGCAAAATTATAAACAGCATGCAAAGACAATGTTATGATTGTAATAAAAGTTTAATTTTTGGTGTCAGTATCTCTTTTAGAATTCTATTGTTTATCTAAATTTTGAATGACAAGACTTTTGGAAGGGTTTGCTTCATTGTCTTTGCAAGCCTTAGCAATTCTCCATGGAATTTATAACAAAGTTTTTACTGCATGGTCCATCTATTGGCTTCTATTGGCTATCTATAATCTATTAATAAATATTAATATGGTAGCGTGAAGGAGCCCAAAACCAAAACAACTTGCTTGAGTGCAGGTAAAATGAGGTAATACAATGAAAAATTCTGCACAAAACAAAACGTTATATATTATAAATATATAAGTATAAGGCTGGTTGAAATTAAATACAAATATGAAAGTATCTTATATAGTCTAAATATAATTAATTTAAATAAACATAACCATAAATAAAAAAATCTATTTGATATGATAAAAAATGTACATTCTGCTTTTTCAGATACACAGAAGTATCTGCTGTGTGTTCCCAGTGGACAGATTTGCTTTGTGATGGCCAACCCCCCTATTTCTTTGATTCTTTTTTGATATTTTTTTGATATATTTCTTTGACATTATGCTAATTATGGTGATTTTATGCAGTCAATTATTAGAGCTACTTATTTTTTTATTGTTATGATCTTGTAAAGTGTTATTTATATTGATTCCCTATTAATAAAATGAATTACTTTGGCTGACTTTATAAATTATTATTGGATTACTGCATGTGATTTATGATGCAGCAATGTAACGTTAAGTATAAGAACGGCTCCTTTTTGCAAATGTGAACCTTTTGTTAATATTATAAAAAATCATTTTAATGCATATTATTCATTAATAATACATTTCCTAATGTTTTCATTTTACTTTGCAGGTGCAGCTGCTTCTTGGACAAGGCCACAGCTGGTATGAAGAGCTGGTATGGTGCCAGCAGGATGCAAGTTTATATTTCTCAGCTAATTTATTGCATTTCATTGTGTGTGTGTGTATAAACAGGCAAAATGTATAGACAAATATATTAAAAAAAAGAAAAGAAAAGGAGTGATGTATGTAAATCAGAAAATTTTTGCTTTTCAAATATTTAACAACTAATTTTACTTACATTTTAGACCAACACAGAATGCTAAGATGGTGCCTTTGGCAGCACCAAACAAAAAGATCTGTCCCCTGCTGGGAACCATACGAATGTGGGAAACTATCCAAGCACATTAGTGTAGTCACAGCAGGCCAACTGCTTACACCTGCTGGCCCAGGCAACCAGATGCTCACCTTGGAACATTACAAGCCATCTAGAACTTTGTTTTACCAGGTACAAACATGAATTATGAAACTATATTAACTTCTAAAAAAGTAGGCACTCTAAACTATATAAACAAGGCTGCACTGGCAGATTTCCCTTTAGTTTTTGTTAAAATGCTCAGCTTAAAAATGAATTTATGCTTAAGCTGTCTCATATATATAAGATCCTTAACATCATGTAATTGCCCATTCCAAGGAATCAGATTTTTTTTTCCCACTGAGGACGGGAGAACATGTGGTTTTGCAATTTGTAAAATGCTAAATTGCATTTTTTACAATAAAATAAAAAAGAAAATAACCCCTAACACATTTTTAGACATATTTTTAGAATGGTAATAAATAGACCGTTAAATGTCTAATTTGGATAATGGGAATATTTGCCATTAGAAATTAATTATTAATTTATTTAAATAAATTAATAAATTATTTTGCTTGGTTTTTAAAAGGCTACAACAAAAGTAGCTTCATGGTCATCATAACAAGCACTTTTCCAATAACAAAGGAAGTAGGCCTATGTGAAAGTTCTATTTGGTATCAGACCCAGTTAGTTAAGAGGGCCCTCATGACAATTTAAGAAAATAAGGACCCTTTTCAGAGAGTATGGGAAATTGATTTAAATCACGGATATTCAACCTTTCCTTTCTATGGGCTAAGTCACATGTGGTCTTTTGTCTGTGGGCATATTTAAGGCAGCATATAAAAAGCCAGTCTATCCCAGTTTTTGGCCTAAAATGCACAACAGTGAAGTTTTGGGATGAAATGTTACCAGATATGAGTACTGCCAGGCAGATGCAGTTCCATATGATCATGCAACATGAGGGGGCACATTTACTAAGGGTCGAATATCGAGGGTTAATTAACCCTCGATATTCGATCCATCGAAGGAAAAATCGATTCGAAGGATTTTAATCCATCGATCGAATGATTTTCCTTCGATCAGAAATAGCTTAGAAACCTTATGGGGAAGGTCCCCATAGGCTAACATTGGTGCTTGGTAGGTTTAAAGTGGCGAAGTAGGTAGTCGAAGTTTTTTTTTAAAGGGACAGTACTTCGACTATTGAATGGTCGAATAGTCGAACGATTTTAAGTTTGAATCTTCGATTCAAAGTCGTAGTCATAGTTTTTTTCCGAAATTCTAAGTTTTTTTTAGCTTAGTTAATGTGCCCCAAGGTGTATTATAGTAGACTGGTGTGACAAGTATGCATGTATATTATAGGAACGCACAATCATGAGTAAAATCCAAAAGCTGGGTACCAACAAGGAATTGGCGCCATTTTGTACATTTAAATTGGCTTTCTGTGTTCTGGCACTTCTCTCACCCTGACAAAGATTCCTGTATGGAATCAAAACGTTTGTCCACCAATAAACCTCTGAATGATGTCAAAATTCCTGTCTAAGCATGATTATGGAGTGCTGTCATTGATGGTATTATGTATATTTTTATATACATAAAATTAGATGTTGTGACAGCTGATGAACTGTGCACTGGTAATCTAATTATCTACTTTGCAAGGACCAAACAAGGAGTAGCTTCAGTTACCCAGTTTGCCCTGTTTAGCTCAGGAAATAACGAAAAAACATTAATAATAGTTGATTTTCTATAATTGAAACAATTGGCAAAAATTATGTTCAGCACAATCCCTGTTCATTGCACTCATGTTGAATGAATAAGCCAATACTCTGACAAGGTCACTGCTGTGACAAAGAACGTTTAAAATAAATTTTCATTAGAGATGAGCAAATCTGTCCCCTTTGGTTGTAAATTTGTGAAACTGCTGAAAAGTTTGTGAAATGGCGAGAAAATTGCAAAATGCATTGAAGTCAATAGGCAAATTTCTTTTTTCATGCTCAACAATTTTTACGCACTTAATTTTTTTTATCACTCCAAATGCAGTAAAGTCAATGGGCACTTTTTTCTGTGCTGACATTTTAGTCTTCGCGACTATTTTTCCAAATGCATTGAAGTCAATGGGTGTTATTTTTTGCAGCAACTTTTTTGTCTCAACTACTTTTTCATGAAAAAATTCACTCACCACTAATTATTATATATCCACTGTTTTGATCCAGAGGAAGGCAAATAACCCAGCCTGAAGCTAGTGTCAATGCCTCAAGAGTGAAAAAATTCCTTCCTGATCCCTATGGTGATTGGAATTCCCTGGATCAAGGATTTGACATTCATTTAACATAAATTAATACAATGCAGACTTTCACGGTTGGTATCACTCTTTTCATGCAAATCACGCCACAACTTGACAAGCAAAAAATCTACCTCCGTCTAGAATTGCATTAATATAACATATAATATAACATTAATATAACAACATATGGCAAGTTACACTTTATCAAAACGGATGCAGTTTCAAGTGATATTCCTAATCCAACAGAAAAAGAAATTGTCAATTATCATGAAAATTTAAAAGAGGATCATGTTATCATTCACCAACCATATTTTTCTAGCTGGAACACAACCATATAATGTTTATGGTGCAACAATATCCAACATATATGTTGGTAATAACCCGACAACAACAACACCACTTTTTGATGTTCCAACAGCTAGACATCATGATCCTTTTTTACACAGTTACTATCCACATCTTTATTCCAATGTGCTTCCTCATAGGTGGTCTACACAAAGGCCTTTTTTGCAACAATTGATGCCTACAACAATGTCCTCTCCAAATTTAACAAATACTTTAAATACTGAAACCGCAAACACTGCATTATAACAAAATGCAAGAGCTTTATTGAGTGTTTCTACAAGTCCAAATAGTTACGTTTTTGATAATGCAATAATCTGTAGTGACAAAAATGTAGACAATACAAGTCATCCTGTTAGAGAAGTAGAATGTGAGGAAGAAGCACAATCACATGATGTATTTTCGGAGGAGCCAGAGAAGAACTAGGAATCATCTGAAGATGACCATTCTGAAAGTGCACTGGATCCATTCCTTTTGTCTGTTAAGGCCTTCCAATCTTTCAACAATTCCGATGTGGAAACACAAATAAGATGCCATAATGATATTGTGAATTTGCATCGTATGAGAAATAGAGAAATTTACAAATTACGTTTGCAGCTACTAAGAATGAAAAAATCTAAATTATGATTTGACTACAACAATGGAAAGAATGGAGCACAATCTAACTAAACTCCTCAAGCTAAATTTGACCACACAACAACACCTGTTTGAAATCAGTCATTCATTGGCAGATATTGCTTCATCAATGTGTAAGCTTATAGAAAACACTAAAAAAGCTCTGAAATAACTCCCATGTCTAGTGCCGACAACACACCAAACACTTGTGAATTATTATGTGACACAATGGCCAACGAAAAACAGATTGTGTCAACAAGATTGCCTGTGTTACGCAACTGGCTGAGACAACAAAGTGCTATAGCATGTCCCACTTTAAATATTCAAAAAAAGGTTTAAGAAATTCTAGAGATGAGAATCACATCTCTATAATAAAGACACCCATAGGGTAATAAAAATTGTTGTGTTTCAAAAAAAAAAAAAAAATGGCGCGTGAAAAAAATGTCATCTATAGACTTCAATGTATTTTGGCCAATTTTTGCCATTTTGCTAATTTTCTGCTAATCGAAATGAGTCAGCTTTGCCCATCAATAAAAATAAGTGTTAAACAAACAGTATAAAAACATACATTTTTTTGGTTGTAATTTGCTACGTCGATACTGTATTTTTGTTGTGTAACATTTGCAGCAAAAGGTTTTTTTTAAAATTTGACACCAATGTTTAAGTGTTTGTCAGTGGATATAATTTAAATTGTTTTGCCACAACAAAAACAACAAAATTAGCAATTGGAGTAAGCAGCGACGGTTAGTGATAGGCGAATTTATTCGCCAGGCGCAAATTCGCTGCAAATTTGCCAGTTTCACCGCCAGCGAATAAATTTGAGAATTTGCAGAGAAATTCGCTGGTGGAAATTTGCTATTGGTGAAAAAAATTTGACGCCAGCGAAGGTTCTGACGTCGGCGACAATTTAGACGCTGGCAACGATAAATGGCCACCCATCAACTTCAACTTTGATGACGCCGGCGTTAAAATCGATGTTTTGCAAATTTTTCTACAGTTTCACGAATTTTGCGGAAAATTCATGAAATTTATGGCGAAACGGGACAAATTCACCCATCACTAGCGACGGTCGACAACCATAACCAGCATCTCCTGAAAAAGCTTTGATATATGCTAAAATCACTATAGTGAATTTTATCATTCTACATAGATTAACTTTTATAAAAATGCAACACTTTACATTGCTCTTTGGGCATCTTTAATTTTTTTTACAATTGCATTTTCGTAGTTGTTTGTGCGGGGGGGGGGCAACTGGAGTGAAGAGAAAAAGCTTTTATGTAAAACAGTTACATAATTACTTTAACAAACAAAAGTGTCAACAAATTGGCTCCTAATGAACACATTTTGAAAGATTCATCTTTCATCCCTTTGCAGTCAGGACTGGTATGAGTGTTTAGTAGTAACACGTCTCACATAGATCTCGAACATCACATAGACAAAAGAACTACACACTAACGATGGATTTTGGCTTGTTGTAATAGTTACTTAACAATTGTGTGGCACTCTTTAAACAACATTAGTATGTAATGAGAGTTGTAAGATGTTTGAGGTGACTAAACTATGCAAACATATCTTGTATTATATGGAAAGTTGAAACAATATAACCTACAAGCCAAACACCACTTAATTGACCAGATTCAAAATGCCTGTAGACTCATGAATTGAACAGTAGTGTGTGCTTCCAGGGAAGGCAGCAAAAACATGTATCACGTCCAGGTTCACGCCACTCGGGTATCTTCTGCTTTCGGAAGTGCCGAATGTGACGTCATTGCTTGGCTCGAAGTTTGAATATTTAAAGGGCTCTTTGCCCTGTGTGCATTGCCCAATGTAAAGGTCTAATTCTTTAGTTCCTGGGTGATCTGTTCTGACCCTGGCTGTCCCTGATCTTGTCTTGCCTGCTGCCTGTCCTTACCTTTGCTCATGTATTGACTACTCAATCTGATCCTGCTTTGTACTGTGATTTTGGCCTGTGACCTTGACTACTCTCCTTCTTCTGAATTTGTACTGCTTCTCCTGTTTGGTATTGACTCAGCCTGTTCCATACCATGCTTTGTTCTCCATTCCAGTTACAACGTTCGGTTCCCTTGCCTGCCCATTACAGTGAGCCACGACCGGGATCTTGGAGTTAGTTCTGGGTTTGGGACTCTGTTTGCACAGTACGTTGGGCCAGACATGGACGCTGAAGATGCAACTGTTTCCTCTGCCACCACGGAGGCAATCCTGGCAAACCTACTTCAGTGCCTTCAGCTTAGAATACACATAGGCATAGCTGTAAGTGCCTTTAAAAAGCTTGTGCGATGAGGTGCATATGCGAGAATACAAGACAGAAATGCTTTAGAGATAGGAGAAGGCTCAATGGAAACCGGAAGTTATGGCTAAAGACTTCACATGATTTCAGGTTAAATTGTGAAAAATAGTTGTTCCCATTACTTTCCATGATGTGTTTAGCGCAATATGCATAGCGGACAAATGAAAAGTTGCACTTATCACACAAATTGTACCATATCGCATTGAACTGAGGCCACTATGAGAACATAAAGAAGAAAAACTCCATATTTTCAGCAAAATATGCAAAAAGAGTGGTGGAGCGTGGGTGGGTTGTTTCTACCTACTCAAAAGATAAAGAAGTGAACAGCTTCTTCCCATGACATCACATCCCTCTCTTACTCCGCCCCCCAGCCCACCTTTCCCCTGCCTTAACGCATTGCTTCTCAAGTGATGAGCAAAATTTTTCACCAATAAAAATAATGGCAATTGGCTCCAATAGATTATAAAAAATTGTCGGTCTTCAAAAAGAAAAACTTGACGTGCGGTAAAAAAACGTGTCGCCCATTTCAGCAAATTTTCACCGCTTTGCAAATTTTCAGTGAAGCAAAACTGGTCAGATTCACCCATTACTACAGTTCTCACCCAATCACAGCTACATCTGATTCTATTAATCTCTTAATATAAACGAGTGTAATTTGGCTGCCAGTCATTTAGATCCCTTGTAATACAGCCCCTGTGCTTATAGCTCCATCGACCCTGAGTAAACCAGCTAATGAAACATTACAGTCCAGGCACTGACTAGAGCAGGGGTCCCCAACCTTTTTTACCTGTGAGCCACATTCAAATGTAAAAAGAGTTGGGGAGCAACACAAGCATAAAAAAGTGCCTTGGGGTGCAAAATAAGGGCTGTGATTGGCTATTTGGTAGCCCCTATGTGTACTGGTAGCCTACAGGAGTTTCTACTTGGCACTATACTCAGTTTTTATGCAACCAAAACTTGCTTCCAAGCTTGGAATTCAAAAATAAGCACCTGCTTTAAGGACCCTGAGAGCAACATCCAAGGGGTTGGAGAGCAACATGTTGCTCGCGAGCTACTGGTTGGGGACCACTGGACTAGAGTATGCTTCGATTTCGATCACAAACCCAACACCCCATAAATACACATAACACATTTTGGGTGAAAAGGCCGCAGCTTGTTTTATTAAATAACATTTTGCATCAAATTATTCTTTATTAACTCCAAAAACATACCATCATAAAATAATAATACTGAATAACATTGTTACATCAGGATAAAACCAATAGCCGCTGAAGGCTGCATAAAACATTTCCCAATAATTACCATAACATCACTTGTTAATCAAAACCTGTTAACCCGCCTAAGGCTAAGACTCTGCCACCTACTTCCTCACTTACGGTGCTTCCTTGTCCCTAAACCTCGCCCCAGGCCTATCCAACCTCAGTTTTTCTTTCCAGCCGCCCTTTTTGGCTACCCAGTAGGGCAGCCCCACTATGCCAAAGCTGCGACATACGTCATCCACCCCCCCCCCCATTTCTACAGGGCGGTAGGGAAGGATGTTGATCCTTACCCTTGACTAAACAGGGAAAGTAACTTCCCGCACTTTCAGCCTTATTTGTAGCCTAAGACCCTGCCCCCCTTCTCTGCATCTCCCACACTACAAATCCCATAATTCCTCACACCACACCCTACCAATCGCCTCTGTCATGTGCCCCCTCCGCTCCACCTGTCTCAGGCTTAGGGATGTCGCGGACTGTTCGCCGGCGAACTTGTTCGCGCGAACATCGGCTGTTCGCGTCCGCCGCAAGTTCGCGAACGTCGCGCGACGTACGCCAATAGGCGTTCGCGTCAAAATCGTTCGACCATTCAACCATTCGAGCGCTAAAATCGAAGGATTTTCGTTCGAATCGAACGATCGAAGCATTGGATCGAATGAAATTTCGATCCAATGGCTTCGATCGTTCGACTCGAACGAAAATCGTTCGATCGAACGATTACAATCCTTCGATCGTTCGAATCGAACGATTTTCGGATGATCGAAGTTCGCGAACAGTTCGCGAACTGTTCGCAAATTTTGCCGGTGTTCGCGAACGGCGTTCGCGAACACATCGGCGGCGGTTCGCTACATCCCTACTCAGGCTCACTATAGGGATTCTTTAAAAGGATTCTGTCATGGTTTTTATGGTGTCGTTTTTTATTCCTAAATTACACTGTTTACACTGAAAATAATTCAATCTACCATATAATTCCGGTTTTTAAAATTGATTTTCTTTTTTTCTTCAATAATAAAGATTATTAGAGACAAAACAATCATATTGGGTTTATTTAATGTTTACATTAAATCAACTTAATGAAAGGAGATCCAAATTACAGCAATATCCCTTATCTGGAAAACCTCTGTCCTGAGCATTCTGGATAATAGATCCTATACCTGTACCCTTAGACTTTATTGGACTCATAAGAGCATGTTATAAATCTGCATGTACCAAACAACAAATGTATGTTAAAGAGAGACACAATTCTAGAAATAATCCATTGAAATTTTAATATAAGAATGGTAGATTCTGTTTTTCTGTGCAGTGTGTTCAAATCTAAAGAATAAGCAAAAAGACATAGTGGAAATAATAGTAAGCCCCACTGCCTTACAAAGGAACAGCCGAGTGTTATGCCTGGAATTGAATACATTAATAGAGAGTGGCACAGTTAGTGCTGGAGTCTGAATTGGGGGCCGCACAGCTGGGATTTGCAGAACTGTTTGATCTGCCCTTTCAAGCGCTGATGAGCCTGCTAAATTGCATTTAATGGACAAGGGGCTGCTCAGCTGAAAATGAGAAGGCCTTGTTATAAAACAATAGAGACAATTTAACTCACATGCACACCTGTTCTTTGTAGTTTCTGTAAAGCCATTGTGCTGAATAGAGGGGGGAAAAAAACATTTTTTGTGAAACTTCTCCAACATTGTTTACAGATATTTTCCTAGAGTCTTGTTAATAGCTACTACTATGGGCAGAGAATAACACAATGAGTCGTTCCAACTAGTCAGGACAGCGAAGCAAAGGCTACACCTGCATGCTATTTTATACCATGGCAATATGGTTGTGGCATTTTTTAAGCAAGACACATCTTGGCTACTTGGTGTATTCAGAAACACCTGCACTCCTATATGATAATGTCCATAATAACCATCATCTCTTTTTTATGCATACATGTCAATGTATCTCTCACTTCTCTGTGTTTTGTTGAAATGCATTTTGATCTACCTGAGTTATAAACACAATTTAAAGCTGATGTAACATACCTGTTTTTTAAATTTGCATAATAGTACCCCCTTTTTGCACATCAGTTAAAGGAAAACTATACCCCCAAAATGAACACTTAAGCAACAGATAGTTCATATTATATTAAGTGGCATATTAAAGAATCTTACCAAACTGGAATATATATTTAAGTAAATCTTGCCCTTTTACATCTCTTGCCTTGAGCCACCATTTCGTGATGGTGTCTGTGCTGCCTCAGAGATCACCTGACCAGAAATACTTCGACTCTAACTGTAACAGGAAGAAGTGTGGAAGCAAAAGACAGAACTCTGTCTGTTAATTGGCTCATGTGACCTAACATGTATGGTTTGTTGGTATGTTTGTGAGTACAGTGAATCCTACGATCCCAGGGGGCGGCCCTTATTTTTTAAAATGGAAATTTTCTATTTATGATTACCCAATGGCACATACTACTAAAAAAGTATATTATTATGAAAATGGTTTATTTACATGAAGCAGGATTTTACATATGAGCTGTTTTATGCAATATCTTTTTATAGAGACCTACATTGTTTGGGGGGTATAGTTTTCCTTTAAGGGATTAACAATGCATCTGCTACAGAATAAAGTAGAATCTATCTATCTGCATTTCCTTATTTGTATTTCTTCCTTTGTATTTCATTGGCAAAATGTTTTGACAGGTGGCTTGTGGTGCCAACTAAGTTGACATAAAAAGGGTTAAATATTTAATTACATTTTCTTGGCTTATAAGCAATGTCTTATATTGCAATATATTATAAAAATTCAAACAAATAATGAGACATAGGGGCAGATTTATTAAGGTTCAATAGGCAAATTGGAATTCAAATGTGAATTTTCGCGTTGGATTTTTGGTAAAAAAAAAACTATTTGGGAATAATTCTTGATTTTGAATTTGAGATTTATCATAAGCGACCCTGGGAATAACTCAAATTCCATAGTACGCCACCTAACCCTGCCAAGTTCATGTAGAAGTCAATGGCAGTGGTCCATTGACAAATTTAACAATGTTAATAGCCTTCCTGACATTCAAGTTTTTTTCATAGAAAAACTTGATTCAAGTTCTGTCAAATTTGATTTGAATTCGATTTGAGTTTTCAGGTCATTCCTATTCGATCGACTTATAGACATTCGAGTTTATCCTTAAATATGATACTATTCGAGTTTTGAGGTCATTCAAGTTTATTTATGTAAAAAAACTCGACCTTTGATAAATATGCCCCTAAATTACGATGATGATGATGATGATGATGATGATGATGAATTTAAAGTGGCACCTAGGCTAGACACCATCATGTAATACAGACAGTAAAATTGGACCCTTAACACTCATGAAGGACTTTATTTAACTGATAAGCATGATGCCTTTTTCCGGGTAGCAATAACACATTCTACAGATGTCTAGTACTGTGTATTCAATATCATAGCAAAATTAGTAAGAATCCTTGGCTATTTAGACTGCAGTCCTAGAGTGCGAATTCAGAGAAATGAGGTGCCAAATGAATATCAGTTGGTCCGTATGCCTATTCTTTTAATTCTATGTTAAATAACTAGCTTTTTAACTTAATTACAGTTTTTGGGACCTCTTTTTGTGTTTGATATATGTGCCCTGTGAACTGGGGGCTACATCACAGCAACTATGGCCCTTTTGACAGGCATTTTAGATTGCAGCAGTTAAGCTCTTTTTCATTTTGGACCTCAGAGGAGGTGACACACATTTGATAAATCATATAAATCCATCAGACCTGCTCACAAAGTCTATGTATGTGTGTGGGGGGAGGGACATGCCGTTGAATGGCAGAGTAAATATAGGTATTCTGAAAATATTTGACATACAAAGGGAGGGGGACTCAATACTGCTTCCCAACTCTAGGGGAAATCATGAATTGAAACCCCAAATGCAAGCAGCAACAGCCCTGCTTATTAATCTCTGTGGTTGGGTTTCTAGTAATCACATAATTCCCTGATGCCTACCTGTTTGGAGATAGACTCATACTTTTCTTGGTAGGACTCCTAAAGTATGTACACAAATAAATATCCCTAAATAGGCCCTGCTCCTGCTTATTATGACCTCCCATGTTCACCTTGTTAGTAGTGTATGGAGACCCTGAACCCACTGGGTCCACAAATGTTTATCAAACCTGTTTAAATATTGGACTTATTATTAACCTATTAAAATAGAGATTCAGTGTAGTCATGTGAAAGCTTTGATCCTAGTTTCATCTTGAAAAGCAAAAGAGGAGCTGTTTTGTTTATTTAAATAAGAAAACAAATAAGAAATAAGAACAATAAGCCAACAGGAATCCTTTACTTATCTACAATAGGAGAACAGCTACTTGGAATCAAAGGTTTAAACTGCAGCAAATCATAGATTCTCATGCAAGCTATTCTCTGGGGAGGCAGTTCTCCTTAATTGTCTGCAAGTTAAACCAGATGAAAAATCACTGTATAGATGGTAGGGGGTTATTAGGAGATTGGGGATCTTTAATCAGTTTATTTTCACACTGTGTATAAGGTAGGCAATAGAATAGGTCAGTAAATGATCCCCACAGTTGGAAATTGTTATGATGGGCCTGAGAGTGTTTCAAAATAAAAACAAATTTAGTAAAACCTTTTACAATTGGGATTTTAGTATATTGTTTACAAACCAATGGATATCTACTGCATTTGGACAGATGTTGGGCTTCCAAAGTGTTCCTGAGCACTGGTCTTTACCATGACATTAGTATCCATTCTTCCAGTGGCATGAAACAATGCCCACTTGTCCAAAATATCTGCAGATTTCATATAAGAAATATGTAGGATTATGAAAAAAAACAGGTAATTGCTAATGCAACACATGGCAGAATCTTTAAATCATAAATCTAAGATCACCGTCACATCTTATTTAAAATCATTTAAATGCAAAGGATAAAATAATACAAATAATTTAAAAAAAAAAACCCATGCCAGCCTTGTTTGCATCCAAAAACTTTGAAATACAAGACCAGCAAAACTTAGCTTTGTTTCAAAGTCCCCATGTTCCTTGGACTTCGCTGAACAATGAAGGTGAAAAATAGATCCAGCTTGAAAATAAGCATATGCTAGGCCAGTGTGATTTAAATTAGTTCCTGAAGCAGTACCTTTGTATCATGCCTACCACAATTAGCTACAACCTAAAGGACTTTATTTCTGCCAGTATATACCTATATTTCTCTCTCTGGCATCTTTCCCAGCCTGAAGCAAACAACAGCTGGCTGTTGGTAAAAATCACTCTCAACTCAATGGTAATTTTGGATATACACCTGGAGAATCTTTATTGATACTTTAAAACTTAATACTCATTAATACTGATTGCAGCTTTTGGGAATATTAGTTCATCATAAATCAAGAACAAGACATAGGAGAGAAAATCTCATCAAATGAACCAAACTGAAGAAAATCCACTTTTTCTTATAATAAAAATGAAATGATTTAACCGACAAAAAGCAATGAAAATACTGAGAATGAAGAACATTTCTGAAAGTAAATAACGCATTATAAGGAGAAAATAAGAATGAAAGAAAATAAAGAATTAAATAAGAATTAAAAAATGGGATTAAAATAGAAGCAAAACGTTTTCTAAGAAATACTTTTATAGGTATGGAACCTGTAATCCAGAATGCTTGGATAACGGATACTTCTGTAATTTGGATCTTCATATCTTAAGTCTACAGGAAATTGTGTAAACATTAAATAAACCTAATAGTTTGGTTTTGCTTCCAATAAGGATTAATTATATCTTACTTTGGCTCATACACAAGGTACTGCAGGTATAGGATCCCTTATCCGGAAACCCGATATCCAGAAAGCTCCGAATTACAGAATGGCTGCCTCCCATAGACTCCATTTTATCAAAATAATCCATATTTTTTAAAAATGATTTCCCTTTTCTCCGTAATAATAAAACAGTAGCTTGTAGTTGATCCAAACTAAGATATCATTAATGATTATTGGAAGCAAAACCAGCCTATTGGGTTTATTTAATGTTTTAATGAATTTCTAGTAGACTTAAGGCATGAAGACCCAAAATACGGAAAGATCCGTTATCCGGCAAACCCCAGGTCCCGAGCATTCTGGATAACAGGTCCCATACCTCTACAGAGAAAAAGGAAATCATTTTTTAAAATGTGGATTATTTGGATAAAATGCAGTGTGTCTGTGGGAGATGGGCATTCCTTAATTCAGAGCTTTCTTGATAAGGGGTTTCCGGATAACTGATCCTGTATCTGTAAATACATACTTTAAAGCTTTATGTTTTCTTCATGCTTTTCTCAAATGGGGAAAAAAACAACAACAAATTGATTCTGATAAATCTGCCCCTTTAGACATTTCCTTCACATCTGGATCATTTTGCCACCCACAAATTATGGTCATATCAGGATATTTCATTATTATCTTACCTCTCGTGGGCACAAGTTCTGAGATCTACACATTTTTTTTAAAAAAACTTTGCATAAATCTGTCATATGTTCCTCAGTCACTGTTGTGGTCTGTAGTCCTTGTTGCCAACCAACAATTCCAAGCAACCTGCTCTTTACATAGCCCATGCAATCTGCCCCTCTCCATGTTGTCATCTCTCTAAACCCCTGATTCACTGAGTATCATGTTGTTGCTATTTATAAATAAGAGAAATGAACGATGTACTGTAGTGGAAGATGGTGAATAAAATGAGATGGGTGAATTGGGAGACACAATGTAACCTTTATAATAACACTTCCATCATAAAAACATGTTAATGATTCTACTTTTGTTCTTGCAGTGAGCAGACACTTTTTTTTATTATAAGCAGCTTATTAATGTGTATTTATTTATTTGGAGGAGAGCAGTGCCATGTGTCTAAACTAGATCCTTTTGCAATGTTGGATGTTTTTTTAATTACAATACACCTGCATATGTTCACCCTTGGCTTTTTATAAAAAAAAAAAAATCTCAGGGGACTTGGGTTTCTCAGGTTTAATCTTCCATTGACATGACTTGAGTATGTTATTTTCTTGGGAATTTCATCATGTGGCTTGCAGAAAGGGAAGAACATATGGCATGAAGTGATTCACTCTTATCTGTGAATCAGTGGTTAGAGGCTCTCAAGAAATAGAGCATTTAGAATAATCTCAAAAACACCTAAAACTTTGATGTATTAGAAATGCCAGAGTTTACAAACAAGATATTTAGAGGAGTAATTTTAAAAGTTTTTAAAGCAGATTTTTATTGAAAAGATGAAGGTTGAGATTACTAGTGCACAGATAACCCTGCCTGCAGAATGGACTGTTTACCTGGACTGCTTACAAAACAGTCACAACAAAGTGTAAAGGGAGATGGTTGTATATGGTAATCTGAGTATCTGCTTTTGCATTCAAACATGGAGTATCTTCAATTTCCTGTTTAAACAGTTTAGCTCCATAAATAACAAAAAACACATATTTTTGTGACTAAAACAATAGGCAAATAGTATGTTCAGCACAAACTCTCTTTATTGCACTTATGTTGAACAAGGGGTATACTGCCTCTTTAATTATTTTTCCTCAACATGATATAAAAGGCAAACCCAGTGTCTGAGGATTTACATAGTAATTGAGCATAATTTTTTTCATTGACCCTAAATTTTAGGACTAACACATTTGGTCTCAATTTCTAAGGGCACAAATTAGCACAAAATTTGCTCAGTGAGCCTAAAATATAGCAGAAACAATTTAAACTTCAAATGCCCTATAGGAGGATTTCCCTACCTGGGGCCAAGGACAACTCCTCTTTGATTTGCTCTCTCAGTTATCTCTTCCCCAACCTTTGATCAATATGACCTTGATAACATTACATGGGATGTATGGTTTTACTCTAGGCCTTCTCTCTGGTTTTACTCTAGGCCTTCTCTCTGGTTTTACTCTAGGCCTTCTCTCTGGTTTACTTCTTCTGCTGCAAGGGATAAAGAGGTCTATGAAGATTTTGAGCCAGATATAAAGTAGCAGATATGAAAAGACTGTGATCAAAAACCTAAAAGGAGTGGATTATTGTAACCTTTGCAACACTAGATAGTGTAATTTATTTTTCATATATTTGAGTTCTCTACTTACCATACCATTATCAATCTATGAATGCAAACAACTCTCGCCACTTTATATTACTTTACTCTATTTACTTTCTAAAATTATCTATGGCTTTATATCCTAACACTATCATCTAAATGGTGCCAATGTACTTTACAAAAAAGCATTCTGATTAAAAAGTTGTATTTTTCTTGCCTAGGTAGTTGCTTGCCTAGAGTGGACTTGCCTAGGTACAAGCTTGCATAGGGTGGGCTTGCCTAAGTAGTATCCTTGCAGTACCTAAACACAGTCCCTACATTTATGCTCCTTAGTGCTAGTGGTACACATGGCAGTTTCATTGACAGGTATGACACTTGAGCATTGGGCTAAAATACGCCTCATTTGTACACTGAACTTTAGATGCCTAAGTGGCACAGTGGCGTTCACATGCTAAATACATTTTCCCAGTTTGGAATAAAGCCACGTGGACTACATTTTATCCAAGTCTTTTTTTTTCTCTGTAAAAAGAAGAGATTACAATACAAATACAAGTAATTCAAATTTTTAAAAAGTGTTTTTTTTCTTTGTAATAATAAGAGAATAGAATACCCTAATTAATCCTTATACTGTAGGTGCAACTTCCCTGTATTGGGGATCACATTGATGGCCTGTGCCAGTGACTTAATGAACTTAAATCACTTAATCCTTTTGGTTTAAACAAGGGTTATGACCTGTTATTATTTTTGTAATTTGTCATTGTCATTTGTAGCTTATGGTTTTTATATTTTTGTAAATTTTTGGACTCTGCTTTATGGAAACGTGGTAATGTAATTTCCTGTGTACCCCTTTCATTCCACATATTGTAAGGTGGTTATTTATCAAAGTCTGAATTTATCTCAATATTTTCTGAAAAAAACTCTGACCAAATCCTTTTGGCTTATGTATTAATACACTTTCCTGAAATTTTTGTTTGCGGGGAAAAATCATGAAAAATCAGATTTTTTTGGATTTTTCATCCGATTTTCATAATTTTTTTCAGATTTTTCACCTGAAATTCAGAATTCTGCCTGAAAACTCTGAAAACTTTGGGGTATTGCCATAAACCCAGCGCACATCGTCCATTGACTTATATGCAACCTCGACATGTCTGAGATGCCGGATTTTCAGATTCAGACTTTTGCATCCTCAGGGTTTAATAAATTCCGAAAAATTTGTGATTTTTTAAAAGTTAGATTTTATAAATAAAAAAATCACAAATTTTTCGTGATCTTTGCATTCGGAGTTCAGTAAATAGCCCCCGATGTGTTATGCTAGTTTGAACATGACTTAACAAAGGTCACACAGGTTGCCTAAAATTATACCGTTCACACTGCAAATAATTCACTCTTCAAAATTTCTATAAAATGTAATTCCTGAACCAGCAAGTGGTTTTTTTTGAGTTGTAATATTGGTGTGTAGGTGCATCTCAGGTCATTTTGGCTGGTCATGTGCTTCCCGAAGGAGCCAGCACTTTAGGATTGAACTGCTTTCTGGCAGGCTGTTGTTTCTCCTACTCAGTAAAGAGTGACTCAAGTTTATCAGAGCACAAGTCACATGACTGGGGTAGCTGGGAAATTGACAATATGTGTAACCCCATGTAAGATTTCAAAATTAAATATAAATAAATCTGTTTTTATTATTAACTATTAACTGAATTGTTTTGAAAAAAATATTTTTTCCCATGACTTAAGTTAATAGTGCAAGGCATCGATATAATCTGCCATCACAAAATCATCCTGCAACATAAACACAATCCACAACCTTACTGCCATAGCTGTGAAGAACCATTTTTTTACTTCAAGTGAAAGCTTCCTCAAGTCTAAATTCTATTTGAAAAAAATGTCTCCACTATCTATGTGATCTAACAGTAATCATGTACCTCCCAATGAACTTTTCTCCAGAAAAAACAACCCAACATTGACAATCTTTCATCATGTTTTAATTCATTCATGCATTTTACCAATGTAGTTAAATGTCTTTGTGGTCTCTTCAGCTCATTTATATCCTTTTTAAAGGAACAATTCAGTGTAAAAATAAAATCTGGGAAAATAGACAGGCTGTGCAAAATAAGAAATGTTTCCAATATAGTTAGTTAGACAAAAATGTAATAAAAGCTGGATTGAGTGGATGTCTAACAGAACAGAACAGAACAGAACTCCCTGCTTTTCAAGTCTCTAACTCTGCATTAGTCAGCGACTTTAAAGGCGGCCACATGGGTCATAAATGTTCATTGAGTCAGATTCAGAGTCAGTGAGGTCAGATTCAAAAGCAAAAAGTTATGATGCACTGGTTACTACTGACTGGTAAACGATCGGTGGAAAGTAAGAGAACTACAAAGCATGAACTTGTGTTCAGGCTATTATGTTAGACATCCAGTCACTCCAGCCTTTATAGATTATATTTTTGGCTAACTAACTATATAGGATTTTTTTTTTTTTTTGCACGGCCTATTTACCCAGTTTTTATTTTTACACTATACTTTATACTATACTTTTAAACTATACTTATACTATACTTTAAGGACTGGCGCTCAAAACTGCACTGCATAAACAAGGCAAGGTATTATCAGGGATCTATAAAGAAACAAAGTTGTGTTTTTATTTCCTCCAGTTAATGCCCTTTTTACGCAAGATAGCACTTTATTCATGTTAGTAGAAACACGAGTGACACTGCCTAGAGTTGCACAGTCTGTTATCCACAACAAAAACCCAAATCCTTCTCAATTATGCAGTTTCATAACAATCTGAACTGAACTTTATGACCTTAAATTAACAATACAAAATGTTACAAGCCCCGTGAATGTGTAGGTGCAACATACTTAGTGAAGCTTGGAAGTAAAACGTCCTCAAACCAAGTGTTAATATCAGGACTTAATTTCTTCTGTAGACCCTGTACTTTTGTGCAATTTAGGCAATTTATCAGAAGGTTCAACCACTGCTTTGGCTTCAGTAGTGCCTAGTTTAGCAATTTTCACTTGAGTCAGTAACTGTTCTGTCACTTCAACTTTTAAAGAAGTAGAATTTCTGAAATATACGGAGGATAAAACAAATTCTACTCTAAATAGTCCAGTTAAACTTAATTAGACACATTGTACATTATCTCATATATTATTTGCTGGCCCCCTAGCTACAAGTGTAACAGAAATGTAAGTGTATATTAGCACATTTTACACCAGCTATTACACAATGCATTGTTTCCTGATATTGGATGAGAAAAGGACGCTCTTTGGCAGCATGTGGAGATGCTGTGTTTATTCCAACTAATGATTGTTGTGTGAATTGAGCTGTAAGAAGAGCTTGTCATTGACCATCACTGATTGCTTCTACTGACAGGTGTTAATGTAAAGAGGGCAGGACACAGCTGTCTGAACAGGGTTCCCATTATCCATTCTGGGTATTGATTCACCCTGTGGGATGTTTCCTCTCTGGCTGTGTTAATTTTCAAGGCACATTTGCATCATTCTATGTTGAGATCGATAGCCAGAGGTGAGATGGCTATATATAACAGCATTGCTGTTTTCAACCCATCCCCAAACAAAATGTCTAGCTACTATGTAGAGAGGGCGCATTTGTTAAATGAAAATGAAATTTGTAAATGAAATATGTTAATATGATATCACAGACTATGTAAAATGTAAATCAGCACATACCCATACACTCACATATACACACATATTTTGCTTTTGTTCGAATAATAAAAATGACATATTGTTTGTTAATGCATAGGTTTTTGTTCTAAAATAAAAAGCTTTCTCACAATGTAGTGCACCTTTAATTTGCTTTTGCAAAAATCCATGAATGTGGTTATTTAAATTTGGGTGTTAGTGATGAGTGAATCTGCCCAGTTTCGCTTGACCAAAAAAATTACTGTTATTGTTTTTTTTCTCACTGCAAATTAATTTTAAATTGGTGTTTTTTCTCACTCCAAATTCATTAAAGTCAATGGAAGGGAAAAAGGCATATAGATTTCTCCCTTCCTTCCACTTATTTGCACATCATATTGAAGATTATGGTCAGTGAGGAGGGAGAGGGAATGTGAGCATGTTGGTGACATTAGGGAATAGCAGTGGTATGAACAGAGTCCCAAACCTAGAGCATACTCCAAGGTCCCGTTTCCGGGCCTTTAGCAAGCACCTTTTTCTTCAGGAGGAGCCCTCCGCTACTCAGGTGCTGCCAGGTCTTAATGTGAGAGAACCAGGGAGAAAGCCAGAGACGTAACTAGAGGGGGGCGGGCCCTGGCACAGGAAGTGCAGCCGGGCCCCGCCCCATTTATGAGTGGCGTGCGAGCTGCCGGGGGGCCCCGAGGGGGTGCGGGCCCTGGCCCGATTGCACCCCCTGCTCCCCCCGTAGTTACGCCACTGGAGAAAGCTCTAGGCAGGCACGGGAACCAAATGTGGTACTGGTGTGGAGAACTAGAAACATGGTCAAGGTACAGGCTGGGCCGTTACTAGTGATGAGCGAATAAATTTGCCACAAATTCGCAGCGAATTTCTGCATTTTGTTGCTGGCGAATAAATTCGCAAATTTCCTGCGAAATTGACGCGATCAACTTTTTGGACACGCGTCCAAAATTTTCACAATTTTTCCACATACTTTTTGTTGTTTCACGAATTTTGTGGGAAAATTGCAAATTTGTTGGCGAAGCGAAATGGGAGAAATTCACCCATCACTGGTCGTTACCAATCAGGCAGTGCAGTACAGAATCAAAAAAGTTGAGATCACAAGTCAGGTCAAACACCAAAACGCAGTACAAAATCTGAATCCAGGAGAATGGTCAAGGGCAAAATCAGGGCAGAGCGGTCAGGACAAGATCAGGAGTGAAAAAAAGTACAGGACTCACTAGAAAATAACACCCAGGAACTAGACACCTAGGAAGTAAATAGACCTTTACAATGGGAAATGACTTTAACACAGAGAGCCCTTTAAATATTAGAATTTCACGCCAACCGATGACGTCACATTTCCGGATATAGGAGGAAGTAGTTGACACGCAAACCCGGAAGAATATGCGCATTTACTGATACGGCGCGCTGCCATTGTACCCCCAGTAGACCACCACTATATAGATGGCGGTAAAGTTTTGCCAATATTCTGGCGTTAATTTTGTCTTTCATACATTTCACGGTTGAGTAAACCAGGCATTAATGTGTAAGTAGCGTTATTTTCAGAAAATGTGATAACTGGCAAAAACATATTCTTGCGCAAGAAAATTCGCAAATTTATATTTACCGCAGGTTAGTAAACTGGCAAAAACATATTTGGCGACAAATTTGTCTATATTTTGTGCGCATATTTTTACCGCACTTTAGTAAATGGACCCCTTGGTATTCAGAGGTATATTTTGCCTGATTCCCCCTTCCCCACCCAAAAAATAAATATAGATTTATATAATATATTGCTTTTTAATGCCAATGTTGTTAGTTTAAATATGATATTTAGTTGCCTTATTTTTGTGTGTGTTGCTATTATTACTAAACTACATAACAATGTCCTCACAGCTGCAAGATGCTTAATAGCAGCCAGATGGAAAAGAGAAAAAAATGGCCACCTACTCAATTGAAGTATAAGACAAACAAGCAGACTCTACAGATCACTCAGTTAGAAGACGTCAAGGCCACTCATCTCTTAAAAGGGTTGATGTCAGGAGAAAGTAGAAATAGTCCCATATGTGGTATCCAAGGGGCTTAAGAGTCTTATAGTCAAAATTCAGGCACAGATCAGGGCATGAACTAATCAGGATATTCAAAATCAGGCAGGGGAGTCAGGAACCAGAAGATCAGTAAATAAAATTAGAGAGCACCCAGGGACTCTCAAAATAATTCATATGATAGAACATTACACACTGATCCTTTATTTTTTTCAATTTGGCAACAAACCATCACATGATGATGTCAGGTCATGATGGTGGTGCTGACATTTTGGGGACAGCAAACCATGTAGAGACCATGCCCACCCCCATTTGATTCTCCACTAGTGGGGACTCTATGTGCCTATATTTAGTTTTGGCATGGCTTGATATTGTTGTAAGTCTGGATTGTTATTAATTTAATATAAGTAATCACTACCCTTGGGACTGATATCAACTAATCATAAGCAGACTAAGGATCCTTGATTTCTCACAAGCATGATCATGCAAAGGTGCCAGTTTTTATTGTATGATGCTGCTAAGGACCTGCATGGCTTGATACATTCTAGGACTACAAAATGAAAGCTATATTGATGGTATTATTTCATATCTTTCTTACCAGGGATTCGGATACTTGCTTGCCTTCATCTAAGCTTCCACTGACAGACAGAAAATTATTTGTTCTTATTAAGATGAAATACAGAGATTCTAGAAGAGACTTCTTATTCAGTGCAGTTTATTAGAACAGTAAATAACACTGGACAGATTTTGGTCTCCATAGCATACAACAAGAATAGCAGAAAAGTATTTGATTGGTAGGCAAGAACTAATATCAGCATTTCTTAGATGTTTCTAACTTAAAAGCATGACACACATAGCACTAGCATTTAGTTTTGCAATATAATAAATAAATGGAAAATCCTGCAAATGGTAGAAAAGCTCAATAATTGCTGTATTGGAACACGTGTTTGTGGTTATTTAGCTCAGCATTTTAGTTCCAGCTGCAGCTTAGTTTTTGCCAAATGTAGAGGAATTAAGTTAAACTTATTGGCTAACCCCAGTTGATGGATTCCTAAGCAATAGAAAGTAATTCTTATTATTTACTGCACTATAGATAGAATGACAAAAGGGGTGAAGTGTGCATAGACTGCACTGATAATATTTCATCCGTGATGATGTTGAGCTCCCAAATGGGGGATCTTGTATACTTAAACCTCTTCCTTGAAGTCCTTTCTCTTCAAATTAGGGATGCACCAAATCCACTATTTTGGATTCGGCTGAACCCCCGAATCCTTCACAAAGGATTCGGCCGAATACCGAACCGAATCCGAACCCTAATTTGCATATGCAAATTAGGGGTGGGAAGGGGAAAACATTTTTTACTTCCTTGTTTTGTGACAAAAAGTCACACGATTTCCCTCTCCGCCCCGAATTTGCATATGCAAATTAGGATTTGGATTCGGTTTGGAAAATATTGCACAGGTTGGACCGTATACTGTATATGTAGTTCTTAAACATAAACAAGTAGAATGCAAAAGTAGCTTACTCACTCACTTAGGTGCTGAAATGAGGTAGATAATCAATAGAGGGTAGAGTTTCACCCACAAGTTGAACCCTCCCTAATGCTGGGGTACCTACACTGAATCCCATCCAGGAAAAAGAGAGTGAACCTGAAACTAGTGATGAGCAAATCTATCACATTTCATCAAAAAAACTTGCAAAACCATTGGAAAATCCATAAACCACTGAAAATTTGCAAAATACGCAGAAGTCAATGGGCATTTTGGGGGGCAAATTTTTCTTTGGTGACTTTTTTTTGATACAATATTTTCCTTGCAGTGTACATTGGAGTCTACATTGGAGTCTTTGGGCATTTTTATTCGGTGGCACTTTTTCCACTTTTCCAATAATAAAAATGAATTTCCAATAAATGTGATTTAATACCTAGCAAATCTCCATATTTCAATTTATGGTTTCCCACCATGCCAGCCTGTGGAGCTTACAAAGGAGAGCTAGCATCTTAGTGTTTTCCTATTTTATATTTTCATCTGTTTTTCATGTTATCCATCAAGATGTCTCAAGGGTCATTAACATCGACCCCCTGGAAAGGATTAAACAAACACAGCAAGCTCGTGTATTTTCGAGGAAACGTTGAACAAAAAATGGAAGCTATTTTATTAAAAGCCATAAGACCAGGTTGATGCTTTAAGAAATTTGTTGGCAGGGAGATTAATGTATAAGAACAACATAATATTTCCGTGAGCCGCCCACGAATTGCATAAGAATTTAGTCAAATAAATAATGGTCAGCAAATGATCTAGCCTTAAAGCGCGGTGTGAAGTAGTTGTGCAATTGAAGCGACTCTCCATCTTGGTCTTTTCATAGCAAACACTTGAAAGTTATCATGTGCAGCAGATGGAATAGAAAACACAGCTTGAAGACAGCTATATAAATATATCCTTGATGTCTGTTTTGCTTTTCAATTTGCATTGAAAGTACAAAGGTAGCAAGGAACGCCAGTCAGGGCTGCACTGTGTCTACTGATATAAATTCCAGATGTTGGCTAGACTTAGTGGAGCCAGTCTTATGGAACAGGGACTGAAGTGAGTTGTCTTTTCTTCCAGGTGTGATACTTCATGCTGATTCCTCCACATGCTTGCTTCTCTTGTACAAACACCCAAAGCAGTGTGACAGACATTTTTCCGAGAGGTCTCATGGACGGTTCCACGTGTCTGTGAATGTCACCGAGTCAATTGAGAGATCCCTGATGTCATTTTGCTAATACTTGTGCTTGTTTTGGAGTGTTTAAGTACATACAGTGTAGAGGTAATATCTGCCACCAAATGTGATAGTTTTATGTTTGTGCACACATAAAGAATCCTTCCCTCCCAAATACAGTGCTAGTTTAACTTCATCACGAAACACCATTTTCAGCAGTATTGTATCATAAATCTTACAGGCGCCAAGCCCAGTTCTCTATAAGCAAGCTGCGTCTGTGAGGAGTATACATAAGAGCGTCTATTAAAATGTTAATCCAATATTATTAACAGCAGTCAGCTCAAACTAAATAGAAGGTGACCATGTGGTTCATTAAACAACTTGAGATTTTCCAAAATTTGTCCTGAGCTGTTTAAAAAAAGGAGGTTTTATCATCCTGATAATGAGGCAGAAAAGACAGCTCTTGTGTAAATACTGCCCTGTAATTCAGGCGGTGTGATTACAAAGGCTTTAATCCCACCTAGATATTTTAGCTATTTCTGCAGTGGAAACTGTACAACTGACACTATGCCAGGTAGACAGAAAACAGAAAAGTCACAGTTCGTACAGTAAAAAGTGGAGGCATTAGCACCCACAATGCAAAGTGTTTTTTCTAAATAATAATACAATACACAATATAATACACAAGAGCCATGAATATTCTGTAAATTATAACCTTACAAACGGTGCCTAATGATGTCATCATTCATAGTGTTGAGTGTTACTCTCAACTTTTTTTTAACACTTGAATACGCTGCTCTCACAATCAAAAGTTCTCAAAATCACCTGTGTTTGGAGACATTTGCCATGGAAGTAAATTGGAGGCAATATTAAATTTTTTTTCCCTGCTACATGCTACTGCATGAGAGAAAACACTTGAATGGCCCCATGTGCCCATAGCCCTTACAATGCATAAATATACAAAAACCAAACCAAAAATCAAAACAAAAAAACAAAAACAAAATCTCTAATAGGTTGTTAATAACCCAACACAATTACAGATAAGGAATTTATCAATAGTGTTTTTATAAGAATGGGAAATTGAACATTCTGTATGAGCAGAAATTTGGCAGTTAGCACAAAAATCGAAATATTGCATATGCACTTATTGATAAAGAGATTCTGTCATGATTTTTATGGTATCATTTTTATCGCTAACATACACTGTGTTCATTGCCCATAATTCATGCTAATTGTATTTTTTTTTAGTTGTACTATTGGTTTGTTGGCAGCTTGGGAGCATTTTTAGCAATGCAAGTGTCAGGGAGCTGTTATCTGGTTACCTTCCCATTGTTCTGTTGAAGGACTGCTGGGGGGAAATGTAGGGATGATATCACTCCAACTTGCAGCAAAGCAGTAAAGAGTGACTGCAGTTTATCAGAGTCACGTGACTGGGGGGCACCTGAGAAACTGACAACATGTCTAGCCCCAAGTTCGATTTCATAATTGAAAACAGATTTCAATTTCAAGATTCTTTTGGAGGAGAGCTATTAACTGATGCATTTTGTTTTTCCGTGACAGAATCCCTTTAAGATAGACTTATTACAGGTCCAGAGTTGTTTCCTTCTCTATGTTGGTTCCCAGAACAGGGAACAAAGTTCACAAAGTTCTGCAGGCAGAAGGGCTGGCAAAGGTCTTTGCACACTATTTCACGTTTGTCAGCACTGTATTTATTAAGGATGGAAGAGGGACAGCGTGTAGTTGTTCTCCCTCTGATCCTCTAACTTGTGCATCATTAAGACAGGTCCCTGTACTACCAGGAGGCACCCAATGCTGCACTCTGAACCTTGCTGCACATTTTATTTGTCTGCCATGAAGTGCAGATTGCTGCCAGTCCTCAGACAAATGTGTTATTTTCACCCCTTAGTGCTCTTGCTCAGGGTCACAGAAAAAAGCCCCTATTATGTGATTTTATCCACAGTTTTAGTTCCTCCTTACTTCTTTGCTCAGTCCCCACACTTTATTGGCTTTATGTTGCTTGTGACCTTGCAACTAACCATAAAACCTCTCCTTTCTTTTTATTTTAATTTATTGTATCTAAGATTATGACTTGCAGTGTTTTCAGCAAACCTTATAGCAATGCCGATGGCTGAGTTGACACAGGACATGAAGAGCTTCTCTCTAGAACTGCGAGACAAATGTTTTAATGTGTTGTAGATTTTTCCAGTGGGCATGGAGTAGGTGATTTCATAACAATGTCTCTGCCAATGTTTTTTCCAGTCTCTTACACAGAAATTTGCAAACATCAAGAATCCAATGTCCTTCCAGACAGACGAAGCATTCAAAATTATATTTTTGGCAACAAAATGTTCTGTTCTAGTGAACAGTATTTGGTAAAATTAAAACAAGCTTGATATCTATAGTAAAGGGAATTAAAGAACAGAAATTGATCAGCCGGGGAGTAAGCAATAAGAAGACCGAGTATCTAATGACCTATCATATCTATGTACATTTTATAGTTTTGGTTATTACAGGTACAGATAAATAAAATCTCTTTTTAAAAGTGTAGTTGACTTTAACATCAACTTTTGGTATAATGCTCCAAAAGCAAAGCATACACTAAAAAAGTTTGTTTGGCCTTTGTTTCCATTTTTGTTATTTTTTTTTAGTATTTCACTTTTTGTTCTGTGGCAGTTCAGTTTGGTATTTAAACTGTTGCTAGGGTCCCACTTAATCAAACAATCAGACCATCGTTTGATTGATTATTGGAACATAATCAGAAACCTGGGATTAATTGTCTTCCTGATTATTGGGCCAGTGACCTCAGCACTTTAAATTTTAAACTATAAAAAATCAAAACTGAAAGTCTTGAGAGGAAATGTTTATGTAACATTTGTTTTTATATAAAGTATAAATGATCCTTTTACTGGAATACTGTACATTTGGTAAAAGCACAGCTTTTTTTAAGAAAATGATTTTTAAAGTTGTTGTCTTTAAGTTAAGTGATATTCTGAGACATTTTGTAATTGGCTTTCATTTTTTATTATTTGTGGTTTTAGAGTTATTTACCTTTTTTTTAAGCTGCTTTCCAGTTTGCAATTTCAGCAGTCTAGCAACCATGTATTGATTTGGAAAATAGACTGAAATATGAATAGGAGAGGCCTGAATAGAAAGATGAGTAATAGAAAGTAGCAATAACAATACATTTGTAGCCTTACAGAGCATTTGTTTTTGATGGAGTCAGTGACCCCCATTTGAAAGCTGTAAAGAGCCAGAAGAAGAAGAAGAAGGCAAATAATTAAAAAAACTATATAAAAAATTAAGAACAATTTAAAAGTTTCTTTGAATTGGCCATTCTATAACATACTTAAAGGAGAAGGAAATCCAAGACAGTTTAGCCACAATAGTGCAAGCCAAAACACTATATTTATTCTGTAGAATGCTTTACCATACCTGAATAAACAGCTGTAGACACTGTCTCTGTTTGTTTAGGATAGAAGCTGCCATATACGCTTGGTGTGACATCACTTCCTGCCTGAGTCTCTCCCTGCTCATGTACAGGTCTGAGCTCAGATGACAGCAGGGATGGGAGGAGGGAGGGGGAGGGGAGCAAACTGAGCATGCTCAAGCCCTGCCCTGGAGGTTTATGCTGAAAACAGAAAGTCTGATACAGAAGCCCATGAGTACACAATAGAAGGAAAGAAATGCAGTGTTTCTTTTCACAGAGGACTCAGAGCAGCATTACTTTGTGGGACATAAGTGGTTATTTGTGATTTCTTATCTCATTGGGGTTGATGGTGGGAATGGAGTTTGATCATGAGAGAGTTATTTGAAGGGGGGGTCCAGTCATTTACATTTAATCAATGCATTTACAGGTACACATTGTATTCTGGTACAGCAACACTTTCCACTAATATACATCGACCAAGTCACCTAGCCATTGTTGATCTTGCCTACTGTGCTATAATTATAGCACATCTATCTTCAAGAGTTTGCCTAAAGACTATCTGATGCTCTTAAATAGTGATTGCAGGGATGAGCAAAATATTTCGCCACATTTTCCTGACAAAAAAACCACCTATAGACTCTAATGTTTAGTAAGAAAAAAAAAAAGATGTTGTGCGGTTTGAAAAATGTCACATGAAAAACCACCCATTGAATTCAACGCATTTTGCAAATATTTGGCAAAGTGAAACAGCTCAGATTTGCTCATCATTAGTGATGGATGAATTTGTTTCACTTTGCATAGAATTCTCTGAACTGCAACAATTCTCAAAATGCATCGTCAGTTGGTTTTTATTTCATGCAACTTTTTCCAAAACGTGCATTAGAGCAGTGATCCCCCAACCACTGACTTTTGAACAAGTTGCTCACCAATCCCTTGGATGTTACTCCCAGTGGCTTCAAAGCAGGTGTACTGCCAAACAGAGCCTCCTGTAGGCTCCCAGTCCACATTTGGGCTAACAAATGGCCAATCACAGCACTTATCTGGCACCGCAGGAACTTTGCGCATGCTTATCTTGCTCTACAATTTTTTTTACATTTGAATGTGGCTCATAAGTTAGAAAAAGTTTGAAGACTCCTGCATTAGAATCTATGGGGATTTTTCGCATCAAACCCTAGTGCAAAGTTTTGCTCATCAAGATGTGACCAAGGGTTGAGCTTGCAGGCTTGGAATTTCAACTACAATCACCCAAGCAACCTGGTGGCAGTTTGGAAGTCAGCATTAAAGATCAATAATGGCCTGAAAAGAAAAACAAAGAAGTAAATAAGGATATCAAATTATAAAATGGAACTCTCACAGTTGATCTGTTTTTTTGGATGCAGGAGTCACTCCTGAGTGACCCTCAACAATAGAATTTTGAATTAATAATTGAAAATAGGCAGAATAGCAGGGCCGTATTTACCATATAGGTACTCGAGGGCTTATACCTACGATGGTCTCAGATACCTTTATGGTATTTGTTTTAATAAGAAAAACACCTTTTCCACTGCCGCTGGATATATTTCCATGAAATCTGATGGCAGAGTTTGGGGGGGTAGGGGGTTTGATCTGAGTCACAATGGGAGTGACGCCAGGCACATGAAAATAAACTTCCCCTTTAAGTTTCTTTATATTATATATTTTGACTGTGCTGTTAGTATCTTGGAAATCTCACTGATGTACAGCCAGACATTTTTAGAGTATGCTACAATACTGTCTGCCAAAGATAATGGCACAGAATACTGCCGGGGTAATGACCAGAGCTCCAAGCAGTTATGTGTATATAAAAATATATGAAAAGAAAAGGAAGTGAAATTAAAGTACAAGAAGTGCACATGAAAGTCATTCTTGCCAATGTGTGACACAGCATTTGAAAGAGGCAGCATTCCAGCATTGTAGAGGATGTACAAAATATTAATATATAGATACTGTGAATAATAAATATCTTCAGTAGTCAATGATTGTTTCACTAGAAAGGGGTGCAATATCATACACAAAGTGCAATATCATACACATGTTTTAATTGCTCTGCCGCTATTTGTTGAAATGCAAATTGGGTGCAATCTAGTATGTTTAGAGAAGAGCTGCATCATTTCCAGAGCACATGCTTTGCATGAAAATCACTGGGTGCAAGTCTGGTGTGCCTATTGGTGTGATCAATGATCATCCATGGAAACCCTGGAGCTACTGGCCGGACTATGGTCACAGAGGCTACAGGGTTTCCCATTATCAGTCCGCATTAATGTACACATTCATCAAAGGAGAAGGATGGAGGCATTAATTATAATTGAGCAAAAATGGATGCTTTTATTGCTTGTAAGATATAATTTTCACAACAAGAGGGTTATTTACCTCCATCTCAGACCTGCTGAAGTTGTTTATAAGTCAATGGTAGAGGTCCCTATCCTATTTTGAAGTTTCTGTGATTTGCGCTGGATTTAGCCAAAAAAGTAAAACATTTTGGACTTTTTGCGGGCAAAAATTTGAAAAATTCTGGCTTTTCGGAAAAGATCCCAAAAAATAGAGTGATTTGAGAAAAAACTCTGAAAAAATAGTCCGATACAGATTTTTGCTCAATTTTAGCAAGTTTTCACCCAAACCAATTAAATCAAGCTTTTTAATAATAAATAAGGTAAAATCAAGTATAGGAGTTTGGTCATGGTTTTTTATTTAAATAATGAGATAAATTTGGATTTTAGTAAATAACCCTCCTAGAGTAAAAAATGATGCCATCCAGACAATTACCCCTTGAACCCACCAATATTGCACTTGCTTTCACAAATGACCTGTCTTTGCAACCATGGGAAAATGCAGGAGCCCATTCAAATACAATTTGCAACATGCTCTCTCCATTCTTACCATTTTGGAGTACTCACACTTGTGGGCGCATTCATAAGTGACCTCTATTGACAAGAAGCATTATTTTGGCAATAACGTGTAATTGAAAAACTAATTTAATTAACAAGTATAATTTTAAAAGCAGTTCACCATTAGGAAACAATGTAAATGCTTTACCCACTAATATATAGTTCTTCACAGCTGCAGTTATTTGTGGAGTTTACCCCTATCAAAAATAATCTAATACACTGTATACTATAACAGATGGGACTTTCCCTTGTTCTGGGAAACAACAATTCTGTAGATCTACTACATCCTTAGCTTCTGATGCCGATGCTCCTCAGGTTTCTTCTTTCATTAGTGTAGCGCTAGACCCTCAACCACTGCTCCTCATTTTTTCTAGTCTCTTTTTATTGGGGATACTTTCCCTCTTTCTTTTGTTACTACTTCAGCCTCATAATATCTGAGAGAATCATTAGAACTTAATTCCATTCAGTGTTCCTCACTGATGTCAACAGGCACAGTCCCATTTACATGTAAAGCAATACAACAACTGAATAGAGGACTATAACTTCTGTGCAAAAGAAAGCACAGCATGATTAGGATGTTTCTTTGTTCTATTGAATTTTAATTCAGAATAAAGATGATTTCTTATCTTAAGAAAAAGAGGACGCATAGTTACATCAAGCAGCTTCACAGTGGGAAATGAGAACATGCCTTAGAATGCAATGGTCAAAAGTGTCAAAAGCTGAAGATGAATTTAGGATGACAACTGAGACCTTTGGCTTTGGCAGATCATTTGCATTTCTAGATAAGGCTATCTCAGTGGAGTGTGCAGATCAAAAAACAGATTATGGATGTGAAATAGTTTGTAATGTGAGAGAGGACAAGACAATACTGGAGTTTAGAATCTATCAGTGGGCATATTTGTAGTAAGGGCATCCAATACTAGTATAACCCTAATTTGGTTGTTTCTTTAAATAGCAATTAACCCTTGGCAATCCAGGGCCCTGAGTCCCTTTTGCGCATGAAAAGTACTGGGAACTGGGATTTACAGTGCAGTGCCTCAAACTAGGAAACACTGAGGAGCATACCTTAGGGGGGTTTCAACTAGGAAAAATAAAACACACACAGTTTGCAGTAAATCAAATATAAACTTTATGTAAAACTATAGGCAATAACTGTAAAAGCAAAGAGCAAACTTTGCTCTGGGGAACCTATGTGGACTATCAACCCCTGGCACAGTCTCTCGATTGCACAGTCCCACACTCCACACCGGGTGGATAAATGTAGAATAAATCTGGTCAATTCAATGTCCCTTCCCCAAGAGATCTTGTGTCCCCAGGTAGTGCTACCTGCCCCAAGGAACCTTTCTAATAAATACGAGATAACACTATGTAAATATGATATGGGCATGACAGAGAGAGAGAGAGAGATATGAGTAATTTAGAAAAACAGAGAGACAGAGAATCACTTAGATATATAGAATACAGTGGTAACTTGTAAGGCACAATATATTTTCAGTTGTAACACGTTCTAGCTTGTACCTCCTGGCACAATTAAATCTTACACAGCGACTTAATTACATATTTAAACTGTACAGTAAAATATCATTCAATGCTTAACACTCTATGATGATAGCATGAAACATAAAGCAAAAAAAAACACATTTAGGTATACGGATACTTAATTCCTGCAGCTGAGGTCTGTGGTCTGGAGCTTGTGATGTTCACGACGACTCATGTGACATGTTAACACCATTTCCTTGGTAAGCATCAAAGGGCTCACCTGCCGGCTTTGGAAGTTCCATTGCTAGGGTCACAGTCACTTGTGGTGGTCTCTTGGATCACGTCCAGTCCCAAATCTGGTGGTGCCATCTGTTAGGGTCATCCATAAGTACATGAAGGGATGTCAGCTACAGGATGATTGCATGCAAGAGAACAGATGCAGACCAGGAGTCTTATTTGTTCTGTTCTACCATATTGGTGGACAGACCGTTTATTTATAGGTCGAGTACATACAGAATTAGTTAATGATTATGCTTTAAGGTGGGTTAGGGTGGTTTCCCACCATAACCAGTTAGAAAAGAGTATTCTGATTCAGAAATAACAAGTATTGAATGAGCTTTCACCTAGTCCTGTGTAATGGGACCAACCTTGAACAGAGGCATAGTTGTTTGTTTAAGCTCATTTGTTTGTTTAATACAATGTGGTTTCTGCTAATGGAGAAAAGACTTAGCTTAAAGTGGTATACAACCATGTATTAGATATGATACATGTGATTATAATAAAGGCCACCTTAACAAGTAGTAGCTGCTCCCACATGGCAGGTACACAAGCAAGACCTGTCCTCACACTAGGGAAACACACAGTGGGCAAAGTATCCACAGGCAGGAGATAGAAACTGGCTCTCCATGAAGCTCAAAATGCTTTCTCAAAGCAGAGCAAAACACAGCCTTTTTTTTTCTTCTCCCAGGAAATCCTTTCAAGCAGCCCTGTCACACTCCACAGATATGGATCTCTCTGGCTGATGTAGCAGGGATCCCTTTATAAGCTCTGTCTGTAACCCTGTATATTTGGCTCCAAAGTCAAGCACACCCCCTCTTCCGGGGATACACTGGGGTGCCCAGCCAATAGGATCGCTCTCCAGCCTGTAACCTGGCTGGATGATGTCACAGACAGAAAAAAACAGGAGAAGTATTTGTCTGATCCCCTACACTAGGTTATTTGATTGAAGAAAGGAAGTTGTGTAAAAGCTGGAGTAAAGACAGTGTTTAAGTAAAAAAGAGCAAATAGTATTAAAGATGTACAGTATGTTGAAAGACTAGAGGAATAGAGAATAGATGGAAGGATGGAAATTGTTTTTGATTGGAATCTACTTTATTTTTGAAGATTGTACAAAGGCAGTGACTCTTTTGGTAGGCATGTAGATGGATACTGAGTATGGAAAGCAACAAGATTTACAGAGGTGCTGGTGGCCATAGTCCTAGCAAGTTTCTTCTGATGAACTACTCACAGGTGTGCATACTGAGGAACAGGAACTCTGGAATCACTACCAGCTTAGATATGGGTTAGGCTCCACTAACGGGTAAGAATATACTATTGACTTGTGCTGCGTGAAGCCTTACATTGATTTTGATTATACACACAAGAGGTGATGCCATTACAGTACATTTCCAAGGGATTTAGCATACTTTGGAACTTGCAAGAGATTTACCAAATGGATGCATATTGGTGTATCACTGGCAAGTTCCAATGGTCACAACTTAGCATGCACCCCAACTTCCCCCTTCCACTGAGGATGGGAACTTCCTTCCACTTGATTGCAGTGGTTGGATAATAACACTTGATAAAGACCAACTCTGCTCAAAACATGTAGGGGGTTATTTACCGGTACTAAAACTCAACAAAAACTCAGCAAAAACTAAAATTTTTGTTGAAATTTTTTTAAAGAGATTTACTATACCCAATGCTGTGAAAAATCAGAACCTGTAAATTAGTCATCTCAGACCTGTCAAGGTCCTATATAAGTCAATGTGAAAGGCACCTATACCAAAGTTATCGTGGTCTGCACTGGGTTTAGCCCAAAAATCAAATCTTTTTGTGGTTTTCCGGCAAAAACACACATGAAAATACATATGATTTAAGTTTTCCCTTGATTTTATCAAGTTTTTTCATAATCTGTTTAAATCAAGTTTTTTTTATTCATAAATAAGCTATTTTTAGTAATATCATGAGATAAATTTGGATTTTAATAAATAACCCCACCTAACGCTAGCGCAAATTCACCAGCGTGACGTAATTTCGTTACTTCGCCAATTTACTAATGACTGGTGTACAAGGGACGACGTAACTATGCTAATTCACTAATTTGTGCATTTTTCTGAACGTTACCTCTTGCGCCAGACTTGCCTTCGCCACCTCAGACCAGGCAAAGTGCAATAGAGTAGATAGGGATTGCTTCAAAAAAAGTTGACATTTTTTCTAAGTTCCAAAAAACGCTGGCGTCTTTTCCTTTTTTAAGGGTGATAGGCTAAAAAAGATTTTACATTTTTTTGGGGGCACCCTCCATTCCCCCTACATTTCCTAACATATGGCACCTAAACTATACAGTGGGCACATGTATAGGGCAAAATAACAACTTTATTTTATTTAATGAAGCTTTCCCAGGCTTGTGTAGTGTAATGTATTTGCTGCTACATATACGTCCATTCAACTTTAACTTGGCGCCATTATAACATTATAACCAGATGCAGGAAATATTCAAAACCTTATCCATGCATCTGTTTGCAGGTTATGTTGCTTATTGATTCATCAGTGTGAAAATGCTGAGTAATTAATATGAGTTGCACAGGGTTACAGGAAGTAAATATAGGTTAGTATTGGTATTCAGTTATTCATAAGGCTCTGTTGAGGTGCTAAGTCTCACAATATCACAATTTCTATATCAGGCTGAATTTGAATATGTTAAAAACACTAATCTTAACAGAGAACCAAACCCTAAACATTAATAATTACCTTATTGCATCAGCCTAAAATTTTAGTTTGTCAATAGCAGCAATGATCCAGGATTTCAAACTTGTCACAGGGGGTCACCATCTTGGAAAGTGTCTGTGACACTCACATGCTCAGTGGGCTCTGAGCAGCTGTTGAGAAGCTAATTTTAGGGCTCGTCACTAATTATCCAGCAGAAAATGAGGTTGGTCTGTAATATAAGCTGATGCTAATTGCACTGGTTTCTCTGTTGCCATGTAATAGTTATCTGTATTAATTATTAATCAGCAATATATTATGACATTTGTATTCTATGTGAAATGAATATTTTGAGTCAGTCTCTAAGCTCAGTAAGTGACAGCAGCACAGAGCATGTGCAGTGAATCAGCAGAAAAAAAGATGGGAGCTACTGGGACATCTTTGGAGACACAGATTGTCACTGCTAAAGGGCTATGTTTGCCTTCAGCTGGTATTGAAGCACAAAACATAATGTGCAACATTTCTAGCTACTTCTTTAGTTAAGCTTTAGTTTTCCTTTATGTCTAGTGCAGTCCATAGTCTGGATGATTTAAAGCCTGAACACACATGACGTGCTGCTCCTGGCTTCTAAGCTACATGATAGCATTGACAGTTTCAGTGTAAGCTACTGAGTAAGCACCCACAACAGTTAATATATCATCACCGCAAAAAAACCCAAGTGTAGCAATCTGAGTGAAATATTTAAAATACCGAAGATGGTTTTTCCATTAATCATGCAGTGCACATTTTCATACGGTAACAATTGTACCTTGCAAAACTGTAAACTGATACAAAACTGAAACCAAAGGAATTCGGTGTACAAATGCCAAACATTGTTCAGTTTGAATGGGCTCCAGTACTGGATTTGTCTAAGTGGTTTCTTCCCTTCGCTTTCATATAATTTGACATTTTTGTTGCTAGAACTATTCCAGGCTGTTATTACTGTTACATATTTATTAGGCAACAATATAGAAGGCTGGTGCCGTCAGGCAATATAATAAGACAAAAGGGAACATTCACAATGCCCCAATCAGCATTGTGCAAGTATCCGTGTTGGAGTGCAGAGACCTGAATCTACTGTAGCCTGCTTTAGGCTGGTATGTATGGAGGTATGTAGACACCATCTTTCCTGCCCACCCTATACCTTGTGTGTCATTCAGGAAGAGCAGGCTGCATCATGACCCCATCCCCCATCAAAGAGCAGCACACCCCTGGCACAAGTGTTCTTAGAATGTACCCGCAAAGTATGCAAAATGTTTTCATGAGAATAAAATGGAAGAACAACCTGGCATGCAGAACAGGATTGGTAAAGGTTTACTAAGGATGCCAGGTCATTGGGGTTTGGAGCATACTTTAAAAGAGGATAATGGCAATGACAAATAATGACAAATAATCTAGCGTCTAGTTGTTGCATTGGAAATTCGGGGTGATGAACTGGCCAATAAAGTTGTCAATTTTAATGAAGACATAATGAAGCCGTTAATACATCAGAGAGCTCAATCCATCTATCAGTTTATTGTGGTACATGTATGGGATCTGTTATCCAGAACCCCATTAATCAGAAAGCTCCAATTTACAGAAAGGTTCCCATAGACTGCATTTTAATCCAAATAATCAATTTTTTAGCCTTTTTTCTCTGTAATAATAAAACATTACCATGTACTTGATCCAAACTAAGATCTAATTCAATATTATCATAACTAAAACCAGCCTTTTGGGTTTATTTCATGTTTATATGAATTTATAGTAGACGTAAGGTATGAAGAAACCCGAATTAAAGAAAGATCTGTTATCCGGAAAATCCCAGGTCCCGAGCATTCTAGATAGCAGGATGTATTTGTTTTCAGTTTGTATTATGTTTAAGGTAACATATGTATTACATTTTCTTGATTCCAGAAAATGACAGTAATTTAGGGAATCAGCCCCAGAAGAGGAGAAACACCCCAGAACATTCCTGTAACATGCGGCTGATAATGTGCCAAAGTTGGCAAACTTGTTCACTGGCCTCCTCCACATGGGTCTCCTATCGGAGAATCTGCAAGCTATGATTACAATCCAAAAGCAAAAAAATGAGAAGGACTGCACAGATGTTTTGATTTATTTAACGGCTAAAATGGTTGAATGTGATACTGCTGGAAGCATTGGCTGATATTGTCAGAATAAGGGATTTTTAGTATAAGATAAAAGGTGCAAAGGGTTATGCATAAAAGGTTAGGCAAAAGTATGAGGAAGACCCAAGAGACCACTTAAGAACCTGACCTCCAGGGTTGACCACTACCGACCACATCTCCCCGCCAGTGACCAACCCCTGTTGCTTCCAACTTATCTGCTGAACAGACCCAGAGCAGTGGGGCCCAGTATATTAGTGGATCAGTCTGATGCTTCTGGAGCCTTTTTCAATAGCCTTATTATAACCATATCCAGGACCGCCATCAGAAATTGCAGGGCCCCATACGACAAAATTTCCTGGGCCCCCTGGGCTGCGCCCACCGCAAGCCCCACCTACAGGTCCGTCCCCCACCACACAGTAAAAAAACAAAAAAATATTGGTGGCTAGGGTTCCCACATGTTAATAAAAAATAAAAAGATATTGGTGTTCGGGGCCCCCCATAAAAAAACATTTGTGGCCAGGGCCCCCCCATTAAAAAATATTGGTGGCTAGGACCCCACATGAGAAAAGAAAATTGGTGGCCAGCCCCCACATTATAAGAAAATTGGTGGCCAGAGCCCCTTAAATGTCCAAGACTTCCCGAAGTCAGCAGCTCTCAGAAAGATGGGGGGCCGGCTAATCAAGTAAGTGTGGCTTGGCCGGGGCCCCCCTTACCCATCGGCCCCCTGATCCCCCCTGATGGCTGCCCTGACCATATCCCTTGTGCCCTTTTTACTTCTCACAAGGATGGTACAACCCTTTGGTTTCCACATTACAATTTATAACAGTTCTCAAGAGGAGGTTAAAAAGTCTGAAGCCAACAGGATCAAAAGTTTAGAAGGACACTCAAATGGGAATTGGAGAGGATAGGAATTAAGATTCTGGTTAATTGAACTATAAATGAGAAATTCTATACAGATATGGGACCAGTTATCCAGAATGCTTAGGAGCTTGGGTTTAATTTATAAAGGATCTTTCTATAATTTGGATCTCCATACCTTAAGTCTACCAAAAAATCATGTACACATTAAATAAACCAAATAGGATTGTTTTGTCTCCAATAATCATTAATTATATCTTAGCTGGGATTAAGAACAAGGCACTGTTTTATTATTATAGAGAAAAAAGAAATATTTTTTTACAAATTATAATTATTTGATTATAGTCTATGGTACCAAAAAATCATGTACACATTAAATAAACCAAATAGGATTGTTTTGTCTCCAATAATCATTAATTATATCTTAGCTGGGATTAAGAACAAGGCACTGTTTTATTATTACAGAGAAAAAAGAAATAATTTTTACAAATTGTAATTATTTGATTATAGTCTATGGTAGACGGGTATTCCATCATTTGAAACTTTCTGGATAATAGGTTTCTGGATAACAGATCACCTAGCTGTACCTTGCTGTTGGTCATTGGCCATTAATACTTTCTGAAAAAGAAAATAGAGACTTCATAAATTAGCCAGTTATCTTTCATCAACTCTTACTCATTGTTTGCCTGTATTATGATTTTTAGAGTTTACCCTCCATTTTTTAGGAAATTGGCATATTTTTTTTTAAACTCTAAAGAGCCAATAACAGACTCACAAAAAAGCTTCGGCTGTACAGACCTATTTTATTCTGCACTGAAGTGATGTAAATAACTGCATGTCAAAACAATCTTTTTTGTGCTCTACAATACATTTAAAAAGTTTACACTTTGGTGCAGAAAATATCATATTTCCCCGCATTGATGAACAAAGGCACGCCAGCCTTTATTGGGCACATCACTAACAATATAAGTAGAGTTAAACACTCTATTTGTAACTGTTGCTGTATATTTTGCGTGTGATTATCACCCTCAGATCTGCATCCTATAAAAAGATTTTATTCTGTTTGCCTAATTACAAAGCTCCTTATGAACAGGCTTTGCTGTAAATAGCCTGTTGCAGCTGAAATAGAAATATAATTATAACGAAAGCAGATGTTTGTGATCGACTTTTCCATGAAACCCGTTCTGAATTTACACAGTGAAATGTGTGTTTTTGTGCATCCAGCTGTTTCTGTCCTACACTGTGTAAGTTAATATTTAGCCCAGTGACCTCTCTTTCCATTCTCTTTTAGATCATGTTTTCTTTTAAGATTTAAAATGTTGATTCTTATTTGTCTTTAATGGGTCAAACTATTACTGCACCTTAAGGGGCCGATTCACTAACTTTGAGCAAAGGATTCGAAGTAAAAAAACGTAGAATTTCAAAGTGTTTTTTGGGCTACTTCGACCATCGGATGGGCTACTATGACCTTCGACTACGACTTCGACTTCAAATCGAAGGATTCGAACTTAAAATCGTTCGACTATTCGACCATTCGATAGTCGAAGTACTGTCTCTTTAAGAAAAAACTTCGACCCCCTATTTCGCCATCTAAAAGCTACCGAACTCAATGTTAGCCTATGGGGAAGGTCCCCATAGGCTTTCCTAAATTTTTTTGATCGAAGGATAATCCTTCGATCGTTGGATTTAAATCCTTTGAATCGTTCAATTCGAATGATTTTATCGTTCGATCGAAGGAATAATCCTTCGATCGTTTGATCGCACTATTTGCGCTAAAATCCTTCGACTTCGATATTCGAAGTCGAAGGATTTTAATTCCAAGTCGAATATCGAGGGTTAATTAACCCTCGATATTCGACCCTTTGTGAATCGGCCCCTAAATGTATGCAGATCATGTATGGTGCTTCTCCATAGACATAAAGTTATTTAATAGTATAATCTCTGTTATACAGATATACAGAAATCCATTATCCAGAAAGCTCTGAATTATGGGAAGTCCATCTCCCATAGACTCCATTTGAATTAAATAATTGAACATTTTTTATATGATTTCTTTTTCTCTATAATAATAAAACAGTAGCTTGTACTTGATTCAAACTAAAATATAATTACTCCTTATTGGAGGCAAAACAATCTTGGTTTAATTAATAATTGAATGGTTTTCGGTAATATTCAAATTACAGAAAGACACCTTATCCAGAACACACAAGGCCCCGAGCATTCTGAATAACAGGTCCAATATCTGTAATGAATTATTTGTGAAATCTATCTAATTAGTTATTTATCCCTGTTTTTCCTCTACCAAATCATAATCCACTTACAAAGATTTTGTTATGCCTTTTAACTATGTTAGCTGAGACCTATCCTATTACACATATACACTAGTAGGGAGGACTATTTTGGCTGATACAGATTCACATCATGGGCAAAAATACACCATTGACTCCGATGCATTTTGTGCAAGAAAAAAATGCCCAATGACTCCAATGCATTTGGCAAATTTTTCATTAGCTTTGCCAAATTTTTTGCAAAGCGGAACAGGCCAGTTCACTTACTACTACCCATTAGCAATGACCTAAATGGAATTTATTTCTAATTTTGGAAATATAAGCGGTTTTTAAACTGCTAAGATAATGAATTTGGAGAAACAGCATTATCTGATGGTAACTGAACTTCCTGAGAAAAATCAAAGGTCTTATGATGTTGCTCAGCTTCCAAAATGAAGGTCCATATCTTGTCAGTGCTATGACCTAATGCTTAAGCTGCCTGAAAATGGAAGATTAAAAGAAAATACTTACAATTATTGTTTATCATTTTTTCATTATAGTTTGCAGGACTTAAGTGATATCAGGACAAGAACCTATTTTAGCTCATAACATCAGTGTAGAGAGCAGCAAAGATGATGGATTTTTGGTTAGAAGAGGCTTCCTTTGGAGAATTTATAATTTACATTGCAATTGGTCTCAATGGAGGAGCTAAGCCTCCCAGATTTTCATTGTCATCCATCTTTAGTAGAGAGAACGACGTGAGTGTTGCTTTCCTATTTCTCCTATTAAAAAAAAGGGATTTATTTTTTAAACCTGGTATTTTTCTGGTTGGGCTTTTTGGGGCAAAACTCAAAATTTTCAAGTAAAAAATAGAATTTGTAATATACCCCGATGCTGAAAGAAGCCAGAATCTGAAAATCCACCATCTCAGACCTGTAGCGGTCCTGTATAATTCAATGTGAGAGGCAACTATACCAAATTGAAGTTATCATGGTCTTCGTGGGTTTAGCCCAACAATCCATCTTTTTCGAAAAAAATCAAGCTTTTCAGGAGAAAAGCTGAAAAGAATTTGATTTTTTTAGTTTTTTACTGATCTGATTAAATCAAGTTAATTTATTAATAAATAAGGCAAAATCAGGCATGGGAGTTTGGTCAAGGTTTTTTTTATTGGGACAATGAAATAAATTTGAATTTTACTAAATAACCCCTTTACACTTGTGCTTAATCAGGGCCATAGTCAGGGTTGTGCATGCAGATCACTGGAATCTCCACCAGATATACAATTAGGTTAAACTGTGTAGGACTGGGGTACCAGTTAGGGTGCTTTTCTATAGACAAGAGGATGTTTAATAGTATAATCTCTATAATTACAGGTATAGGATCTGTTATCCAGAATGCTATGAATTATGGGAAGGCCATCTCCCATAGACTTTAATTTTAATTAAATAATTCACATTTTTAATGAACAGTACCTTATACATGATATTAACTTAAATATAAATAATCCATATTGATGGTAAAACAATCCTATTCCCCTATGGGGATCCTAATTACAGAAAGATCCCATTTCTGGAAAACCCCAGGTCCCCAGAATTCTGGATAACAGGTTACACACCTCTATATAGTGGGCCAATCCAACATTGGGGATAAATCAGTGCTGAAGATTTACCAGCATAATTTAATGTTGAACTTTAGAAGAGCAGCACAAAGGCTCCATTAATGATCTTAAAGATAAAGGTCTAAAATAATAAATCCATAATTTAATGATTTCATAAATTCGAGTTTTGCCATGGTTCATTAATATACCATGTGCCGGTAGCATAACTATCATACAGCAGATCTGCGACCGATAAGTCACATGACAGTCACAGGGTCTACTGTGTGACTCCCCTTCTCCAGCATCGTTGCTTCCAACCACAATGTGAGTGAGAACACAAGGATGATGTGCTCAAAGTGGGCCCTCAAAGATTTTTTGTTGTGGTGAGGCCCAGCACTGTTATATTAAGTCACGCCTCTGCCAAGGTCATGTACTTTAAAGGACAATAACACACTTATCATTAGAAAAGCGCTAACAGTCATATTCCACCTCCTCTTTATTTGAATACAAAGGTGGTAGATCTGTGGTCATTATTTGTGCTGTCATTATCGCAAATTAAATAGCTTAATAGGCTACTTTTTATTGTTTTTTTTTATTATTTTTTACCCATTTGGGATGAAAGATTACAGCTTAATTTATTAGTCGATTAATTAGTCTATTAATTATATATTCATTCTCTTTAATACCAAATAAAATATAAATATAAATTAGTTTTGCATTATAGTTCAGTGTTTTTTTTTAATATCTCCTCTTTTAGATTTCTAGTTCCAGATCATTAATGCTGAAACTGAGTTGAAAAAAGTACTTTTCACTTGAAGAATACCCCGGGGACATAATTATCAAGAAAGCAAGACACCATTCTATAAAAGAAAAATACCAGTTGCTTGGATGTGCTTTTTTAACAACATCATGAAGAATGCCCTTTCCCCTTTAATCACCATTCCCCTCAGATATATAAAAGGCTTGAGATTCTGCATTCTGTAGGCATTAATGCTCTGAGACCTGAGGCACATACAGTATGTAGTGATGAGCAAATCTGTTCCATTTAGCTTTGCTGAAGAATTTGCAAAACAATGGGATAATTTGCAAAACGGTGAGAAATTTGCAAAACACAGTAAAGTCTAAGGGGGTTATTTACTAAGCTCTGAATACCCGAAATTCCCCGAAATCTGAAAAATTCGTGATTTTTCTTTATAAAATCTGACTTTTAAAAAAATCACGATTTTTTCTGAATTTATGAAACCCCGAGGGCTAAAAAGCCTGAATATATACTGTAAACACGGACAGTCCCATTGATTTTTGGTTGTGTCGCTGGTTTCTTATAATAATAAATAAGGGGGTTATTCATCAAGGTCCGAATTTATTTCAATATCGGCTGCTACAAACTCCGATCTAACCCGCTCGGGTTTTTAACGCTTATTTATTATTACATTTTTCCCAAAAAATTAGCTTTGCGGGAAAAGCTCAGATTTTCACAATTTTTTTGTAAATTTTCCCCGAAATCTCCGAAAATATTGTGAAATTGCCCGAAACCCTTGACCCAACCAAAAATCAATGGGACTGTTCCCATTGACTTTTATGCAACCTCGACAGGTTTGAGATGCCGCCTTTTTATATTCGGGCTTTTTAGCCCTTGGGGTTTAATAAATTCTGAAAAATTTGTGATTTTTTATAAAAGTCCGATTTTATTTCAGATTTCATGGAATTTCAGGTATTTGGAGCTTAGTAAATAAACCCCTAAGCGTTAAAAACCCGAGCAGGTTAGATCGGAGTTTGTAGCAGCCGATATTGAGATAAAGTCGGACCTTGATAAATAACCCCCTAAGGATAACTTTTTTGTTGCAGTGACTTTAATTGCAGAAAATTGAATTATGTCTATGGGCATCTGCTTTTGGGCTACCAATAAAACATTTTTCCTTACTTTCAAGTCTTGTTGATTGTTTTGAGCAAATCAGCCATATTTCGCTTTGTGTCAAAATTTGCAAACCAGTGTCAAAATTCACTGAAATGCATTGGATTTAGTAGGAAGGCAAAATCACATGCATTTTTTGCTCAGTATACTACTTTACACATGCCGTACATTGTTAGAGGGCCTCCTATCCACTAGGCTACAACTGTTTTTTCAAAAGAAAAAACAAGGCTCCAATGTTGCCAATTTCGTAAAAACATTACCTCTGGTATCTACAGTACAGTCACACTAAGGGGCTTTTTTTCTGATTTGCGTGTTATTATTGGTTTTGAAACCATGACTAACTTCACAAACTCTAAAACTACGAATGTCATGAGCTTTAATCTGAGCTTTAAAAATCTGAATGAAAAAAAGTACGAATGGAAAATAATGCTGAACTCTGCGCTTAAAAATACAAATACCTCAAAGAATTCAGAGAATTCTTAGTGGGAAAACCTGGAAAACCTCTAAAAGTCAGAATTGATTATGAGCGGTCCATTAGAATCAGCTCACAAACACAGGCACAACTAATAGATCCAACCACCAACAGATAATGGACCAGATTCCATTCAGTGAGAAAAAGGTTTTTCACTTGGTAAACCGTGACTTTTTCTCACTGAATTGAATCTGGCCCAATACCATTGCTTAATGTTTATGGGGAGGGTAATAGATGGCAGAAGAAATTTTTCTTGTGTACCGCATGTCTTTCTTGTGTATGCAATTAAACAGCACCTCTGCCTAATTGCTTAAAATAGAAACTTTCCTTTTTTTGCTATAGTTTATACAGTGACCAACTCCATATTGTAGCTCCCATCATTCTTGGCTATAGTCAGGTGATCCCAATGGTTTTTAATAAAAGTGCAACCAGGTTTGGGAGTTAGTCCCTATGTAGCGCTACATATACCATAGCCTACAATGTCTAGGAAATATAGAATTGCCTCTTAACCTGTTTTTTAAAATTGTCTATGAATGTGAAAACTTTAGCAATTCAATTCAAATTATAAAAAAATTATAAAATACAGAAATTATTATCTGAACTATACATTGCACCAAAATATGTTATTTTATCTTTAAAAAATTATAATGTAGAAATTTGATCTAATAGCTTCTGTGTAATTTTGTGAAACATCTAATTTATTTACTCAGCATTTTTAATTTAATTTCTAGAATAACCTTATATTATAGAGCTACATGATACACCAAAGCTCTGGCATAGCACAAGCAACTATTCTATTTAAATAAGCCATCTATCAGATTCTATTAAGGGTGCTTAACACGGTAGTTGCTATTTGAATCATATGGAAGAGCATTCTGAATATTTTTTAATTATAGTCTAAAGATTGATTGATTAATTGTGTTGACTCAACAGCTTGGACGTTCTAACATTCTTACTGAGTAGAAGCAAATTATTTTCCTATTTAAAATATAGTTTCAAAGCTCACACATGTTTCTTAGAACACCTGGGGGCTGATTCACTAACTTCGAGTGAAGGATTCGAAGTTAAAAAAACTTCGAATTTCGAAGTTTTTTTTGGGCTATTTCGACCATCGAATGGGCTACTTCGACCTTCGACTACAACTCGAACTAAAAATCGTTCGACTATTCGACCATTTGGTACTGTCTCTTTAAAAAATACTTCAACCCCCTAGTTCGCCATCTAAAAGCTACCGAAGTCAGTGTTAGCCTATGGGGAAGGTCCCTATAGGCTTGGCTAACTTTTTTTGATCGAAGGATATTCCTTTGATCGTTGGATTTAAATCCTTCGAATCGTTCGATTCGAAGGATTTAATCGTTCGATCGAAAGTTAATTAACCCTCAATATTCGACCCTTAGTGAATCGGCCGCCTAAAGATCAGTATGTCTAAGTCATACTAAAAGTTAAAGGGATCCTGTCATCGGAAAACATGTTTTTTTCAAAATGCATCAGTTAATAGTGCTACTCCAGCAGAATTCTGCACTTAAATCCATTTCTCAAAAGAGCAAACAGATTTTTTTATATTCAATTTTGAAATCTGACATGGGGCTAGACATTTTGTCAATTTCCCAGCTGCCCCTGGTCATGTGACTTGTGCCTGCACTTTAGGAGAGAAATGCTTTCTGGCAGGCTGCTGTTTTTCCTTCTCAATGTAACTGAAGGAGTCTCAGTGGGACATGGGTTTTTACTATTGAGTGTTGTTCTTAGATCTACCAGGCAGCTGTTATCTTGTATTAGGGAGCTGTTATCTGGTTACCTTCCCATTGTTCTTTTGTTTGGCTGCTGGGGGGAAAAGGGAGGGGGGTGATATCACTCCAACTTGCAGTACAGCAGTAAAGAGTGATTGAAGTTTATCAGAGCACAAGTCACATGACTTGGGGCAGCTGGGAAATTGACAATATGTCTAAACCCTATGTCAGATTTCAAAATTGAATATAACAAAATCTGTTTGCTCTTTTGAGAAATGGATTTCAGAGCAGAATTCTGCTGGAGCAGCACTATTAACTGATTCATTTTGAAAATTCCCATGACAGTATCCCTTTAATTAAAGACGAATGACCCATTTAAAAGATGATATTGTTGTATAATGATAATGTATATTTATTTATTGTTTTACTGCCTCAACTTGTAGTTTTAGCCTAAGTATAAGATATCTCAGGATTTCTATCCACAAGTTTTCTTATCCTTTCTCATTGGTCTTTAATTAGAAAGAAAAGTAAAGTAGATAGTAGGGGTGATGTATTAAATTACTGAGAGCAACAATACCATGCATGATTGTGTTAAGCACAAGAGAAGTTACCTATACAGTATCAGTTTTTTTCAGTATTGGATATGTTTGACTGGCCCCTTCCATTTTGCTTGCTTGGTAGGTAACCCCTCCTTTTGTAAGTTTTTTAAAGTGCTACAGAATACATAAGGGAAAAAAAAATTGTGGTCATGCAGCCAGTGAATTTGCAGATTAAAATGAGTAGCTGATTGGGTACTATTGTCAACTCTGAAGGATGCGATTTAGCATTTGTGTTAATAAATGAACCCCAAAATCTTTTAAGAGCAGTAGGGGGTAGTGTAATAAAATCTGCAAAGTTTGCAATAGGTCTGTTCACCTACAGGAACTAATTTGGAGGAAGCATTTACAGGCTATTTGTTTGAAAGTAAACAGTTGATTGGGACTAAACTAGTTGATTGGGATAAGTTATTTCATTGGGCAAACTCTATACTTTTTATTACATTTCTCCAATAGTTTTGTTTAAAAGGCACATAAATGCATTTATCTTGATGACCTTTCATTTCTTGACCCTGATGTGCAAGAGCATACTGTACTTAGAGATGGTGCTAGAGGTTTCTCAAGGTCAACAATGTCAAGTGAGAAAAAAAGGAGAATGTTACATATTGATAAATCTACTCTTAAAAAACAGATCCTCCACACTAGTAAATAAGGTCAGTTAAATACCCCATGCAACTTCATATATTTGGGCTGTATTAGCACATTTTTTTCAATATCAAATTTTATTTTGAAAATATGTTTGAGCGCCAACTTATATTAAAATGATGAGTTAATTGTTGCAATCTCCTAATATATGTCCTTCTATTTTGTCATTAAATGGAAATGAAAAATAAAACGTTTCCTTTACGTTGACCCCTATGTAGTTAAATCAGCGGATATTTAGATTCTGTAGTACCAGCTACCAGTAACTTCTCAGGCCCTTGAGTTTAAAAAAAGTCCTGCATATATAAACTGAATGCCCCCATATATTTTCCACTGTGTATAATATTGGAAAAACTACAAGAGACATTGCAGACACTTTTTCTCTGGGTAGTGTCAATAAGACACTAGACTTTGTTTGAAGTGCAAGGTCTGTAATTCATCTGAAGACGATTGTGCCTAAAAAGGCTAACCTTCTGCCAAGATGCCTAACATCACTGCCTTCAGTAGAAAACGCCGGGAAGAATCAGAAAGCACAAGCACTTATGCACATAAAACCTCTTAACTTGACAAAAGGATATTGAAAATGAACAAATATATTAAGGTAGACATGAAGCCAACAAAATAAGAAAATTGTCTATTAAAGTGACAGTACCCTCATTAGGATGATAGCAATGTAAACTTCAATATATGCACAACGTTCTGCCTTAGGACTACCTTTCAAAGTATCTATCCTTAGTAGAACAACAACTTCTCCATTATAATGGATACCAAAACAGTGGAGTAATAAACCTGTATCTATGCCAATGCCCTCATAACAATGGTATTTTTACTGGAGAGCTTACAGGAATCGGCTTACTAAAGGTCACAGACAGATTCACTGGGTTATTACTCTCAACAGTAGCAACTGTTGAGTTGGAGCTCAATATTGAGCCCAGTCTTAGATGGCCATGGGGAGCAGGTCTGGGCCAGTGGGGCCCATTGGGTTTTTTTCCCGGTGTCCTGCTGGCCCAGTCCCACCCTGGTTCTAGGTCTTTCTACTGCCCAGGTTCTACATAAGCTCTTTGTTTGTATTTCCTGGGTATTCTTTCAAGTGGGGTTGCTCAGTCTGTATAGGTTTTCTGCTACACTCTTCGTATGGAGTTGGTCAATCTGGCTTCAACTTTTATGGGTGCAGGCAGGACAGGAGGCCAATACTAGTGTAGGGGGGCGGATTATCCACCTGCGTATTTCAGCAGGCTGATTTTCAATTCTGTATGGCATTAGCCTAAAAGGTTTAAAAATAGAGTTGTATTTGAACCACCATTGTAAATAGTAATTATTTTGAATGTTAAGTATTTAAAACAATTATCACACATTGTATTTAGAGACAGACAAGATACGATTCAGTTGGCACTGGCATAAATGGAATAACATGTTATTGCTCCAGGACATAGGTAGTTACAGAAAAAGAATGAAAAACCTTTGTATTCACATAGGGTCAAGGTACACTGAGGGCAAAACAATGCCCAAAAAAACGTATTTGGTGACTTAATAACTATTACTTTAGTATACAGATAAATATAAGAAATATAATACAGGTATGGAACCTGTTATCCAGAATGCTTGGAACCTGGGTTTTTTCCGGATAAGAAATCTTTCCATAATTATATATCTTAATTCTACGAGAAAATCATGTTAACATTAAGGGGCATATTTATCATGGGTCAAATTGAAATTCAAATTTTTAAATTCAAATTTCAAGTTTATTTTAGTGTAATTCGACTAACGAATAGTCCATATTCGATTCGAGTTTAAAAAAAATATGAAATTTGAATTTCAAAATTTATCAGATCAGACTACATATACATTTTATGTTCAGTTTTAACATTATTAGCACACATTACTGTGATTGAAATAGTTCTCTGTTTCATCTGGGCTGCTGTGGAATTGTATATACATTCAAATATAGCATTGTTATTTTTTTGGCTTCAGAATTTTTCTCTCGTTAACACCCCCGATATCCTTATATACACAGCTTTGCTTACTAAGATTATCACTTAACATTTTGCTTCTCAAGTTCTAATCGCACTCTGTCGTCTGCAGCTAGAATTGAAGCTCGCTTTGCCGTCATCTGGTAGAAATATTTACTATTTGGATCACAAAAGCACTAGGAATACTAAGGAACACATCTGGAGTCTAGACTTTGAGGCTCTATGGGTAGGGTCATCTTGCTGTGTAAAATCAACCCAATCGCCTATTTCTGTTTATATAGGTGACATGGCGAATCATCTGCTTCTGCTGTCAGGCATACTGAGCTTGTTAGATGCCTTCAATCTGGAAAAACACCAATGAAAATTACTTTTCTTCTTCTAAAATCCCTTTAGTATCAGCTGGATTTGGGAAATCTTGGCTGGCTTGGAGAAACAAACATATAATCCCATAAATATTAGTCATTACAGCACATCAAAGCTAGTATAACACATGTCATTAATTGAAAGTGGAATCTCCCAGTAATACTGATTGCTGTAAACCAATCGGTACATAATGTACATGCATTAGCCGGAAATATTCTGTTGGGATATAGGAAAAGCCTTTTGGAACCGATATACTGTGAGAACTTACACATGCTGAGCTATAACTCTTTCGCCTTTTGAAATCAAATGCCAAGACAGATACATTTCATGTCTACATCTACGGAACTTCGCCCTATTCTGCGTTCCAAAAAACATTACGAAAGTAAGTACATAATGACATGTAGTACCTTGAGGCATACGTTTGAAACTTTGTCAGATTTTCACAGAGGGGAAAAAAAGAAATGCATATAACTTTAGTCCCATTTCACACGGACAGAAATGAACTGAAAGAATTTTCTAAGCAGTAAACTTTCGAAATTTAATTTCTTTGCTGTATTTTTAGCCCTTTGGCAGATTTATGTACCACTGCGTATTAAATTATATATAGCTTGGACTTGTGTGAACACCTGTTATAAAAGTACCCAACTGTGTTTTACTCAACTTCTGTATGTGCATGCATTGATTAATATTTCTCTTTCAAATGTATTTTGCATTTATTTATTTTTTTTATACAAGACTGGGAAAAGAAAAAGAAGTTACCTGGTGATTTAAAGGAGAACTAACAATTAACAAAGAAGTAGGCCAGAAATGTTGTACATTATGTTTTGGGGTTCTGTAACAGTCTAAGGCAACCACAGCCCTTTAGGAATAAATAAGCTGTGCCCTCAAAGATGCCCCAGTAGCTCCCTGTCTTCTTTTCTGCTGATTCACAGCACATGCTCTGGGCTCAGTTACCTGAGCTTTTTTAATATATATATATATATATATATATATATATATATATATATATATATATATATATAATGTAATTGTCACAAAACAATGCTGAATAATGAATTTAGGAATAAATAAGCTGTGCCCTCAAAGATGCCCCACTAGCTCCCTGTCTTCTTTTCTGCTGATTCACAGCACATGCTCTGGGCTCAGTTACCTGAGCTTTTTTAATATATATATATATATATATATATATATATATATATATATATATATATATATATATATATATATATATATATATAATATATATATATATATATATATATATATATATATATATATATAGAATGTCATTGTCACAAAACAATGCTGAATAATGAATTTAGATTTGCATTACATGGCAGCTCAAAAACCAGTTCTTTCTGCATCAGAATCTAATAATCAGCCCTGTATAATCAGCTTCTATGTTAGACAAACCTCATTTGCTGCTTGACAATTTGCCATGAACCCTAGCTTCTCATCGGCCCATAACACACTGAGCATGTGCAGTGCCACTGACCAGAAATGGGCGAATTTGTCCCGTTTCACTTCGCCAATAAATTCGCGAATTTCACACGAAATTCATGAAACAGTGAAAAATTCAGGAAACTCGACTTTTGACGCCCGTGTCAATTTGTGACAACTTTGACGATGGAGTCAATTTTGAGTCCTGCGTTGAAGTCAATGGGCGTCTGAATAGTGTTGATGCGTGACAGTTTTGAAGCGAGCGACTATTCCGATGCACGTCTGGATTTTTTTGATGCCGTCGAATTTATGAATTTATTCGCAAATTTGTTAATTTATTCGCCAGTGGTGAAACGTGGAAATTTGCCACAAATTGGCGCCTGCCAAATTTATTCGACCCATCACTACCACTGACACTTCTAACAAATTCTAAGATGGGAATCTCCTTGAGCACAACTTGAAGGCCTGGATCATTATTGTCATAGGGCTGCTCTGAACTTTTAGGCTACTGCAATATAATAAACACAGCATTTCTAACCATATTCTCCTCCTTTAAACTCACCAAGGGATTTTAGAAGCCAAGTGGAGATGTAGACATTAAGAGGGTTATGTCTCAAAAGTCGAATTTGAGAGTTTTTTAGACCTCAAATGAAGTCAAATGAACTCACAACTTGGTTTCTAATTTAAGAAAGAACTCAAATGGAAAAAACTCAAATTAGCAGATTTATTACTCCAAAATAACCGTGAAAATTCTATTTTTTTGTGGAAAACACTAAGGGGCAGATTCACTAAGGGTCGAATTTCGAAGTTAAAAATACTTCGAAATTCGACCCTCGAATTGAAATCCTTCGACTTCGAATATCGAAGTCGAAGGATTTAGCGCTAAACGTTCGTTCGATCGATCGAACGATTTTTTGTTCGATCGAACGATTAAATCCTTCGAATCGAACGATTCGAAGGATTTTAATCCAACGATCGAAGGAAAATCCTTCGATCAAAAAAAGTTTAGCAAGCCTATGGGGACCTTCCCCATAGGCTAACATTGACTTCGGTAGGTTTTATCTGCCGAAGTAGGGGGTCGAAGTTTTTTTTAAAGGGAAAGTACTTTGACTATCGAATGGTCGAATAGTCGAACGATTTTTCGTTCGATTCGTTCGATTTCGTTCGAATTCGAACGAATTTAACCAATTCGATGGTCGAAGTACCCAAAAAATACTTCGAAATTCGAATTTTTTTCATTCGAATCCTTCACTCGAGCTTAGTGAATCGGCCCCCTAATATAATAAATTGGATTCAATACAAAAAACAATGACATGGATTGTGATGTGCATGCAATTTCTAAATGAAATGGGACTGTATTGGGGTCCGTTTATTGAGAAGCAGAGGAGAACTGAGGGGTCATAGTAAACAACCCCTGAAGAGTGTCAACAAGGCTTAAGAGAACATAATGGTTATGTTAGACTACAACATTTTAATCTACAGGCATGGCAAAAACCTCAAACATATTTATGAACACTATTATAGGGAAAGCCCTGTAGCAAGAACATAACTGTAAATGATCCACGTTATCCTTCTATTATACAGTAGATATGCAAAGAAAAACTAAATATAAAATAGCTAGTGTGCCTTTAGGATTTATAATGCACATGTCCATAGAGATGACCCTCTGACTTAATTATGCAAATTATGACAGGTTCAGGGATAATCATTAAGAAAAAAACATTATGCTTTTTTTTCCCTCTTAATGAATTTTAATCATGACGATCAGTGCCCTCCCAGAGTCATTTATTGGGGGAGATGTAAGCAAAGAATTGACAGCTTATCTACAAAATCAATTACATTGTTAACTGTTATGTCAGGTCTGATTTATTTTAGTTGACTCTCATTTTTGAAGCAGTGTTGCTACCTCCCCAAAGTAATAACTATGGATGGTAATTTAGGTTTACTAATTAATATTCCCCCGGAAGGTACATTCATTTACATGCAAGGATGAATACCAAATAAAAAAGGAAAAATAAAAACAATTGGTGTGGGTATGAAATCAGAGCAGGGTATCCATGGATAGCTGCAGAACATGCAGAATAAATAATTCAACATTAGTATTAAGTATTTAAAGTAAAATGTATATAACAGAATGAGTTGTATACCATTATACCAGATTTATGACATTATAAATCAAGAACGCTGGGAACCACTCACCATTGGAAGGGCTATATGTCTTTAATACAATAGATTATATGTTCTTTCCACCCCAGAATATTTAAAGCCTTTCATATGTACTAGGCTTGATAAAGGGTTCAAAAGGTCTTGAAAATGGCCAGAAGAAAGTTGGGGGGGGGGGGGATTAGTGCAAGAGAACAGAAAGGGTTGAAGCAAAGGAATGTAGACTGCCATGTAATCAAACAATGCTAAACTAGTGATGGGCGAATAAATTTTCCTGTCATGAATTTGGGGCAAATTTCCGCATTTCGCCAGTGGAGAATAAATTCAAATCCCCTGCAAAAATTTGCCCCCGAAAATTCGACTGTGTCAAAAAATTTTGATGCCCATTGACTTTAACGCCAGCGTCAACACGAGTGACTTTGTGGACACGCGGGCTTCAATTTCAATTTTCACATTTTTTTCAATACTTTTTTGCAGTTTCATGAATTTTGCAGGAAATTCACAGATTTGTTGGCCATCGCCATCTAAAACCTGCCGAATTGCTGTTTTAGCCTATGGGGGACCTCCTAGAACCTATTTGGAGTCAACTGGTGGACTTTGAAAAATCTAAGTTTTTTTTTTTTGGAAAAACTTTGAATCAATATGCATAAATTGAACATATATAGATAATACGGTTAGGGGCCTGTTATCCAGAATTCTCGGGGAAAATGAGTCTTTCTGTAATCTAGATCGCCATACTTTGCACACTAAAAAATCATTTAGAGGGTTTTTTTTATATGATTTAGAGAGTGTGAGACAATTTACAATTGGTTTTCATTTTTTATTTTTTGAGTTATTTAACTTTTTATTCAGCAGCAATTTCAGCAATCTGGTTACTAATTAGTCCAAATTACTCTAGCAACCATGCACTGATTTGAATAGGAGGGCCTGAAAAGAAAGATTAGCAATAAAAAGTAGCAATAACAATACAGATCATTTGTTTTTTTTAGATGGGGTCAGTGACCACTATTTGAAAGCTGGAGAGGAGAAGAAGATAAATAATTCAAAAAAATATATATAAAAAAAAGAAATAATGATGCCCAAACAAAAAGTTGCTTAGAATTAGTCATTCTATAACATACGAATTAGTGATGTGCAGGGTGACCAGAGGCCCCCGGTACCCGTGGGTTTACCTGCAGGTCGGGCGGGTTCGGGCAGACCCCTGGACAAAATGCGCGGGTCGCTCTCCCCGCCCGCGACCTAGTACTGCCAGCTTCCGGTGCCGGAATTTATAGACTTCCGCCTGCCCGCTGCTCCCCTTTATTTATAGACCAGCGCCCGCCCACCCTGCAGTGACGTCACAAAAGGGGCGGGTCAAGCGCGGGTCTATAAATAAAGGGGAGCAGCGGGCCAGGGTTGGGTGCGGGTAGGGAGCGGGCGGGTTAGAGTCGGGTGCGGGTCGAGAATTTCTCGACCTGCACATCACTAATACAAAAGTTAACTTAAAGGTGAACCACACCTTTAAACAATAAATAAGCCCAACAGGCTTCCAATAAGAATTAATTATATCTTAGTTTCAAGGGCGTTTCAGGGCTTCTTGACGCCCTGAGGCGGCCTTTCAGATACTGCCCCCCCTATCAAGGACCAGACGGTAGGGTGCCATGGAGATCTACATTTCTTAATTGTTTGCTTTAAACGGAGTTTGTGGAAAAATGGATTTCTCATAATTTGGAGCTTTCTGGATTGCAGATTCTATACCTGTACATCAATATTTTTCAATTAAAATGTGCTTAATTAGATATTAAGGAAAATATTTATTCACAATCAGCAGATGCCAGATCCCCTTTAACGGTCAACAAACTATATGACAAGACGAGAATAACAGTTCATTGTACTAGTGGAATCCAGTTCATTTGTCCACATGAAATGTTATAATGTGTAGTTTATGACTTGGGTAAACACAGAAGAAAGACAAATATTGTGCTTCAGTGTGCTCTCTGTAGGCCACAGAAAGAAAATATCTCAGCGCAGTCCCACATCATTAGAATAGTTCTCTTTGGAGACACAAGGGTCTGTTTGGAGTGAATATAAAGTATGACTCTGGCATGAAAAGAAACATCTTGATAACAAATGTCAGGCAGTAATTAGTCTCTTTTACAATAAGAGACGGCAACTGATGTTTCTGGTTAACTGTAATGTGAAACCAACATGTTTTATTATTATTATTATTACTATTGTTATTTATTTTTCATGACATAGCACTTTTACAGAGTAAATGGATACAAATACGAGACAGTTAACATTAACATTAACATATACAGACAAACGTTCTAATAGTGAGTTACAGTTAAAATTGCTTATTGTCAGGAGACAGTAAAGCTGGCCATAGATCTGATCGTACGAATCGAGGATTGTGTGTGGAGAGTCCCGAATTTTTCGTCCTGTCGTTTGGTCGATCGGGCAGGTTAAAAGATTTCTGTCGGCTGCCGATAATATCTCTGCATGTATTATTTGCCGATCTTATGATTTTCAAAGGGAGACTGTCACTAGCTTTGGTCGGACATAACTTTCGTACGATTGCTGTCAGGGGCAGAACATCGGCTGATCTGTTCTTTTATTACTTTATTTGATTGGAATGGTTAGTGGCAGGTCAGGAGATGGGAAAGTCCGATCATACAATGATTTGTACGATCGGATCTTTGCTTCTATGGCCAGCTTAAAGGGATACTATCATGGGAAAAATTTCTTTTTTTCAAAATGAATCAGTTAATAGTGCTGCTCCAGCAGAATTCTGCACTGAAATCCATTTCTCAAAAGAGCAAACAGATTTTTTTATATTCAGTTTTGAAATCTGACATGGGGCTAGACATATTGTCAATTTCCCAGCTGCCCCAAGTCATGTGACTTGTGCTCTGATAAACTTCAATCACTCTTTACTGCTGTACTGCAAGTTGGAGTGATATCACTCCTTCCCTTTTCTCCCCCAGCATCCAAACAAAAGAACAATGGGAAGGTAACCAGATAACAGCTCCCTAACACAAGATAACAGCTGCCTGGTAGATCTAAGAACAACACTCAATAGTAAAAACTCATGTCCCACTGAGACACATTCAGTTACATTGAGAAGGAAAAACAGCAGCCTGCCAGAAAGCATTTCTCTCCTAAACTGCAGGCACAAGTCACATGACCAGGGGCAGCTGGGAAATTGACAAAATGTCTAGCCCCATGTCAGATTTCAAAATTGAATATAAAAAAATCTGTTTGCTCTTTTGAGAACTGGATTTCAGTGCAGAATTCTGCTGGAGTAGCACTATTAACTGATGTTTTTGAAAAAAACATGTTTTTCTGATGACAGGATCCCTTTAAGGAACAGGCACTGCTCGCAAGAGATTATATTTTTAGAGTGTATGGACTTTCTGAATTGCCGCTGGTCTCTGTACTTTAAGGGGTATATTTATCAAAAGTGAAGTTAGAGATCACCACAGTCCTCTAGAGTAAAATCCCGCCACTCACCATTCATTTCTATGGTATTTTTAAAAGAGTATTTATCAATGGGTGGAAGTGAAAGTTCATCCTTTATTTATTTTTTTAGTTTTTTTAACTTTTTATTCAGCAGCAATTTCAGCAATCTGGTTACTAATTGGTCCAAATTCCCCTAGCAACCATGCACTGATTTGAATAGGAGACTGGAATATGAACAGAGGAGGGCCTGAATAGAAAGAATAAAAAGTAGCAATAACAATACCGATCATTTGTCTTTTTTAGATGGGGGTCAGTGACCACCATTTGAAAGCTGGAGAGAAGAAGAAAACAAATAATTTAAAAAAAATATGAAAAATGAAAATGATAAATAATGAAAATAATGAAGCCCAAATGAAAAGTTGCTTAGAATTAGCCATTCTATGACATATAAAAGTTAACTTAAAGGTGAACCACACCTTTAAACATTAAATAAGCCCAATAGGCTTCCAATAATAATTAATTATATCTTAGTTTCAAGGGCGTTTCAGGGCCGTTTCAGGATGAAAGTTCATCCTTTGATAAATATGACTTTCAAAATCCCGTAGAAATGAATGGAGAGTGGCGGAATTTCACTTTGTGGCGATCTCTAACTTCACTTTTTGATAAATATACCCCTAAAAAGGAGTGCAGAGACCCATCTGTGCCCCATGAATACAGGGTGGTCAGTGTTTGGCAGTGCTGTATTCATGAAGGTTGGGGGAGGCATTTAGGGTCCCCCTACCACCCCTAACTTGAGTGGGAGTGAATGCAGCCAAACCCTCAACACAAGTAGGGTTTTCTTGTGCCCCTTAGTGCTCTAGAATTGAGTCTGGGGTTATAGCAAATGAGCCCTAAAGTGTTTGTAAAAAGGAAAATATTAATGTACAGTAAGTTACTTACTTTGCTTATGTAGTGACTGAGATACAAAGGAAAAAGTAGCCCTGTAACTAACACCAGCCTTGACCAGTGGGTAGTGGTGGATAATGTATAATACAGACATCATTACAATAGTAGACACAAGGGTCTGTTTGGAGTGAATATAAAGTATGACTTTGGCATGAAAGGAAACATCTTGATAACAAATGTCAGGCAGTAATTAGTCTCTTTTACAATAAGAAACGCAACTGATGTTTCTGGTTAACTGTAAATCTAACAAAGGCATTTTTGTGGCTGTTGTTTCCCCCAAAGCAAGGCTGCTGTCTGAAAAGGGAATATTTAATGTTTTACATGAAAAATCTGAAAATGCCATGGTCGATTCCTAATTTGTTATTAACGTCTGATAACTTCTATTGTTTCTTGAAGTTTATATTTACTATTAGGAGAAAGTCAACATCAAAGCAGTTACTTTGTGTTTTGTTTTAAGAACTTGTATGCGAATGATTGTGGTTTTGTTGCTATTATGTAGCTTGTCAAGAAACTGTTAACTAATATGTAAGGGGGGGGGGGTTGAACTACTGTAATAATACACCAGAGCCAGGAAAAACATGTACAATTTCTTTAAAACTGTCTCCCTTCTCCCTTGGTTGTGACTGTTTTGATAGCAGGAATCCATTATACAGGGAACTTGGAAATCCTAGTATCAAACTTGTAAAGACCAAACATGGAGTAGCTGCAGTTACACTATTTTTAGCTCTAGAAATAATACAAACTATAGATGTTTTGGAATTAAATCAATAGGGAAAAAATATGTTCACTTCAAGAGGTTTTACCTGCCCTTTAAGCATAAATGTCTATGTCGTGGCTGCAAAGCCAAACTGAATGTAAAAATATTGCCCTGAGAAAACACAGCCTCTGTCCATCCCTTCTATCTGAATGCCTACCAATAAGAACAAGAAGCATAAAATGCAAAGTACATACTGCATGGCCCAAGCTCACCCATTCAAGTGAATAAGGGCATCCATTCTAAAGTGCTTGTTTTCTACATGTATTATGTTTTATGCCTTAAAAAGACAGATGGGTGCATTCTGACATTATTTTACAGTCATATAGACTCCTGTTTAGATTTAGATACTGGAATGAGTGAATCAAAAGGGTTGATTTACAGAGCAGGGTGCAAAGTGCAAAAACCATGTGCAACTGTCAGGCTCTGCAGGGATTCGAGCCATGAACCTTTGAGTTTCTGGCTTGATGCTTTAACCATTGGGCCAGGTGACCAGCCTGTAGGGTTGCTCACTATATGTTACCTGGCCTTTGCAGCCCTAGCCCAGCAGCAGCCTGATTGGTTTGCAGTCAGCCAATCAGGGCTCACTGTGCCCTATTTAAGGCCAGCTCTCCAAACACTCCTGGCCTGAGCATTGGTTCCTATACTAGCAGTATGGCATCGTCCCTAGCTAAAGGTTCCTGCTCTAGCTTCCTTGCCTTGTCTTGCCTTGCTTTGTCTGAACCCTTCCCTGTCTTATCCTGCCTTGCTCTGAACCTTGTCTTGTTTACCTTGCCTTGATCTGCCTTGCCTTCCCCTTCCAGTTCTGCTCCAGTCCTGCTTTAAACCTCTTCTTGCCTTGCCTGTTCCTACTCTAGTTCCAGTCCTGCTTTGACCTTGATCTTTCCTTGCTTTAACCTTGCCTTGACTTTGCCCTGCTTTCCTTGCTATTATGAATCTTGACCTTACATTGCTGTCAGGACTTACCCTGGTGGTCTAGTGGACAGCGGGGTCCACCGCCGCTCCTTCGGCGTGGACGCCCGCTGCGCAGCTCCTTCTCTCTTCCTGGTGCCAGTTTCTCCTAAGGCACGCTCGTTTCTTAAAGGCGCAGTGACGCTGGCGTGTGACTTCAGCGCGCAATGGCGCTAAATTCAAATGTATTTAAGGGGAATTTAGGTTTCAGCAAGTTGCCTGTTGTTAGGTTCATATTAGCTTGTTCCTGGGTGCTTATTCCTTGAGATTCCTGATTGATCTACTGTGTTTGACCCTTGCCTGCCTGATTTACTACGCTGATCTCTCTAATCCTGACCTTTGCCTGTCTGTTAACTCCGAACTTTCCAATCTTGATCCTGCCAGTCTGTGACTATTCTGACATCTCCAATCCTGACCTCTGCCTGTCCATTGACCATTCTACGCTATCTCTATCCTGATTTTGGCCTGTCTGATTATTCTACCTGCTTGTGCTAGCCCAGCCTGCCGGTTCCTGGTGGCTTCCTATCTTCCAGTATCCTTGTAAACAGTCGTGCCCCATTGCCTGCCAGAACTTACGCCTTGCACCTCTCTTTAAGTCCAGATGGCATCTGAGTAAGCTGAGGGCTCCTCCCGAGGCCAAAGGCGGTCACTTAACTGGTGAAGTCGAGCCGAGACCAGGGTGCTTGGCTTCTGTTCTGGTGTAGGGTGCCGACCGTGAAACTTGCACCTATCTTTCCTTCTTCTGTCTGAATCTTGTCTGACTAGCCTGATCCTTATCCAATCCTCCCGCTATCCAGTACGCCTGCTCCAGATCTCAAGTCTGCTTCTGATCTATGCCCGCACCGTCCTGCTCTATCCTTTCATTCTGCTCCCGATCTACGCCTGCACAGTCTTGCTCTATCCTTTCAGTCTGCTCCTGATCTATGCCGACACCATCCTATCCTTCCAGTCTTCTCCTGTCTCCTGACCTACACCCGCTCCGTCCTTTTTCCTGTCTAGTCTGCTCCTATCTCATGATCTGACCTATGCCCACTCCGTCCTTGTTCCTGTCTACTCTGCTCCTGTCTCCTGATCTGAATTACTCTGCATCGTTCTTGTTCCTGTCCAGTCCCCATCCTGTTTTGACTGTACGACCTTATCACTCTGTTCCTGCCTTTTCTTGCCATGTCCCCTTTGGCACATACAGCTCCTGCCTCAAGGACTCACCCTTCCCTCAACTACCTCCACAGCGCCTCATAACTAATCCGTGACACCAACATGTATTATTATTATTATTATTATTTATATAGTACCACAATGTGCTTTAGAGAGTAAATGTATACAAATACAAGACCAAACAGGGAACATATACAGACAAACATTTTATAAATGTGAGTTACAGTTAAAATTGTATATTGTCAGGAGACAGTAAGGGATGATCACTGCTTGCAAGAGCTTATATTCTAAAAGAGAGCATGCACTTTCTGAATTGCCACTGGTCTTTGCACTTTTGCACTTTGCACTTTTGAAAGTAGTGCAGAGACCCATCCGTGCCCCATGAATACAGGGTGATCAGTGTTTGGCAGTGCTGTATTCATGGATGTTGGGGGAGGCATGTAGTGTCCCCCTACCACCCCATGCACCCTAACTTGATCGCCAGTGAATGCAGCTAAACCCTCTAAGCAAGTGTATTTTTTGTGACCCTTAGTGCTCTAGAATTGAGTCTGTTGTTATAGCAAATGAGCCCTAAAGTGTTTGTAAAAAGTGTTTTATAAAATATTAATGTTATTTACTTACTTTGCTTATTTAGAGACTGCAATACAATGGGGAAGGCTAAATTTGTAAATCAAGATGTTAAAATAAAGATTTACACCTTTTATCCATTTACACCTTTTATCCATTTATTTATTCAAAGACACCAGAGTGCGCTGCTACAACGTGTGGTGTGTTGTTGAAACGTTTCCTTACTGACGGACTTGGGGCGGTGGCACCAGGGTCACAACGTGGATGGGGAAAGACTTACATTATACCACATGATATACTGTGTATGAGGAGCCTGAGAGAACCTGACCGGTTATTGAATCTTAGCGTCGGGTCGGGGGCGTTAAGCACCCGGACCATAAGTTTTGAAGGGTGAGCAGCGTGAAGGGCTTTTTGATTCATTCCGCATGTTTATCATTTAAGTCGGATCCCATATATTGACTCAGTAATGTTTTGAAATCAAAGTATAGCGCTGGACAGAGTACAGTCATGGAAGGCAGTAATGTAACTAACAGTAGTCTTGACCACAAGGTAGTGGTGAATTAATGATATGTGGGGCCCCTCAGTGTTGGACTGGCACACCAGGGGCCCACCCAAAATTCTTAGACCAGGGGCCCACGCTCAGTATTATTATTTTAACTCTCCTCACTCAACCACTATTCTTCTAGTCTCTTTTCTTTACATACTATAATCTATTATTCCATCTATTTAGCCTCTTTGTTCTCATAGAAATAGGTAATGGCCATGAAATAGGCCAAATGTTTAGCTGCATGAGGGCCCTCTGACACCTGGGCCCACCGGTAGTTTTCCTGGTTACCCGGTGGGCCAGTCCGACATTGGGGCCCCTAGACTACACTTTCCACAGGCCCCCCTTCTAGATTACTGCAACTCCTAAAACGTTTAGATATATACAATTAATCAGGGTCACAGCTACACAAGGGGCCCATGATCTAGCTTTTTTAATTATTATTTTTCTTTTCTTTTAAACATGTATTTTTATTGACACTGCTGGGCCTGCTGGGTGGACAGTCAGTACCTGCTGAGATAATGCAGCCAGACAAGGCAAGGAGTGTGCATGTATCTGAGCTCTCTAAGATGCACTGGGTTTGTAGCACATCAGTGATATCACTGGTGCATGCCAAACCCAACATTTCTTAGAGAGCTTAGACACATGCCAAGCACGCACATGCCTTGCATTGTTTAGCTGCCTAATCTCAGCAGGTACTGATCATGCACCCACCCTGACTGGACCAAGGCCCAGTAGCGCAGTTAAAACTTAAAAAAACTAGATAGGCCCCTACTCACTCTGGGCGCATAGACTATAGCCTAGGGTAGCCTATTCATTAAACTGCTTAATGCATCTATCGTTGCTCAATGTCTTGAAAGCTGAATTGCATACAAGTAAAGGTTTGATGCCTTCCCTTATCTTGCAGAAGCATATTGTCCCCAGTTGAGGGCAATTTACTAACCAGCACAGATATTTGTGTTGCTGTTAGGAATTTTTAGAAAGTATGCATTTGAATTGTGGGTAAAAACCACATCAAATCATGTACAAGCCCTTTCATCCCTTCATTTCTGGAGCCATTTATGATTAGAAAGAGGCAATATTATAATGATATCGCTTGTGCAACTAACATTGCATGACGTGCCAGTGATATGGTGTGTATGCTAATTGAGCTATGGTACACCATCACAATAACATATGGTTCATTGGTAGAAACAGCAGCTATTTCCAGCTTTTTATACAGTCATTTGTCTAATTAACAGCTGATGAAAGCGCAGTGGAAACAAACAGTTTTTCCCTAACTAATCTAATTAAAAGCCTTATTATGTCAGTTCTAGGAGATACTTACTACCTTTCAGGAAATGGAGCTTTGAACTGAGTACACAAACAGTGAACAAATAAGAACCATTGACATTTGGCTTTTTTTCCATGAAGCAGCTGTATTTTATTTCATTTGAATATTTATTTCAATCTACTATTCCTTTTTAAATTGACATGCCTGTGTATGTGAAAGTCATGAGAACAGATCCCTCCAACACTGTATGCGTTTAGGCAATGGTTTTGCCAGATTACGATGCTCTTCAAAAATAACAAAAAATGTACTCAAAATGAGGTAGGTATCAAACCTTCAGACCTCTAGGTATGCAGTCTGATATGTCCACCTTGAGTTTGTGCAATGTTACCTGGATGGAAGGATAGTGCAATGTAACCTGTCTTACCACTAGGGGGTGCTGTATAATACATCATGGAAAGTCTGGAACTATGAAGAGTTACTTTGGGTTGGATAGAAGTTTGTGTATTGAAAACTTTTGCACTGGGCTCTCCCAATAAGGTTGATTTGCAATGAAATCTTTGGTACATGAGTGTGCGGGGCAATGTGCAAAAATATTTTATTTTCTGAGCAAGACTTTGCCAGTACTTTCACTTAACCATTACCATAAAAATAAGAGCATTCCTCTCAGTGTGAAAAAAAAACTGTTATAGGATCCATGATCTGGAAAGCCGTTATCCAGAAAGCTCTGAATTATGGGAAGGCCATCTCCAATTGACTCTATTTTAATTAAAGAGTTCCAATTTTTAAAAATGATTTGCCTTTTTCCCGTAATATCCCAACCATGATATAATTAATCTTTAATGGAGGCCAACAATCCTGTTGAGTTTATTTAATGTATAAATGATTTTTTTAGCAGATTTTGGTATGGAGATCCAAATTATGGTAAAAACCCTTATCTGGAACCCCCCAGCTCCAGAGGATATTGGATATCATGCACCATACCTGTATTTGGAAACTTACTGCAATTTGTCTATAGATTATAATGAGTTATTCCATCTCAGAACACTTGTACAGAAAACTTGCTCTCAAAATAAGAAATGGTGGCTAAAAATTGAATAATAATTTAGTCAGTAATCAGTTTGACTATTAATAAATAGTAAAAATATTCTAAGAAAAATGTTTTTTTTTACTCCAAGTCCTTGACAAAAAAAGTTGCAATGTTAAAAAAGCAGCCCCTTATTATCATCTGTTAAGGGTCGGTTAGAACGGATCAACTGTTTTGCTAATCTAAGCTTTATCTTCAACAATATCTACATATAAAACATACAAATAAAACATATTATAATCAACAATAATACCTTCTGATATTAATTATGATACCTTGCATAACAGATTCTGATATAATTTTGTATATCGAGATGGCAGAAAGAAGAGAGGATTAGGTCCAAGGCCCAGAGTCCTATAAATTGATTCCAACTCACTCGCAGCACAGTTAAAGACAGAAAAGAAAAGACCACAATTGATCAACCTTGAGCCCATTGACCAAGCTAAAGTCAGGGGATGTACCTGAAAGCGAACGTTGTGAAATGGGGTTCTATTGATTCTCTGGATTTAACACCACCACACTTACCTATTATAGAGTCTTATACTTCATGCTGCACTTCTTTAGAATATTAGTGTAAAGTTGATACCAACAGCTCCTGAGCTCCAAGCTCTTCCTCAAGCCTCAGACCCTTTAGTCTGTATGTATATGGGCTAAATAAACAACTTTTTCACAGGCTTACAATTTCAATGTGCAACTGTACAATGACCTAGAGTTCTTCCAGTATTGACATCTTTCCATTCAGCTTCCTGGTTATTTTGGTTTACTGTTGAGTAGTGAAGACGGTTGTGATATCAAACACCCATTGGGAAAACCATGTTTTATAATATAATCCAAATGATCACATATCAGTTGGATCCCTCTGAGACACACTGTTTGACCAAAGCTGTAGTATTCTGAAACATTTGCCCAGTCTGACTACACATGATAACAATTAAATAATGTTGATCCTGCAAGTCCTTTTATTAAAGGGGAGCTATTGTGAAAATAAATTATCTGTTTCTCTTCATTCTGTCTTCATGCAGCAGTTGGGTGTCAAATAATGATTGACAGATCCAATAAGTATATCTTATAGGGGGGGCTCCTTTTACCTAGAAGATTTATTAGAGCTCACTCTTTCAAAATTACCAGAAATCCTGTCTCTCTACATTCAGGATTTGTGAAAAAGGCAGTTATTTTGTTTGAACTGGAATCAAGTATTTGAGTGAGCTCTAATTCATCTGCTAGGAAAGGAAGCCCCCCTATTAGATTTATTGGATATAACTGTCAATGAATATCTGACACCCAACTGCTGCATGAAGACAGAATGAAGAAAAACAGATGCTAAGAGAGGGATAGTGACAATACACTTGATTTTTCAGAAATGATGCAGAATATTTAATTGATTGTATTTAGAAAGTTTTTTTTATTTCAATATGATGAAGCTTATATACAATTTTCATTTTTGCGTTAGTTCCCCTTTAAACTGAAACGGGGACCCAAAGGCTTAATTTCCCCTACTGTTCAGCATTTGCATTTGCATGTGGGAGGGAGATTTCTCAATTGCCCCATGGGTAGTTTAACCAGTTACTGTTTATTGTTTATTTAATGGGCTGGAGCACATTACTCTTTGTCTTTGGTTTTAACCAATAATTAGGGGTGAATGTGACAGGAGTCTGGAGAATAAAGGCCCAGAGTCAAGACTTGAGCTCTAAGGTGTCCAACCCCATGAACAAGCTAAAGGAAGTGGATAGCAGTTTATGTCTGTCAGGAGTTATGAGCTTGACAGATTAACGTATCTGCTCCACCAAGGAGAAGTAGTTAAGGCTAGTATTTCACAGTTGACACCCACCTAAGTCTAGGGACCACTGTCTGGAAAAGATGAGGCTTCCACTGAAGGGAATCCATTTCACTAAGGTGTGTCTGTAGAGTGAGACTATTCTTTCTATATTTCTGTACTTAATTTATATGGTACTACTGTATTATGTTGTGCTTTACAGAGATTACTGTATCATTCACATCAGTCCCTGCCCCAGGAAAGCTTACTATCTAGTCCCTAGTACAGGGATCCCCAACCTTTTGAACCGTTGAGCAACATTCAGAAGAAAAAGGAGTTGGGGAGCAACACAAGCATGAAAAATGTTCTTGGGGTTCCAAATAAGTGCTGTGATTGCCCATTTGGTAGCCCCTGTGTGGATTGTCAACCTACATTGATGCTCTGTTTGGCAGTACACCTGGTTTTTATACAACCAAAACTTGCCTCCAAGCCTGGAATTCAAAAAGAAGCACCTGCTTTGAGGCCACTGGGAGCAACATCCAAGGAGTTGGAGAGCAACATGTTGCTCACGAACTACTGGTTGGGGATCACTGCCCTAGTACATTCACATAAACCAGGGCCATTTTTATAACCTGCCTGTAGGTATTTGGGGTATAGCAAAGTCCCCAGAGGAAACACAGATGAGAGAACATATAAACTCCTTGCAGAACTTGCACTGCCTAGAACCCAGGACCCCAGTACTGAAGGTCATCAGTGCTAACCATTGTACCACCATTCTATATCACGGTCATGCACTTTATAATTTCCTGTGAACTGCATTCATGGTCAATAATAAAGGGGGTTTGATGGTGGGGAAATGCAATGGGAAAAATAAAATCATCGTTATCTATCTGTTCCTTTTCTAAACTTAGAAGCAGAAGACAGCATTTCACTTTAACAGCCTGCTGCAATATTAATGCCCATTCATATTTATTGTGAGCACATTCCAGTGCAGCACTGCTCTATCTATCAGCCGAAATTTGCCCAGGTTGCCAATTAAGCAACTTACAACCGGATATGGTTACATTTCCATGTGTAATTGTCCAATCATTTTTAACTGTTAACCTCCAAGTCTTTCCATTATGATGAAGCCCTTCTGTCACTAACAAGATACGCTCATTGCGATGCCAGAAATTACAGTAATAATTATTATTGCATTAAACATGCTCACATAATCCACTAGCCGCACGTAGATTTTTGGCAGTAACTGAAGGGAAATAAAGCCCTGATGTCCCTGCCTGTAGAATTGACTGGGCCTAAATTAGAATCAGTTATGTCTAGTGGCATCTTGTCTTAGCTGAATATAGCAGCTTTGTCATTTCTTTCTCTTGAAAAAATAGCTTTGTCCCATTTTTGTTCCTGACCTCCTTTCATATTCAGCAGTTCCATTCTCTTCTTTTTTGTTTTGTTTCAAGGTTTCTGTATTTGCACTCAATACAAAAAATATTGAAAGATGATTAAAATATTATGATAAATTCCCATGATATATATTTATGAAGGTTCATAATGATTTTATTTGAGTGTGTAGTTAAATGTAACATTCTGGCACGAGAAAGGGTTAGTTTGTAAAAATGCATACAAAAATTGACCCCGAGTGATGCTGAGTGATGTCAGTATTTTGCACCATTTTTCAAGATGTGCATTTTTTGCTGCCTGAATTTGTCCCATTGACTTTGAATAGTTATGCTACGTCTACAATGATCTTATACAATGGTGTAATGTTCCGCATTTGTAGGACAGGAACAAAAATCATCGTTATAAATACGAGCTCTTATCTTGTGCTGCATTTCATGCCCAATAGGAGGATGGTTCTTGCTGTTGCTTCTGCATAAGATCAAGATTGTTTTTGTAGCTCTGACCCAGTATATTTCTCTTTTGGATTCACATTGATGTTTGATGCCCAAGCTCTTTTTCTATGCTTCTATTTCCTAGCCAGTTTCCAGACTCAACTGCAGCCTTCCTGCATTGCCTTTCATCCTTTTTTGCACCCTAGACTGCACTCTAATATTGTAATTGTTTGTGATGGGGTGGGATCTGAAAAGTAAATGGGTGCAAACTTCCATGCCCTTCAACTGTGTGAGGAGTACTCATCTGCTGCATACACACAAAGTAGAAAAGATAGTTAATAATGATAGAGACTCAAAGGTCTGTCCGTGCAAAACTACCGCCATGGGGTTATTCTGACCCTTACAGCAATTATTATTAGTTTTGCAATTCATTTTGTTGCCTCATGGGCAAGGACAATAATTGAGTTTGATAAACACAACACGTGTTCCATAACTTTACTAGAAAGAACTCTACTAGAACATTCATCTGTGTTAATGTAGACTCACCAACAAGAACAATGGGGAACAAAGGCAAATGTGAAGTAAGGAATTCTAATGCACTTAAGTGAAAATTATTGGGACAAGACAATAGTAGGAGGAAAGTTTAAAGTGTATAGAGCTTGAGTATTGAATCATAGGCATGCTGAGTGGCAGGCAAAGGTAGTAAGTGGCATGCATACAAGCCACAGCACAGACAGACCAGGACAGTGTACTTGTTAGAGGACAGAAGCAGAGTTTTCATCTACATTTTTATCATTTTTCATTACATGAGGAGCAGGAAGTATTGACTTCTATACTGTCAGGAGCTCTCCTTTGCGAGCTCTTTGCTTCAAGATGGTGGAGTCCAAGGCCACATACTGACAACATTGTGCTGATTTGTGCGTGTTACATAATCTCGCTGCGTTTCAGTGCTAAATTCAAGATAAAAGGATGCCAGAGACCTGGGTTCAATGCCTGAGTATAGGTTTTCCTTAATTACTGTTTTGATTGGTTCTCCATTTCAGACCTCCTGATTTGACCATGACTACCCGCTGCCTGCCCTGACCTTTTTACCTGGATACAACTACAAACTTTCTAAATGCAAAATGGATTTTCTGAATGCAACTTCCTCTTTGTTCCCGACTCCAACCTCTATCATGACATGGCACGATGATGTCAGCATGTGGTCATGGGAACCGCCATCTTGAGAACGAATCAGAGCACTTCTCAATGGAGCATTCCTGACATGTACAGTCCATCCAGCGATACCTTTACTTAACAAATCAGTGTTAACTATTTTGTTTTAACTTGCTGCACCCTGAAGGTAAGGTCCTCAAGAGATGCTTATACATACAGTTTGTATTATACAGTGCAGTAGTTCAACAGGAACAGGCTTACTATTCTTACATTATGTGCTCTTTGTTTTAGCATAAGCTTCATGGAGGTGAAGTTGAAAGAACACATGGTTCTCTGTAATTTATGCTGCATGTTTCACTTCTTCACACATAAATAAATGCAACTGATGTGTGTAAGCTACCTTTGATACAAGTACGCCAGTGAACCTGAACTGGAATTCTCCCACCCCCTCCCTTAAATTCTTCAACCAGGAATCAGTTCTTAGAGAAAATATATATATATCTGCAGTAAATATGTCTTGTTAGAACTTTGCATACATCCTGGATGTATCTATAGATAAATTAAAAAATAACTGCATGTAATAAATGATGCTTTCAGTTGCAATAAAAAAATCACAGTCCTCGGGTAATTAGGAAATCATTCTTTTGAGATAAAATATTTCAAATCTATTGATAAGTCGCAGATCTCCAGTAACAGCCTCTGCTCCTTGAATACATTTTTTGGGGGAAAGTTAGATCCCTTTTAGATATCTAAAGCTGCAAACAATATGAGCATTGTAGTTTGATGACTGCTCTCAGCCTGGAGCTGTCAACACATAATGAGAGGGATGGACAAACGTATTTCAGAGAACAGATGTTAAGACTGAAAACTAGAATTTGGGGATTTTCAACTGGTGGGCATGGAAGCCCAGCTGGAAGAATAAAACGGTCTGCATTGAAAGTGTCCTCTCTGGGATCTTTGCCCCATGCAGGTAGTCAGCCATTGAAAGACAGGAAGATGAAAAGCTACTGCACAGAAATCACCTACTGAGAGATCAGCAGCCTGTACAGAAATGTCATGTTTGGCAGCTGCTGTAAAATCCCTCCCACTAGGTCTGGCACACAGATTCTCAAAGTGTTTCGAGAAAGATGCTTACACTGGGGTTTCCTAATGAGATTACATTAAAGAGAATTTTTGGCTTCTCTCAGCATTAACACGTTCACATTAACCTTGCTTCCCATTTATTATACAATTCTACCGATCATTCGCTGATACATAGCAATACTAAATTTATCTCTAATAATTCAATTAAAAATGTAAAAGACCAACTCCCCTGCCTGATTTTGCCTTATTTATTAATAAAATAACTTGAATAAATTGGATCAGGAAAAAAACAGATAAAATCAAGCAAAAACCCGAATGGTACGTTTTTTTGGAATTATTTTCACTGAATGCTCAATTTTTTTAAGGTTTTTGCCCATAAACCCACGAAAATATCAGATTGTCGGGCTAAACCCAGCTCAAACCGAGATAACTTTCAATTGGGATAGGGGCATTTCCCATTGACTTATACATGACCTTGACAGGTCTGAGATGGTTTATTTTTGGATTTGGGCCTTTTGCAGCATCAGTGTATAATAAATCACAAAATATCCTAGTACTCTATTCGAGTTTTTGCCCCACAAAGTCTGACCAGATAAATTTGTAGTTTAGTAAAAAAAAAAACTCTTGCTGTAATGCCAATACATTTTTATTAATGAAGTTATCCCCAAGACTGAAATATCGGATGGGTGTTTTGAGGATAAACACTGCAGTTTTAGCCCAGCTATGTTTCTGGGTGACCGAAAAATAGAATAAAAATGAAAACAATCAAATAAAATAAACATTTGTTTTATATAGAATAGTAATAATAGAATAGTGAAGCGTTGGGTCCTGGTGCTCAAAACCCCAGCCACTGGAAATGAAAAACAAGCAAAAATCAACCCAGGTCATAAAATGTAGAACAAATTTATGTAGCAAAGCATATCATATAAAACCTTATGTGTTTCATAAAATCTAAGTTGGTTCCCCTTTTATAAAATGGAAAACATTATGGGAAATAAGGGATATTAAGGGTAATTATGGGAATTACATGACATCAGCAGGCCTGACTTGGCACTGTCACCCAAATGAATAAATATTTGCTAAATGCATTGACTGTTTTCTGTCAAGATCGCAATATGTTATATACCATAAAACTTATTACTGGAATGAAATAACAATTTATTTGGCTTGTAATTCAAAATAAAATTAATTTCTTATATTTGCATAGGAGAGTGCATTTCCTGGAATTTGTGAGAATAAATCTGCATGCTTTCTGGTGAAGAACAATCCCGTTTGGCTTTATGGTGCAAGTGTACTGTGCAAAGTGCAATTTCAGATGTAAAGCAACATGGGGCCTATTTATTAAAATTTTCATTTTCATTTCTCTAAATCTTTTAAAATTTGAGATTTAGGAAGTGTTAAAACCACTAAAAACTCTAATACAAAATTTTGTCATGTGAAAGCAGTCGAGGTCCCATAGAAATCAATGGGAGTTTTTTTAGCCATTGAGATTTTTACAGGTTTTTACATTTGTTTCACTTGTTGAGAAACTAACATTTTTAGAGGTTCTGGAGATATTTGTATTTTTTTTTTTAATTGTTCGGCACTTTTCTATGTTTGTACTCTTTTTATTCTGATTATACTGTATTTGGATCTTTTACTAACTTTCATGGGATTTGTGGTTTTAGAGAAATACAGTTTAATTGTGGTTTCAAAAAACTCAAATATCACTAAAATTGAACCTTTGAGCCTCCACATCTTATACCCATTATACATTGTGCAGATTGTGCTTTTTCATAGTAGGAGTTGCATTGTTAATGGAGCACTGTGACAAATACTGAGTGTGACCAAAACCCCCTTCTACTGGCCCCATTTTTATCCATAGCTAACTGACTAGTACACATCCAATCCAAGATGGTGTTTCTTCTTTGTTCTACTTTCCCGCCAAAAAGCTTTAAACAAATGAGCTCCCAGAATTGCCCTCCAGAAGAGATGGACAAAACCCTCCAAGGTATTTCCCCCTCCTCTAATGATGCAGCAGGGACCCTGACAATCAGACCTGCTTGGGTGGGGTTAACCAGAAGCAGGGCCGGCCTCCCAGCCAATCAACCCTAGGGGGTGGGGAAAAGGGCAGAAATACCATAGGGGAGGGGTGGAGAGTTGTTGTTGTTCGTCTGGGGTGTAACCTGGCTGTGGCAAGGCACCCTCCTCTGCGGTTCCTTGGAATTTATCCTAGCTGAGGCAGGCAGACTCCCTCCAATAGTTTGGATTTCCCTACCTCACAGAGGACTGTTTATACCTGGATCCCCTTGAGGTATTGTTATTCTGTGGATTTAACCAAAGGCACTTTGCTCCTTACCCCTTTGAAATTGCCTCAAGGAACTCCCTGCCTTTGTGTTTGGATTTGCCTGGAGGGCTTGTGCATCTTGGTGTAGATTGCTCCACGGGAAGCTCTTTATTTTGGACCGGGAGTGTTTTGGACTTGGGGATTTCACATGCTAATGCCGTGTTCCTGATCTACCGCTTGTTTTATATCTGAAATAAACTCCTGTGTAAACCCTTCTTACAAGTGTGGTATTTCCCTGTGTGTGCTAGTTGGTCATACATCACACGTTTAGCACGAGTTCAAAATATCATTTGAATCTGATTCACTGGGGACGACAGTGCTGAACCTACTGACGCAAACCTCTGGAACTACCATTGATTTCAGGGTGGTGTCAGCTTCAGATTTCCCCAGTGTCAACAGCTGTGCACCTGTCACGGCCGGCACCCAATACCAGAACAGATGCCAAGTACCCTGGTCTCGGCTCGGCTTCACCAGTAGTGTGACCACCGTTGGGCTTCGGGAGGAGCCCTCAGCTTACTTGAGTGCCACCTGGACTTAACGAGGGGTACAAGGCGAGATGTTCTGGCTAGCAGAGGGGCACGGCAGGTAGATAGTCTTTTGGGCCGAAGGTCACGGTACAAATGGAGCAGGCAAGAGAATCGTCAGACAGGCTGGGTCGAGGCAGGCAGATATCAAGAATTGTCAGGCAGGCAAGGGTCAAAACCGGGTAATCAAACAGATGGGGTCAGGCAGCAAGAGTAGTCGAGATGCAGGCAAAAGTCAGGATTCGGATATCAGAATTGTCAGGAACAGGAAGGGATCAAAAACCAGATTAACAGACTAAAGTTACACAGGAACAGATAGCACAAGGCTTCAGGAACCACAGAATCAAGATTCTATCACGGGCACTGGCTGGGAGACAGAATGGGCCTTATATAGGTTCAAATGCAAATGCGCCAGCATGCCTGCGCCTTTAAGAGGCGCGCAGGCGCGCCGCGCGTGCCCTAGAATCAAAGATGGTGCCAGCGCCGGCTCATGGACCATGCGGCGGGCGTCCCCGCCGACGGCGAGGCGGACGACCCCGCCGACGGCGAGGCGGACGACCCCGCCGCACAGGTATTGTTACAGCACCATTTATCATAGGAGGCAGTGTGGACTTATTGGCAGTAAGTGTTTGCATGCAAATACCTTAATGAATTGTGTCAATATGCAGTCTCAACAGAGTCCATTTTGAAACACCACTGGGAGCCTTTGTTAATGAACCCAAAAACACATATTAGGCTAAAGTACCCTATATCTGAAAAGGCTCTGTTTTTTTTATAAATTGACAGCACTGGCGGCTAAATATGCTTGTGAGTAATTTAACTGGTGTTAGAAATGAGCAACAAAAACACATTAAAAAAAAATTCAGATTTTGAAGTGTTTTCTTTAAAATAAAACTATAACCCCCTGAACAATGTCGGTAAAACCCTGCTTCATGTAAAGAACCATTTTCATAATAATTTTTTATTTAGTATTTTAGTATACTAGTAGTATTTTAGTAATATTTGCCATTGAGTAATCCTCAATAGAGCATTAGGGATGTAGCGAACTGTTCGCCGGCGAACTCGTTCGCGCAAACTTCGACCGTTCGCGTCCGCCGAATGTTCGCGAACGTCGCGCGACGTTCGCATTTTGAGTTCGCGTTCGATTCGAATACAAATCGTTCGACCATTCGACCATTCGAATTCCTTCGACCGCTAAAAATCGAACGATTTCCATTCGTTCGAACGATTGTAAGCATTCGATCGAATGAAAAGCATTCGATCGAATGCTTCGATCGTTCGGTTCGAATGAAAATCGTTCGATCGAACGATTAAAATCCTTCGATCGTTCAAATCGAACGATTTTAGCGGGTGTTCGAAGTTCGCGAACTGTTCGCGAACGTTCGCATTTTTTGCCGGTGTTCGCGAACGGCGTTCGCGAACACCAAATCGGCAGTTCGCTACATCCCTATAGAGCATTGCCATTTAAAGAAATAAGGGTGCCGCCCCCTGGGATCCTACGAGTCACGGTGCACACAAACAGACCAGACATGTCAGGTCACATGAACCAATTAGCTGACAGACTTTAACTCCCACACTTCTTCCTATTACCGTTATAGCTGTATTATAATGTGAGGCAGCACACAGACTATAACAAAATGGCAGCTCAAGATAAAAGATGTAAAAGGGCAATATTGACTTAAATATATATACCAGTGTGATAAGATTATCTAATATATCACTCAATATGATACAAACTATCGGTTGCATAAGTATTCATTTTGTGTGCAAAGTTTTCCTTTAATGTGGCTGTAATAAAACACTAGATTTCATAAAGCTAGAGTTATAACAATAATTGGGATTGTTAAAAAAGGGAAAATGTATAGCAACTCTCTATTTATTTATGAACACCCAAAGAACAGACTGCCACTACAGGATTACAGGACAAATCTCTACAGCTGAACCAAGAGCTGTGTGGGTTCTACAGATTATAACATCTGCCTAATCACAGGGTAGAAGGGAATGTGAAGTAATAACATAGAGAGAAATGCATGGAAATTTGGGTTAGGAGGGTGAGAATATGACAAAAGGAGAATACGGGGAAAATAAAAGAAAAATATACGAATAAGGAAGGAATAAAATAAAATAGAGGAGAAATAGATAAAAAAGGAGAAGTAAACAGTTAAAATATCAGGTAAATGTCACCCCAAGGATATGGAGCCTGCGGTATTACCTAGAGAGTTTGATGAGAAGGACACAGATGATGAGTGGACATGACCAGTGATGGACAAATCTGTCCCGACAACTTTGTGAAGCGTATTGAATTCAATGGGCGTCCAAAGAATTTTGACGTGCGTTAATTTTGACACGACTCGACAATTTTTATACGTGCGACTCTTTTGTCCAAATCCATTAAAGTCAATGGGGGTCCGAATAATTTTGACGCGAGACAATTGTTATGTGCAAATTTGCCACTGCACATTTTCGGCACAATTGTTTGCGGAAAACAATTCTCCGCAAAGCCATACTTGGCGAATAAATTCGCCCATCACTAGACGTGACAAAATGACTACTAGTGAATGTTATGTGAGATACAATGAATTGGTTTCATGTACACTTTTAGTACAGATTTTAGCACAACCTGATACTCCACTTTACTAATGTACAATTTTCTCTTTGTCACTGTAAAAGCAAGTTTACTTTAGACTTGTTTTAGGGTTGATAGTTTTGTGGCTTCCTATATCCCACATATGATTGTATAATTACTGGGGAATGGGATTGAGAAAGTGGGTCCTCTGGGGGGGAGGGGGTTGGAGCAAATGCAAAGGGGCTTAGCTTGAATGCTACTTAAGGGGATATTTGGAATAAATGCAAATTTGTTCTTCTAGATACACGTGGTAGATTGGCTTTAAAGTTATTTAAACTGAGATTAAGGGGCAGATTTATCAAGAGTCAAATATTAAATTCGAATTCAAAATTCACACATTCAAATTTTAATCCCTATTCGAATGCAAATTAGAATGTGAGATTTATCACTCCTCGACCATGGAAACAGTCCTAACTCTAATATTCGCCACCTAAACCCTGGCGAGTTCATTTATGAGTCATTGGCAGAGGTCCCTTGAGCCATTTGGAGATGTGAATTGCCTTCCTGACCTTCAAATTTTTTTTGGGGAGAAAAAGTCAATTCATACGAAACGAATATGAATCGAAACAAATCGTATATGATTAAAATTTTTGGATCGAATATAAGACATTCACATTTTTTCTTAAATAACCTCAATGTTGAATTTTGAGTATATTCGAATTGAAAAAATTCACATGAATTCGAAATTACAAAAGAAATTCGGATGCACACCTGTAAATTGTAATTGTGTCCAAACAGTGATTTATTTGAAGCCCAAAGTGTGTTGAGCTCTCCACAATCATGAATTCAAAATTAGACCTTGGTTAAATGGGCCGTGAACAATTATTTTCTATCCTGAATATTTTTGGATTGAGACTCAATATCTGTAACATTTACAATATAACTGTGACTGTTATAAGCTAAGGAGAACCTTGAACCAAGGTTGGACCTCTAAAGGGGGCATGCACTGAGAAAATCCAAAAATCCAATGTGTAATGAAAATATTGACTAGAGTTTCCCAAATTAATGGAAGCAGATAAAGAAAGGAGTAGATCCATCCACTGACATCATTTATGATACTTGGCACTTTTGATACAATGATAGAACACATAGACAAGGGGCCTGTAGATTTTCTAAAACACTTATTGGTAAGCTTATCGATCAAATTAAAGTTCTACTGAAAGTGCAAGCCAGGCCTCCATCTTAATTAACTATCAGACAATACATAATTCCAAATGGTTCTATTTACTCATCAGTTTTTTCACTCCTTGTAGCACTGGAGTCCTAGGTTCAACTTCAGGGAGGGCACTATCTGCAAAGAGTTTTTATGCTCTCCCTATATTTGCATGGTTATCCTCCAGTTGCCTCCCACACTCCAAAAATATACAAGCTGGTTAATTGGCTCCTGAAAAAATTGATCCTAGTGTGTGTGAATGTGATGGGGAACTTAAATTGTAAACTCCTCTGGAGCAGGTACTGATGAGAATGATGTATAATCTGTATGTAAAAGTGCTGCGGAATATGTTGGTGCCATATATAAGAAAAATAATGGCAGACTTTTATGAAATATGGGATCTGTTATCCAGAAAACCATTATCCAAAAAGCTTCAAATTATTGGGACCTAGGGATTTCTGAGTGAGAGGTCTGAGTTTGGGAGAAAAAAAATTTTCTTTTTAAAAAAAATACAAACCTAAAAAGCCTTATACATATATGTGAGTTATTATCTATATATGGAGCTTCATTTTCAAAACCACAAAGCTTTTTGAATAGAGAAAATGGAGCTCCATGCCTTAAGGCTTAACCCTATTGTCTTATCATTACAGAGAAAAATATTATCAGTCAAAAATTATGAATTGCTTGTTTAAGTATTGCACTGTGGGCATAAGCATTTAAATATGGAAAATATTAGCACTAGATTATTCTCAGCTGTTATTTTTATACCCGTAAGGAAATTTGGAGAAAGCAAACATTTATAGTATGGGAAGGGAAGTTTTACTGATGATAAAGGTCATTGGTTCTTAAAGGTGTGGATATGTCAACAATATATCAACCCTTATAAAATATCTTAAAATAAATGAGAAACTGGGAATGCACACATTATTTGTATGTACATATTATTTTTGAGCAACAGCAGTAAAAATAGTATTAATTCAAAAGTAAACTAGCATAGCATATTCAATTTAATTATATATATATATATATATATGATCCCCTGTCACCCCTGTCATTCACTCCTCATATCCAGTCACTTATTAAATCTTGTCACTTCCACCTAAGGAACATATCCAAAATACGATCATTTATCACCCAAGACGCTGCCAAAATTCTTATTCACTCTCTCATCATATCGCGTCTAGACTACTGTAACTCTCTTTTAATTGGCCTCCCCCTCCAGAGACTGTCACCTCTCCAGTCCATAATGAACACTGCTGCGAGGCTCATACACCTCAGCAACCGCTCCTCCTCTGCCTCGCCATTCTGTCAATCCCTGCACTGGCTTCCGTTACCTTTCAGAATCAAATTCAAATTAATGACACTGACTTTCAAAACACTTCATAACTCTGCCCCACCCTACATCTCTAAACTCATCTCTATATACTCACCCACTCGCTTACTACGCTCCTCTACTGACCTGCTACTCAACTCTTCTCTCATTACCTCCTCACACGCTCGCATTCAAGACTTTGCAAGGGCTGCACCCCTCCTCTGGAACGCTCTCCCACGGTCTGTCCGACTTTCTCCCAACCTTTCTACTTTCAAGAAATCTCTGAAAACGCACTTCTTTCGAGAAGCCTACCCTCACTCTGCTTAACTACCAAACGCAATACCACATTTCTCACCCACTTAATTCGATCTTGCCCACTCCCACACCTTGTGTATTACTCCCTTCCCTTTAGACTGCATGCCTATGCATAGGGCCTTCCTCACCTTTTTGTACCTGTATTGATTGTGATGTTTGTTACTCCATATATTCTATGTATGTAATTCATGTGATGTAGTTGTATAATCACATTTACTTTACAGTGCTACGCAATATGTTGGCGCTATATAAATACATGTTAATAATAAAATAATAATATATATATATATATATATATATATATATATATATATATATATATATATATATTTTAACATTTATTTATTTATTTTTACATATATTTTTCTTCCAGTTTCAGTTAAACGGTAATTACAATGATTAACACAATTTTCAATATTTCTTGCATTTGATTATATGCCTAAACACTTCACAGCTGTGTTTACCTATAGCCTTTTGTCTCCAGATTTGTGTAAACCAGGACCTAAATATTCTTCATGTGCCTCAATTTCTCTGAGCTTTGTGATCTCCCCCCCTTTCACATACCAATTTACTCTCCTCTGAGTAATGTCTTGTCAACCAAGTGGAACAAATGAAGACAAAATCAACCAGAACTGAAGGAGATCAGTTTGTCCTACTGTGCAAGATAACAAGCTTCTCAATCTAGATGGGAATTACAAGGCGCTCCAGATGTTCTAAAACTACATCTCCCAGCATTCTATCTTGGAAACAATATATTGAGAATACAAAGATGATTGATCAAGGTAAAAACATGTGATATTCATCAACTGCTGGTCATGGAACCTGCAAAGCAAGTATTGGTTTGGGTACTAGTTTCGGAGAATTACAAGAAACATAAACAAAGATCTTGATTGGAATAGATGATCAGGCACAAAGATAAGAATAAAACACCAAATAGCAAGAAGAAGAGTTGGAAATTGGAATAATGCTGTAACAAATATCGGAAGGCATGGAGATAATGTACATGCACAGGTGCAGAGCTAAATAAAGGGTTTATAGTGTCTCACGCTCGGTTTCAGAGCACTTGTGAACATTTATAAAAGGCAGCCAGGTGCACAGGATGTGTAGTCCGATTATAATTCCATTTATCAGTTCCGGGGGAAGATGTGCTGCATGTGCACTTTCCTTTCCAAAGATTGTGTCAAAATTTATCTGACAACATTCTAAAATGAACGTAATTTATACCAAAAACACATTTTCCAAAATTGCTGTTTTCCTGTTTCTACAGCCCAATTAAAGATCCCATGTCTACTGTCAATACAAGTTGCATCTAGAAATTTGGGGGAGAAGTGGATGGTTTGTCACATCCGGTGCTCGCATTCATAACAGTATTTGCATCTGATTCACTGGGAATAAGTCTAGTGTATCTATTGTCGCAGTCTGCTTTGGGAACCCTGGAGCTACGGCCAGGTTCATGCCTCAATAAGCACATTTGTGCAACATTCATCAGAAGAAGTAAAATATTTTTTTTAGATAGAGAACAAAAAAGGACCGCTACTGCTCACCGCATTTGCCTGAATCCAGGTGCTCAGTCAAACAGTGTCCCCACTGTAAACGTTAAAAGACTCGACAGACAGACGGCACTTCTGGAATAGGTTTATTGGGGTTGCTGCTGTAAAACCTAATGCGTTTCTGGAGTAGATCCCTTAGTCATAGGTAGTCATGACTAAGGGATCTACTCCCGAAACGCATTAGGTTTTACAGCAGCAACCCCAATAAACCTATTCCAGAAGTGCCATCTGTCTGTCGAGTCTTAAAAAATTTTTTTTTCCCCAAAGCAAATTCTTGGGAAAATGTAATAATAAATAAGCGTAAAAAACCCAAGCGGATTTGGTCGGAGTTTATAGCAGAAAATATTGAGATAAATTCAGACTTTGATAAATAAACCCCCTAAATGTGTGGTGTATATTTTATATATCTCCAACATATTCCACTGTACTTTAGACAGACAATTCATCATTCACATTGGTCTCAGTGCTAGTAGAACTTAAAGTCCTATTACATTTACACTCACTATGGTCAACTTTATCAAGAGTCTCGGTGTTTCGGAAAAAAATAAAGTACCTGAAAAATGTCTGTGTATCCAGTGGTAAGTGACTGTTGTGAAGACAAAGTTGTGTATGTGTAAGGCACCACTGGACGCAGCTAAGTCTTTGCCTGTGCGCAGGCGCAGGGGTATGCAGGTTTCTGAGGATACTCAGCGCTTGTTGCCTGAGCGCGTGTCTTCTCCGACCGATTATTTGGACGCCCGCGGATACGTTATGTTTGACGCTCTGCGTCATCACGCTGTGCCCTGATGTTTGGCGCCAAAATATTCCCTTTAAATAGACGTCTAAAGAGGTAAAACAGCACTTGGTTATTTTCTTGGCTTGTGATAATGAACTTGTGAACTTTTCCTTCTTGACTCGGCTTGCCCACAGATACTTCTGATCTTCTACCCGATTATCGACCTTGGCCTGTCCCTGACTACGTTTGACTTCAGCCTGCCTAACAACCTCTGCCTGCCACCGATTATGCCTAACTTCTGCCTGCCTACCGACTCCTGCCTGACATGGACTATGCTTATTATTTCTCTTCAAATACTTGTTTACACTTCAGTAATTATCACTGCTTGGACTCTTCACTTAATAGACTCTGCCATTCCTGACAGTATGTTATATGGACATAAAAATAAATGCTGTATTTTAGGACAGGGTGGAAATTCATTCTAATGGCAAAAGTGGTAAAATCTTCTCTCTAAAAGACCACAACACCATGGGTAAATTTGCAAGTAGATGTTTCCCTGTGTTTTATTCACAGCAGGTTTTTTCTTAATAACACATAGGGGCAGATTTATCAAGGGTCGAAGTGAAAATTCAAATTTCAAATTTGAATTTCAAATTTAAAAATTCTAATTTTCAAGTTTATTTTAGGGGCAGATTTATCAAAGGTCAAGGTGAATTTTCAAATTCAAAAAATTCAAATTTCAAGCAATTTTTTGTGTACTTTGACTAGGGAATAGTCCAAATTTGATTCAAATTTGGAAAAAATTCAAAAATTCGAATATCAAAATTTATCATGTGCTGTCTCTTTAAAAATTCGACTTTGACCATTTGCCATCTAAAACCTGCGAATTGCTGTTTTAGCCTATGGGGAAACTCCTAGAACCTAATTGGAGTCAATTGGTGGACTTTGGGAAAAAACTTTGATTTGAATTCAATCGAATGTGCTATTACTTCGATTCATACGATTCAAAATCGGCTGAATACGAACCTATTCGATCGAAAACGGACCTATTCAGCCAAAACAAAAAAACTTTGACTTAATTTTTTGACTTCAAATTTTGAAGTTTTTGACACCCATTGACTTAAATGTGTTTCACAACAGATTCGTTCATCGCTAATTATTAGTTATTTAGTTATTTAACTCACATTCTTTTCTCCTTACCTCTCTCAAACTGCACAAGCCAGTCCCTCGCTTCTACTTTCTGGACAGAGACCTCACTCACTGCCCAATCCTTTTTTTCCATGTGATGACAAAAAGGCACCTTTACTGGCTTCTTCAGCCTGAGTGAACACAGTCCCTGTTATTCTCCACATTTGTTGTTTTCCAAAGAACTTTCTGAGAAAGCCACAAGCCCTCGTTCTCATAAATTTACTGGAAACAAAACTCATTTTGAAAACTGCATCCACCATGTTTAAGGCATTTTTAGAAGACAGGATGATTAGTAAAAAGATTAATTACGTAATGACAATATCCCTTTTTCAGGGCACCGGTAATCATGTAGAACTGATAGATTTCCACTATACATTATATTTCCACTATAAAAATATCATGTAGAATTTGCACACCCTTCATTGTGTGCGCACATTTCTTATGTACAACATATTGTGCAGTTAAGCGTGCATCATTGGTTAATTAATGCTGCCAACACAAGCCTACACTAAATAACGGTTTCGTTTACATGAAAATAAAATGCTACAATGTCTAATGGAATAATTATGCAATAAAAGCTAAAACAAAAATCTCATAATTTGATTGCCTGTCTCAGGTGGGTTTTTTGGGGGGGTTATAACTGTTAAACTAAAGTAACAATAAGCTTGTAAAATGTTTTATTCATCCTTCTAATAGGAAATACATGTTTCTGATATAAATTATGTATAATTAATACACCAGGGATAAAAATGTATACTAATAAGTTGTCAGTTAATTAAAAACAAAATTGCAGGTAAACAAAGGCAATTATAATGTACCCTGGGACTGTAAACAGAAATGTTGCCTTAAATACGCTGTATAAAGAACAAATTACATAGGAAAGATTTCAATTTATTATCACAGCTATTTGAGTCTGTAAAGCCTGGAAAACACACAGTGGGATTCTAAATTGATAAAACAATTTATGAGAATGGCAATAAAGTAGAGCGTTCCTATTGTTGTTTTATAAGGTTGAACATGCAGATAAAGTATAATAGGCAGAGAATTGAAAGTACATGATGAAGTCAGTTTTTTTATTCAAAGTAATGCCCACCGCTCAGTAAATATATATTTGCCATGTTTTCTGGGTAGAAAATGATGATTCAGTAAATATGTAATCATGTATTTATATCATCCAAGTAGCAATGTTTAGTAGTTCAACGGACGTCACTAGTATTGTTTGATGTTGCAGCTCACAGCTCAATATGTGCTTCTGTGCCGCTGGAGTATACAGTAAGTGCAAGTTTCCTGCTTTCTCAAGCCTCAGAATCCACAGGTATAAGAAAAAGAGGTGAAGCAACAACACCACGCTCCATAAAAAAAATCACTGAAACATGAGTTTTAACGCCCGTGTAAATTTTGATGGTGGCGCTAAAGTCAATGGGAGTCGAATAATGGTGTCGCTCAATGGTTTTGACGCAAGTGACTTTTCCGATGTGCGTCCTAAATGTTTTGATGCCTGCGGTGCAGTTTGGTGAATTTATTCGCCAGTATCTCCTGCTGTCAGGCTCAGCTGCTTGTCTTGCCATCAGATCTTCCTAGGCCAAAGAAGAAGTGCCTAGCTCATGTATTTCTGTAAGGTATCATCCCTCTACTGGGTTAGAACCAGGGACCTTGTGTATTGAAGCCTGTTGTCTTACCTGCTCTGCATTAACTGCCAGCCGATTCCTAATGAGCTCCCAGTACAGGGCCCTTATTTAAACCCTGAACTGGCTTCTCTCCTCGTTAATAGGTCTCCATACCTACTGGATACCTGGTCTACGTTCCTGATTTCCAAGTTCCAGTCTTATACTATTTCTGGACTCTCTCCCGTGCTGGTATTACCTAGTTCATATTCCTGTTTTCCAAAAATACCTGTTCTATGGTATAGCGTGGGGCTCATTTATAAAGTTCTTGCAGAATGATTCTCACAGTGAATATATTTGCCCTGCACTAGTGATTCAACAGGCGCAGATTTGCAGCGAATTCCCGTTTTTGTCCGTAATTTCGACAAAAACGGACGCCAGTGTCCAAAAAAAGGACGCCAGCGTCAAAAACGGACGCAGACATAAAAAAACGAGACGCCGGCGCGGGAAATTCGCTAATTTTTCTTCTACGTGGAGCGCCCCAAATTCGCCCCATCACTACCCTGCACATGTTTTATTTGTGAAACAATTTTCGCAAATTGCAAAATTATTTTATCAAAATTATCGTTAATGCTACATCTGAGCACAATGAGCTAACAATCGTTAATGCTACATCTGAGCACAATGAACACAATGAGCTAACAATCGTTAATGCTACATCTGAGCACAATGAATGGCATGCAAACACCTATCTCATTAATAAACAATTTGTGAATATTTGTGCACAATACAAATGCCACATGCGCATGTTAAGCATTTAGGGGAACACATGAGCAACACAACCATATGAGATTAAAAGTTGCACTGCGCAAAGTTTATGAATTATTTTCCTGATCACAATGTATGTTGTTAATTCACAGTATAGATATCAATGGGGTTTTCATAAATACTGCATTTATCTTGCAACACTTTGTATACTATTTTGGGTACTTCCTTCTTCCTTGTCTTCTTAACACATGGCAACAATTATGTAACTATGTAATGATTTTTATTACTCTGTTTGTTCACTGTGTCTGTCCTTTTGATGTTGTATAAACATTTAAGGGGTTATTTACTAAACTCTGAATGCAGAAAATCCAAAACATTTGTGTTTTTTAGTATAAAATCTGAAATTTAAAAAAACACACATTTTTCAGAATTTATTATACCCCGAGGATGGAAAAAGTCAGAATCTGAAAATCCGGCATCTCAGACCAGTCAATGGGAGAAATCACAAAAAAATTTTGATCTGCACTGGGTTTCTTGCAATAACCTGAAGATTTGGGGGTTTTCGGGTGGAAAATCTGGAAAATTTGTAAAATTCTGATTTTTCAAGATTTTTAGGGTTTTTTCCCACAAACAAATTTTTCTGTGTGGATTTGATCTGAGTTTTTTTCAGAAAATATTGCGATAAATGCAGACTTTGATAAATAGGCCTCTTAGAGTGCGGCATATCTGTAGTGCTCTAGAAATACATACATTGAGTAAAGCACTGCGTATCTTGACAGCGCTATATAAATAAATGATGATGATGATTGAGTATTGCAGGGTGCAGGGACAGTACAATTGTGTATGATTTCCATATAAACTGAACGGTGCAGTTTGATTATAATTGTTTGTGAAGATTCTCATTCATCCAGGTCATGGTATATCTGTAGATAAGATAAGATCTTTCGGGAATAAATATCCTGGAAATTCCAGAAAGATCTTTTAACAAGTCATTCTGAATTGAGAAAAGCCAGTTGGATTACTGGTGAAATTTCTTCAAGAAAAACACATTAAGTCCAGTTGATTTGACTTATTTCTACAAATATTGCAGTATTTTGTAGGCATTGATTTACAACCACCCTGAGATGTCACTAGAGACCTACAAAAGACCATGTCCCCACCCACTTAGGCTGGCAGAGTCATTCAACGTGTCCTTTACCGTGTTCCATGGTGTAGTGATGGATTCTGGGATTGAAGTCCCCCTGCTTTCCATGGTGGGCAGCAGAAGGATGTGAAGGCTTCCTTAGATCCTCTCCAGCCAAAATCAATGATATTTCTACTTCAGCTTTGATCTGAAATCACATTATTTCCTATAGAAGAGAACACGTTTGGCAAACTAAGAAAAAATATTCAGCAATATTTTATGACACATTGATATTTTGTCCTCAAAATGCAACTAATTTTCAATGACATTTCCATTCCTATTTTGACAACTACTTTGACATCTCTTGACTGTCGCAATTTTGGAAGCTTTTAAAACTGACAAATGAAGTCAGCACACCAGAAACAAGTCAGTAGGGAAATACACCTTATAGTTTACACCATAATGTTAGGATGATCAACCTTATTTCAGGGTTGCAGACACTTCTGCTCAATGAAATGATCTGACTTTGGATAAATCTTTGATAGTGATGAGCGAATCTGTCCCGTGTCACTTCACCAAAAAAGTAATGAAAACTGACGAAAAATTCAGGAAACTTTTTTCTCAAATATATTGTTGCGCAACTTTTTTTTCCCCACGCTTCATTATTGTAGCAAACTATGTTAGAGTTAGTGATGGGCAAATTTGAGGTGTTTCGCCGAAAAATTGCGAATTTCCTGTGAAAATTCGTGAAACGGTGCCGGCGTCTCGCTTTTCTCAGTGGTTTCGCAAATTTATTCACCGGTGGTGAATCGTGGGAATTCACCTCAAATATGCGCCTGGTGAATAAATTCGCCCATCACTAGTTAGAGTCTATGGACCTTTTTATTTCATGGGACCTTGTTTCTGCTTTGGGGCTACCAATAAAAATTGGGAGGGCAAAATCCAATGCATTTTTCTCTCAGTATACTGCTACACACATGCCCTACATTTTTAGATGACTGCTATCCACTAGGCTACAACTGCTTTTTCAATTGAAAAAAAGGCTCCCATGTTGCTGATTTCTTAAAAACATGTCTGTGATTTTTTACATTACCTCTGGTCGACTGCTAATGGTATCTACTACTACTACTACAGTATGTTGCTGTTTGAGCAAAAAGTACCCTGTATTGTTGATATATTACGACTATCTTACAAACACAGGCACAACTAATAATACAAATGACCACCAACAGATGATATCTGGGTGCTTTGTATCCCACATTAAAATGAATAAACCATATATTTATGTGAATGTCCGTCCTTATATAGACAGTTGGACGGCTCAGCTCCCTTTGGCTGATGTGGAAGGAGAGGGAGGGGAAAAATGACATATGAGCTTGTTGAGCATACTTTTTTGTTGCATGTCTTTCTTTCTTGGCATGCAAATCGAAACGAGTCGCATGGCAAATTTTTTACACAGTTTTGCGAATTTTTTTGCCAGCAGAAAAACCCGGAAGTTTTCGCTGAATGTGTCCATGGCGAAATTTTTACTTTGTGGTAAATTTCACACACTGGCTTAATGCAAACTGACAAAATGAGGCAAAAAATCTCATTTTGTATGCAAGATAACCATAACAGATTAGATAGAAGGCTAATTAAAGGGGCAGTATTACCCCTTCTGCAACATGAGTGCAAAGCTGGCCATAAATGTGCAGATTTTAGCCGCATATTGTACACCACAATCTTCCAAAATGCAACTAATCATTCAGATTAAATAAAGTAGTAAACGAGCAAATCAGATGATGTTGTGTCAGCAAACATACAAAGTTATGTCCAACAAATACTAGTCACAGTCACCCATTGATATTGCAATACATGCAGAGATATTATCGTTAACAGATATCTTTTAACTTGTCCGATTGACTAAACATTGACATGATAAGAAAAATATCAGGACAATACACACATGGCCCCAAAATCATAAAAAAACTAATTTTCATGCGGCTTTATCTTCTGGCATCTATGGCCAGCTTAAGGCTTTTGGTGAATATACTTTTTGCATATTTTTGCACAAGTTGGGTGTTATAGGGGGGCTCCTTTTCCTAGGAGATGAATTAGAGCTCACTCAAATAACTGATTCCAGTACAAATAAAATCTAACAAAATAACTGCCTTTTATACAAATTCTGCATGTAGAGAGACAGGATTTCTGGTGATTTTAATAGAGTGAGCTCTAATACATCTTCTAGGCAAAAGGAGCCCCCCTATAAGATATATTGGATTATTCATCTGACAACCAAATCTTGAATGAAGACAGAAAGAGGAGAAACAGGTGCTGTGAGAGGAATAGTGAAGATAAATGTGATTACTTCAGAAATGGTACCGAATTTATAATTGATTGTATTTAGAAATTTTGTTATTTCAGTATCATGAAGCGAATATTAAATTTTTATTTCCACAATTGTTCCCCTTTAATGGAGAACTAAAGCCTAAATAAAGAAGTAGCTAGAAATGTTGTACATTATGTTTTGGGCTTCTGTACAAACCCAAGGCAACCACAGTCCTTTAGCAGTAAAGATCTGTGTCTCCAAAGATGCCCCAGTAGCTCCCCCTCTTCTTTTCTGCTGATTCACTGCACATGCTCTGTGCTGCTGTCACTTACTGAGCTTAGGGACCCACTCACAATATACAGTACACATAGAATAGAAATGTCATAGTATTAGGCTGATTAGTAATTAAAGGACAAGTATGGCAAAAAAATTAAATCCCATTTTTACTTTCTTTAATGAAAAAGAAACCTATCTCCAATATACTTTAATTAAAAAATGTGTACCGTATTTATAAGAAACCGGTCTGTATGCAGTGAAATTCTCCCTTCATTTACTGCTGTGGATAGGAATTGTCAGACGGTCCCTAACTGCTGAGCAGGGAAACAATCATACTTATGAACAGCAGGGGGAGCCCCCGCCTTACTTCCCAGCTATGCAGAATTCAAGCAGCTTTGTTTATGACGATCCCTAAGCAGCCCAGACCAAACTGAGCATGTGCAGGGTCAGGGTCAGGCAAAGATGTTTAACAAAGTTACAAGATGACAGCCCCCTGTGGCCAACTTTGAAAGCATAAATCATTTGTTTGTTTAGGCTTGTGGTTCAGTAAGTTCATGCTTATGTTTAGTATACAAAAGACAGCATTTCTAGCCTTATTATATTTAAGACTTTCCTTGTCCTTTAATACAGATAACTACTACATGGCAGCACAGAAACCATTCTAATTAGCATCAGAATTTAATAACCAGTCATGTAGCATCAGCTTATATTACAGACAAACCTCATTTTCTGCTGGATAATTAGTGACGACCCCTAAGCTTAGCCTCTCAACAGCTGCTCAGAGCCCACTGAGCATGTGAGTGTCACAGACACTTTCCAAGATGGTGACCCCCTGTGATAAGTTTGAAGTCCTGGATCATTGCTGCTATTGACAAGCTGAAACTTTAGGCTAGTGCAATATATTCAGTATCAGTGTCGGACTGGCCCGGCGGGACACCGGGAAAAAACCCGGTGGGCCCGACCCACATGGGCCCCCGCCTGGCCAGACCCCTCTCCTGTTGCTCATTTTTTTCCCTTTTTTTAAAAAATGATCTTCGCGACGTGCATGCCCGCGATGGGGCGTCTTGTGCGCATATGCGCCGGGGCGCCATGTGCGCATGCGCGCCAAGGGGATGGTGCACAGCAGAGCACAGCGCCGCACGGTACGCACAGCAGGGGGGCGGGGGGCCTGTAGGGGGCCCCTGGACTGCAGTCCCGGTGGGCCCCGGGCCCCCCAGTCCGAGCCTTTTTAACCATATTCATTTTTACAGTTTAGTTCTCCTTTAAAGGGGATTTCACTTTAACGCAAGCAACCTTCTTTACAGCTAATGCACCTGTTGGCCTAGAATCATCAGTGTTCATTAAGATCTTGGACAAAATGTGAAGAATCAAAGAATTTGGAGATAGCAGACTGAAACATGACTGTTGATCTCTTGAAACAATAGCTTAATGTCATTACTTGTCCCATGTGCAGCATTTATTTGTCTCTATCCAGCTAGTATAATAAAACAAGCATTTTACATTTCAGCCAAGCTGGAAACATTTATTTGTGTTGTTTTTCAAGCAGCGGTGTTGGGCCCATACCCATTTAATGAAAATGTGAACCATGTTTGCATGGTTAAGATAAAACACGAGAAGGCTTAAATTATTTCTAATGGAGTGTAAAGTGTTACAACATAAATGCTTTGCAAAAGACCTCTCCTTATGAGGTCTAGGTAATATCTGAAATTATTGCCTCAGACACGGCAGGTGTAGAGCGAGTTCTTTCATTACCAGTAAATGGAGGCTGAAACAGTCTTTGAAAACCCAAAACTGCACAAGCTTCAAGCCTCAGGGCAGACAGAATGATGTTGCTGAGATACTGATTTCGGCATGCAGAATTACAGAATTACAATGGTTATATAGTAAACAGCACCTGGAAGTTTTCTAATGGTTTTTACAATTAACAGTGTGGTCTGATTACCCGTCCTTCCTATCTCTGAAAAGAAAGAAAAGAAGCAGATGCTGAAGAGAGTTATTCCTTTTTTTTTTGTCTTTATGACTAGGGGTTTAATCTTTTTTACCTTGATAATAAAGAGAGGCAGACATCTTAGTTTATGCTGCTAAAGCTTGGATAGATTGTCTGGGTAGATATTATAATAGCAATGTGAAGCATCTAAACCAAATTATCATTAATTTTGAAAATGTCTTTTACAGTAAAAGACAATCTGTGCCATGTATTGACAGTCAATGGGGGATTGTTTATTATACAGTACATAAAGGCTTTTTATTTTCTTTATTATTTTTTATTTTTTTTATTAAGCCCTACACTTGCCATGGGTGCAGAGTTTAAGAAATGTAGTGATTGGTTCGGTGTATTTTCTACCTGTCCTGTTGTTGGGGGTTATTAGAGGGTTCCCTGTGTGTAGCAGTAGATTGGTCTTTGCACCAAGACAAAATGCATTAAAAATATGCTGAACTACTAATGGAGTCCATGAACAGGGCAGTGCCAAGGCAGATGGTTGGGGATATTAATCAGTGTAACTTCAACCAACCGGTTCCCACAAACCCCAGAAGTCCCCCCCCATGAGAAAGAAGTGCACTGAGAGTCCAGATTGAATTTATAAAAGCCACAGCTTTTTTATTGATCAATACAAACAGGTTTAAACATATAACGATAATCAGCACCACAAGAATGCTTGCTAGAACTCCACAGGAGTGAATGGGCCACCCATCATGCTAGCTGCTCAAGGGTATGTAACCCCATTTTGGCCACCCCCCTATGCCAAAAGTTATACATCACATATTTCTTACCAATGCAGGTCCTGAGTTCCCTTTGCTAAGTGAAAAGGTACTGGGAAATACCCTTTTATGGCAGTGCCTCCACCTAATGGGATCTGGGAATACACCTGCGGGTGGCTCCTTTAGGAAAACATTCAAACACACAAATTGCTGTGTAACAAATACAACGTTATGCAATATTAAAGGCAAAGTAATATACTGTATGCATTCACATTATATTAATGACCACTACCCTGGGAATATCTGCAGTCCCATCCTGGCACCTCCTTCCACACCACTCCTGGTGGACAAAGAGTCTTAGTCCCTTTCCCCCCAAAGAGCTCTTAAGTTTCCCAGGTAGCGCTACCTACCCAAATACCTTTCCCACATGGCAGGCACACAAGCAAAGCATGTTTCACAAACAGAAGACATGCTGGATCCTTTCTTTTTCTTCCCTCCCTTGGGCACAACCCACCCTTGGGATTCATTTAGAATGGTAATCTCACCCAGAGATGGAACAGGCATCCAAAGCTATGAAATTCGTTCAGTGAAGCACAAACAGCTTGCTTTAAATCTTCAGGGTATTGCTCCCAACACTATCAACAGTTTGAGCACGACAAACCCCCTTTATTCCTTACAGCACAGCTCCCAGCATTCTCCATAATGAGAGCACAAAAAGTCCTCCTTTGCGGAAATACAGCTCCCAGCATTTTCCATAGTGCGAGCACGCAAAAGTCCATCCAAGCTCTAAACCCACATGGTTGAGCTTACCAGGCTCTGGAGTACTGTACCCTAGGCCCGCAGGGCTATCAAACTCCTTTTAAGCCCCTACATCTTGCCAGTTCATAATCACTCTGTCCTCAGTGAAACAGAAATCAGCAATGGATGTGAGCCCTTGGCTCTCCTATATATCCAAAGGTGTTGCAGCAGCGACATCTTCTATCACCCTCCGGTATCTGCCAGACATGCTGCACAGGAACAAGGGCTCCAGCCCCTCCCAAGACTCTAGGTAGACCCTGTAGCTGGAGAAGTAGGGGATTTCCACCATGTGGTTTCAGACTGTAGGGGAATTAACCCTACAGATCCCTAGAGGTAAAAAAAGTAAAGGTACGTAAACCTCATTGCAGACCCCTATCTCCAGGACCAATGTTCAAAGAGGCTGTATTTAACCTCCATTAAGCAGAGAAGTACCAGCCACACATCTGCGCCTGTGGAATTTATTCGCCCATCATTACACATTTGGCATATCAAGGGTTTGTTCTATAAACCTTGTTACTTTTGCCCAAAATGTATCGATCAGTGGGCAAGTCGAGACAGCATGCAAAAAATGTACCCGGCCTGGCTCCACATTTAAAGCATAGATTGTTTGACATAAGACCTTATAAGGGGGAATGTAATAAAAGTCGCAAAGAGCAAAACAGTTAGCACAAATAAGAATAAAAAGTCGAATTATGCAATGTAATACTCTTCATTAAACTGTTATTACATTGCAAATTTTAATTGCACATTGCCCACTTGTAAAAAGTGCTTGAAGGTGTCGTAATCTTTTGGAGCAAACATGACAACTTTTTCAGTGAGAAGTTTTATTACATTCAGGGGCAAATTTACTTAAGGTCGAATATCGAGGGTTAATTAACCCTCAATATTCAACTGTCGAAGTTAAATCCTTCGACTTCGAATTCGAATTGTTCGATCGAACAAAAAATCTATTAAATCCTTCGAAACGTTCGATTCGAACGTACGATTTTTGTTCGACCAAAAAAAGATTGCTAAGCCTATGGGGACCTCCCCCATAGGCTAACATTGACTTTGGTAGCTTTTAGGTTCCGAACTAGGGGGTCGAAGTTTTTTTTTAAAGAGACAGTACTTCGACTATCGAATGGTCGAATAGTCAAACGATTTTTAGTTTGAATCATTCGATTTGAAGTCGAAGTAGTAGTCGAAGGTTGAAGTAGCCCATTCGATGGTCGAAGTAGCTAAAAAAAACATTCGAAATTCAAAGTTTTTTTTCCTCTATTCCTTCACTCGAGCTAAGTAAATGGGCCCCTCACTGTGCACTGGCGCTAACTATAAAATTTGCAATTCTTCCACTGTCTAAACAGTTTCCAGGTTTGCATAAGCTATATTAAATTCGCACAAAGGCAAATTCGTTTTTTTGCATTGCGAATATTTTTTTCGTTACCGACTTTTACATTCCCCCAATAATGTGTAGTCTCGCTGGTGATGGATGCCACAATTTAATTAGGTTCTCTATTGAAATCTTGGTCATCCATTGGTGCATACATATTCATTAATTGTACTTCACAATTTCTAGTTTATGTAGGGCATAGTTTTGCTATGTAGGGGAGTGCATTATATTACAGTTTTTCAACAATGAAATTTAAAAGCAGTTTAATCTTATCCATAGAGTTCAAAGAAATAAATTTATACTTTGACCCACCAGACATATATAATGGTATACTATTTGCTTAGATGTATTAACGATCACATTTGAATACATATTACATGATACATAATCCCTTGAACAAGAAGCAACATAATTAGGAATAACATAAGGATCCTATGAGGTAAGTTTATTGTGCTGGAAATGATGAACAGCATTGTAGATAATTACATACACTGGGAAACCTGTGCTTGGACTGAAAGGGTAATTTACTAAGGGGGTTATTTATCAAAGTCTGAATTTATCTCAATATTTTGTGCTACAAACTCTGATCAAATTTGCTCTGTTTTTTCTGTGCTTATTTCTTATGACATTTTTGCGAAAAATTGCTATGCGGGGAAAAAAAATCAGATTTTCATGATTTTTTTGGATCTTTCATCCGATTTTCGTGATTTTTCATCCAAATTTTAACCGGAAAACTAAGATTTTTGCCAGAAAACTCTGAAAACTTCAGGGTTCAGTGCACATCAAACAATCATTGGAACTTCTCCCATTGATTTGTATGCAACCTCGACAGGTCTGAGATCCTGGATTTTCTGATTCAAACTTTTCCATCCTCGGGGTGTAATAAATTCCGAAAAATTTGTATATTTTTAAAAGTCAGATTTTCTAAAAAAAATAAAACACAAATATTTCGTGATTTTTGCATTCAGAGTTTAAATGACCCCCTAAGTATAGGGCAGGGTGCAAAATATGGTCACAAATAGCCATGTTTATTGTACATTTGTACCTGTCTTGCACTTTTCAGAATTGCCACATACACATGGGTATGTCTCATGAATACAGTGCTGATTGATGCTGGCAGTATTTATGAAGGGGAGGACTATAGGTGTGTCCACCCCCACACTTACCTGCTCCCTAACTTGTCTGTCATTAAGATTCACCAGCAGCCCAATCATGCTAGAAGACATGTCCCTACTACAGTATCTTCCCTACTGCAGGTGGTATTTCTGGGATGTGTTGTGCCCAATCATATGTCCAAATATGTCCCGGGCCACAAGTACTTTGAGAATGAGCACTAAGGGATGGGATTATGTCCCTTTAGCGAAGAGGGGTTATTTGTTGTTATATAATATGTAGATGGCAGTGCTTTGTTCCTTCTTATTTTGTGATATGGTGACATTGATGGGTGGCCATAATTACAGACTAATGCTGGTATCCAGACTGTAGTGTTCAACTTTTTAAGTGCTGGTCCTGGGCGTTAGGCTTTTTAAAAATTTGTTTTATGCTTTCTTCACAGCAAAACAAACATATTCAAAGAAACAGGACTGCAGTTTTCTTGGGAATTCAAAAAAAAATATATATAAAATGTATAATGAAGCAATAGAATTCTTAATGAATAAGATAAAATTGAGCATAGGACTGGCCAGATATGGGATGACTTTGACGTAGTTGGCCAGCTTAAATATATTGTAATATATGGACCAACAATGCCTGTTTTGTTTAAAGGGTAAGGCATTTTTTAGTAGCAGTATGCACAAAATGTCTCAATGTTTTAAATATATTGATAATGGGTTGAGTGCAGAGGACTCTTGTATTTGACTATATATATATATATATATATATATATATATATATATATATATATATATATATATATATATATATATATATATATATATATATATATATATATATATATATATATATATATATATATATATATATATATATATATAGTATTTAAGAGCACTCACGGGTATTGTGAAAAAAGGCTTTTATTGGAGTATTACAATCTACCCCACATCAACGCGTTTCGGTTCTCTCTGAACCGTTGTCAGGATGTACACAGAAGTCATCACGTGATCCATAAATACCAACATCAACCAATCAGTGAACAGTGTTAATTAAATATTCATGACAGTGTTCTGCATTCAAGTGTTAGCGTCAATTACAATATACATTATCAAAAAGTCCAAGTGCATGTTAACTTAACATGCACTTGGACTTTTTGATAATATATATATATATATATATATATATATATATATATATATATATATATATATATATATATATATATATATATAGTCAAATACAAGAGTCCTCTGCACTCAACCCATTATCAATATATTTAAAACATTGAGACATTTTGTGCATACTGCTACTAAAAAATGCCTTACCCTTTAAACAAAACAGGGATTGTTTGTCCATATATTACAATATATTTAAGCTGGCCAACTACGTCAAAGTCATCCCATATCTGTTCACTGATTGGTTGATGTTGGTATTTATGGATCACGTGATGACTTCTGTGTACATCCTGACGACGGTTCAGAGAGAACCGAAACGCGTTGATGTGGGGTAGATTGTAATACTCCAATAAAAGCCTTTTTTAACAATACCCGTGAGTGCTCTTAAATACTCTATATACTTTCCTTTGAAGAAGCACCCGGGAACTGATTAATTGACGGTGAGTGCCGGTTTAATAATATGACTATATATATATGTTTTGAATCATCAATCCTAAATAATACAGGTATGGAACCCGTAAACCAGAAACCCGTTACCCAGAAAGCTCTGAATCACGGGATGGTCATTTCCCATAGACTCAATTTTTATCCAAATAATCCAAATTTTTTAAAATTATTTCCTATTTCTCTGTAATAAAACAGATATAAGATATACAATATAATTAATCTTTTTTTGGAGGCATAACCTGCCTATTGGGTTTATTTAATGTTTAAATGATTTTCTAGTAGACTTAAGGTATACAAATTATGGAAAAATCTGCTATCACAGGTCCCGAGCATTCTGGATAACAGATCCCATACCTGTATCTTAACGTCAGGGCATTCTTAAGGGTTGTAGCTAAAAAGCAAGGCAGATATAGAGGACAGAGAATGATTTCAATCTAAGTTTATGAAGAAATGTGATATCCCCAAAGGTAATGGGATCTTAATTTATTTTACTGTGTGTCCAGGGAACTTCTGCATATGCTTTTTTAAAAATTAGACCTGCACATTGAGAAACACTGCATACGATACTGAAATAGAAAAATACTATTACAATCATGTATAGAGCTTCTACTGCAAATACCTATATTTTCAGCATTCCTGTTACCAATACATCTAGCTTTTTAAATGGATCAAAGTATGAGAATGTTTCAGTTTGCTATTATGAAACAAAATATTGCCTTTCCATTGTTATTTCTGGGAAAACATTATAAAGCTACAGCTGGCGGGCACTTAATTTTGTTCTTAGCATTTAATAATAGAATTAATTGCTGAGCAAAAGCCTACAACCCTTTCTCTTTTCTACAATGCCCTCAGCTATCATTATGAATAGATAATAAAAATCCACGCCAATTATAATTCAGCGTGTTTGGAAGAATAAATTTGTGCCACCGAGAATGGCACATTTTAGCAACGTTTGTAATCAAGACTTCAATCGGATTTGTTTTTAAATAAAAGTGAAAAATATAACCCATTTCCGTTCCTCTGGACAACCTAAAGCATCAACAAAAATGCACATAAACAATCATTCATGTTTATTGTAATTTCAGCTTTTGTCTTCCGATTTCTGCATCTGTATCAAATTATATATGTTGCCTGAATTTAGGAAAAAAAGGGACAAAAGGCATCTATACTAAAAATAGATATTGGTTCAGATCCTAACCATCTATAACTTCAAAAATCTTGTGATTGTCTACATAATAATAACCAGAAATATGCTAAAAATTCTGCATAGTTATAAGTAGAACGTGTTATTGCTGTAGGTTTGTGCGAAATCATCAGGAAAAATTATAGACTAGAGAACACTTGCAGATTACAACAAAGATTTGTATAGGCTTTAAAACAATAATAATTTGTTAAAGGTTGTACAGGTATAGGATCTAGAAATCAGTTATCCAGAAAGCTCCCATAGACTTCATTTTTTCAAAAGATTACAATTTTTAAAGATTATTTATTTCTTCTCTGTAAAAATAAAACAGAATAATGTATATTATCCCAACTAAGATAGAATCCTTCGTGGAGGCAAAACCAGCCTATTGGGGTTATTTAATGTTTAAATGATATTTTAGTAGACTTAAGGTAGGAAGATCCAAAATATGGAAAGAACCATTATCCAGAAAACTCCAAAAAAGTCCAGAGCATTCTCAATAATAGGTCACATACCTGTATAAAAAAATAGCTCCATTTCTCTTTTGCAATATGGCTGCATTTCTGAGCCAAGTGCATTGCACTGGCATTTGTAAATTAGACCCCTAAAAATGGTTTTTAATATCCTCCCTCCTTGTGTTGGTTTTCTGGGCATTCTCATTTCTTCCCACTCTCCAAAAACATACAGTAGGTTAATTGGTTTCATATAAAATGTCCATAGTGTGTAGGAATGCTAAAGAGTCTTTAGTTGTGCCTGCATATCACTGGGATGTCACTTACATTGAGCCATCATACAGGGTCACTTGCTATGCTATGTGCTTACTAGTGATGGGCAAATTTGTCCGGTTTCGCTTTGTCCTGCAAAACTCGTAAAATTGGCAAAAAATTAGCGAAATTGCGATTTTGATGCCTGCGACTATTTGCTGGTGTGAAAATGGGCGTCGGCATCAAGGTTGACGCCGGCACCCATTAAAGTTAATGCCTGGTCTGTTTTTCATCAAAAACGGCGAATTTATTCACCGGCCATGAAATGTGCAAATTTGCCGCAAATTCTTGTCTGGCGAATAAATTCGCCCATCACTAGTGCTTACATTTAAAAGCTTTACTCCAATTATGTCCATGATTAAGGGTCAAATTTAGAAGTAACAGGAGTTTTTTTTTGAACTCCCATAACTTTGAAATTCGAATAAAAAAAACCAACCAAAATTTAAAAAACCAAAGTTTTTTTTGCGGGTGAATAGGCCGTATTCGATCGTTCAAATCAGTGTAAGATTGAATTAGATTAGAAGTATTTTCGCCAATTGACTCCATATAGGTTCTAGGAGGTCCCCCGTAGGCTAAAACAGCAATTCGCCAGGTTTTAGATGGCGAATGGGCAAAGTCTACGTTTTAAGAGACAGTAAATGATAAATTTCGATATTCAAATATTCAATTTTTTAAAAAAATTTGAATCGAATTTGGACTATTCCCTAGTCAAAGTACACAAAGATAGCTCGAAATTGTTATTTTTTTACTTCAAATTTTCTCTTTGACTCTCGATAAATCTGCCCCTAGGGGGGAGATGCCCAACATATATCAGGCATATACCTGACCAATAAATGTATACCAATAAATAATACTTTAAACAGCAATGCATCTCTCCTCAATATGTTTGTGAAGATTCTCATTCATCCAGGTCATGGTATATCTATAGAAATAAGTCAAATCAACTGGAATTGCTGTGTTTTTCTTGAAGACATTTCACCAGTCATCCAACTTGAGAAAACCAGACTGGTGAAACATCTTCAAGAAAAACACAGCAAGTTGATTTGACTTATTTCTATAGACATCTCTCCTCAATACTGTGATGCAAGGAACCTTGTTGGTTTGCACTCAGAGGAGACCTGACAGCAGCAGAGTGATTTTTTTAAGGAGGGCGTTCTAATATACCTTGGCAATAGGATGGAGTGTCCCCTTTCTTGCCTTTACTTTCACTCTCCTCCATTTACCATTTAGTTACCAAAACCTGCCATAAATGTCCACACAAACCTATATCCAGTCAACCATACTCAGTTTCTTTGAATATATAAGGTTGTCCAATAGGGATGGGCGAATTTGACCCCTTTCATTACGACAAAAATTCGCGGCTGGCGAAATGTCGCTGACGACCATTAAAGTCTATGGGCGTCAAAAAAATTTTGTTGCGCGGCGACATTTTTTTGATGTGCATCTTTTTTTTTTGTTGCACGACGCCATACAAGTCTATGGGCATCATTTCTGCAGTGGAACAAGGCGAAAAAGTTCGCCCATCCCTATTGTGCAAACACTGGTGTTGATTTCAAGGAAAGTAGAAAAGGAAAATACATCTTTGGTTTTCCATTTCACATAAAGTCACATAATTTTCAGTTAGTTAAGTCTGCTAAGAACAGAAGTCAATATTAAAAAAATGTGTGTACAATGAGCTGAGCAGTGTCCAAATAGTTGAGACCTGGCCGGCAAGGGTCAGTTTTTGCCAGGTGAAGTTCACTCAGGACACTCAGGTCTTGAAACTTTTGATTGTCCTTTCCTGTTATTTTTGGAAAGCTTTGCAGTCTTTTGAATAAAGCATTGTCAATCACTTCTGAGCTACTGGGCAGCTGCGAGACCAGCAGCTAAATTGCTAGTGCAAACTGATTTCAGAGTTCTTATGCGTTCTGAAGATTGGGGCCAAGCCACTGAATCAGTAGATCCAACTCTTGCCCAGATGTAATATCAGAGTCTGCTATGGCAGACTCAAATGTACACTTCCAGCCCCTGTATTTTTCTACTCGGTCATCAAACTTAGAAAGACCAGTGCTTTTGAGCTTGCACCAAGCCATGCTCTCAGTGAGAGCTGTGAAGATGTGGAATTCTCTCCCTGAATCAGTCGTAGCTCATAGTACAAGTTGATCCAGGGACTAGTCCGATAGGTTATCTTGGAGTCAGGAAGGAATTTTTCACCCTCTGAGGCAAATTGGAGAGGCTTCAAATGGGGTTTTTTTGCCTTTTTTCAGCCTAACTTGCTATGTTACTATGTAACTTGGCAGTGTTTGTTCTTTCAGTTTTCTCAGGCTTTGGACAAGGAGCTGCTGTCTGAAGAAAGCCAGCCCTGACTGGCATACTAGTGTTAAGTGACTTAGAGAAGTAAGGTGAAATAGAGGTATTCAGCCTAGGAATAGTTTTAGGGGAATTTCACTCAAGACGGATGTTGGCGATCTCTAACTTCACTTTTTGATAAATTCACCCTTTAGAGACCATTAACAGAGCAGGGTGTGGCTCTGCAACAGTGATATTGTGAGAAGGTAGATGATTGGCCATGTGTGATACTGGGTCAAGTAGTATGTCAGCACTTCTATTCAATAACAATTCTAGTTTGTTGGAGCACAGCTATTGCAGTAGAAAATATTTATTGTGTTGATTAGGGTTGTGGACAATCTTTGTCACAACTTGAAGTGACTGCTTTGAGGAGTTGTCTGTGTAGTCTGATGTATCAGTGTGCTATTTTGGCTCTCAAGACATAGTCCTTGGTGTGCTTGAAGGAGTCCTCTGTGTCTGTCAGACTGACACTGTCTCCATCACTCCCTTTAGCAGTTTGTTCTAAAACTCTTAGTCTTGCCTTCCATTTCACTTTCTGACGAACATCTTCAATCACTGCTTTCTGATAAGCAGCTTCAATCTCAGCTTTGAGGGTAGCAAAGCAGCCTCTGTTTTAGCTGTCTCTAGATCAGCACAGATCTTGAGTAGTTGCTCACTGAGAGTAGAACACCTTTAGTGTAGAGACCTGGAAGTTCCTTTTGTGTCTAGTAGATGCAGAGACATGAGATCCTTTGCCTTAGTCTCTTGTGCTAGGTTGATTCTCTGCTGATTGAGGGAATTAAATCTACTTAATTCTTCAAGAGTCTCCTCTAGTGCTGTGTCCTAGATTAATATTTTTTCTCAGTCTCTGATAACATCCAAAGGCAGGATTGAGACTTTTGAGCGTGCCATCTAGGTGCAGTATTTCCTGGTCTTGTTCACTAACACATGTTGTGTTTACCACTGGCTGGAATAAAAGGTTGTTCCTCTTCCTTCTTCTATACTTGGATCATTTGCAGCAGTTGCAGCACAGAGCAACTATTAAGGAATTGGACTCATACCATTTGGAAAAGCTGTGCTAACCACCATCCCCCTCTTCTATTTGGTCTGATGATTAAGCACTAACAATGGCTGATCAAAGGGTACTTGCTGCCCGAAACATGTTGTGTGAAAGGCACAATAAAGATTGAATAGCAGTTATTCTGCTTTTTGCTGTTTTTCCTTGATTTGCTACCTTAATATATTGAAGTTAACTCTGTGGTTGCCTGTGACGGAGCACCAGTGCGAATCAGGAATATCCAACCAATGCTGGGTGCATGCGTGTTACCTTCGAATGTGATGTTCCAGTGCCTTCAAAGGCACCCGATCAAAACTTTCTGGCTTGCCTGATCTGTGAGCCGACTTATATCCAAATATTCTGCCAATATCGGTCGTCTCCCACCATACACGCACCGAATATCGTACACATTTTTTTATATCGGTGCATCTATGACCACCTTTAGAGTATGTTATAGACAGATAGCATAGATAAGATCAACAAACCAAAGGCCAAACCTAGTGTAGGGAGTTCTTTAAGGACAGTGAAGTTGTGGAATGCCCTGACAGATGATGTTGTGATCGCAAATTCTATGAATGCCTTTAATGGAGGCTTGGATGATTTCTTGAACAAGCATTCTATCCAAGATATTGGTATATATAGTTTATATAAGTGAGTGTATAGATATAAGTGTGTGTACAGTATATATGTGCACTGGGGATCATTTAGAGGGGTTTAACTCGATGGACTTTGACTTTGGTCTTTTTTCATCCCAAATTAACTAAGTAGTTGTCCATGTTTTACCGATCAGAGTAGGACGTTAGAGCTCCCTGCCTTATATATTAAGTCTTTAAAACTCTTGACCAAAGGGAATGCCATTTTATAATGCACAGCTTACCTGACACTTGCAAGGCAGTCTTGGTCAAGAAAGAAGCCAACTTTATAGAAAAAAAAAAATATTCGGTTCTATTTCAAGCAGTTTTATAGTAATAATTACCATCAAATTTTGTGATGTATTACTTCATAAAGAGATTTAATGAGGCACATGAAGGGTTATCTTTCATTTGCTCAGGCTCATCCTGCAATCATTCTATTTAATTTTTAATACCAGTCAGTGCTCACAAAACGTTAACATATCAACTGATTAATATGAAGGATGGCTTAAAAATCATCCAATAATGTAAGCACTCACTGTGCATACTAATGATTGAAACTATCCTTTATTATACCAGTTCTGGGGTGGTCATATCCCTTTTCTTTAAAGTGTTTGGAGGTGAAAAGACACAAAGGACTGGAGATATAGAATAATTCTCTGTTGTGCTAAAAGGATAAGGGATTACATACAGTAGTTTGTTTTCATTTCAGCATAACTTAGTTTGAAAATGAGATCCAATATATTTATTTTAAAAAACATACATTTGCAACATACACAGGTAGCAGGTGATGAAATTAGAACATATATTGAGTTAAATATATTAAGAGACTGTATGATAACATATATGAATATTTTTTAAGCAGCTATGTTACTCACATTAAAAATGCACATTGTCATATAAATGACTGCCACTGAAGTTTGAAAAACAGGTGAAGCATATGCCTATGTGGCTTCCTTTGGTGTGTTTAATGCCACTGCCATCTGGCTTTCATATAACAGCAGAAGTCCATGGCATGAATAAAATGTAATTTTAAAGGGGAACTGTCTCTATGATAAACAATTCACTAAACTATAATCGGCTTTACTTTTCATTCTTATAGTAGTGATATATAATTGGTCCATGAGTGTTCTTCCTCAATTTAAAGCTGCAAATAAATCCTGGATTATCATTATTGTTTATATAGCACTGTTGTCTTCCACACATTATAAATGGATACAAATGAAATATATAACAGTTTACATATACAGGCAAACAGTTCATTGGAATAGATGCACAGTTACAATTGCATATTGTTAGGAGACCATAGGGTGAAGGCCCTGTTTGCAAGAGCTTACAATCTAAGAGGTAGAGAAAGTGAGGGTAACCTATTGGTTAGGAGAATAATGGTAAGTGGATGGTGAAAAATAATAGTTAGTAGTAGGGATGCACCAAATTCAGGATTAGGTTCGGGATTCGGCCAGGATTGGGCCTTTTTCAGCAGGATTTGGATTCGGCAGAATCCTTCTGCCCGCAGCACCGAATCCAAGCCCTAATTTGCATATGCAAATTAGGGATGGGGAGGGAAATCGCGTGACTTTTTATCACAAAACAAGGAAGTAAAAAATGTTTTGCCCTTGCCACCCCTAATTTGCATATGAAATTAGGATTCGGATTTGGTTCAGTATTCGGCAAATCTTTTGCAAAGGATTCGGGAGTTTGGCCGAATCCAAAATAGTGGATTCGGTGCATCCCTAGTTAGTAGGTATGTAAGCAAAGGGCAAGGGGTCAGGACGTTGGTCAAGTTGCTGAGGGCTTCAGAAATGGGTTTGTGAGATGGATGTTAAGTAGTGATGGGCACGAATTTGCGGCTAATTTGCACGTTACACAGATGGCTAATAAATTCTTGAATCTGCAGCAAAAATTCGCCGGCATTGTAAAAATGCTGACGCCGGCGATGGTTCCGTTGCGTTTTGCAAATTTTTCACCAGTTTCGCGAATTTTTCAGGAAATTCGAAAAACTTCAGATTCTGGGATGTATAATAGGATGGGAGATGGAGCTCCAGAGGAGGGTTACAAGTCCTGGATGTTGGAGTGAGAAGAAGTAATGAGTAAAAAAGAGAGAAGACTAAAGGTTATGTCTGGGAGTGTATTTTCCAATTAGAGAAATGATTTGTGGAGGTGCAGCCCTGTTCAGTGATTTGTAAATTAGTACAAGAGTCTAGAATTAGGATTAGCAAAGAGGGGAAGCACTTGTGAAGTGGGAGAAGAATGTATGAGTCTGACCGTAGTGTCCATGATGGATCACATGAAATTTGTCAGATACAGAAAAAGTTTGTTTGCAGCTGGAAAACAAGGGTAGGCCTAGCAACTCAGAAATAACTTGAATTAAATTAAACAATTAATTAATATATAACTAATTAAATACATTAAAAAAAAACCTTTAAGGAAAAAGCATACAACTAGTGAAAAGGTAGCAAGGGCTTATATATTCTATAGCAAGGGTTTATAATTCTCTGTAAACAAATTAACAAAGTAACTCTCCATGCCTGTGAATATATTATGTAGCTGAGGTTTCCACTCAACTAAAGAAAATCACAGTGTCAACAGTCAACCCAAACAAGCTCCCACTGGGTTTTTAAAGCAGAAGCCAGGATAATAGCTGATCAGATTCCCAACTACAGACCGGTTTCGCCTTTCTTGAGGCTCATCAGTCTTGTGCTTTCTTGAGGCTCATCAGTGTAGTGCAGGGTTATCTGATCAGCTTAGATCTAAGCTGATCACTACACTGATGAGCCTCAAGAAAGGTGAAACCGGTCTGTAGTTGGGAATCTGATCAGCTATTATCCTGGCTTCTGCTTTAAAAACCCAGTGTGTGAGCTTTAGCCAATAGGATAAACCCATGTAAATAGGATTTTCTTGGAGCTTGTTTGGAATTCATTCCCAGGATTCCTTTTGTTTATTTAAATCTGTATGAGGCAGTCTCCCAAACCCTAATGACTTGCAAGAACAGTCAACCCAGGACTAATGAGACAGTACTTCTGCAAAGTGATCCCAAAAATTGGGTTGAGGACTGTCCTTTAGAAAAGTTGGATATTCTGAAAAAGGACATTAGTCCTTTAGATAAGTATCATTTGGGTGCCCAAGGGTGTGGTTGCACAGTTACAGTTGGATATTCTGAAAAACGACATTAGACCACTGTTTCTCACGACATTTTGAGGACAATGATCTGTGTCTTTGTTGCTACTGCTGGCAAAGGTTGAGCATGATATATTTATTGTACATGATCTCCATGATGATTTCAATGGTAAATACAACATAGGAAGTATATAAGGTTGAATTCAAAAATGCTTTTTCAATTGATTCAGTAACATCATAATATACTATAAAAAAAATTGCTGCCTGAAAGATATACTATGTACCTGAAACATTTCTAATTAACTAGAGCATTTTTTCCATATAGAATAGATAATTTTTTTCTGCCTGATCATTTGTACAGATTGAAAATGCTTATTATGCTAATAGTGTTCTGCATTGTTAACAAAGATTATTAGATAGAAATGTTAAAATGCCTCTAGTGGATTTGCATTAGGTGACAAGGTAATAGGAAAAGATAAATGGTAATCATGACTCTGGTTTCTAACACGGAGGAATACAAAACAGGGAGGAAAAGTAAACTTCTTTCTGGAATAGATCAAAATCTGCACATGGAAATATGTCAATTGTTGAAATTACATAAAATGTTTTCCCTGTTTACATAAAATAAATGCCACTAACAGTCACCATAAGACCTTTAACCCTTTAAGTGCCAGCAGAATTTACTATTTAATTTGCCAGTCGTTTTTTGAATATTTTGTGCTCTCTCACTTTATGGGCATTTCCTTATTATTTTTTATTTTATCTAGGAAAATGATACATTGTTTTTTTCTCAGGAGAATCCAAGCTTTCTAAATCTGCTGGAGTTTTTGTGCATTTCCAATGCTGGAGCAAGATTTAGAGCACTAAATACCAAAGAAAAGAAATAGCTTTTTTCATGATTTTATTTATAAAAGTTCGACTGATTTGGAAAGCCAGATGTCTCTCGAATGTGTCAATACCATATATGTATAGTTTTATGGAGATTTCTGATTTTCAGAAACAGTAAAACGAGTTTTCAAAGCACTACAGTAGCACTACAGTAGAATACGGTATACTGTAGATTCCAAATCAAAAATTCCTGGATCAGTAAATTTACTCCAGGAAACCATATATTTTTGAAAAGTACACATTCTGCAAAATCCAAAATGGGTAACCATGTCTTTCTGCTCTTAATCACCAAGCATCAAGGCTTTTCTGAACTAAAGAAGTTTTCATTAAAATTAATAAAAATTCTGCACCTCAAACTTTCACTTTGCAAGTTCGTATCTCCCAAAAGCATATGGTACCGAGAAAAAACATCCTAAATATGCCAAGGATTGAACAGTTTGGAGCCCATTATGCATAGGATTACCAATGTATCTGGTGCTTAGAGACCCCAAAATGAAGTTGGCTCATAGAAATTGTCTCAGAGGTCAGCTACTGAAAAATTAACACATTTACTGCATTTTTTGGGGGGGTAAAAACACAAAAAATAAGTTGCCCCCCAAAATTTTTGGAAAGTATATTCAAACTAGGGCCAATCGGAAAGTGCCTGACTTTTTGTCACAAAACAAGGAAGTAAAAAAGTCTTCCCCTTCCCACCACTAATTTGCATATGCAAATTAGAATTCCGATTCGGTTCGGTATTCGGCTGAATCTTTCGCAAAGGATTCAGGGGTTTGGCCGAATCCAACATAGTGGATTTGGTGCATCCCTAATACAGAGACCCCCAACCGGATATATAGCAGATACAATTTCCATGGGCAAAAACAAGTAACAAAGAAGAAGGCAAAATGCAATAAATCCCTAAAATACAATAAAACCACTAAAACTAATGATTTTATTTTCTTGACTAGTGTAATCAGCCAAATATTTTTTACAGACAGAAACAAGTGAACAACACCTATACAGAGCTGAAAATGCAATAAAATGGCAAAAATTTAAATGAAATGGCTACAAATGCACCAAATTGTAATATAATCACAGAGATAACATACAAAAGGTATTGGGCAATGTGGTTAGCTAATACTCTATTCACAATTGCCAGAAAACACATGATGCAGTAAAAAAAAAAGCCAGAAAATTGTTTACGTGCTTATAAGTGTGCGTGTACTTGGTAAAATTCATTGTGTGTGTGTCTTTGCACGTGTGCAAGTATGTGTGAGTGCTGTGAATGTGTAGAACCCCCCAAAAATGTGTATGTGTGCATAAGTGTAAATGCAAGTATATATTAGTAGAAAAAGTGTTTGTGTGTGTGAATTTGCTCCGTTTCGATTCGCCAAAAAATTTGCGTAACGGCGCCTGCGCCCTTTTTTTACGCCGGCGCCCGTATTTGACGCAAATTTTCGCGGGCGTTTCGCGAATTTATTCACTGGCAGCGAATCGCGCAAATTCGACAGGAATTCGCGCCTGGCGAATAAATTCGCCCATCACTATGTGTGACACTTTCCTGGGTTGTGCAGGCTGGAAATCCAGCTGGTCTACGAAGAAGGCATCCAGAAAGAAGAGGTATGTGAGATCAGGCAGTGTCTGGGATCTGGGTCAGGGCGGAGCTGGGGAGACCCAGGAAGTGGAGGCCACAACAGACACATAGGGCCTGTTGCAGTCTAGGGGCCCCTGGGCGATCATGCCCCAGGGGCCACTCATTCTCCCGCTCTGCTCGTTGCTTAGGGGTGTTTCCGCTAAGAGACCTGGAAGTGCAGGAGAAAGTAGAATCTACGTTCTGTGGCACTTTTAGTGGTACTTTTAGAGAACTTTGCATCTATGAAACCTCGAACGATCGGACTTCCCCATCTTCCGACCTGCCACTAACCATTCAGATCAAATACAGTAGAAAAGAACAGATCCGCCGATGTTCTGCCCCTGACAGCAATTGTACAAAAGTTATGTCCGACAAAAGCTAGTGACAGTCTCCCACTGAAAATCATACGATCGGCAATACATGCAGAGATATTATCGGCAGCCGACAGAAATCTTTTAACCTGTCCGATTGACCAAACGACGGATCTCCGCAATGTCGGGACTCTCCATACACGCTCCGAAAATCGTACGAATCTTTGCGTCTATGGCCAGCTTAAGTTCCTGTATTCCTGAGATTTAGTGATGGGCGAATTTGCGCCGTTTTGCTTCGCCAAAAAATTTTGCGTGAAATGGCGAAAAATTCGCGAAACGGCACAGTTTTTTTCAAAAATTTTTTTTGACGCTGGTGAATTTTTGTCGCAAATTTTCGCGGGCATTTCGCAAATTCACCGCAAATTTGCGCCTGGCGAATAAATTTGTCCATCACTACTGAGATCCTGAATTCCTGTTCCTGTGGGGATCATTTATCAACACTGGGCAAAGTTTCCCATGGTAACCAATCATATTGTTCGATTCATTATTTACCTGCAGCTGGCTGAAGGAAGCCAGTCACTAATTGCTATTGGTTACTTGCCATGATAAAGTTGATAAATGAGCCCCTGTATCCTCATATCTCATGCCCTGTGTTCTGGCTCCCTGGTTTTTGACCCTTCTCCTTATATTTTGCGTTTTGCTTGCCTGCCTTCCCTGACATTCTGCCTGTTTATTAACTCTTTTTGCATGCAGCCTGCCTGACCTTGTGCACAAACCAAACTTGGATTTATTTAAATTACTGTCTGCCAAGACCAATAGCCTGCATTTGGACTTATTTTTCTGCCATTTCATTATTTGCTATTATTAATAAATCTATTTAAGTGTTAATGTTTTGCCACATGTTTGCTATGGGATGCACAGCATGTAGGCTTCCACCAGCTAGTGCACTGCTCCTTGTGGGTCTATCATCACTAACCGGTGCCTTCAAGATAAGAAAATCTAGCAATAGTATTTATAATAAACAATTTTAGTTTCTTGTCAATGAACAATTTCACTGAAACTATCAAAAGTGGCAGTTGGTATAAAAGAGGGAGCATTACTCAGCCAATTTTTTTCTAGTGTGAAGCCTTCACAATAGACCTAGATCTTTTCACAATCTATTGAATGGATATAAGTAGGCATTCAATTGGAACTTTTCAATTTTGTGATAAAATATTCTACACAAACAGGTCATTATATATAAAAATGTGACTTACTACTTCTAGGAGGTGGAAAAAAAATCAAAGAATTATTTTTAATTAATTATAAAACAAGCTATAAATAGTTAATGCTTAGTTATCTTAATTGTTTTTTAGGGATGCACCAAATCCACTATTTCAGGATTTGGCCAAACTTCAAATCCTTTGTGAAAGATTTGGCCAAATACCAAACTGAATCCAAACCCTAATTTGCATATGTAAATTAGGGGCAATCTTAAAAAAAATTAAAAATGCTAATCCTGCTAAAAAAAAGGTTGAATCCTGGCCAAATGCTGAACCATATACAGGATTTGGTGCATCCCTACTTGTGTTACATGACGTATGGAAACCTGTGAATAATAGAAAATACTTTTTATCACCTTGAAATTCAATGATCAGTCTAAAAGTGCTAATTATATATTACTGATATATTACTAAGGGATAGACTATAAAAATTAGATCTTTACAGCTTTACAGTGATTCTTGGGAACTTTTCACACATTTTTGAGATTTGTCAAATGAGAAAAAATCTTTGAAAGCTTCTGTAAAGGTCACTGGGTCGGGTATTTTCACATTCATGCTATTTTATTGTTTTCACAAAATGTTAAGATTTGAAAATGATGAATAGATGAATGGGGTTTTAGTCCATTTCAGAAACATTTGACAAAATTGAGAAATTCAAGTTTTTGTTTTTCTCAAATGTTTATAACTCGAAAAGAACATTCTGATTCAGATTTTGATAAATCTGCCTCCAAGTGCTTACAAAGAATGTATAATAACTTTATTAGCTTTACCTGCTGAAGACTGACATTGCTTTTTACAAAGAAGTCAGTTAACTTTAATACTCCTCTGCATCAAGGATCCATTTAGCAATGATGCAATTTATTAAATGCCAGATGCACAGCATTTATGAATACTTCAATTGCTCCAGTTTTGTATACATTCTAAGGCTCTATCTTAAGGTGACTAGAACACAGCTTTTTATTGTTTTTTTCATCCTGCAGTCCACTTTAAGAACGAAGCAGACTTTATTGCCTTCTGTATTGTGGATTATAACTCTTTTAAAGGAAGAAGTGAAATAGTATTATTAGAATATGATAAATGGGATACTTTGTAAGCTTGACTATGTGCTGTAGACATCAGGGATCATTGTAATTACATGCTATTATGAAGTAAGAAAGGCAAGATTTAAAACTGATTTATTTTTTGCGAGTGTTGAATGAGGAAATCCAATGGCTTTTTTCTGTTGTTATCAATCATATGGAGCATTGTGCAGATGACTATATTTGGTAACACAAAGCTAACAATTCTTGAGCGCTTCCTTCTGTAGTCTGCAGTCCCTCAAGCTTTCTTGTTAAGTCTGCATCGTTTCACTGTAAAACAATAAGCCCTTGAAGTAATATCCCTTGCTTGGCAACTAACCACTTCAAGATAACAGTTGACACTGGGACTAATTTGGTAATATAAAGTATTAAAGCATGACATTTACTGTATCTCCTAATGTAATTGATACAAAACATGCTGCTGTTCTTAGCTTTCCATGGTATTTTCAAAGTGACATCTTAAGAGAATAAGCTGTTCATGTGTTAGTTTCAGTGCCTATCGCTGCCTCCCATCAAGTCATCTTTCACTTTGTATAAACACAGAGATGCTTTTTCTGCAGTTCCCTTTGCACAGATCTGTGCGGTTTGTAACAAGTCTATTCCTAGTATTGAAGCAAAAGGACAGATATCTTCCTTTTTGCCAAAATCATACAAAATCATACATATGTAACAACATTTCTGGCTTTTTCTTTATTTCAAAGGCCCTAAAGATAATTGATCCACTAAACACAAAGCTTGGTTTTAGGAAAACATCATGTGAGATGCGTTGATTGCTGCCTGCTACTTACCACATGTTTCTTCTAATTTTGTAGGCAAAACCATGGTCTTTAAAGGAAAAGGAAAGGCTGAAATTAAGTAAGCTTTATCAGAAAGGTTTATATAAATACACCAGTAAACCCTCAAAGTAATGCTGCTCTGAGTCCTCTGTCAAAAGAAACACAGCATTTCTTTCATTCTATTGTGAATACATGGACTTCTGTATCAGACCTTGAGCGTGCTCAGTTTCCTCCTCTCCCACTCCCTCCTCCCCTCCCTGTTGTAATCTGAGCCCAGAGTTATGAGCGAGCAGGGAGAGACTCAAGCAGGAAGTGATGTCACACCAAGCCAATATGGCAGCTGCTATCCCAAATAAACAGAGAACAGTTCAAGAGCTGTTTACACAAGAATGATACAGCATTCTGCAGAAAAAAATATAGTGATATAGCTTGCACTATTGTGGCTAATCTATTGGCAATAAACTGCTTCAGTAGCTTTCCTTCTCCTTTAAAAAATATTTAGGTAGAAATGTTGTGAAAAGAGTGTTTTGCATATGTAGGACCTGTGCTAGCTAAGTATTTTTTAGAAGCTTTACTCCCTTGATGGGACACAGCCAAGCCTTGCTCCCCATGTTTTTAAAATATATAACTGATCAATGGACTTATACAGTTGTCATCTGGCGTGAGAAGGCATTAAGAACAATTACTACAATTCTCTACAATTATTGTGGGTACTAAATAGGGAGCAAGTTTAGGGCACCCAAGTCTCAGAGTAAAATGAACCTGCACTCCACCACGCACTAGACTAGACACACCACTGGACTGGAAAGGGCAATAAGAAACATTTTTTTGGGGGGTTTTTGCTACTTCTCAGTTTTGGTAAATTAATCCTCTAGTTTCTTACTCTTTCATTAGAATCACTAGGGTGAGTCAATTTGTTATACTCCTAGTGATTGTAGTTGCTTACTTCCTACCTGACCGGGTAATTTTTTTGTGTCTTCATACTGCCATATTACTGTGGAGTCTTGGATATCCACTGTGTTGTCCTGGGTGAGCAAAAGTTCAGTACAGAATTTGCTTGATTTCTGTACTGAACATGCTCCCAACTTCAAAAAGCAGGGGATGGCTGGAAAACTGTAACTATATGTTGGTGAAGTGATTAAAGGAAAAATTGCCAATTTCCAAAGCATTTTTTGAAGAACAGTAGCACTGGCCTGAAGTAGGAATTAAGAGAATCAAATCACAGGAAGGGGGGTGCTTAGAGGAATCCTGTCATCGGAAAACATGTTTTTTTCAAAACACATCAGTTAATAGTGCTACTCGAGCAGATTTCTGCACTGAAATCAATTTCACATGACTTGGGGCAGCTGAGAAATTTACAATATGTCTAGCCCCATGTCAGATTTCAAAATTGAATATAAAAAAATCTGTTTGCTCTTTTGAGAAATGGATTTCAGTGCAGAATTCTGCTGGAGCAGCACTATTAACTGATTCATTTTGAAAAAAAAAATTTTCCCCATGACAGTATCCCTTTAACAACTTGGAAATCCCTAGTTATTCTATCTTTTGTTTTACTAGAAGCAAAAGATTCCTTTAAATCTACTTAAACTGTTCATAGAAACAGTATCAGATGAAACACAATTTTAGAAAACTAAACATGGCACCATACCTAAGGGTAACAGAGTAGGACAAATGTATCTTTGGCACAGTAGGGAATACCCTCTTAAACTAGGCAAATATGAATAAATATTCAGTGGTTTTCCACCCAGTTTGCATTCGAAGTCAGTTCAAGTTTGGAGAATGTCGTCATTCTACGGCACTACCCACTCAGTTGGTTGCTGATCTGCATGGAATAACCAATATTGTACCTTAGATACACTGAAAAACCAAAGACACCAAAAATAAAAAGCCTTTGTATGCGTTATATAATAAACGTGATCTTCCAATTAAGTTCTAGCAGGATTTTAGGTTCCCACATTTCGTAGCAGATAGATAAAATAATTAGAATACATGGTATTAGTACTTAATAGAGATAAACAGACATCAAATATCATTCGCTGCTCTTTACTCTTTTATAGGCTGGAAACAATTATTGCTGTCAAAAATATTATATTTGCCATTGCTGTACATATTGACATATTTTCATGGTTACTGACTCTTTATCCTATTTAACCTGGTTAATACCCCAATATCAGAAAACGCTGGTTTATTAATAATGAATGTCTCCTTTCACATAACAATTTTCCCTTGTGAGGAAAATGTTCATTTTGGTAAATATCTGTTATTAGACTTCTGCAGTGTGAATATAAGCACGTCTTTATCTAAATGAGTCGTTATGCATGCTTATATTTATGATTACCACCAAGCTCTCCTTATGAAGCCTCTCTTCCAGATTGCTGTTATTAATTTAGGATACTTGGTGCTATATCATAACCATCTGTTGTATTTGTGCTTACGGGCATCGCATCTCATGTCTGCTTCGTTTTCAGTGTTGTTTGTTCCATTATTGTTTTGTTTACTTTTGCATCTACACTTCCATTACACTTTCTTTGGATATCTCCAGTGTGGATTCAGTAGCATAGCAACCACACAGGGGTGCACACAGCTGTCTCTTTCTTCAAACTTTTATTTGGGTTCTTCATAGAAATGTTTTTCTTTTCTTTAGCATAAATTGTATATTATGTACCGGTACCTTGATGAAGACTCCAAGGGCAAATGTAAATGAGATTGAAGTACATGCACTTTGTTAACCTGTCAAACCTTCTGACCATCTGTACAGCACAGCAACCAAAGAAGCAGCTCTTTTTCTCCATCTGTGCTGCCCAACATTTTATTTTGCTATTTATAGGACAATGGATGGAATATATTTCTATCCACTAACCTTTACCTTCATCATTCTTGAACAGTAATTGCTACTATTATAAAGGTTTCCCTCCCATACACGAAGAAAGGACAAAAAAAGATGCTTCAAGGGCCAACATTAGCCTATATGGTTATATTAGTTATACATGGTCTCCCTGTTTCTATGTAGTACTAATTACCACTTATAGTGCATGATCTTGATGTTTTGCTAGACTGGACCCAAGTCAGAAACCACAGTGAGGTGATGGCATACTCACAAACATGATTTGATCCTGACAAAACATTTGAATCAGAATCATGAATGTAAGTGTGATAATTACTAGCATTTATCCAATGTAAAAAATGTTAATAGATAATAAAGGTAGAAAGGAGGTCCTCTTTAAGTTCCCATACAAAGCACTTTATTTTAATAGGCTACCTACAGTATGATGAAGTAACTGGTAGATTTATGTCATGACCAGTGGCCTGACCCCCATATGTATTAAAAGGCACTGTTAGCCTATGAGCGTAGCAACAAATACGACATTTGCTTTTAAACATGTGGCCAGTAAATGCTACCTGCTGATTGGTTGTTATGGGTTACTGCTCCTGGGCAAGCTTAGTGACTTTTATTACATAATCCCCTAAATGTATTGACATGACCACCAGGGTGCCACATTGGAGGCAAGTATTAGGAGTAAGGAACAAGGAGCAGGCTGACTGGACAACAGGCAGACATTAAGGCAAGGTAGTGAGAAAGGCCAAGGCTCAGCACAGCAAGGGTAAATAGATAAAAGCCCAATGTACAGGGAGCAGGACTGGCAGAGTTCAAACATGGCCAAGCAGGCAAGGGACAAAGTAGGATCAATTCATCATACCACATATAGAGTAACCATTAAATTCAGCATTATTTTGAATATAACCCACAGGCCATAATAAGTAGAATCTTATTCTTCTGAAAATACCAGAACCATTAATCTCATATTTTTTCTGTATCATCGTACTCATCAAGGTAAATGTAAAATAAAAACAATCCGTTCTCAGTAGTAAAATAGTTAATTTAAGCCTCTACTTTTTTCCAACTGTAGCCACAACTCCTGTAAAATTTGTTGGGAGAAAACATACTGTTTCAATTCATTTCTGAACCTTGATAGTCTCTGATGTTGGCAGATAGCTCTGATGAATCCCACGTAGTAAGTTCTCCTTAACCCAGCTTGCAAAGGTTTGGGAAAAATTAAAACTCCTAACTGCCGTGTTCCTTTTCGGTGTTGGCCTGGCTCATTACCAAGCTTCTCTCTTTAGGCTAGATCTGAGATAGTCTTAAGGTTTGTGAGACTTTTGAATACTCCTATCCACTCACGCATTTGCTAACACGGCACAGCTAAATACCAGTTGGGACACATAGGGAACCACTCATGATGGAGTAAGGGGAGTGTGGTTGGTTCCAACCCATAGAGCGGAATTTCCATCAACAAATAAGTAGGGATGGGCGAATTTTTTCGTCTTGTTTCGCTGCAGAATTGAAGCCCATAGACTTGTGTGGCTGCGAGCGTCAAAAAAAAAGAGCCGCAAAAAAAAAAAATTTCGCTGTGCGTCAAAAAAAATTTGACGCCCATAGTCTTTAATGGGTGTCGGCGACAATTTGCCAGCGGTGAATTTTTGGCAAAACAAAACAGGTCAAATTCGCCCATCCCTACAAATAAGCAATTAGACTTATGGACCCATTTATTAAACCTTGATTTGCATCATCTAATGTTCCAATTAAACAATTAAGCTCCCTTTATAAGCTTGTTTCAAGCAGCTCCTGGTTGCTTGGTCATTGAGCTCTCCAGCCTGATCTAGCCGCCTACCCCACTGAATATTGTCCAGAACACTGCCTTGTTCTGCTTCCAAGTTCCTGCATCCTTGTCTTGTTCCTGAGCCCATGTCCTGTTCCCTGCCTGCTTCTTCTTGATATCCTGGTACTGACCTCGGCCTGTTTAATGGACTTACGTGCTTACTTTGCTCCTGCCTGCCAATTCCACAGTTATTGTTTGTATGTATACTCAAGTTCTGTTCCTATTTTTCAAAACTCATACAAACATAGTAACATAGTAAGTTAGGTTGAAAAAAGACATACATTCATCAAGTTCAGCTTTTTGGGTCTATATATAACTTGCCTAACTGCTAGTTGATCAGAGGAAGGTAAAAAAATATTTGAAACCTCTCCAAGTCACCTTAGAGGTGGGAAAAAAATCCTTCCTGACTCCAAGATGGCAATCGGACCAGCCCCTAGATCAACTTGTACTATGAGCTATCTTCCATAACCCTGTATTCCCTCACTTGCTGAACACCATCCAACCCCTTCTTAAAGCTATCTAATGTATCAGCCTGTACCACTGATTCAGGGAGAGAATTCCGCAACTTTACAACTCTCACTGTAACAAACCCCTTCCCAATATTTAGGCGGAACCTCTTTTCTTCTAATCGGAATGGGTGCGCTAGTGTCAGTTGGAAGAACCTCATGATAAATAAAGCATTAGAAATGTTATAATATGATCCTCTTATATATTTATATATTGTTAACATATCACCCCTTAAGTGCCTCTTCTTCAGTCTTTTAATAGCTAAGATTTTCCGTACCTTTTACCAGCTTAGTTGCTCTTCTCTGGACCCTCTCTAATTCAATAATGTCCCATTTGAGAGTTGAAGACCAAAACTCGCTTCACCTTAACATGGTCTCTGGTCTCAGTTGTGCCTAACAATTCTGGAGCAGACATTTCATGATAAATGTTGCAAATGATGGCAGCAAACACTGGAAATAACACCAGGCAGACTTTGAAAATACAGAATGCAACTCTACACAATTTGTAAAAAAGCACACGAACAGTTGCATCAATTATGACAAATCGGATGTCCACAATGACCCTGGAATTCTTGCAGAAAACTGTGCATTGTGGGGGGGGGGGGACCCTATGGCAAATTGTTAAAACGTTAATATTTTGTTTGGGTATTTTACTCTGCTATATATAATATAAATGAAATACACTGAAAAAATGCTTATTTATGAAGAGTATGCTATAAGTGCTTTCTCAAAATAAGATGAAATGGATCTTGTAGCTGGTCTGCATGTTGCAAAATACATGTTTTTTGTAAAATGTGTCTACAATAACGTATGAACTGAATGCAAACACCATGAGATCAAATTGCAGATGTATCGAGCTATGTTAACAATTATAATAACTAGTACATATTCACATAGGAACGTTTTCCTTGATATCTGGACCAGGGACTTGTTCCATTGCGCTTGTAGGCTTACAAATTGGACAGATAAACAAAATCATTAGAGAAAATGTTGCTCATTACTCTCCCTCCTACACTCATCACTAATTATGTTCTACCTCCACATTTCTCCATCCAGTGACCCCTACCAACTGTTAGTGGTTGGTTTTTCTCCTTTTCTGCCCCACAATCTGGAGCCGATATTTTCCTTACTTAAAGTATGATTAATTATCTCTCATTTCACATTGTGCTAAAAATGCCATTAGCTTTGTGTTACTCGTTTTGTGTTTAATGTAACAAAGGATCACTGTACTCAAACAAAAACATGTTTATGTTATTTTCAGCTGAATAAAAAATATACATTTATTGTGGAAGTTAGTCATGGAATCACTGATCATACAATATGGTTACATTACAGTGAATTGCACAGCAACCTGTAGGGAGCATTTAATAATATATGTGATGTATGGCAGCAGTGCAGCTACTGTATATCAGTGAATCTAATTTCCCTGCAATGTCTTTTCATCATATTCATATCTGCTAGAGGGCCTGATTTACTAAAACTCAAATTAATTTTAGTTTTTTATCCAAACAAAGTTGCATAAAATCCATCCCATGAATTGAACTTATTTATAAATTTTTCTCCAAAAAATTGGATCAACAAAAACGCCATGACAAAATGGAGTGTCAATATGTATCAATTTTATCAAATTTTCACTGTGAAAACTCAACATTTTCAGATTATCCAGGGTAGATCATGATTAGTGATGGGCGAATTTAATGGCAGGCGCGAATTCGCGGCGAATTCCCGCGATTTGCGGAACCGCTGCAAAAATTTGCTAGTTTTTCGGCGAAGCAAAACGCCCCAAATTCGCCCATCACTAATCATGTTGTCAAGAAACAGCTTCAGAGACATCTGCCATTGACTTCTACATGACCTCACAGGTTTAAGATGGCATATTTTCAGATTTTCCAGCAGCTTTGGAATATGATAAATCTCTAAAAAAGTTTTCCCCCCTAAAAACTTTGACCAGAAAACAAGGTGGGTGGAGACAAAGGGGCAGAAATATGAAATACAAAGATACACATTGGGGAAGATCAAGCAACATCTTGACAAAGACCCTCTGGTAGTACAATAGGAAATTGCCCGGTCCAAAAATACACAGGCCAGTGTAGGAATCCCGGCAATTCCTGACAGAAGGGAACCCTGAGTAAAATGCAAAATTACCCCATAAACATTTTCAGTGTCAGTGGGGACAATTGAAATGCAAAGGAATTTTTTGCTCAGCTCAAGCTTGTAAAATTAGGCATATCTGTCCTGTTTTCCTTTCACAAAACAGTGAAAATTTGCAAAATGCATTGAAGCCTATTTTTACAAGTTGCACAACTTTTCTTTTTTTTTTTTACAACACATTGGAATCTATGGGTGTTTTTTTATTGCAAAACCTGGCAAAAAATTTCACCCATCACTAATGGCCCTAAGTTCCTGCAGTGGGAGCTGGGAACAATTCAACTCAACAACAGTATGCTTTCCCTTCTGATCATTTATTATAGTGTAATATCTTGAAGTCACAATTATACAATTTTCATTGGTGAATTCTCTTACATCTGTAATTACATTTTTAGTATCTATGTTAGAGAACTAGAGGGTGCAGGGACATGGTTTTATGGAGAGTTTATAACCCATCAAACATATCACATTGCCGCTGATTTATTAAATATTATAATGGGGAATCCTGAAGAATTCACAGCAATTTGACATTTTCCCCATTTAAAGGACATGCAAAGCCTTCATTTTCCTACCATGTATATTAGTTGGACATATCTTCCCCACGTCATTTGTACTGCATATACCCCCTCCATTTGCCAGCGCCATCACATTTTCCTAAAACAAATAGGAGCTTTCACCCGGCGGCCATTTTCTTCTGACTCATCATCAGTAACATTGACATCTGCAAACAGGACATGTATGCTGTAAAGTGCATGCAATGCAGAATGCAGGTTTACACAGGCACAAAATACCTTGATAAAAAGTTCTGCTGGGGTTGAGAACTGTAATTGTTAAGTTGGGAAAAAAATAGGATCAGACAGCTAGAGTTTCTATGGGAACCAGCAATGCTATGTCTTCATTGGCTGTTAGACTGGAGGGTGTGTTTAGTAATCTGAGTTGAGAAAAACTGAGCATTCTCATGGGCCAACAGCCAAAGTAAATTCCTGAGGGAGGGGGCAGAGTGGGTCAGAGGTGGAGAAAAAATTCTAAGTGATTTAGGGGATGCTGTAGCCTTGCTGTTAACCTTTTAACAATGAGAGTGGCAGGTATCTAAAGATTTCAAAGAGGCTGTTCACTGCTAAAATTTGTGTGGGGGAATCACATGTCCTTTAAGAAAACTTTCTTGACATGCTTTATGACTGCAAGTGTCAGTTGCAAGAAAAAAATCCTTTCATTAAAGTTACTTGCATCAACAAACACTCCATGCCACCTGTTCTGAATTTTGTTCAGTTCTGCCATTTGATGCTGGAGAACCTTGGAGCAGCCAGCGTGTGCTCATTTCCCTTCCACATGTTTTCCTAGCTGAGTTGTATCACCCCAGCAGCCTTATTGATTGGGTGGGATCAGCCAGTCAAGGCTTACTCTGCCCTATATATAAGCCCAGCCCTCCTCACAGACTGGACCAGTCACTGATACTCTACTTGCTCTGTTCCAGTCCTGTTCTCTGTCTCTATTCTGCCAGACCTTAGTTCTTCGCCCCTCGTAAGCCTGCTCTTTTTCCTTCATTTCCCCTTATCGTCTCCTGTGTGCACAATTCCTCGTGCAAATGTGCGAATTTACTGCAAAATTTGCGAAACGGTGAAAAATAAGCAAAACGCATTGAAGTCAATGGGCGTCAATATTATTGTGATGCTCATCATTTTTGACGCAAGACAATTTTAAAGCTCGCTACTATACTGACGCTGTGGATTTTTTGCCATCGAATTTTCGCTGAAGTTTCACTGATTTATTCGCCAGGGCCGTAATGCAGAAATTCACCACAAATTTGCGCCTGCGCCTGCCAAATTTATTCACCCATCACTACTCATCCTCTATAGAATTCCTTACAATCCCTTAAAACACGTTACTCTCACGCTAGAAATGACACCAACCAGAATGTTTTGAAGCACAATTACTGCATGTCTGATTTTCATTATAGTGCAAGCAAGGCTGCATCTCCTCCTTATCACCACAATTATATTGGAGTTATGCGAAAAAATGTATTGTTTGTGAAAAACAAGGGGATTCCAAAATTGTAGTGAGCCCACTGCATTTCCAGTTATAAATCATTGCGTTGACCAGTGGAACATCATTGTGATCTAAGGAGTGATCTCAGTGCTGCTAAGTAGAATCCCTAAGCGCTATCACCCTTCAGAACCATTGCTCCCCAATCCATTTTGCATGAGAGGGAGAAAGAAGAGGTAATATTTTTATTTATTAATATATTTTCTGACTAAAGAAAACCTGGTCCCTTAATCTTTTTACTCTGTATATTTATTTTAATATATTGCAATATGTGTCTCTCTTCTTGTTCTGTCATTGTCCATTACTTAAAAGTACAGTAAGGCAACTTAAAGGATGATCACTGCATCCCTTGAATAACACTGCTGTCCTTATATAATCTGTACATTTAAAACTCACTTTAAAATGCGCTTTAAAATCCCAGATCTGCACGTACGAGCAATCTCTTTTAATTCCAACAAGGGAACATAGCAGAAGATTACTAGCTCCCCCTTTTGATTGTTAGTGATGTGGAACGAGAACGGAAAAGGTTTCGTGGAACTCAGCAATATATATAAAAAAAGTTAATTGTATAAGTAATAATGTAAACAGTGGAATTTAGAATGTCATGGAAAAAGCAGGCAATTAAGTTAACCTTTGTTTATCCTACGTTTGGTAAATCATGTTTCTTATTAGAGGATCGCTGCTCTCTTGTATATGACTACAAAGCCCACAGTGGAATCTCTAAATAATTTCTGAATTGCAGTGGTTCTGGTTTCCCTCCTTTGGGCAAAATACCACCATAAATCAACCACTAATATAAGGAGCCACATACATAAACATGCAACAGATTAAATCCCGCTTGCACATTTGTGCCTGTGGCTTCTTGTCCTATCTTGTTAATGGATCCCACCCAGCGTGCATTTAGTGGGAAATGTGTAGTGATGCAAGATATGCACCTTAGCATCTGTGCTTTAAGTACATTTTTACATGTAAGTTATACATTAGTGGGGTATATAGTAAATAAAGGAGGCAGATAAAGGCCTAGTTATTACATATACAGGTATAGGATCCCTTATCCTGAAACCCGATATCCAGAAAGCTCCCATAGACTCCATTTTATCCAAATAATCCAAATTTTCAAAAATGATTTCCTTTTTCTCTGTAATAATAAAACAGTAGCTTGTACTTGATCCCAACTAAGATACAATTATTCCTTGTTGGAAGCAAAACCAGCCTATTGGGTTTATTTAATGTTTAAATGAATTTCTAGTAGACTTAAGGCATGAAGACCCAAATTACGGAAAGATCCGATATCCGGAAAACCCCAGGTCCCGAGCATTCTCGATAACAGGTCCCATACCTGTATTATAAAAAAGTTTTGTTTAAACAAAATGACTGTTTTGTTGTGCCAGCATATCCCATGGGGCTTCAGGGAGTAAGGGGAAACAAATGCAATACATAATAGCTGACGTGCAGACAAACATTTCAGTTGAAAGGGATTCTGTCATGATTTTTATGGGATAATATTTATTACTAAATTACATTTTGTAAATAGCACCTAATTCATTCTACCATTTAAAATTTTATTCTCAAACCAATACAATCATTATTTTTTTTAGTTGTAATATTGTTGTGCTTTTAGAAAGAGCCAGCACTTCACAGCGGGACTACTTTCAGACAAGCTATTGTTTCTCCTACTTAATGTAACTGAGGTAGTCATGACTTGGATTAGTCAGACTTGGATTTTTTCTATTGAGTTTTGTTCTCATATCTACCACTGGGTGGGACATGGGAGTATTTTTAGCAATGCAGGCGTGAGGGAGCTGTTACAGTATCTGATTACCTTCCCATTGTTCTGCTGATGGGCTGCTGGGAGGAAAGGGAGGAGGGTGATATCACTCTAGCTCAGTGGTCCCCAACCAGTATCTCATGAGCAACATGTTGTTCACCAAAACCTTGGATGTTGCTCCCAGTGGCCTCAAAGCAGGAGCTTATTTTTGAATTCCAATCTTGGAGGCAAGTTTTAGTGCATAAAAATAGGGTGTACTGCCAAACAGAATCTCCTGTAGGCTGTCAGTCCACATGGGGCTACCAAATAGCCAATAACAGCCCTTATTTGACACCCCCATGGACTTTTTCATGCTTGTGTTGCTCTTCAACGCTTTTTTACATTTAAATGTGTCTCACGAGTAAAAAAGTTTGGGGACCCCTGCTCAAGCTTGTAGAGTAGCAGTAAAGAGTGACTGAAGTTTATCAACACACAAGTCACATTACTGGGGCACCTGGCAAACTGACAACATGCCTAGCCCCATGTCAGATTTGAAAATTAAATATTAAAAAAATATGTTTGTTCTTTTGAAAAATGGATTTAATTGCAGGATTCTGCTGGAGGAGCATTATGTAAAAAACACTAGTGATGGACAAATTTATTCGCCAGGCGCGAATTTGCGCGATTCGCCGCCAGCGAATAAATTCGCAAAACGCCCGTGAAAATTCGCAGCCAAAAATTGCCGGCGTCAAAAACGGGTGCCGGCATCAAAAACGAGACACTGGCGCCATTTCTAAAAAAATGTTGCCGTTTCGCAAATTCCGTGAATTTCGTGCGAAATTCGCTAATTTTTCGGCGAAACGGCACAAATTCACCCATCACTAAAAAACACGTTTTCCCATGAGAGAATCCCACTCCACACTCCATGACAGATTTACACTCAAATGGCACATAAAATCATGTAATCATTTAGATGGAAATTATATTTTATTCGTAGGGGTTAAATCTAATAAAAGCGGTTAGCAGGGGGAGAAAGGGGGCAACACGGTAAATTTCCTTATGTGAAAATTTTTTCCTTTGTGTAAATTAGATATAGCTTTTGCCAAGCTGGAAATTATTTGGCAACCTAATCTGTCAGTAAAAGAAAGCTTGCAAGTTTTATAGTTTGCTCCAGTGTGCAGTGTATGTAATAACTTTCAACTTATTTAAATACTACTAAAATAAAATATTTTTGCACCAGATGAATATGCCATCTATATACATGCCTTAACAAGGGGACTCCTCAATTGATCCTTCCCCCTCAGCCATCCCACTGAACCTCATTGTTACAAACACCAGGAGCCAGACATGGAGTACACTGGCCACAGCATTTCTTCACATTTTATTAAATAAATAGGACCTGCCAGCCTAAACCAAGGCAATGTTCTAAAGCCAGAATTTCATAAGAGATAGCTATTATACCAAGCCATTCCTCACTGAGATCAGCACTATGTCATTATATTTATCATTAAGTATTAAATTGCATCTACCTACAGAGAGGATGGCCCCAAACTCTGCTACGAGCAGGAGCTGCATCTCCCACCATGAGAGAAGTTCAGCAGCCCTTCTGTCACTTCTGAATCTGCAATGTCTCAATGATAGAAAATCCAAGCAGGCTGTCAACTAGCAAAAGCAGTAGTAGCGTCTGTATCATTCAACCCACTGTGCAGTCACAGGAGAGAACCTCATTTCTCCCTCTTCTAAAATTTCCTGTGCAGTACTCTGGTAAGGTCCTACCGCTGCTGTGACAAATAAAACTTAAAATACATTATCATTTATCCACTTTTCTTATCCAGAGGAAGACAATCAAACCAGTCTAAAGCCAATGCCAATCCTGACCCCAATGGTGATCGGAATCATTCCCTGGATCAAGCATTTGACTTTGATTTAGCATAATTTAATAAAATGTTAATTCTCACATTTATATTGTATGACCATACTGAAAATACAGTTATTAATAGATAATATGAGAACATAAAGAAGAAAAACTGACATTTTTGTAAAAAAGGGGTAGGATGGTGGGATTGTTTCTACCTGCTCAGAAGATAAGGAAGTGAACTGCTTGTTGCCTTGACATCACATCCCTCTATTTCTCCTCCCCCAGCCATTTTTTGGCAGCATTCGGATTCAGCTGAATCTATGGGGGTTATTTACTAATACTTACATTTTTCTAATAATTTCAATAAAACATACTCAACCAAACACCCGCACATGATTTTACCGTATTTATTAATAAAATAACAAAAAAAAATGGTTTGGGAAAAGTCTAGATAAAATGGAGCGAAAACTCAAATCATACAAATTTTTTGACTCCCAAATCGCTTGGTTTTTTTTTTATTTATCATGTGAAAACCCCAAATTTTTCAGATTATCATACGAAACCCAACTCAGACCACAATATCTTAAAATCGGAAAATAGACATCTGCCATTGACTTCTACAGGAACTCGACAGGTTTAACTTTTAGCCGCGTTGGGGTATGATAAATCTTGAAAAATTCAAGTTCAACTTTTCCCCTTTAAAAGCCCAACCAGAAAAATGAAAGCTTTAATGGATAACCCCCTTAGTGTCTCACACAACTGAATTTGAAATCATGTGACTTTAGAGATCTTATGGAATTTGTAGCTTTTTCAAGTTGGAGCTAACATTTTTAGAGTAGGGATTACCTTGGGTACCTTTTGACACAGCTTGCAGTGGGAAACCTGAAGCTACTGGCAACTTCAGACTGTCGGTATCTCCAGGGTTCTCCAGTGTCTGTAGGTGCACTGGCACCCGTTTCATCAGAAGATGCAAGAAAAACACAATGAATAGTTGCAGAATGCAAAGAATGTGCATGTGCACCTTTAATGAATGGCATCAATACACTGTAATGTTCGGTATCCCAAAACACAGAACAGATGCCATGGTTCAGGTAACAGCTCACGCTTCTGCCTATAACAACCATCTAAAAACTGTCAAGATCATGTAGAAGTCAATGACAGAAGTCCCTTTTACCATTTGAGGATGTAAATAACCTGTATGATGATTGGGTTTTTTCAGTGGGTTTTGCTTCGCGGAAAACTTGATTAATTCGAGTTTTCTGCTTTTTAACGGCCAAATTCACTGATTCGAGTATTTTCCATTCAAATGTTTTCTTAAATTAGAAAACATTTGAATTGTAAATTCATTCGAGGTATAAAAAGCCTCACAAACCTCTAAAACGGTCAGAAGGTAGCATTTAGTAGTCTTCCGTTTCAAAGCAATTGGTCACAAAAATGTGTAACATCTTAAAGCGCATGTAAAGTCTAAAATAGAATAAGGCTAGAAATGCTGTATTTTGTATACTAAATATAAACATGAACTTACTGCACCACAAGCCTAATCAAACAAATGATTTATGCTTTCAAAGTTGGCCACAGGGGGTCACCATCTTGTAAATTTGTTAAACATCTTTACAAGACTAAGACTGTGCACATGCTCAGTGTGGTCTGGACTGCTTAGGGATTGTCATAAACAAAGCTGCTTGAGTTCTGCATGGCTGGGAAGTAAGGCGGGGGCTCCCCCTGCTGTTCATAAGTATGATTGTTTCCCTGCTCAGCAGTTAGGGACTGTCTGACAATTCCTATCCACAGCAGTAAATGAAGGGAGAATTTCACTGCATACAGTCAGGTTTCTTATAAAAACGGTACACATTTTTTAATTAAAGTATATTGGAGATAGTTTCTTTTTCATTAAAGAAAGTAAAAATGGGATTTTATTTTTTTGCCTTTACATGCCACTAATCATCATCATAAATAGCATGAACCCAAAAACTGTAATTAAGGCATGCTACAGCAATAGTTATAGAAATGCCTACAGTGTATTATGATTGACCAAACACAAATTGTGTTTGACTTTCTGATAAATACCTGGCTCTTTTAGGAAAAAACAGAAGAAATTATTATAAATATGCAATAGTTTTTTTATTCTTCTGTTATCAAATATTTGCTGTAAATTGTTCTGTGCAGAAGGACATCAATGCAGTTTGACTGCCTGGCTTACAGATGAGCTAGAGAAGGTCATCAGCATTATAAGAGAACTAGAATGAGTTTAAAATTAGTAAACCATTCTCAAAGAACTAATGACCATCTGGATTGCAGATGCAGCATCCAGATTGCCTGTTGTCTCTACCAAACGAGTTGACTTACCCAGGGAGAAACTGTCATCTGTCTGTCCTGCCCTACAGACATAAGCTTTCTTCCAACCTGTCCGCCTGGACTTACTGGTGGCAAGGTCATCCAGCTCTCAGAAACCTCACTTGCTCACAATGCAGTTTGTAGCTGGATAACAGATGCAGAACTACTTGCAATGTGTTTGGACTGATCATATTCCTGGATTTCAGTGATTTTAACTTTTTTATTTGAACTCAGTGACAGATTAAAGCTACAGATCTGTGATCATTTTATTCAATAAAGATATGTTGCATACCAATTACAGATCATTTTTCACTTATTAAATACATTGTTTCCTAGTGCAATTTTGTGATTTTTAAAAATATGATAATCGAAATGCCGTTATCAGTATTGGGCCCTTTGCACTTTACAGAATAATTTCTGATTGGCTTTAATGGCCAAATAAAAGCATTTTAGCACCGATATTTATAAAGGTGAAATGTACAATAAAAAATGCCGCTGGCAAAACAGGGACAAAATTGACTCTTTCTACACCTTGCAGCAGCTATCAACATTTATTTAGATATCCCTTGCACTGTTCTACTATTAAGTATGACAGTAAACTCACAATGAAAGCTAACTGTGCACCATACATGCTGAACTCAAATACAATGTTTTCTACTCTACAAGTATGGGATCCATTATCCAGAACCCCGTTATCCAGAAAGTTTGGAATTATGTAAAGGCCATCTCCCATAGACTCCATTTTATCCAAATAATCCAAATTTTTTAAAATTATTTCCTTTTTCTCTGTAATAATATAACAGTACCTTGCACTTGATCCCAACTAAGATATTAATCCTTATTGGAGGCAAAATCAGCCTGTTGGGTTTATTTAATGTTTATATGATTTTCTAGCAGACCTAAGGTATGAAGATCCAAATTACAGAAAAATCCCTTATCCGGAAAAAACCCCAGCTCCAGAGCTTTTTGTATAACATGTCCCATACCTGTAATATAAATTGCTTTTGATATATGATATGTGGTACAAATTTCTCTGCACAGAGAGGAAAAAATATACATTTAATCATTGCTAGGAAATGCAGGTTTTTACATATTACTTATATTCTAAATGCCACCATTATATGGAGCATAATTTAAACTCTAGTCAATAAAGGAGGGTTAGCAGGCAGTACTTGCTTGGTATTGTCTTGAAATTATGGTGCTCCATGGAATTAATTAAACTTGGTATGGAACCTTTACCAAGTGGTACATTTTTTGTAGACAAGGCACTCACTTTAACACCCTGAGATTTATATCTGCCCCTTTGAATCTTTATACCCTTCAAAGAGTTGTGCCTGAAAGCAAATTTCACATGTTCATTGGGGTACATATGTGCACCCCTTTCTTGCTTTCAAGTAGAGGAAGCAGACCCCATGGCAGTGTTGGGGGGCCCGGTGTGCTTCTTGTATACAGAGGGGTTTCATATTGCATGACTTATATGATAAGACCCCTTATACTCTGGAAAGGTTCTACAATACAGGTATTGGACCTGTTATCTAGAATGCTCTGGACCTGGGGTTTTCTTGATAATAGGTATTTCCGTAATTTGGAACTCCATACTAGTGATGGGCGAAATTTGGGCCACAATTCACAAAACGGCGCCAGTGTCCATTTTTGACGCCATCGAATTTTCGCAGCGATTTCACTAATTTATTCGCCGGCGGTGAATCACAGGAATTCACTGCAAATTCACGCCTGGCGAATAATTTCGCCCATCACTACTCCATACCTTAGGGCTACTAAAAAATTCCATTAAACATCAATTAAACCCAGTAGGATTGTTTTGCCTCCAGTAAGGATTAATTGTATCTTAGTTGGGATCAGATCTGTTTTATTACTACAAAAGAAATAAAAATAAAAAAATAATTTTTTAAAATTAGAATTATTTGATTAAAATGTGGTCTATGGGAGATGGCCATCCCATAATTCAGAGCTTTCTGGATAATGGATGCTATACCTGTAGTAAAACAATTTATATATCATGAGCAAGGGCTATTCAAATACAGGGCTTAAATGGCAAACAGCACTAAATTGGCCAAGCCATTGTATAGACAAATGCTATATTGCATATTCAACTAAACATAAGGGAAAATTCCACAAGGATGGAAGAAAGGAGGTGAGTCAATAGAGTATGGGCTTTTACTGTAGATTTTATCTAAACTCCTCCATAAAAAACAGCGCATCCTTTCCTTGCTTATGAAGTCCTATACCTAACCGTCTGCAATCTGTTTATTCCCCTCTTAATTTTAATGTTCTGTTTGGGACGCAAACTGACAAATTTCAAATGATTCTTCATTGTGTTCTATTTACTAATAACTAGTAATGGACGAATTTGCGCTCAAAATTAGCGAAACGGTGAAAAATGACGCCGGCGTCCGTTTTTTCGGAAATTTTTTTTTTGACACTGGCGAATTTTTGCCGCAAATTTTCGCGGGCGTTTCGCGAATTTATTCACTGGCGGCGAATCGCGCAAATTTGCCGCTAATTTGCGCCTGGTGAATAAATTCGCCCATCACTACTAATAACACCATGAGTGTTATAAACACACAATAATAAATACACAATGGAAGCAAGTATAGATTTTAACACATAAAAACAGCCTGAAAATGCATTTTTAAATACATAAGGAGCTTTTCCAAATATTTTCCAAACAATCAAATTTTTGTTAAAATGACTTCTTTTTTCTCTGTAATAATGAAGCAGTACCTTGCACTTAATCCAAACTAAGATATAATTAATCCTTATTGTAGCGAAACCAGCCTATTGGGTTTATTTAATGTTTACATGATTTTCTAGTAGAAAGGTATGAAGATTCTAATTACAGAAAGATCCGTTCTCCAGAAACCCCCAGGTCCCAAGCACTGTGGATAACAGGTCCCATACCTATATTAGGGAAAATGTCAGAATGGCTTTTTAATTGTATGTTAAATCATACTGTTCTTTACCACCCGAGGAAATGTCATTGTCACAATGACATCATATTTAAAGGGGACCTGTCACTCAAAAAAAAAAAAATTATTCATAATCCTATTTTATCACATCAGTCAAGCAAAATGAACTTTAATTACACTATATAAATTATTTGAATCTTGTTTCCTCCAGTCTGGGAATTCATAATGATAGCAAGCAGGTAGGCGCCATTTTGTGGACACCGTTATTAAGACAAGCCTTGTATCATCTCCGAATCTTGTTTGTGCACCAGAATGGGAGACCTGATGTCCATCCTCATGTCCTGGCTACACAATTAAACGGTTAAGAGAATGGAGGTATGTGTGGAGAGAAGTGACATATAGGAAGTGCTGAATGGAAAGTGAAAGTAATTGTCTGCCCCGCCTCTATGCCCATGGCATAAAGGAGGGGCAGACAATATTTGATTGACAGCTGAGATTTTTAAATGAGTTTACAACAGCTATGAATGCTTTAATAAAAAATAGAAATTAGATTTCATGTTTAATTTGAAAAGGACTTTTATTATACAGATTTTTGTGTCTGGGTGACAGGTCCACTTTAAAGTCAAATAGTTTGATGGGGATCTGGGGGTATTTGTAATTTTTTATCTGTAGTATTCAGTGCATAAAACTACATTTAAAACTCAATTTAAACTCAATATGGTTGCCTGTTTGGTTGTGCCTTGTCCTGTGTAATTCTCCTTTGAATTTCCCTACAAGGCTGGCTAACCGAGTCCCTTTCAGACATGGTCAGACTGGAGTAATGGGACCCACCAGGGCTACAACCAGAAGGGCCCTCCTCGCAGTCACAGGGACTCCTCCTGACTTCCTTGAATGCGAACCCCCTCCCCCCGCTGTACGAACTCGCGAATGGCGTTGAGCCACTTGCACACGCAAACGGCAATGCGCTGTGCAAATTTGCAAACACAGTGGTGCAGCCAGTCTGGGCCGGCAGGGGTCCACCAGTGTTTTTCCCTGCTTTCAAACACTAATATTAAGCATCCAATGTTTCTTTTCTCTTATCATTAGAATATGTGCTAAAAACAGAAGTTGTGATTGCAAAGAATGAATTAACACTTGTTACTGAAACACAAAAATGTGTGGAAGAAAAGTGAAAGCTTAAGGCAATTCGCATCCCTTAAATCAGACTGTAAACTGTAAACACGAATGGGTACCCTGAATTATTATATGCTCATCCTTAAAGTTTGTTCGCTGCAGTATTCTATATCAATCTTAAAGTTATCAATTGGCACGGAGCACAAGGAACAGACTGCACAAGATGTGGCGTTTATCAATGCAGAGGAAACATAAGTAGTAGAAATCAGCTTCCACTGCAAAAAGTCACATCCCCAATAACGCAAGTTTTCTAAGCAGATGTATTGTACTTCCTCTCATGCCTAATTCATCTTGTCAGCACAGATGTACTTACCATCTTTAAAAAAAAAAAGTAGAGAGTGGAATTAATTATTCACAGGCACATGGCCACTGGCAAAACTAATGCTAATCCTATGTCTATAATGTCCTCTAATGTACTTGTAAAGTGTAATCATGTCCCCTCGCAAGCGCCTTTTTTCCAGAGAAAACAACCCCAACCTCGACAGTCTACCCTCATGACCATTTAGTTTCATGTCTCTGTACTCTCTCCTGCTCATTTATATCCCTCTTAAGGACTAGAGTCCAAAACTGCACTCTATAATTTTAAAAAGAGGCATAATTATGTTTTCATCCCTTGAGTCAATGCCCTTTTTTATGCAAGACAGAACTTTATTTGCTTTAGTAGCCACAGAATGACACTGCCCAGAATTAGACAATGTGTTATCTACAAAGACCCCTAGATCCTTCTCATTTAAGGAAACTCCCAACACACTGCCATTTAGTGTATAACTTGCATTTATATTATTTTTGCCAAAGTGCATAACCTGCATTTATCAACATTGAAACTCATTTTCCAGTTTGCTGCCCAGTTTTTCAGTTTAGACAAATCACTCTGCAAAGTGGCAGCATCCTGCATGGAACCTATAGTTCTGCACAATTTAGTATCATCAGCAAATAGAAACAGTACTTTCAATGCCCACCTCCAGGTCATTAATAAACAAGTTGAAAAGCAAGGGACCTAGTACAGAGCCCAGCGGTACTCCACTAACAACACTGGTCCAATTAGAAAATGTTCCATTTACCACCACTCTTTGTAGTCTATCTTTTAGCCAGTTCTCTATCCACGTACAAATACTATGTTCCAGGCCAACATTCCTTAATTTAACCAGTAACCTTCTGTGTAGCACTGTATCAAATGCTTTAGCAAAGTCTAAGTAAATCACATCCACTGCCATCCCAGAATCCAGGTCCCTGCTCACCTTCTCATAAAAGTTAGTTAGTTTATTATGCATAAAACCATGGTGGCACCAACTCATAGTATTATAACCACCCTTCTGACCTCATAAAATCCCCCCAACAAATTTCACACACAGTCCACAGAATGGATTTGAAAGGCCACAGCTTTATTTTATAAATCAATTGTTAACAAAACATGATATATAGAAATAGTTAACCAGAGGAGTGAACAGACCAGCTGCCATGCCTCACTCCGCACCGCTACCTCCTGAGACCACTACCCAGGGAAGTGCTGAATTGTACTCTATTACACCAGGGCACCTGAGCCCCTGCCCACCTGGGAGTTCACAAACACTGCAATCTCACACAGCCAAGTTCCATATAGAGCACGAGAAAAATGGAGCCAATTTTTCATCTGTTAAAAAATAGAAAATTATTGAAGAATCATTAAAAATGTTAAAAGCATGCCCAGAACATATTGTAGGCTGCACGATTTACGTGTTTTGTGGCTATGGGAGGATGAGATGTTCCACCCTGTGCTGCCAAAGCTGGAAAAAAAAGTGACCTTAAAGCCTCTCTATGTCCATCCCTTACCCCACCTTTCTTTCCCTTAAACCCAACCCAGTCACTGTCCTCCCTTCCTTCCTAACCCAGTTAAGGCTCCCCTTTCCTTAACCCGTTTGTGTACAGGGAACTCCCTTATATTCCTGATGTATGGTTTCACATATTTTTATGTGAAATCATACATATTTTTTATGCAGAGTACTTAGCTTGAGTGAAGGAATAGAATAAAAAATACTTCGAATTTCGAATGATTTTTTTGGCTACTTCGACCATCGAATGGGCTACTTCGACCTTCGACTTCGAATCGAACGATTCAAACTAAAAAACGTTTGACTATTTGACCATTCGATAGTCAAAGTACTGTCTCTTTAAAAAAAAACTTCGACCTATTAGTTTGCCATCTAAAACCTACCGAAGTCAATGTTAGCCTATGGGGAAGGTCCCCATAGAAGGATCGAAGGATTTAATCGTTCGATAGAACGATTTTTCGTTCAATCGAACGAATTGCGGTAAATCCTTCAACTTCGATATTCGAAGTCAAAGGATTTCCATTCGGCAGTCGAATATTGAGGGTTAATTACCCTCGATATTCGACCATAAGTAAATTTGCCCCTAAGCTTTTTCCCACACACGCAGTTGGAGACAGTTTGGTATAAATACCTACTATGCATGGTTGTAAATACCAAGGGAAGAAGAGGGTACTGAAGGTGGTACCTTTGAGCTCCACGGTGCGACATTCAGTAACACTTTTTAAATAGTGGACTACGTGGGAAGGAAGTGGGGCGAATGGGGGCTAATGAATGGGTACTTTATCTTTAGGAGGGGGTTTAGTTCTCCTTTAAAACAAGCTTAGTAATGTACATTGCAGTAAGGGAACAACATCTATAAAACAATATAAAGCTCTAGAGATTAGTTTATAGTGGCTCCTTGGTGCCAAAAAAATTGTAAATATATGGTGAAAAAAGATACCAAAGACAAGACTTTAATAGAATGAGTAAATTGTTCTCACTTATAATTAAATTGTTAGAACATATAAAGGCATACTGTATGTATGTATATTTTATTTGTATATCGCTCCTTGAGGGGAAAGCACTGTACAGCAAAACAATAAATTAGTAGTAACAAACAAGGGGTCATTGAAATAAAAAGTAACAATAAGTGCATTATTAGAAATACAATTCACATAAATATAAAATATAATTACAATGCAGATTAAGTGCTCAGTGTCAAGGAGACAAAAGGCTGGAGGACCCTACCCCGTAGGGTTTACAGTCTAAATGGGAGGGTAAAATACAGACACAATTCGGAGGAATATTAAAGTGCTGTAGGTTACAGTTTGTTACACTGTCAAATAAGTGCCAGTTCCCAGTTCAGGTGTTATCCAGGTGCTCCCAGAGGTAGTCTTTGAGTTTTGTTTTAAAAACATTGAAGGAGGATTCTCCCTGGAGAATGGCATTGGAATGGCATTGCAAATATAAGGAGCCGAGGTTCATACAGTGCAAATACAAAAGTGTGTGTGTGTGTGTAAGGGGTGGGGGCGAATCGAGACAAATTGTCCAAGTAAAGATATTGTGTTCCAAGGTGGTAATTCCCTTTGACAGTTTCCCATTGAAGCAATCATGACATTGGGCAAATTAGCCCGGGTAGGAGCGCAGCAAAAGAAAAAAACAGGTGTTAATATCAACTTCCTGCATCACAGAACAAACGTATTGTGCATTGAAGGACATGCACCTGTGCTATTGTCTTTAGTGGGGAAGAATACATATTAGAACAAATAAACTTTTATTTAAATAGAGACAAGAGACCCATGGTTTGGGTTAATTTATGCATGAATTAGTATGTATGCTTATTGCTTTCTATGACAAATTAATGCTTTTAGCCAAATGGTTTGGGATTCATTTATAGCTCGCTGAAAGTCTTTGTTTTAAAATCACGGAGGAGAGATTTTAATCTTGTGTTTATTTACATTATTTTCAACTGCTGCTGTCGGAATATAATGTTATGCAAACCACTAAAATATTGTCTTGAAAAAAGCCTGCATTTGTTTAGTGTTTCAGCACGTAAATTAAAATATTTGCAATGCTGGAAAAACACAAACAAATTCATTCCATGTACGGAGTGGGGAAGTCTGCATATTTTAGGCATTCTGAAAATCTAACAGCTCTTTAAAAAATATTTATTTTTTAATCTGAATGCATTATTCATCTGTGTTTTTGTTTTTAGCAAAGTAGGAGCTAAACAAGGAGGGTTTCCTTTTCATTGGATATTTAGAATCATAAACAATGTGGACTAGGAAAGTTTAAAATTTGCATTCAAAGGAGAAAACTGGCACAGATATGGGTTAATAATCTGTATACATAAAACAGCTGAAAGCCAAAGACTACAGTACTTGGAGCAGTAGGTATAGGATCCCTTATCCATAAATCTCCAAAATAGGGGAAGACCATCTCCCATAGAATTACAGTATTTATAAGCAAATAATTATGTTTTCAATTATTTGAAGTATTGTGTAATTATTAGAATTATTGTGTTCCTTTTTCTCTGTAATAAAAAAACAGTACTTTGTACTTAATTGCAACAAAGCCTTGTGAATCCATATTGGTATCAAAACAATCCTATAGGGTTTATTTAAAGTATACAATTTTTTTTTTAGTAGACTTAAGGTTTAGAGATCCAATTCTCTGTATCTGGAAAACCCCAGGTACCAAACATTCTGCATATTACATCCTATACTTGTACAGGTAGAAGACCTGTTATCCAGACCTGGGATTTTCTGGATAACAGATCTATTTGTAATTTGGATATTCATATTCATACTAGAAAATCATTGAACCATTAAATAAACCCAATAGGCTGGTTCTGCCTCCAGGATTAATTCTATCTAAATTTGGATCAAATACATGGCATTGTATTATCAACAAAAAAAGGAAATAGCTTTTAAAAATTTGGATTATTTGGCTAAAATGGAGATTATGGGAGATGATCCCCTGGATAATGGGTTTACGAATAACAGATCCCATACTGTACATGATTCAGCATAGTGCCATGGATTTTAACAGGTTTAAAAAAAACCAAAGCAAGGAAGCTTCAGATCTGGCGCATGGGTTACTTGTATTTTATACTCCTGAAAATCAGGCTCCATGACAATCATCCTTTATGACAATCATCTTCAAGTGCTAGTTAAAGCCCTATAATATTTTTGACATACAAGTGTTTTCAAGTATTTTTGGTTTTAAATGTCTGGGCTACTAAAAGTGTGCAACTGTCCCTACTTTCCCTGCATCCCATTAACTGCTGTTTTTCCTTCTCAATGTAACTGAATGTGTCTCAGTGAGACATGGGTTTTTACTATTGAGTGTTGTTCTTAGATCTACCAGGCAGCTGTTATCTTGTGTTAGGGAGCTGCTATCTGGTTACCTTCCCATTGTTCTTTTGTTTGGCTGCTGGAGGGTAAAGGGAGGAGGTGATATCACTCCAACTTGCAGTACAGCAGTAAAGAGTGATTGAAGTTTATCAGAGCACAAGTCACATGACTTTAAAGTTTTTTTTTAAATATATCTCTAAGGGGCAAATTCATTTGTTTGGCACATTTGCAGAAAAAAACTAATAATTGCAACAAAGCACAATCAAGGTTTCTTTGAAATCAACTTTTTTTCAGCAATTCTCTTGTTTAAATAAAATCTTAAATACTGTATCTTAAGATTTTTTTCTTTGCCACACTTTGCAATCGTGACAAAATTGTAACCTGAAATATTTAAAATCTGCCATGAATACATACAAATGAAAAACTTTTATATAGTGTCACATACGGTATCCCAAACCCAGAACAATCGCCAAGGTTCCGGTCAGGGCCTTTCACGTTGGGAGGAGCCCTTCGCTACTCAGATGCTGTCAGGTCTTTTAGTGAGAGAACTAAGATGAGGGTTCTGGGCAGGCAAGGGAACTGGAACTTGTGTCAGGAAAAATGGGGAAAGAGTAAGTGTAGTTGGGGAACAGGCGGGTTCAATACCAATCAGAGGTAGCACAGAATCAGGAACCAGAAGAATAGTCAATGACACATGTCGGGGTCAAACCACTCAATAAATGCAGTACAAAGTCAGGATCGAGAAGATTATTCAGTAACAGGCTATGGTCAGTGAATAAGCAGAGGTCAGGGACAGGCAATGGTCAAGAAAAGAAAACCAGACAATAAGGGGCCGATTCACTAACTTCGAGTGAAGGATTCGAAGGTAAAAAACTTTGAATTTCGAAGTTTTTTTTGGGTTACTTCGACCATCGAATGCTCTACTTTGACCTTCGACTACGACTTCGAATTGGAGGATTCGAAGTAAAAATCGTTCGACTATTTGACCATTCGATAGTCGAAGTACTGTCTCTTTAAAAAATAACTTCGACCCCCTAGTTCGGCAGCTAAAAGCTACCGAAGTCAATGTTAGCCTATGGGGAAGGTCCCCATAGGCTTTCCTAAGGATATTCCTTCGATCGTTGGATTAAAATCCTTCGAATCGTTCGATTCGAAGGATTTAATCGTTCGATCGAAGGAATAATCCTTTAATCGTAAGATCGCAGTATTTGCACTAAATCCTTCGACTTCGATATTCGAAGTCGAAGGATTTTAATTCCTAGTCGAATATTGAGGGTTAATTAACCCTCGATATTCGACCCTTAGTGAATCAGCCCCTAAGCGTACCAGGAACTGTCTCACAATAGACCTATGTTGGGCAATGAAAAAATTGCGCCTTTAAATATTTGAATTTTGAACCAATAACGTCAGACACTGTTCATGAATGGACACATATTTTGTTGGTACCTACACCCTTGCCAGCTAATTCAGAACCATTGGATAACCCAAATAATTACTTATGACATTCCAGATAATTAGATTTTCTTAGCTGTGTTCTTATTGGTTCATTTTATAAATGAAACTTTTTTTAGAGTAAATATCCTTAATTTATATTATCTCCATCCATCCAAATCCATAAAAATCATTTGGGATGGTCAACGCTCAAATATAAGTAGTGTGGTTTCAGTACTCTACATACAAAGTTCTTAAAACATGGATGTATTTGGTCTGGTTATCACAATACTATTTTACTTTTCAATAAATCAGTCTCTACTGTCTATGGATAACATATCAATAGAATCAAAATGAATGTATTTTAGAACAGCAGTTGCTTCACACATGGATTATGAATAGTGTTTACACCACATATTCTGCATTGGCCATTTCACAGTATGAATCTCACTCCCTCACAACAACCTTTATTTTTTAATCTTTCTAACCTTTTGAAAATCTTGAGCCATATTCAGAGCACTTAACTGGGATTGAGCCTGTTTGACCTCAACATATGCTCCATTCACTGATACAGCAACTTACTTATTTAATGTTCTTGCAATGTGTTATTTGTAACTTACAATTGTACTATGTGAATTTTCTAAAATGAGCTATCATAAATCGGTATTTTTAAGTTCATGCTCTTTTTTTTCTTGCTTAATAACCCATGTATATAACTGGGATGATTTTATTACACTTTTAATTAGTGCCTTTCCTGGAGGGATAAAGACAAGCAACACCATATTTTACTTTTATCCCTTCCCAACTTAAAGCCTTTTTCCAACTACAGAATGTTTTGTGTTTAACCCACTGTTTCTAAGAACTTTTAGGCATTACGGAAAAGCAGATGAACAACACTCACAGTTACACATTTAGACCTAAATTAGTAAATTTTACTTAGTTTTAAAGATTTTTCTTGGACCTCTGTGATCTATGGAATAATTGTCTGGGCCAGATTAATTTAAATAAGAAAAACTTTTCTCATAGTTCATCTCATGAAATCCATTTGAAATATATGGGTGTGTCTGGAACTTAATTAGTTATTTCATGTTTTCTTACATTGTTATCTTGTTATAGATGCCGTGGCTTTGCGGTCCATGGAAAATATCCTAGTATTTGGGAGATGATCATGTGACTTTAATATTTTGCAATGAACTTTTTTTTTTTGTAACTTATATTTTATTAGTTTTCAGCATCAGTATACAGAAAGGTTCGAAAACATATGATCAATAAGTAGATAATAAAAAAAGAAAACAAAACAGAGCAAATCATACAGTGATGGCGGTTCAGGTATCCTTCTAGCTATAGTAGCCATCATACGTAGTAGGTTCTATAACAAAAGTATCAATAAATGGCATCACCATCAGTATGAGCAGTGTTGAAAGGGGGTAGGGTTCTAATTGGGTCCCTGTTGTTCATGGAGTGTTGCAATGAACTTTTAATAATTAATATAGCATAAAAATGCAGGTTTCTGCTAGTTACAAAAGCTTCCGGCTACTTTAATTAGTATATGAGGTTGATTTTTGACTTATCATAGCAAAAGCTCTTTCTGTATGTGTGTAAGGTTGGATAATGGTACAGGTGAAAGATCCGTTATCCTGAAAAACATTATCCAGAAAGCTCCAAACTATGGGAGGTCCATCTCCCATAGACTCCATTTTATCCAAATAATCCAAATTTTTTATAACTATTTATTTATCTTTGTCATGATACAATAGTATCTTATACTTGATCCAAACTAAGATACTGTATAAGAAATCCTTAATGGAAGCAAAACCAGCCTACTGGCTTTATTTAATGTTTAAATGATTTTCTAGTAGACTTAGGGGGTTATTTACTAAGCCCGGAATGCAAAAACCATGAAAAAATTTTGATTTTTTTTTTAAATAAAATTAGGCTTTTAAAAAAAATCACAAATTTTTCGCAATGTATTAAACCCTGAGGCTGGAAAACTTTGAATCTGAAATCCTGGCAACCTGTCGAGGTTGCTTATATGTCAATGGGAGAAGTCTCAATGATTTTATTGATGTGTACTGGGTCTCGTGCCAAACCCCAAAGTTTTCGGGGGTTTTGGGTGAAATCTCAGAAAAAATCTTGAAAATCTGAGTTTTTACTGCAAAGAAATTTTTTAGGAAAAAGTAATAATAAATAAGCGTTAAAAACTGACCGGCTTAGATCAGAGTTTGTAGAAGACAATATTGAGATAAGTTTTGACCTTGATAAATAACCCCCTTAAGGTATGAAGATCCAAATTACAGAAAGACCCAGTATCCAGAAACCCCAGGTCCCGAGCATTCTGAATAATAGGTCCCATACCTGTACATGTTCCTTCAGCTTTCTCTTTGGTAATGCAATTCTTCTAAAGACTTCTTCCTAGAATGTGGGGAATGGAGGGTGGTCCAGGCAGGGCCCTTTTTATAGAATAAGACTCTGAGACAAACTTCTCAGAATATCTGATGCTTTATTTATGAAAGAAAAATAGAATATTGCTGGAATCATTGAGCAACACAAAACAATAATTCAAATGTGTCACAAATAGCTTTCTGATGAGACCTTGTAAGTCTCAGCCTTTTACAGATGGCAACATATCTTCAGTTAGATGCAAATGACACTCATTTTACAAGTTTCTGGGTACTTGTTGTTACAGCTGTGCAAAAAAAGCACATGAGGAGTTGCCTTGTCAGCGCTATTATCATGTCAGACCCCTGTGATTTTGTAAGATGGCTAATTGGCCTTAGTATATTGGTTTTATCTCCCTCATAACCTACCTTAGTTTGTCATTATAGGGCACATGGGGGAGGGGGGATTTAATGTGTGTATACAGAGCTTACCCATCACAACCTTGTATCTGGCTGGCTGCACCTCTCTCAAACACACACACAATAATGTCTGCTTCTGGAGCCATGTAGATAAGAAGATGGTGCATGCTACTCTAGAAAAGGCTTCCATGCTCCCTTTCACCAGAAGAGTCAAACATCCTGCCAAAAGGTATATGTATTGGCATATGTATTTGAGATCATTGTAATAATACCCACACAATTTAATCTCATTTATAGGAACTAAGAGAGTTGTACTACTAAGCAATAATGCTAGAAATGGGAAATGGCAGCACTTTTTGAAATGTTTGGGTGAAAAAAACACTTTTGAAACGTCTTTCAAGCACATTTGTGGCTTTTGGCAAATTGCTGAATTTGGTAGACTCTGTAACAAGCCAAATTGTTTCATTTATCTTCATTTTATCCTCTATCTCCGAGCTTAGGACAGCTAAACATTCTTAGGCTATGTCCAAATATCCATACCTTAATTAATAATGAGCGTACATATATTTTGTAATTCTCCGATCATGCTTAGCACTTTAGAACTATCTTCTTTTCTAAAAATAGTTGATCTAGATTTCCATAGTAGTATATTTACAGTAGTGTTTAATAACAACAGATTTGTGTTCACTGATTTAATGGTGGTTGGTGTTATTAAACATTTATCAACTGTCAACACTTTTCTTTAAACATGCTAAACAAATCGCAATACATTTCAATACTAGAATGCAAGATTATTATGTATTACAGCATATTATCCAACTAGTATTACGAATCAGGAGAACAGTGGGGAAGCTAGAGACTGATCCCCATGTTTTTTTTTTTTTATGTAAGGACAGAGCCAGGTGAATAGAACAGGTGGACAGACTGAACAGTCAAGTTGGGGACTTTCCAACAGGCAGTCCTGATGTCTCTTTCTAAATTAATATCCAACTGTAAATCAAAGAGAATGAAGAAATGATCAATGCTGCATTTTCCATTCACATCAATAAGTATACAGATTGGTTACGAAATAAAAAGTTTGGAACATGCATTGGCTCATTTGAAAAATACATACCCTCTCTTTGTAAAGTAATGTAATAATTAGGCTTCGAGTTCACACACAAGCAGACACCCTCCCCAGTTAGTACATTCTACTTACAATTAGTGATGGGTGAATTTATCCCATTTCGCTTTGCCGGAAAATTCGAGAATTTCCGGCAAAATTCAAGAAACGGCGAAAAATGTGCTAAAATTAGTGGAAACTGAAAGTGCACAAACAATTTGTGAAATTTGGGTGTTTTCATGAAATATTTGCGAAATTCTGACATTTTCACTAAACATTTGTGAAATTCTGAAGTTTTCACGCAAAATCGAGTAATTCGAACCTTTTCACCGGCGAATTTTCACTGGCGAATTTTCGCGAGAGATTCGTGAATTTATTCGCAGGTGGCAAAACACGGGAATTCGCCGCAAATTTATGCCTGGCGAATTTATTCGCCCATCACTACTTACAGTACTATGGATGGACAAACTGGAATGAGTAAAACATCAACAGTACCAGTAACTCATGTTTCATCCTTTATTAATACTCATTCTGGCTTATGACATATTTGACCAATCGTAAGAGCCCATTACAACCTGAAAGCTAGGAGAACATTCCTATTAATAGTAATGCCTTATGCATGACTATTGTCATAGTCAGCCATTGACCCAATGGGTTTAGTGGTCTTTAATTTGTGAGGTATAATTGGCGAGTATGTGAGGTCTGGTAAAAAAAAAGTCCAGCATTTGGCAGCGCTGGTATCATAGAAATCAGAGGTAGCTTAAATATTCCCCGATTTTGAATTTGAGATTTATCAATTGAAAAAATCTCAGAAATTGAAATGAACATTATTGACAGCTAAAACCTGGCAAGTAGTGTGAGATGTGTTGTACATTGTATTTTCTAATTTTTTAAGTATTTTAAAATACATTTGTAAAAATATATCTAATGTTACAAGTTTCACGGTCAATAAATGCAGTTGAGGTTTAGTAACTGAGAAAAAAATCATGATGACAAGTATTTTTTTAATCAAAACTGAAATAAAAAATTAATAAATCTGCTATTAAGCAGCATATTTATAACAACAACTTGACCCGCAAGAACTCAATAGTGTTAAATTGAGGAAAAACTCAATCACAAAGAAAATTGAATTATTTTCATAAGTTTTTCCATAACTGACCATTTTAAAAAGTTGAAAAATGAAATAACATGAATGTTTATAATGCACATCTCATTGACTTATAAAGAAGTTCAGCAGTTTCAGCTGACATATTTTTCATTACACATTGAGATTGCTTTTTTCATTTAGAAAAATATAATTTTCTGTTACCGTTGGCGTCGTAATGCTTATATTGTAGAACACTGAAAGGTTACAGGTTCTTTGTAGACTCACCAACTGTTGCCCACCAATCTTGAAAAAAATATGATAATATGTGGGGGTAGAAAAACAAGAAGACAGAATAAAACTTGCTGGCTTATAGCACTTTCATTAAGAATGTGATTTCTTTTCTTTTTTTTGGACTGAGTTTCATAGGAAACTAGATATATTCTTATCAGCAGTTTTATGCAGAGTTAGTATAATGAGAGTGTATCATGTTCAGATGTATTTCTCTGTACTGCAACACTTTGCACATTGCGGTTGCTAACAGAGTAAAAGATGTACTGTTGTTTAATTATCATTTCACCATAAGGTTAGTATTTTCATTTGGATTTTACTTCGCTGAAACAGATGGTTTATCTTCACTGGAAGGTCTTCTAGTAGGATAAATTAGAGTTTCTTCACTTCTTAATTTTCCTACATATAACCTTTCTTTGCACTCTAGAATCTTGCAAAGTTTTATACCCTCTGTTTTGACATCTTTGATGTAGACATGCTTTTCCCTCAGCCAACATGATCACCCAAATGCTTCATCTTGAGAGTGTTCCCTGTCCTCTCTGGATCATTAGATGTTCTACACGCACACTGTATAATTGAAATCACTTCCAGCAACATTTTAATATGTTTCCTTCTGTATATTGTCTGCTTTGATATTTAAGAAGCCTGCAAATAAGAATGTACATATGCTACATTTCGCAAAAAAAGATGTAACTTTCTCTAATATTGCTGCAGAAAAAATATAATATGCTTGTTATTTTAATACTTGCCATTCTTTTCTGATCCTCTCTAACCCTGAAATTTGAAATGATAGGCAGAAGAGGCACATGACTAGGGCGCAATGGTTGGGGGGCACTGGGCAGGTACCTCTTCTAACTTGGCCTGGCAATGGTTTCCAATATACCTTGTGATTTTGTACATGTCCCTGGCAGAGGGGCAGTACTATGTGTACTATAAAGCAAAGAAAGACAGAAAAAACTGAATCACTCAAATTGAGCATTTTCAAGTTAAAGCCTCTGAAAAAGACTCAAGCATTGTGAAGGCTATTAACATCTTCAAATGGTTTAAGGGACCTCTGGCTTCGACTTCTACATGACCTCTCAAGGTTTTAGATGGTGTATTTTCAGGGTCAAGCTGTTTCCAGGGTCGGGGTATAATAAAACTCAAAAAATTCAAATGTAAAAAGAAATAGAAATAGAGAAATCTATTTTTAACTCAAAAATAACCTTGAAAACTAGAATGTTTCATGGAAAACACAACTCGACCCTTAATAAATCTGCCCCAAGTGTATACTGTAAACCACGAAAAACTTTAATGCAACAATTCACCCAGTAAAAGCAGTTGAGGTCCTATAAAATCAATGACAGTTGTGCTGATCCAATTGGACCTTTTTTTAGCAGTTCAGACTTTGAGGTTTTCAGACTTTTTTTTTGATAGTAATTGTCCAAAAAACTAAATGTTTTGAGGTTTTAAAGGTTTTTATATTTTTAGAGCATCATTCAGCATTTTGGAAATTGGGGAGCAGCACAAACATGAAAAAAGTTTGAGGGGTGCCAAATAAGGTCTGTGATTGGTTATTTTGTAGCCCCTATGTGCACTGGTAGTCTAAGGGAGACTCTGTTTGGCAGGATATCTGGTTAAATGCAACTAAAACTTGCCTCCAAGCCAGGAATTAAAAAAATAAGCACTTTGAGGCCACTGGGAGAAACAGCGAAGGAGATAAGGTGTAAAATGTTGCTCATGAGTCACTGGTTGGGGATCAATGTTATAGAATATACACAAACGCAAGTGCAATTGCTTCAGTTTTAAGCATTGGGTGCACTTGTGTCAGGGGTAGTGATAGTCAGCCATGGATTTAATGTATTTGTACAAAAAAAGTCGCAATAAGAAAAAACGCCCATTGACTTTAATGCATTTGGACAAAGAAGTTGCAGAGACAAAAAAAAGTTGCCATAAGGATAAACTCACATTGACTTTCATGCATTTGGAGAGAGAAAAATTGTTGCACACGTATAAAATTGTTGCTCATATAAAAATGTTGACGCCCATTGACTTAAATGTGTTTTGTGAATTTTTCTGCGTTTAGTGAATTTTTCTGCGTTTAGTGAATTTTTCTGTGTTTGGTGAATTTTTCTGCATTTTGTAAATTTTTTTGCAGTTTCGCAAATTTTTTTTGGAGAAACCGGATCACCGTACCAGAGGCCACCCCTATAGACTTGAAGAAAAGAACTCATTTGAAGCAACGTAGGGGGTTCTTCACAGTGAGGACAGTGAGGTTGTGGAATGCACTGCCGGGTGATGTTGTGATGCTGATTCAGTTAATGCCTTTAAGAATGGCTTGGATGATTTTTTGGACAGACAGAATATCAAAGGCTATTGTGATACTAAACCTCTATAGTTAGTATAGGTATGGGTATATAGAATTTATGTGAAAGTAGGGAGGGGTGTGTGTATGGATGCTGGGTTTTCATTTGGTGGGTTGGACTTGATGGACTTTGTCATTTTTCAACCCGATTTAACTAACTATATAACTAACTAACTATGTAACGGGACAGATTAGCTCATTACTAGTCAGTGGCAACTTGGAGCTTAGCCCTAATTACGTTGGAATAAAAAACTGTGATTTCTGTCCTAAATTTTGCACACATCACTTGCATATGTGTAAATGAACCTTTTTATTGATGTCCCAAGTTTAGTTCTGTAAATGTGAATCTGTATAAACTCTAAAAATGAGTTAATAATAAAAAATGCTATTATTTTCACAACAAATTCATCTTACATAGCAAACACAGTAATTAACCTTTACTTGAGACTCATTCACATATAGATTAACAGATTCTTAGAGGAATGTCTATCCAGCCAAAATGCCAGGCTATTACCCCCAAAACATCCTTTTTGACTACTGTGTATTTTATATTTGCCTGTATAACTGGTAGCTGTCGTGATCATTTTTACATGGGTTTTTTTCTGTGCACATAATGCTGAGTGCCCTATTTACCAACTGCACAAATGACTTGCAAGTGCTTTAACACATCCACTTACATGCTGTCTGTTTGCAATTACCACAAATGGTTGGGAGAAAAAAAAACATTTATGTGCTTACAAAATTCAGAGAATCTGGAGATACATTGTGTTATTTTTAGCACAATACAACACCATTTTAATTGGGATCATTTTAGCCTAATAACAAATGGCTCTGCAAGCCAAAGGGTAGCAGCTTCTTTGTATTCAGCCATTTTAGGACTTCGGTAGTGATTTTGCTTCCTGAATTACAGGGATAGAACAATATCACCTTCATTTACAAAACCAAGACCAGGTAATTATAGACAATCAAGAGCTTTTTGCAGGTAATGATAAGCAATTGTTGTCTGTTTTTAAATGCCGCAATTTCTTTTTACTTTGCTCATTGGCTTTTCTTTGGATGCACATCACCTTCACTTTTTTTGTGGTAGTTATTTTGTCTAGGGAATCTTATGCACATTTATCATTAAAAGCTGAAGCATCCACGTTTCTCCTTAAAATTGGTGTCCTTAACTTACAATGCAGGCCAATGTGCTGATATCTCAGCTAACCCTAATTTGGTGTATTTCTATAAATTCCCTCTTTAAAGAGGATTGTTTGAAAGGAGTTCATTTCGCGAACTTCGAACACCCGCTAAAATCGTTCGATTCGAACGATTGAAGGATTTTAATCGTTCGATCGAACGATTTTCATTCGAATCGAACGATCGAAGCATTCGATCAAATGCTTTTCATTCGATCGAATGCTTACAATCGTTCGAACGAATGGAAATCGTTCGATTTTTAGCGGTCGAAGCAATTCGAATGGTCGAATGGTCGAACGATTTGTATTCGAATCGAACGCGAACGCAAAATGCGAACGTCGCGCGACGTTCGCGAACATTCGCGGACGCGAACGGTCGAAGTTCGCGCGAACAAGTTCGCCGGTGAACAGTTCGCTACATCCCTAGCTGTCAGAACCCTGGAATTGCTGACATGTTGTGTGGTGGAAACTCCAAGGTTCCTCGGCATCAATAGGTGCATGATTCATCAGATTAGAACCAGTGGGGTATTTTTTTCTGGCATAAAAGGCCTTATTCATGAATTCTGCAGTGACAAGTGGGAGAGCGCTTAGGACTAAGCCTGTGCTTTGCAACTACCTACTTTCCACTGCCCTGGAACATGAAACCAACAATAATATGATGTTACAACCAATATATATATATATATATATATATATATATATATATATATATATATATATATATATATATATATATATATATATATATATATATATATCGCACAAAAGAACCGCACACACAGGACTAGTCACTTCCTGATGACGGCTCGAGTTTAGGAGCCGAAACGTCGTAATAAAGCCAACAATTTTTGTTTTTCACTATAAAGTCCTGTGTGTGCGGTTCTTTTGTGCGCTACAGATTACTGTTTACAACCAGCACCCAGGCATTACCATTGAGTGACGGGTGCACCAGTTCTGAACTTTATATATATATATATATATATATATATATATATATATATATATATATATATATATATCATGAGCAAGCCACTACAAGATAGCTGAAATGGGACAGGAATTACTCTATGGAAGTTGCAAATGATGCATGTACAGTACCTTCCTGATACAGAGCAGGATTTACAGTATTTGAAAATTAAGTTCAAGTTCAGGAGAGCAGCATGTGCTCATTTGCAATGTTTAGTATGCTATCTATATTGAACAATTATTCCTTTATATAAATGTAGGGGACTGGTAAATTGGTCTCCCAATATTATTTAGCAGGCAGTTCCCTAATGTTATAGACACATAACTGGGTCCTAAAATTCAGTTAGGAGGGGGAACTGTTTCCTATTCCTGCTTTAAGCTATGCCTCTTGGTGTTCACCATAGTGACCAATAGATGGCACTGTGGCAAAGTATAAAACCCTTGTGAGCCATGCGCTCAGGGTCCATCTTGTGCTGGCTCTGGCCTGAGCAGGCAGGCAGAGTTCAAGTGGAACCTAGACAGGTCAGGTTTAGCAAGGATAGGCTACTCACCCTTGTAGGTCACTCTAGGAGTGACAGATTGAGCAGCTTGAGGCTCCTCCGAGGATGGTGAGTGAGATTAAGATCTCGGGTAATAATTGCCCAGAGTAGGGACTAAGTGTGCAGACCTAGGGTAGAGTTCCCCTCAGGTTCTACTTAGGGAAAAGGCTCAAAGCTGGGTGTACCTCCTCAAGGCTGCATACATTGTCCTCATTCACAAGGGGAACAATACTGACCAAAGGTGCTGTGAGTAAATACCTATTAACTGTTGAGATATGATTCTGTCTGCTTTTTTGAATGTACGTTCCATTTAGGATTGTATATGCTCAATAAACGTGTTCATTGGTTAAGTTATAAGAACCACTGGCACCCAATTATTTGCACCCTGAGTACAGTTACAGTTGCACTACACACTGCCTCCACATCTTTGCGAGGGCTTACTCCCTAAGATTTAAGGTCTCATCTGGAGCACAATATTGGGAGTGAAGCTTATAGTCAGAGGAAGGTGCACTCATTTTACTATAGCGCTACATAATCTTCGCTATTAAATTTCTATGTTTATTTAATATTCCATTTATTTGGGGCCAGATCATATTAAAAGAAGTCTGTGGAACCATTGAGCAGGATAAGGTCCTACAAATTATTTAGAAGGTTTACATTTGGCCCATAGGTCTCCAGCCTTGAAACAGGTTGTTTATTATGGGCGATAATTGCCTTCACGAAACACTGGCATTGCCTGAAGACAAAAAAAGACCAAACTTTCCATAGCAGCAGTTGCTGAGGGGGATGATTTCAGTCTAGGGGGCAAATTTACTAAAGGGTGAAGTGGCTAACGCTGGCGAATTCGCCATAACTTCATGGATTTACGGTCGCCGGCGTAATTTCGCTAGCGAAGGAGATAGACTCTGGGGCAACGTTGCAAATTTCCGCTCTGGCGAAAGAGCGTTACTATGCAAATTTCACTTTGTTTTTGATTTTACTGACCGTTACCTCTATCCCCAGACTTGCCTTTGTCACCTCAGACCAGGCGAAGTGCAGAGGAGTAGATAGGACTTACTTGAAATTTTGTTCCCAAAAAACGCTGGCGTCTTTTCCTTTTTTCATGGTGATAGGCTGTAAAAGATCGTAAATTTCTTTTAGGGTACCCGGCTTCCCCCCTACATTTCCTAACATATAGCACATAAACTATACACTGGGCACATGTGTAGGGCAATATAACAACTTTTTTTTATTTCATGACGGCTCCCTGTGCTTGTGTAGTGTAATGTATTTGCTGTAACCTATACGTCCATTGAAATTTAACTTCCCACCATATGCAAATTAGCCAATGCTAGCGCAATTTTGCTTTGCTTGCCGAATTAACGCTAGCGCAACTTCGCAACTGTTTGGCACCGGTGACAAAACTTTGCAACTTAGTGAATTAGCTTTGCCTGAGCAAAGTTTAGCCCAGCAAAGTGTGGTGATGGCGGCGAAGCCGTCGCTGGCGACTTTTCGCCAGTTAGTGAATTTGCCACAAGCAATATCAGTGATGTATTCTTAAATCAAAAGTGTTGATCTCTTCAGGACTGGAGGTCCACTTAATGCAAGAAAAGCATTCAGTTAATATCCTGTCTGTTGGGTGTGTAACGGCCTCCTATATTTTGTTCAGATCATTATTTGATCCCAGTTGTAATATCAGTAAGTCAGTATTACATGGTAATTGCCTCATGGGCAGATTAAATCCAAGGACATTTTCCTTTAGACTTCTGTTGAGTTTTCATGAGATAAACCATGACATATGTATTACTTTCTGGCCTATAGGGCCACATATCTCATGAAAACACAATCAAAGTCTAAGGGAAAACTGAGAATTGAACTTGCAGACTCATTATAATCAAATAGAGTCAAATTCTATTGGCCTTATGTTGAATAGCTGCAAGATGACTGCTATAATCTTGTAAGGAACTACATTCTTCTATATGTAAGTCTGGGCTGCCTAATTTAAAAAAACTAGGGGGTGCAAAGGCAAAACTTTGTGGTAGGTTTACCGTCCCTATATGATAAACCAGCCCAAAATGTTGGCAAATTTGTTTTTTTTTTCCAGGTTTTAGTTCAGTTTCAGTTTCAAATACATGCATAATATAGATATACTATAATTAATTTAATCATTCATTCATTTTATTAATATGATCCTGTGTGTTTGCAGCATTTATATTACATTTGTTATTTTAAAATTTGCAATGCAGTAAAGCAAAAATCCAAATGCTGGAAAAAAAAAAAGACAAATCTGACAACGCTAACAATCACAATCAACACCCAATCCCGCTTCATAGAACAAACAACATTTTGATTGCTTTCACAGTCAATGAAACAGTATAATTTGGCAGACAAAATGGATACTCTGCAATTCATTTATCTAGATTTAGTCTGTTATAATACCATAAAAGATCAAGGAGTTCATATTGGTTACTGATGTGATAATGAGATAATCAGGGTTTAATGAAAATCAACAGTTATTAGCTAATCAGTTTAGCTTAGTGCCTTTTGCTCTGTTATTGTAGGCAAGGAATAATTAAACAGCACTTAAGGTATGAAAAAATGCTAGTTAGAAATTGATGCGAGCACGAAACTCTCCAAATGGCCTCCATTAAATGGTCTTTTGTTTGTTTCTATGGCAACACGCTTTAGTAACTTTCACATTCCCCACTCTAGTAAAACAAGGGGCAGAATGCTTTTAAGATGGTTCTGTATAATCCCCTATAAGCAGATCTATAAATTCTACAGATGAACAGAACACTAAACATTCCTCCATGAATATTCATAATGTGAGTTGTTTTTTGTTGCCTGCCTAGTCAGCAGTCACAAAACACATGGTGTGTGTTGGCAGCATCTTGCCTAGGTAGAGGGCTGTGGACTGAGGCAATGGCAGGAACCAGGACCTGTGAGGCTGACTGACATTTCCATCTGTAGATAAGGCTGGTAATTAACAGGAAGGAGTGTGCCTGCAGCATTGCACCATCTGCTAGGGAAACGGCTCAATAAGAAAGGAGTTGGATAGTATCTCAGTGGTGGCTCGATCTGGTTCTGACATGAGGCTGGGCATCTGTTAGCTGAGGAGATAGGCTATTAGGAAATTCAGCTGGGAATGAACAACATGCAAAGAGCACTCTGACCTAGACCATAAAAGCAGCTCTTCAAAAAATGGTATCTTTTTATCTTACTTACGCCAGCCTTGTGAAAATGATCTGCTGAGGGACCATTACGGGGCCATTTGAAGTGGCACAATAGTTTGGAAACTGCAGTGTTATTTCAGTGTGAGCATTCTCCAAATCTGGATACAGCTGTCATGGCCAGACAATGCAGTGCCTCATCTGAGAGGGACGGTACGACGTGAAATCTTTCTGACTGTTTATGTTTGACAGCAGAGAGCAAACAGCGGTGGCTGAATAAGAAGCAACCTGGCATCGGCCACACGATGCTCAGACCCAACATTCGTACCAGCAGAAAGCTTCGTAGAACAGCCGTAACATGGGGGACTTCAGCACAAAATAGAATATTCACTTTGCAGAGACATTAAAGGAAAATGGTGACCAAAATTTAAAAAGAGAGGGTAAAATTTAGAAAAAAAGGCTGTTTTTGTAAAACATTATTTACTAAAATTTTGAAAACTCTAAAGTTATTTTTGTGGCTTGCACTGGAAATTCATGAAAATGAACAGATGGAGGCCTATTTATTAAAGGTTGAATTTTAGTGGTTTTAGAGGTTTTTGAAACCACGACTAAACTCACTTTCTGTAAAAACTATTTATAAAAAAAATACGAACTATTACTTCAATGTAAGTTATACATTCTGTGTAATATGTCATTGTATTAATCTTCTTATTCTGCATACTATTTGTTATCATATTGATTTTTATGGTTTATTGCGAAAACCAAATAAAATATTTCAAACCAGAAAAAAAAACAAAAAAACAAAAATACGAACTGAAAAAAGCACGAATGGGAAAAGTCACAGAAAAGTTTCAAAAACTGCAACTTTTTTGTGTTGTTGCACAAAAGCCAGCGTCAAAAATATCCAAAACCTCTAAAACCTCTAAAAACACAAATCAAAAAAAGATCTTCCAGTTTTTCTAAGGGACATCTGCCACTGACTTGTACATGTTTTCAACAGGTTTTAGCTGGAGTATTTTTCGTATTTGAAATTGTTGCCATTTTATAGCAATATAGATCTCAAAAAAAAAATCACACTTTTTTTCCCCACAACTTTTTCAGATTTTTGTCATCAAAAATTCTTTTCTGAAAAATTTGTAGATCCCATAAGCTGCAATTACGTTTTTACTACAAAATAAGTTTTCTCATTGACTTAAATCTGGACAAATATGATGGTAATTTTAAGGCTTATGGTACACCACTGCCACATTTCCACTGGTGGGTAAGCCCTGCCATTGAAGTACAGTAAACTGGTTACACCTGATTTAAATTTTCTTTCTGTTACATTCAGTATCCCAAAACCTAGAACAGATGCCAAGGTTCCAGTCATAATTCACGTTTCTGCCTATAACAGCAGCCTTTCGCATCGGGAGGAGCCCTTCACTACACGGATGCCACCAGGACTTAAAGTGAGAGAACCAAGGTGAGAATTCTGGGCAGGCTAGGGAACGGGAACGTTTCACAGGAATAAGAGGGTTATAGCAAAGTGCAGTCGAGGAAACAGGCTAGGGTCAATAGCCAGTCAGACAGTGCAGTACAGAATCAGGATCCGGAAGAGAAGTAGTCAGTAAACAGGCAATTGTCGGTTCACGGAAGAAGACAGGAATGGCGAAGGACAGGCAAAAGTCTAGGAAGAGTAAATCAAACCAGAATTGCACCTAGGACGACGAGAATTAGGCCGTGGCATCTTAAAATATTTGAATTTTGCACCATGTGTGACAATGTCACTCTAATAAAATAAGAAGATTCTCACATATGGACACACGTACCAAAACCTGGAAAAACTCGCACAGGAGCAAGTGCACCACTTCAAGGAAGATGCAGGCGTTCCCGCATGTTGCAGGGTTGGTGTCTCCTCCACCCCACTAGACCACCAGGTATACTTACAGTTTCTCTTTTAAAGGTCAAAAAACAGAACTGACAATTATTTCAATAATTAGAGTGACTTTTACACCATAGCTGAAAAAACTCACCTGAGCGAGCGTATTTTAACCAAGGAGAGTAGGATAGTGTTGGGAAAGGGAAGCTCAGGTAGATCTTCACTTAATAAGAGGAGGAATGAAATATTAAGAATCACTGGTGGCCAAGTGAGTGAAATATCATTGGAATGTTCTTCACTACTGCCTACACATGGAATCAAGAAGAGGCTGCTAAAAATCAGAGTCTCATGTTGGGGGAATATACTTTTGGAACAGATTTTTTTTTCAGGCTTATTATCACTTAATAAGTTAAAACTTTCATTTAATGAATGTTAAAAGTTAACGAACAGTACTCAAACAGAATGCGTGCCATGAAAACACTATTGAGTGAATGAGCTCCCCTCCATGCTAGCCATCCCAGTGCAGCTGCACTGGAGAATGCAAGTAGAATCAAAGCAGGCCTCGCTCATGACCTTACCTCCGAGGACCTGGAGGAGGTACCATTTAAACACTACAAAATAAGGGAATAGTGACCAATTCCAACTGCTAATGCAACTGAGACAAGACCATAAACTCCACATGCTGTTAAACTTTTAAATTACCCTGCCTCACCACCAAATTACTGGTCAGGGAACAGGATACTACTCCAACCGGCTGCTAATAAAGACTGAGGGTTTTTCCTTCCTGCTATGTGCTTCCTTTTCCTTATTGCTGACCACTCCCCCTCCCTTTACTACTCCCAATCTCTTAACCCTTCCATCTTGGGCTTTCCTAGCAAGGTCAAAGCTCATCTACCTCCATTATGTCACGTCCAGGAAGGCCTATTATGTACTAGACTACTGGATACACAAGGGTAGAGAACCATGCAAATAAGTACTCAAAGATAAAATATCCCAAGAGAAGAGTAGATATACAAGAGCAGATCTACAAAACAAGCTGTACTGTAAAAAGAGCATCTGCGTTTGTTTCCAAAAGTATATGTAATGCTTACAGCGGGGAACCGCTGTCACTGAGGGTAGCCACTAACTGGGAAGTGGGTATGGCGGAAACCCAGGGGTATACCCATAGACAATTGGAGACGACATAGTGATACTGTTGAGGTTTAATGGCAATAGAAGATAGTAACAGGAACAGGTAAAAATCAATAAACAGGATCAGGCAAAGGTTGTTACCAGGAAATCCAGGAGGGTCAGGAACAAGGAACGCTGGAACAAGGAACAAGGTACTCATGAACAAGGTACTCATGAACAAGGTACTCAGGAACAAGGTACTAATGAAATAGGTCAGCAGGTCATGCAGGGGTACAGGAACACACTGAGGGTCATTTATCAACACTGGGCAAATGTGCCCATGGGCAGTAAACCATAGCAACCAATCAGATTGTTACTTTCATTGTTCTACTTGCAGCTGTCTTTAAAAATCTAATCACTGATTGGTTGCTATAGGTAACTGCCCATGGGCAAATTTGCCCAGTGTTGATAAATGAGTCCCAATGACTCAGCGCTGAGCAAGACTAAAGGGATGGTAATGAGGAATGGGAAAATCATGAGGGAAACGAGGTGGGTGGAGAACACCAAAACATATAGCATTGGGAACAGAACCACCCCTAAGAGCCTCTGGTGGCTCATGGAGTAGGTGCAGCACACAGGGAATGCACCTGTTAGAGTTCAAGTCCTGGACAGGTCCTAACAGTATATTACTCAAGGCTCAGTGAAGCTCATTTCACTTTTCATTGATGATCTGAAAATGTCTCATTATTCAAAATGTTGATAAAGGCTGGCTAAGGTGAAAATGAACAAGAATGCTTTTGTTAACAAGGCCATAATGTAAATCAGTCAGATTAGTAAATTATGTAAATTATTTTATAATTAAAGAGTTTTTAATTACTGATTCTTCATCATATGCCAGTATAACAATATACAGTACCAACTCTCCTGAAATTCCTCAAATCATTAAAAAATAGATCAGAGTATAAGGTACAAATGTGGACTGAAAAACATGATCATTTTTTACAGATTTTTTGCTTATCAGAATGTGCCAGTAAAGTGTATGTTAAATCTGAGATGTCATCTTGCAGCACCAATTTGGAGAATCTATAGTATGTTGTACCTCAATTCTTCACTCAGAAATGATAAGATATTGATATAGGTTTATGCAGTAACAAAACCAGTTGGTTTCTTATTGGGTTGACTGGCAATGAGACTAATATGTGATAATTTATACTCAACAGAAGACTACTTCTGCCAAAAGCCAAGATACATCAATAAGGGCAGAAGTCAGCTTGTCACTTGCTTATTTTTAATTAGATGTACCATATAAAATGAATATTTCCCCTCATACGCATCTGTTGTGTATGTCTGTGGGTCTATAAGTGTGCTAGGTCTCCACTTGTGCACAGCTCAATTGATATTTCTGGCAGTAGGCCAATTGACAATTAAGTCTCATGAGCAAAAAAAAATCTTCTTTGAACAAAAATGGTAATCATATAACTTGGTGAATTAATTATTAATCGCTGTTTCTTGCCAGAAAGACATCCAGGCCATTACTGAAACCTTCTAATGAAGAGATCATTACTGTTTCCCTAGGTAGGGTATTCCTTCTGATTGCCCTGGGTTGAGCGAGTGAATATTTCTTGCTAGATTAATGAATAATAAGTGATGAGCAAAACATTTCACCATGCACAGATTTGGTGCAAACATCCATGTTTTGTCAGTGGTGAAAATTTTCCTGAAACTGCTTAAAAATTTGCCCAGAGGCTCATTTGCTTTGTGCAACAGAACAAAAATTAAGTGCCGCCAACTGATACATAATTTTATCCTTCATCTCTCCTTCCACATCAACCAAAGGGATCTGAGCTACCACTGCCTATATAAGGACATAAGTATTTTGTTTATTCATTTTAATGTGGGATACAAAGCAAATTTATTATTAGTTGTTAGTTATAGTGTTGTAATAGATACCATTACAAGTTGACCAGAGGTAACGTCAAAAATCACAGAAGTTTTTAAGAAATTGACAACGTGGGAATCTTTTTTCCTATTGAAAAAGCAGTGGTAGCCTAGTGAATAGGAGGTTCTCCAACAATTTATGGCATGTGTGTAGCAGCATATTAAGTGGAAAATGCATGTGATTTAGCCCTCCCAAAGCAGAAACAAGGTGCCACGACAAAAAACACCCACAGACTCAAATGTAGTTTGCTATAAAAATGTCGTGCAACAAAAATTTTTTGGTTGTGCGTCAAAAAAAGATTTGCTCATCTTCTTTAACTAACTAACCTAAAGGACCATCATTCTCGACCAACAATAAACATGGATAGATTCAAATAAAATCTTACATGTAGTTTTTCCTTTCTTTTCTAAATGCATTGGCATCTTTTCTTGTAACTTATTCAACACAGGGCAATAAGGTTTGGGAACAACCTACCAAGCTGTGCCAGAATGAACTGTCAAGAGTTGGTAAGGGACCCGCTCACAAAAATATCTCATTCTTCTCCAGTAACATTCACTCTTTCCATCCTCTTACCAATCTATAATTTATTCTCTCATACATTCCCTTTTCTTCTCAGCTATTTCTTCTTCTTTATTGTGTTCCTCTCTTTTAATGTCCTACTGTTTTCCATCTTAACAGATTTCTAGTCTTTCCTCCTTTTGTGGCTCCATGCTGTTCTTTCCTAGGGATGTAGCGAACTGCCGATTTGGTGTTCGCGAACGCCGTTCGCGAACACCGGCAAAAAATGCGAACGTTCGCGGACAGTTCGCGAACTTCGAACACCCGCTAAAATCGTTCGATTCGAACGATCGAAGGATTTTAATCATTCGATCGAAGGATTTTCATTCGAATCGAACGATCGAAGCCATTCGATCGAATGCTTTTCATTCGATCGAATGCTTACAATCGTTCGAACGAATGGAAATCGTTCGATTTTTAGCGGTCGAAGGAATTCGAATGGTCGAATGGTCGAACGACTTGTATTCGAATCGAACGCAAACTCAAAATGCGAACGTTCCCAAACGTTCGCGAACATTCGGCGGACGCGAACGGTCGAAGTTCGCGCGAACTAGTTTGCAGCAGAACAGTTCGCAGCAGAACAGTTCGCTACATCCCTATTCTTTCCCCTTTTTTTCTCCTTCATTCCTATTTTTAATTTTAATTGGTTGTCTCATATTTTTATCCATTTCCTCTAAAAATGTCTCTTTTTTCACATATTTTGTTTTTTCTCCCCTGTAATCCCTCTCCCTTTTTTTACCTTTTCTACTTTGATTGCGTTCTTTTCTTATACCTAACTTTCAGCATTTCTCCTTCCCTTTGCTCAAGTTTAAGGTCTCCCCTTTTGAATTTGCCTCACACATTTTTTCATTGTTCTCTTTTCCTCAATTTCCTGATTCTTGTGAAGTGAAAATTCAAATTTCAAGCTATTTTTGTGTCCAAATTCGATTCAAATTTGAAAGAAAATTGGAAATTCGAATATTGAAATTTATCATGTACTGTCTCTTTAAAACTCTTCGACCATTCAACATCTAAAACCTGCTGAATTGCTGTTTAAGCCTATGGTGGACCTCCTAGAACCTACAGTATATAGAGTCAATTGGTGGACTTTGAAAAATCTATGTTTTTTTTTTTTTTAAACACTTCGAATCGAATTCTATTAAATTCGATCTCATGGTTTGGTGTTATCATCATGATATCAGCTAGGTCTAGTTATCCTCCTTGCTTACAGAATAGTATAACTAAAAGCATAAAGCATACATTATAATGGCACCCATTCCTACCTGCTCAGCATTGGCAACTAGGTCTAAAAGTGACTAATGATACAACATTTAAACTCTTCAGCATTTTTGGGGAATACAAACCACAAAATGATCCATGCTTGAGAAGTTCCATTTTCAGAACAGATGCTTTTGTAGGATTTTGTGGTGCAAGTGCTCTTGGGCAGGTGGCAACTACAGGAAACCCCCAACTGATTGTGTGCAAGGGCACCTCTTAGCTTGCAATTGGTATACAATATAGGAGGCATTCCAGAAGAATCTTTCCTGCTGCCCATGTACACCCACAATAAATGCAGTGTTGCCTAATGCAGGAGGGCAAAGAGCTGTGTGGGTTTTGTAAATAAGGACTTAAGCTTTAGTTATCTACATTAATATCTTTATTACTGCTGTTTCTTCTCCTACAGAGCTGACCTCTTTGGTTATAATAACTACCTATGTTTAAGTGTTCATCATTTTTAGGGCTCATGCATACTTCACACTCGATGATGAAGGAAAACCTAGCTGAACATGTTAAACCCAAAATGGAGGTCTTATCATGCCTGCAATGTTATCTCTAAAGAAACACCATTTCTCACAATTTCAATTTTAAAAAATTGCTTTTCTTTTTCAAACTTGCAGTTTGGTGCCATAATGCTTTTTGCATTGCCTATATTACAGACAACAGCCACTACATCATGCCTACTAAATGATACTAAACTCTACATTTAGGGGCACATTTACTTAGCTCGAGTGAAGGAATAGAAGAAAAAAAACTTCAAATTTCGAATGTTTTTTTTGGCTACTTCGACCATTGAATTGGCTACTTCGACCTTCGACTACGACTTTGACTTCGAATCGATCGTTCCGAACTAAAAATCGTTCAACTATTCGACCATTCGATAGTCAAAGTACTGTCTCTTTAAAAAAAACTTCAACCCCCTACTTAAAACCTACCGAGGTGCAATGTTAGCCTATGGGGAAGGTCCCCATAGGCTTCCTAAAAATTTTCTGATGGATTCAAATCCTTCCAATCGGTCGTTTCGAAGGATTTAATCGTTCTATCGAACGATTTTTCCTTCAATCGTACTATCCTAGGAAATGCGGTAAATCTTTCGACTTCGATATTCGAAGTCGAAGGATTTTACTTCAACGGTCGAATATCGAGGGTTAATTAACCCTCAATATTCGACCCTAAGTAAATGTGCCCCCAAGTATAGATATGGGTATATATAATTTATGTGAAAGTATGGAGAGGTGTGTGTATGGATGCTGGGTTTTCATTTGGAGGGGTTGAACTTGATGGACTTTTTTCAACCCAATTTAACTATGTACCTATGTATGCCCAGTCAATATTGCTTAATATTCCTAACATACCTTAGTTCTTCATTGCACAAAATTGTATAAATATTTATGATACTCTTCTTAAAGGTTTAATTTGAGTCCCCTTTACAGCATTACACTCTTGCATATAATTTTAACCATACAGCAAGTATAATTATCCAGAAAGTATTCTATTCTACAGTAAGTAAGTTTTAACCCAAAACTTCAACTGAATTGGATTTGATATTGGGCTATTAATCCACATTTAGTCCCCTAGTGAGGCTAGCCCCAATATTTGGGAAACTCTTCCAGAATGGCTCTCCCTAGCACAACTGTAGAGAAATCCTGACTTCAAAATTATGCACCGCAAATATCCAATAAACTGGGCCATGGAAGGGAACTCATATTCATATCGTTACTTATTATTAGTGTTTTAAGGAGTGACTTAAGGAGATCTGTTTATGTAGGAAACCTCAAGGTCTTCTGCATGACTAAAGTGAGCAAAGGTTCTTTGGGATGGGAAGTAGAGGAGTTTAATTCTCAATGTATTTCCACACAGCATTCAAACTGGCATTCTTTTACTTTACCTTTATTCACTTGTTTTGTGTCTCAGTCCTTAAACCCTTAAAAATAAGTTGGCTGGGGCCAAAGGCCATTTTCATTTTAGGATCCCAGAATAGGTTTGGGGATGTCACAATGATTGCTATTACTTCTGGTCTTCCATTTATATGTACATCATTCTTATCCCTAAGGACATGATTGGCATGTTTAGCTGTATGAACACATCCCACTACTATTCCCATGAATTAATTCCTAGGGGCAGATTTATAAAAATGCGATAAATAGGCTTTTAAAAAAACCGATAGGAATGAATAGAAAGTGGGTGAGTATTTCTTCGGTAAACTCTAATCTCACATTCTGATAGATCTGCCCATTAAGTGTAAAAAGAGCAGAGGAAAAATACAATTTCTGGTGCTGATTGAATAACTTATGCAATTGTACTAGTTATTTTTGGTTCCCATCATTTTCAATAGAATTGGCCAAGTCCATAGTATTTTAAATTGTGTTCTGCTAATTCTATGCCATACATTTTTTTTATCAATAGGTAGACCAGAGCATTTACATCTGGAAGTCACATGTTTTTTTGTTACCCACCTAAGCTTTAAAATGATGCAAATAAGCTTTGGGTCAAATTTCCATGACTCTTTTTATGCCCTTTACAACTAGACAGAAAGAAAAGTGTATTTTACTCAATCATTCCACATTTACCAAAAAAACACTTAAAGCTAAATCTGGACCTATTTTTCTTTTAAGTGTGACATTATGCTTGAAACGAGATTTTATTGCGAGTTCGAAGATCATCCTGTTGAAGCCCAGCATCTTTACCACAGCCGGCTATATTTTATCCTTTGAATGGTAAAGCCACATTTCTACTCTTCCATAGACAAAGACTTATTTTTTTCCATTTGTCATTGCTGAAATGCTAATTATTCATTGGCCTTTGAAAACCTTTTGTTTCAAAATCTTTTGCTCTAAAAAACACAGACAGATATTAATTTTTAGCCATGTGTCTCATAAATGAGGGCCATTCTGCTATACTTAATGACAAGGCTGAGGCAGCAAGATGTCATTTGCCTTTTTTTCTCAGTTTTCAAATTGCTTTCTAAATGAACTACAGCTGTGAGGGCCAGGTGCTGTGATCCCCTTAGAAAGAGCAGGAAATGATGAAATCCAAAAATTCAAAGTGTGATGGATGTCAGCTACCGATCCTGTGTGTGAGGTCACCCTTGTGCACCTGGTGCTATCTTCAGAGCACAATTACTGTACATCTCAGTAGCAAATAAATAGATGCACATGTCTAATGCACATAGGATAATAAAAAAAAGCTCAGTAATTATTCTTTTGTTGCTTTTGCATTGAAAGGATTTTTTTAAATGTTGGTGTCACTTTGCAGCATGTCCTTTTATCTTTTATACAGCTCTTTGGCTATGTTTTCTCTTTAACCTCTTGCAATATATATATATATATATATACAGGTATAGGATCCCTTATCCGGAAACCCGATATCCAGAAAGCTCCGAATTACGGAATGGCTGTCTCCCATAGACTCCATTTTATCCAAATAATCCAAATTTTTAAAAATGATTTCCTTTTTCTCTGTAATAATAAAACAGTAACTTGTACTTGATCCCAACTAAGATATAATTAATCCTTATTGGAAGCAAAAACCAGCCTATTGGGTTTATTTCATGTTTAAATGAATTTCTAGTAGACTTAAGGCATGAAGACCCAAATTACGGAAAGATCCGATATCCGGAAAACCCCAGGTCCCGAGCATTCTGGATAACAGGTCCCATACCTGTATATATATTGTATATAATTCTATGGTTTCATTATACATTTTATAAAAGGGACGAATACGTTTTACCTGCAACTTACTAGCTGCTTACAAAGTAAAACTCCCAAACTTGGCTGCCCTTTTATTAGACACCAGTGGGATCACCTGACTATAGTTGGAGGGGGTGGGAACCATAGACCATAGAATTCTTAATGAATCAAATGAAAATTGAGCATAGGACTGGCCAGATATGGGATGACTTTGACGTAGTTGGCCAGCTTAAATATATTGCAATATATGGACAAACAATCCCTGTTTTGTTTAAAGGGTAAGGCATTTTTCAGTAGCAGTATGCACAAAATGTCTCTGTCTTAAATATATTGATAATGGGTTGAGTGCAGAGGACTCTTGTATGTGTCTATATGTATTTTGTGGTCACAGCCTCATTGCACCCCCGCCTAATGATTTTAAAAACTAGTGGTGAGCACAACTTTCCCTTGTTTGTTATATATATATATATATATATAAAGAGCAAAAAAAGCCAGCACAGCTCGTTTAAAAAGTCTTGTTGCCTGGGTGCTAACAGCAAAATAGTAATGTATATCTGGAAACAGGCGAGCACACACAGGTCTTAATTGAAAAACAAAAGGTGTTTATTAAACAAAAAACTGACGTTTCGGCTACCACTTTGAGAAAGGCTAGAGTGCTAGCCGAAACGTCAGTTTTTTGTTTAATAAACACCTTTTGTTTTTCAATTAAGACCTGTGTGTGCTCGCCTGTTTCCAGATATATATATATATATATATATAAAGTCAATTGTTTGTGTACATGCCATTTATCCTTGAGAAAGGTCCCAGCGTGGACCGAAACGTTGGATATGCATTGTGAATAAAACACATCATTTTTTTTCACCAAGAACTGTGGAGTGCGGGTCCATCCTTTACTATATATATATATATATATATATATATATATATATATATATATATATATATATATATATATATATATATATATAATATGTAAGCTGTATTGGTTTATTATCAAAGATAAGAACATATCATTTTTAGTAAGACCAAAAGATAAAATGTTATATTACTTTTGTTCTTCATATTTGAATGGAAGTGGATGAAATCATCTAGACTTCAGCAAACCAGTAGCAATATTTACAGTATATATGTAGCGCTATAGTAAACTGACTTTGTTTTGGTCAGTTTAAGCTATTTTCAGTGTGGGTTAATACCACAAACGAGGCCCTCTCTCTCAGGGGTAAGCCCTCGCAGCGGGGTGGAGGCAGGGTGTAGAGCAACTGTAACCAGGTGCAATAGCACAATGATGGGCGCCAGTAGTTCTTTAACTCTTAAACAATGAACTGCCTTTATTTAACATAGCACATAGCACATATCAGATATCCACAATGGAGTATAGAACAATCAGACAGCATAAAGGTAGCATATACTCACAGTACCAGTATAGGCTGAATCCCTGCAGGCCAGGGAATACACAGCAGAGAGTGTGGCAGCTTGTGAGGGGTATTGCCCAGTTTTCAGGATCTCTTTCAGTGGCAGTCTAGGGGAATTCCTATCATCCCTAGTCTCAACACTTTAGTCCCTACTCCGTGTCAGTAATACCCTGGGATCTTAATCCCTCTAATATCCTCGGGCGGAGCCTTGAGCTGCTCAACTAAATAACCTCTCTGTCACTCCTAGAGTGATCCATAAAAGAGTATGCTATCTAATTACTAGGGCCTAGGGTCGACATGTACCCATTCCCTTCCAGCCTGCTTGGTTGGGCTAAAGCAATGGACCCAGACCTCATGGTTCCCAAGACCTTTATACTACTGCAGAGTGCCATCTGGTGTACACTGTGAGAACTACAGGGGTTACATAAGCACAAGGTCCCCATAAGGATCCACTTAGGTGTCCATATTACTAGGGATGTGCCTGTCAGTAATGTGTAAGGGTGTCTAAATTTTCACATCCCTACATATATATCCCCAATTGCTGCATACTGCTTTTGCCTTTTTGTCATATACTTCTGAGTGACATAGAAAACAATTCCGAAAACGTTTTTTTTTCATAAAAAACATATTATTAAATGTTCCATCAGCCATACCATAACATATGGATTGGCATGGCATTTTTTTGGACAATAGACCAAAAATGTTAAAATGTAGGTGTTAGAAGACGAGCAAGCAAACTGCAAGAAAGTCAGTATTTAAGAGACTGCCTTTGAGTTTTGTAGACGGGAACCACCATCAGAGACTGTTGTCAAGGGCCCTGTCAAATTGTGGCCTTAGGGAAGTCCTAGATGGGTAGCATAAACCTAAGATAACTTAAATAGGAATTTACATAATTTAAGTAACTTCAAAGCTGAGCGTACCATGAATATTTAGATTATTTTTTGTGATGGGTGAATTTATTCACCAGGCATGGGTTTTCGCAAATGTTTTTGTGAAACTGTGGCAAAAATTCAGCATCAAAAAATATGTGGCGGCAAAAAAAAATGTTGCGTACATAAAAATTGTTGCACATTAACATTATTCAGACACCCATTGACTTTAATGCATTTGGTCACATTAGTTGCGGGTACAAAATTATTCTGACGCTCAGTGGCTTAAATGCATTTCGTGAATTTTTTGTCGGAGCGATAAAGGACAGATTTGCCCATTACTAATTATTTTTCATTTCAAGCAATAAGGGTTTGATAGTTAAATAAACCATTAATGGAGATCATGGGCATGCCTGATGTGTTCCTTTATTAGGACAATATTTTATCTATTGTCTTTGGTCCAAAGCCTAGACTCAGTTGAGCAACATCTGTGAAATTTCAGGTGATCATGCAAAGGCCTTTTTTGAAATCCAATTACAGTATTTCAGTAAGATGTTGATGTTTCTTCTTTGAGCTTTATTATAGTTGAATACTTTTAGGGGCCGATTCACTAAGGGTCGAATATCGAGGGTTAATTAACCCTCGATATTCGACTAGGAACTAAAATCCTTCAACTTCGAATATCGAAGTCGAAGGATTTATCGCAGATAGTTAGATCGAACGATCGAAGGATAATTCCTTCGATCGAATGATTAAATCCTTCGAATCGAACGATTCAAAGGATTTAAATCCAACGATCGAAGGAATATCTTTCGATCAAAAAAAGTTAGCCAAGCCTATGGGGACCTTCCCCATAGGCTAACATTGACTTCGGTAGCTTTTAGATGGCGAACTAGGGGGTCGAAGTTTTTTTTAAAGAGACAGTACTTCGACTATCGAATGGTCAAATAGTCGAACGATTTTTAGTTCGAATCCTTCGATTCGAAGTCGTAGTCATAGTCGAAGGTCGAAGTAGCCCATTCGATGGTCGAAGTAGCCCAAAAAAAACTTCGAATCCTTCACTCGAAGTTAGTGAATCGGTCCCTTAGTCTGCGCCTAGTATTTCAGTTTCTGGATCTCTATTTAAGAGCCTATGGAAAATTTGGTGTTCTGATTTACTGATTGAATCGGTGAGTCCAGTCACTCTTACAACCCCACTTCTAGTTTTAATTTAAGTTGCTCTACATTTGTCTCTCTCTTAGAACATGAAAAGGTGTGGTGTTGGGGAGCACCAACCATCAAACACAGTGTATGGTGTGCAAGGCCAAATAATAACTATATACAAAAAAAAGGAGAGAAATTGAAAGAACTGGCCCTCTCAGTTGCACCTTCCCATATATAACCTCCGAATTAATTAGAAGTATTAAAATTAAAACATAACTTTTAATCAGCATTCAAAAAGGATGTCCAAACAAAAAATGTTTCAAAAGACAGCTGGAAACAGGACGTTGGTTGACCGGGTAAAAGGAGGGTTGTCACGAGTAGTGCTGAGCAACAGTTTAACCAAGTGATTGGTTAATCCTAGTGGGTGTTAGGTATTGATTATGAACCAAATTAGCAAATGGCTACCTTGCCGTACTGGTAACTACCAGTTCTAGTTAGTTAGTTAAAGATTCTAACCCACGGTTCATTCCACCAGTTCCAACCCCTTCACCCTCATAGTACACCACTCGCTCTAAAGTGCCCTTAAGTAGTAAAGCCGTGTTCCTTCGGCACTTAATTTTCTGCAAAGAGCTAAGGTTCTGGCCCACGGATCAGTTGACCACATCCAACCCCTTCACCCTCGTGACGCACCCTCCCGATCCATTTTCCCATTAAAGTCCCTATCAGACGTCCTGCCTAACTGAAAACGAAAAGGTGCGCCTGACGCGCGTTTCACCCGCCAGTTGCGGGCTTTGTCTTGCTATTTTGCCTTCCACCATCCCCTGTATGTATGTCTTTTCACATTTATCATGCTCCTGTTCCGGTCCAGTTTTATAGCTGTTTTCCTTCCCCATTCTACTACCAATGTTTACCCTACTATACTATGCCCTTTCTGTATTTCTAATGGTTTCCCTTTTCCTTAAACCAAATTTTTCTTCATTTGCAATCTTTATTCTCATATAAGCCAAAGTAATAAAAACCACAATATTTGCCTTGGTGTCAAAACATGTGCTCTTTGTCCACTTGTTTCTCTTCTGTTGCATAGACGTGCCACCAACCACACACATTTTATATTTTGCTTCTATTTATTTTATAGTGGGTTGTAGAATAAACGTTTTAGCACATGAACTGTGATAACAATAACCATACTTCACATAGCAAGCCATGTCAGTGCATAATGCTCTATCTTTAAACAGCTGAAATATTATGCTCTACATCGTACTAAGTATAAACACAATTTCTTTGCATTAGAATGGACTATTTGCATTTGAAAAAAGTCTGTTTTCATCTTCAGTACTATGGCTTGCTTGTGTACTCTGCACAGACAATTGTATTTTATTGTGACAACTATATTTTTATTTTATCCTACTCTGCAGACAGATTGGAGCTGCGGGTCACTGATGGATAGAGTTTTCTTCTGAAGCAGACTGTTATTATAGCATAAACTGTTTGCCTAATAGGAGTGAAAGTCACAGATGAATTCACATTTGAAGTGCCAGCAGAGGAGAAATGCTTTGCTTCAGCTGCAACTACAGATCTTTTTTTAAAGTAAAGTGAAGGACATTGGGAATTTTAGTATCCTTACATGTATCGTTTTGAAGGACATCCAAACTTGTTCAAATAATAACAAGTTATAACTCTTGATTTGCAAAACTTTTTACACCTAGATTATAATTTCTATCGTACCTAAATATAGCAATGATGTAAAATATAGAGGTCCCTAGAGGTTCACCAAAAATATTTAATATCACCCCATGCTAAATATATAGAGAACAGAAATGTAAGGAGGTGTTATGAGAGGGTGAAAGTTCTACAGATTCAATCAGTTTTTCGTTAAGGCTTTCATTCAAGGATCAAGCAGGGGAATTGCAGGCTTAAGACAAGGGAGGTCCAGGCATGTATTGAACACGCAAACACAGAAACACCTGCTCTCCACAGACTTCAAGTATGTATATGCCATTTAATATACATTATTTTGACTTGATAGATAGATAGATAGATAGATAGATAGATAGATAGATAGATAGATAGATAAATAGATAGATAGATAGATAGATAGATAGATAGATAGATAGATAGATAGATAGATAGATAGATAGATAGATAGATAGATAGATAGATAGATAGATAGAGAACCTGAATGCTTGTAACCTGGGGTTTTCCAGAAAAGGGATCTTTCAGTAATTTGGATTTAAAATTAATTTGAACATTAAATAGAACCGATAGGCTGGTTTTGCCTCCAATATATTAATTATATCTTAGTTTGAAAGAAGTACAATTTACTATTTTATTATTACAGAGAAAAAGGAATTATATTTTTAAAAAATTGCATAAAAAGTAATATGGGAGATGGCCTTCCAGTAATTGGGAGCTTTCTGGATAATGGGTTTTCAGATAAAAGATCCCATACCTGCAGATGTAGGCTTCTCTTTTTCAAAGAACAGAGGTAAGATACTGTAAATTGCTTTAACCTATTTCATCTTTACAAGCAGTCTAGAATCATGGGATTGGATTAGAATTTGTTCTATATGGTATCTAAGGGAGTTTGTTGGAAGTTAAAGCTACCACATTGAGTACTAATTTTACTGATCTTTTTGCAATAGAACAGCTTTCTGCATAGAAAATTGAACGTATGTGGTCATTAGCAGATGCTACATCAAGCAACCAAAAATATACACATTTAAATTCTTAAGCACAATCTATGAACACAACACAGATGGTTTCCAAGAAACTGTACCTAAATTGATTACAATAAAAATGATCTGCTGCAATTGTTTCTGTCAAAAGGGAGAAGAGAATTTGTCCCAATGTGTCGCTCTGCCCACTCATGCAGAGAACCCAGCTGCTGGGACAGATGTTGCTCCAAGCACTTTATTTTAGGGTCATTAAAAATGGTTACAGGGGTTAGTCATTCACTCTTTTATAAATTGTGCTTACTAGCTGATCTCAACAGACACTAACAGAACTTCTTTGTAGTTGAGGTAAAAAAAAGTTTGGAAGACTTCTTGCCTCTTACAAGGATTTTTTTTAACAACTTTCTTGATATACATTAGGAAAATTTAAGTATTGGGAAAGCAGTATATCTATAATTAAGTTTATCTTTGATTTATTGCTATGTTATCAAAACTGGCATCAAACTTTCAGTGGCCACTCACATTCATATTTATGATATTTTATATTGGTACCTAATGACATGTGGGAGATAAAATAGAATAGAAAGACATATTTACCCATTTTGGATACAGATGAATGTGCACTTTCCAACAAATGTATGGTTTTTTGTGTCTTTATCTCACATAAAATGTGGTGTAAAAGTGGATTTTGCAGTAGCTAAAGGATCAGTCCTAATTCATGATCTTCTTATTGGGGCCTCAGCAGGGCAGATGATTCGATAATTTTAAAAGAAGCTTTATTTTTCCATTTTGTGTGATCCAACACATACTCATGCCTATGAGTATGTGTGGGGTCACACAAAACGCGTTAGGAGGGTTGTTTTGAAAATAAAGCTCTTTTGGACTGAAAACCTTTCAGGGACTCTCTGGAGATTCTTGAGTCCAAGATCTTCTCTACCTCGTATTCCTGTTGGCCATCCACAGTGACAGAAGAAGGAGGTGTTTGCTCAGAAGAGAAGTGATTATCGATGGCTGGTTTCAATAGAGACACATGGAACACATTAGGGATTCGCACCTCATGAGGAAGCTAGAGTCTGACAGCCACAGGATTAACAAGCAGGGAGAATTGAAGATCGATACCCAGGTCTTTACACAAGGAGCGCCAGAACTTGGACGCAAACTGGGAACCTCTATCTGATACAATCTCCGCCAGGAAGCCATGAAAACAGAAGACACATTGAATGAACAACTGAGAGAGTTCAATGACAGAGGGAATAAAGTGTGCCGTCTTTCTAAAGCGGTCAATAACAACCCATATTACAGTATTCCCTATGGAAGGTGGTAGTTCGACAATAAATAAATTAATGAGTTCGAGGACAGGAGGCAATAGGTAGAGGTTGCAATAGACCGCTAGGACGAGAATGACTGGACTTGGAAGAGGCACAAATGGCACAGGCCACCACAAAGTCTTTCACATCCTTCCGGAGAGTAGGCCACCAAAGAAGACGATTAACAAGCTCGAAGGTCTTTTGGACACCAGGATGTCCAGCCTGCATGGAACTGTGGCTTTGCTGAAGGATGGGTATATGGAATTTGGGTGGCATGTATACCATATCTATGGGGGTCTCAGCAGGAGCAGAGGACTAGACCGATAGGATCTGGCTAGCCAGTTGTGGGAACAGGAAAGCAATGATCTTTGTGGGGGGAAACAATTGGTTCTAGATCTTCACTGACGTGACTCTCGGGAACAATGCTTCGGATGGGGCATCTGCCTTCCGATTCCTGGAGCCAGGGCGGTATATAAGAACAAAGTTGAATTATGTGAAGAAGAGTGCCCACAGAGCCTGATGAGGGTTCAGTCTCTTGAGAGTCTGTTTGAATTCCAAATATTTGTGATCAGTGTAAATGTTAACAGGATGTAGTGTTCCTTCCAGGACGTGTCATCACTCCTCAAGTGCGAGTTTAACAGTCAGAAGCTCACCATTCCCGACAGTAATTTTCCCAAGTAATTTTGCTCAGTTGGAGAGAATTTCTTGAAAAATAGGCACAAAGGTGTAGCTTCCCATCTGCGACTTGTCTCTGAGAAAGGATAGCTCCAGCTTCAACGTCAGACACGTGTACTTCAATGAAGAAGGGTTGTAGGAGATCAGGCTGTCGTCTACAGAAGGAGAAACAAATGAGTCTTTCAGGGACTGAAAGGCCTCTAGGGTGAGAGGAGGCCAGGCGTTAGGTTTTCCTCCCTTCAAGCCAAGAGGAGCGATACGGGAGGAAAACCCCTTGATAAATTGTTGGTAGTAATTAGCAAAACCAACAAATCTTTTTATGGCCTTGGTGCTTGTGGGGAGCGAATTTCTTTCACCCGGGGTTTGTGATTTCCAAGTCTTTGGAGAATAATAACATGTCGTCCAAGTACATGACTATGGATTGCCCCAAACGATCTCTGAAGATATCATTCACAAATTCTTGGAAGACGGCAAGGACGTTGCAAAGGCCGAAGGGCATTCCCAGGTACTTGTAATGCCCATCTCTGGTGTTGAAGGCCGTCTTCTATTCATAGCCCGCTTGGATGCAGATAAGGTTGTATGCTCCTCGAAGATCCAACTTAGTGAACATCTTAGCCCCTCTGAGTTGATCGAAGAGTTTAGAGATGAGGGGCAGAGGGTATCAATTTTTAATCGTGAGCTTGTTCAAGCCCCTGTAGTCAATATAGGGACGCAACCTGCCATCCTTCTTCTCTACAAAGAAGAACCCCGCCCCTGCCGGAGAAGATGAAGGTCAAATGAATCCTTGCTGGAGATTATCCTGGATATATTCCTTCATCGCCGAAGTCTAAGCAGGTGATAGAGGGTAGGTACGACCTCTAGGGGCATGGTACCAGGAAGAAGTTCAATGGAACAATCGTAGGGATGATGAGGAGGAAGAGTCTTGGCATCGAAGGTCAGAGGAGAATTCTTCTCCCAAAGGGGTGTTGCCCACTCTAGCGGTTTCCCTTCCAAACGGGACATCATGTACCCCACCTTGGCTACTGCGAGGGTTTAAACTCAAACTGGATCAAGCATTGCATTACGAAACCTCGGCAGGCTTGAGGACCCTTATTGTAGAAGGGTGGTGGAGGGATGCAGGGCCCACCAGCCGTGCCACAGAAGGAGAATTACCAGCCGTGTGAGGATTACCGGTGACCGGAGACACAGAAGGCATACGGGATAGAAGAGTATCAAGTACTTGCCCAATGCGGATCTGCTGAGCTTCACAATCTTCCATGCGGGACGCCAATCCCTGGAGAGCTCTTCCGACCTCAGGCGCAGCTTCCGCAATGGTGTCCATGGCCCGATAATACTGTCAGGGGGCCTATCGGCTCCCAGCGGGAGATGTCCGGACCAAGCTTAGGGCAAAAAGTCCAAGTTTGCAGTATCCAAAAGGGTCCAGCATTATCATAGTCAAGTTCAGGCAAATGTTCAATAAGGCAGGCAGCAAGGATCAGAATCAAGGTCAAAGCAGGAGTCAGGAAACTTAGGAATTTAGGGAAACCAGGAACTCAAGACAGCAATCTCTATTATCGGTCTATTATCATTGAACCCGTGACCTCTGTGTCTTTTTATGTTCAAGTTTCTCGCCAGGTGGGTGATGTCATTGCGCCGGCGACAAGATGCTGGTACAACCATCTTGGGAGCGGTGTTGATGTAGATGGGAGCGCTATCGGCACTCCTGACTAGGGATGTAGCGAACCGCCGAGTATGTGTTCGCGAACGCCGTTCGCGAACACTGGCAAAAAATGCGAACAGTTCGCGAACTGTTCGCGAACTTCGAACATCCGAAAATCGTTCGATTTTGCCGATCGAATGGTCGAATGGTCGAACGATTTTGACGCGAACGCCTATTGGCGAACGTCGCGCAACGTTCGCAAACTTGCGGCGGACGCGAACAGTCGAAGTTCGCGCGAACAGTTCGCTACATCCCTACTCCTGACAGGTAGATTGTGTACTTTCCAAAAATATATGGTGGTTTTTTTTAGGGAATATTGATTTTTTGTGTCTTTTTTGTTTACCCTACATAAAATACAGTAAATATGTTGATTTGCAGTAGCTTCTGAACTTCATGACAATTTGTATGCTCAAGGCTGGCAACATACAGCCAGATCAGCAATTACTACATATTGACTGGTTGTTATGTGTCAGACTCACCAGTATAATCCAGTCGTAGAAGGAGCTGGAGCAGAAGATAATGAACCCACAAGCGCCTCACACAACCGCTACCCACTTGGAGTGGAACAAGGAGCAGGATTGTGGAGAGTAGCCAGTGAGACGATAGCGAAGTACAAGGGATTAAGCGAAGTTGTAGTCAGGAGATCCGAGGTCAGAAGGCAGGCAGCAAGAATCATAAACGGTGAGACAGGCAAGAAGGTCGAGACAGGCGGCAGTAATCAAATCCGAGTTCAGGCAAAGGTCGATAATCAGGAATCCAAACAGTTCAAGACGCTAGGGTTTCAGTTCAAACAACCTAATAACCAGGCAATGCATTACAGACTGGTTTGGGTTTAAATGCAGATAATTTGGCGCCAAACTGGCGTCACTGCGCTGATGTCGCAGAACTGACACCAGCACGTCCATCACAGGCGTTTCCGCCTACGTCCTTGCGCCCGCGACCGTCGCCGGAGGCCCGTCGCCAGCTCCCGCGTCAGATGCCGACGCGCATTAGCGCGCCCGCGCCTGCGCCAGACAGGACGCATGCGTGCGTTCTCACATTGCCCCCCATCAAGGAGCGGCCTCAGGACGCGACCACCAGAAGGCTTACCAGGATAAGTTCCATGGAATTTCTCCAGCAACTCTGAAGCGTGGATGTTAGACGTTGGTTCCCAGGAATTTTCTTCCAGACCATAACCCTACCATCTTACCAGGAACAGGAGCCGCTTGCCTCTTAACCTGGAATCCAGGATCTCCTCAACCTCAAATTCTTCTCGACCGTCGACCACCACAGGTAGCGGAGGAGGAGCCGAACGCCCAGGAAATCGGAACGTCGAAGCCGGTTTCAGAAGAGCAGCGTGGAACACTGGATGGATGTGCCAAGATGCTGGCAATTTAAGCTGGAAAGCCACAGGATTGACTTGACTAATAATTGGAAAGGGACCCAAGAAACGTTGACCCAACTTCCTACTGGGACAAGAAAGTTTAAGGTTAAGAGTTGACAACCAGACACAGTCACCCACCTTGAACTCTGGGTCACCTCTCCGTCTTCGATCGGCGTAGACCTTGAAATTTTGTTGAGCCTTCTTCATGTTTTCCTGAAGTTTTTGAAAATTGTTGGACAAGAAAGCTAATAGATCCTTGACAGCAGGAACTAAAATGTCAGAAACAATGGCAGAGGGAAAAGTTACTGGATGAAGACCGTAGTTTGCGAAGAAAGGGGACTGATTGATTGAAGAATGATGGGCATTTTTATAGGCAAATTCTGCTAGAGGAAGAAGATTCACCCAGTCATCTTGGAGGTATGAAGAATAGCATCTCAGATATTGCTCGAGAGTCTGGTTAGTCCGTTCGGTCTGGCCATTGGACTGAGGGTGGAAGGCAGAGGAAAGGGACACCGAAATTTTAAGTGCCCCACACAACGATTTCCAAAACTGAGATGTAAATTGTGGTCCCCGATCCGACACCACCTCATCAGGAAGACCATGAAGTCTTACTACTTCCTTAATGAAGGTATCAGCAGTCTCAGAGGCAGAAGGAAGTCTAGGTAATGACTTAAAATGAGCCATCTTGGTTAAGCGATCCACAAAGACAACAATGGTAGAACAATCACAGTCAACTACAAGAGGTCCTCTGCACTCAACCCATTATCAATATATTTAAGACAGAGACATTTTGTGCATACTGCTACTAAAAAATGCCTTACCCTTTAAACAACACAGGGATTGTTTGTCCATATATTGCAATATATTTAAGCTGGCCAACTACGTCAAAGTCATCCCATATCTGGCCAGTCCAACGCTTAATTTTCATCTGATTCATTAAGAATTCAATTGCTTAATTATACATTTTACAAAGGGACTAAGTTTTACCTGCAACTTACTAGCTGCTTTCAAAGTAAAACTCCCAAACTTGGCTGCCCTTTTATTAGACACCAGTGGGATCACCTGACTATAGCTGGGAGGGGTGGGAGCTACAACATGGAGCTGGTCACTGCTCCTGTATAACTATAACAAACAAGGGAAAGTTGTGCTCACCACTATTTTTTAAAACCCTTAGGCGGGGGTGCAATGAGGGTGTGACCACAAAATACATATAGTCAACTACAAGAGGTCCTCTGCACTCAACCCATTATCAATATATTTAAGACAGAGACATTTTGTGCATACTGCTACTAAAAAATGCCTTACCCTTTAAACAACACAGGGATTGTTTGTCCATATATTGCAATATATTTAAGCTGGCCAACTACGTCAAAGTCATCCCATATCTGGCCAGTCCTACGCTTAATTTTCAGGCCAGAAAGAAACTGATCCCCATGGACGGGAAGGCAGAGGTTGCAGAAGACCAATAGGCCGAGAGTGAGAGTTTTTGGATCTAGAGCAAACTTCACAAGATGCAACAAATTTAAAACAGTCTTTAGCTATCCCAGGCCACCAAAATAATCTCTTCGCCAAGATAATGGTCTTCTTGATACCTGGATGACCCGCCAATTTGGAATCATGCACATTCTTAAGGACCTCTAAGCGCATTTGTTCAGGAACAAAAATTTTACCTTGATGAAGAAGAAGACCCTCCTTGGAGACTAATGATGGTTCCGAAATATTCATGGAAGCGTTTTTAATTCCATCTACCAGGGTAGACTGTAGCAGGAGAAAATTATTAGAGTTTAAAATTGTTTCAGGGGCCAAAGGAATCTCGTCTTCAGAGGAAAACATTCGGGATAAGGCGTCTGCTTTAACATTTTTAGACCCAGGTCGATATGTGAGATGGAAATTGAATCTCATGAAGAATAAGGCCCACCTTGCTTGTCTAGGTCTCAACCTCTTGGCTGAACGTAAATACTCCAGATTCCTATGATCCGTAAAGATGAGAATCGGATGTTTAGACCCTTCAAGGAGATACCTCCATTCTTCAAGTGCTAACTTAATAGCAAGTAATTCGCGGTCGGCAACATCATAGTTACACTCGCTCTTGGCCAAATTACGAGAGAAGAAAGCAACAGGATGAAGATCCTCCTGAATTCCAGTTCTTTGCGACAACACAGCTCCCACCGCAAGTTCTGAAGCGTCGACTTCCAAGATGAAAGGGAGGGAAACGTCTGGATGATGAAGAATTGGGCCTGAAGTGAAGAGAGCCTTCAGCTTCTCAAAAGCCGCCTGAGCCTGTGGTGACCAACAAAACTTCAGATTATTACGAGTCAACTCGGTAATTGGAAGAATGACTTGGGAAAAATTCTTTATAAATTTTCTGTAAAAATTAGCAAAACCAATAAAACGTTGAACCGCTTTCTTGGAAGATGGAATTGGCCAATCAAGAATTGCAGAAATTTTCCTGGAATCCATCTGAATTCCCTGCGGAGAAACGAAAAAACCCAAGAAGTCCACAGATGTTTGTTCAAAGACACATTTCTCGATTTTAGCATAAAGCTGATGAATGCGCAGACGAGCCAAAACTTTCTTTAAATGTAATCTGTGTTCTTCCAAAGAATTAGAAAAAACAAGGATATCATCCAAATAGATGATGACAAAAATATCAAGGAAGTCTCTGAATACATCATTGACAAAATGTTGGAACGTTGCAGGGGCGTTGCAAAGACCAAAGGGCATGACCAGGTATTCAAAATGCCCATAACAGGTACTAAAAGCCGTCTTCCATTCATCGCCTTCTCTTATTCTGACGAGATTATATGCGCCGCGGAGATCCAGTTTAGAAAAGATCTTAGCTTCCGCCAAGCGTTGAAAAAGTTCAGGAATAAGAGGAAGTGGATAATGATTTTTGACAGTAATCTTGTTCAGATCCCGGTAATCAATGCACGGCCTTAAAGAATGATCCTTCTTTTCAACAAAGAAGATCCCGGCTCCAGCTGGAGAAGAAGACTGTCTAATGAACCCTTTGGCCAGATTCTCATCGGATAAAGGATAAACTCGCCCAAAAGGAATTTGAGCCCCAGGAAGAAGGTTAATAGAGCAATCATAAATACGATGAGGAGGTAACTTATCTGCCCCTTTTTTATTAAAAACGTCCGTAAATTCCCAGTAGGCTTGAGGAAGAAGATTATGAATTTCAGAGGCAGGGGATAACGAACAAACTCTACTTGAAGAAAAAATACATTGAGAGGAACAAAAATTTGAAAGAAAGTTCACTTCGCCGGTAGTCCAGTTGATGGATGGGTTGTGTTTCTGCAACCAGGGTAAACCCAAGATGACGGGAAATAAAGGAGAAGAAACCACATCAAAGTTCATGACTTCAGCATGCCCTTTATTTAACACAACAAAAAGTGAGACAGTCTCTTGCACCACAGGGCCTGAGGTAATCAGAGAACCATCTGCCACACGGAGAGCTATGGGGTTCTTCTTAGACTGGAGTGGTATCTGGAACTGTAGTGCCACCTTATTATCCAAGAAACACCCGCTGGTCCCAGAATCAAGGATTGCTTGAAGCTCTACCCACTTGTCTCCCCACTGCAAAGATAAAGAGACAGTTAGGAGAGGCACGGGAACATGGCAACTGGAAAAGTCTCTTTCAAACATCCTCTTACCCGTTGGACGGATTGGACAACCTTGAAGCAAATGACCAGCTTGTCCACAGTAAAGGCAGAGGTTGAGTCTGCGACGTCTGATCCGTTCCTCTGGAGTTAATGCCAATCTAATGGCTCCAATCTGCATAGGCTCTGGGGCTGCGCTGAAAACGGGCGGAGAGACAGCTGGAGGAAAAGTAGAAGGCATTCGAATAGGAGGTGGAGCGGTTGGTAGCATCCAAGACTGAGGAAGAAGGCCTGCTTTCTCTGCCTGTTCTTCCTCTCTACGTTCTCTGAGCCTCCGATCCAGTTGGATAGAAAGAGAGATGAGGTCTTCCAAACTGTCAGGGATGCCAGTGCGGGCTAATTCATTCTTTAATTCGGAAGAAAGTCAGAAGCGGTACTGGTTTTTAAGCGCTGCCGGGTTCCATTCCGTGTCATCAGCCCATTGCCGAAATTCCAGGGTGTAGTCCTCCGCTGGGCGGCCACCTTGCTTCAGGGCACGCAGGGAGGCTTCGGCGGTAGTTGCTCTGTGAGGGTCATCGAAAAGAACTGCCATAGCATCGAAGAAGGAGTCTACTGAGGCCAATACAGGACTGTGACGATCCATAAGACGAAAGGCCCATGTCTGTGGCTCTCCCGTAAGAAATGAGATAATCACCCCGACCCGGGTCTGCTCATTAGGATAAGTGTGTGGTTTGAGCGAAAACAGCAATTTGCAGTTGCTCCTAAAGTTCCGAAACATCTTTCGGTCACCAGCAAACTTCTCCGGAAAGGCCACCTTAGGTTCCGAAATTTCAGAGGTGATCACCTGAAATTCCGTTGGAGCAGGCGGAGTTGCAGCGGCCGTGGAAGGGAGAACGGCTGGTGGATGGGTCCTAATGTGCTCCTGTAGCTGAGTATAACCACTTTGCAGCTCCCGGACAGCTTGCGTGAGGGACGACAGTTGTTGAGTCAGGACGGCAAACGGGGACGCCCCTTCAGCTGGATCCATCTGGCCTGGTTATACTGTCAGACTCACCAGTATAATCCAGTCGTAGAAGGAGCTGGAGCAGAAGATAATGAACCCACAAGCGCCTCACACAACCGCTACCCACTTGGAGTGGAACAAGGAGCAGGGTTGTGGAGAGTAGCCAGTGAGACGATAGCGAAGTAGAAGGGATTAAGCGAAGTCGTAGTCAGGAGATCCGAGGTCAGAAGGCAGGCAGCAAGAATCATAAACGGTGAGACAGGCAAGAAGGTCGAGACAGGCGGCAGTAATCAAATCCGAGTTCAGGCAAAGGTCGATAATCAGGAATCCAAACAGTTCAAGACGCTAGGGTTTCAGTTCAAACAACCTAATAACCAGGCAATGCATTACAGACTGGTTTGGGTTTAAATGCAGATAATTTGGCGCCAAACTGGCGTCACTGCGCTGACGTCGCGGAACTGACGCCAGCACGTCCATCACAGGCGTTTCCACCTACGTCCTTGCGCCCGCGACCGTTGCCGGCGCCTCTGCGCCCGCGACCGTCGCCAGCTCCCGCGTCAGACGCCGACGCGCATTAGTGCGTCCGCGCCTGCGCCGGACAGGACGCATGCGTGCGTTCTCACAGTTATGTGTTAGTGGAAAATTGTTATTGCAGTACAAGGAACGTCTTTTGCTAAAAAAAAAATTTCTGGCCAGAAAAATGATTTTAAAGTTGTTTAAAGGGTGCAACGACCTGGACAGTGGCATGCCAGAGGGGGATCAAGGGCAAAAATGTATCTGAAAAATCTGCCTGTGTGTGCTTGGAAGAGATAGTGTAGGGGGAGAGCTGTTAGTGATTTCAGGGACAGATGATAGTAAGTTTGCTGGCTAGTAATCTGCTTGATACTGCTCTGTATTGGAGAGACAGAAGTCTGCAGGGATTTGAGGGACATTTTAGCTTAGGTAGCTTTGCTGGCTAGTAATCTACTGTTCTCTTTAAACAACTGCCATACGTTGACCTTGTAGGCATTGTTTGCCCAGTTTTTTTGGACGCAGCCACTGAAGCACAGTTGCCAGAAAAAATATGCCATATAAATGCTGAAAATAGTAATTTTTCGCCATACGTTGACCTTGTAGACATTGTTTGCCCAGTTTTTTTGGTTGCAGCCACTGAAGCACAGTTGCCAGAAAAAATATGCCATATAAATGCTGAAAATATAAATTTTTTGCCATACGTTGACCTTGTAGGCATTGTTTGCCCAGTTTTTTTGGTCGCAGCCACTGAAGCACAGTTGCCAGAAAAAATATGCCATATAAATGCTGAAAATAGTCATTTTTTGCCATATACGTTGAGTCAACGTATGGCAAAAAATGACTATTTTCAGCATTTATATGGCATATTTTTTCTGGCCTCTGTGCTTCAGTGGCTGCGGCCAAAAAAACTGGGAAAACAATGCCTACAAGGCAAATAATGCCTAAAAGGTCAACTTATACACTACTACAGCGATGGATACGGATTACGTAAAATATATTATGGCTGCTTGAAAAAAGTCACTCCGGTGTTTTTTCTGGAGACGGTAATATTATGGATATTTAGACAGAATGTGAACAAGGTCACACAGCTAGATGGCAGTTGGTTGAATAACACACTGGGCAAAAAATGCCTACAGGGCAAATAATGCCTAAAAGGTCAACTTATACACTACTACAGCGGTAGTAAAATAAAAAAAAGTAAAATAAAAAAAAAATGAATATTAAAAAAAAAAAATTAAAGTTGGTGCTGCTGAACTACTAGGAGCAGCAGATTAGCACACCAGTCCCACTCCCCAACACTGCTAGACTAATAGCACTGGGCTCTTATAGTAGTAGTAGTAGTAGTAGTAAAACAACAAAAAAATAAATAAAAGCAGTCCTTACAAGGACTACTGTTATTGCAGCAGTCAGCAGATGAGATCAGAAGCAGGACAGCTGCCCACTGCAGCTACATACAGAGCACTTCAGTAGAAGGTAGATTACTAGCCAGCAAAGCTACCTAAGCTTAAATGTCCCTCAAACCCCTGCAGACTTCTGTCCCTCCAATAACAGAGCAGTATCAAAACGATTACTAGCCAGCAAACTTTCAACTGTCCCTGAAATCACTAACAGGCAGCAGCTCTCTCCCTACACTATCTCTTCAGCACACACAGGCAGAGTGAAAAAACGCTGCAGGGCTTCGGTTTTTATAGGGAAGGGGAGTGGTCCAGGGGAGAGCTTCCTGATTGGCTGCCATGTACCTGCTGGTCTGGGGTGAGAGGGCAAAAAAAAGCGCCAACAATGGCGAACCCAAAATGGCGAACGTCGCGCGACGTTCGCGAACTTCCGGCGAGCGCGAACACCCGATGTTCGCGCGAACAAGTTCGCCGGCGAACAGTTCGCGACATCTCTAAACTAGACTACTAGAAACCAGCAACCACTAGATTATATAGAAACTACTCCAAGAATTGTGATGGCATATGCAAAGAACAATTTTCTGTGAAAAAATAAGAAACAATAATGTAAATAAAGTATTGTGATACCTTGGGAATCTAAACTATGACACAATAATAGATATGGGTGTCTTGTTCTCCTCTCTACCTATTTTTCTTTCTTTCTGAATTTTTTATTTCAGTGTTAGAAATAAATCCTATAAAAAGGCTACTGGCCGTTTTCAAATTGAATAGTGTTCTTGCTTTCTGTATTACATTGTATCTTTACTATTACTTTATTTGTTTTTTTTAAACAGGCTTATCCTCAGAACAATAGTCGGCCATGATGATTCAAGCAAAATGTGTTCATGCAAAAATATTAATAGGTGTGGTCAGAAATTGTCATGGTAAGCAGGAGTTTGAGAACACCTGGCTCTGTGTAGGCGGTGTTTTGCTTCTCTTCTTGCTTGCTATCCACACGAACTTTGATGCTAACCACATCCTTTCACTTTGGGTACCATCGACTTTATTAAATCTGCTGAAAGATCTGAAAATGAATGAAAATCACCTTAATTTAGAAATATCTTTTGCCTCTTGTTTTTACGGAAAATGTGATGCCAATAAACTTGAAAATGTCACCTTTGAAAAATAAAAAAACCGAATGCAAAGAAGTTAACACTTAATGAGAAACATATGGAAAATATGTAGTTGCAGACAGTTATGCCATAAAGCTTTAGCTATGATAACATCACGATTGTTCCTATGTTCGATATCAAAAAAATATTTTGGTAAACAGAGTCCTTATTTGACATCTAAAAAACAAAACATTGAACTTAGAATAAAGGAGAACTACATTGTTAGATTATGCTATTTTCATTATTGGGATCTTGTCTTGTTGTGGATATGTTATTGGCTGTGTTGTTTGGTGAATTAATAGTATTGTGACTTCAAGGGCATATTATAGCCAAGATTCTATTGTGGTTAAAATAGTATGTCAATCCCATATTTACTTTGGAATGTCCAAACTGAAAATCACTACAAGTTGCCTACAGATCAAGTATATGACCCAAACTTATGAACTGGTTTGTGTTAGTAAGTTGAGATCTTTAGGTTATTGGTACTTGTAATGATTCCGCTTTCAACCAAGCATTAAACCTTTTTCATTCCTGGAGTCTCTGCGCCATTCAGTACACTCTTTTTGCTACTGCACTCATTGCAAATCATTTCTGTGGTCCCTATACTACCTGGAAAGGTGCCAAAAAGTGGAACTAGAAAAAAGGTTTCATCTATAGGGCTTGCCCTAAAAATACAGTATATTGAAATTAAGAAAATGATGCAGCATTAACATAAATATTGAAGTTCATTCTATAAGGTTCATTGTCTAATGTATGTATGTGTATACTGTACCAGAATGTAATTCTGCAGTTTTATGTCTCTTCTTCTTGTTGCTGAGGTTGTTATGTTGGTGTGTAGATGCCGAAAAAAGATGTGGGTTCAGAACTGCAGTTGCATTTAGATGAAGACAGGCAATAAAGAAATGACTGCTTTGTACACTCACTGTACCCATCAGCAATCGCTAATGTGTGCATCAGAATAATGTGGAAGTTAGGGCATGGGTGGGGGTGGGTACATTATGTCCCCTGACATGGCCTCCATTAACGTTGGCAGTGCTGGGGATGCAGGTCTCTGTTCTCCTTTTTGAAGTGCAGAAACCTGTGAAATTAGAGGTCAGGGCACACTTGCAGATTGCACTTTGCACTCTGTCCTTTAGACGTCTAAAAAAACAGCCTACACTGAGTTAGAGAAGGAAGAACTAAAGAAGATTATAGAAGAAGAAGAGTAGTTTGCAATACACCATGTACTATATGTAGTTATACAGCTTTGGAGGAGCCAACCTAAAAGTTACATCCCATATTTCATGTGGGTGACATTATGGAAGCTAAAAAAATAGATGTGTCAGGTTTACTATTTTTAATGTGGCAACATCTATCTTTGTCCCAAGCGAGCATTTAGATAGATGACTGATTTACTGATCACACATTTAGAAAGTGCATAGGACAATTAGATGTTCACCCTGATCAATAATCATTAGATTAGTCAGCAGCTGAAAACCCTTCTAATACAGGTATGGGATCCGTTATCTGTAAACCTGTTATCCAGAAAGCTCTGAATTACATAATAGCCTTCTCCCATAGACTCTATTTTATCCAAATAATCCAAATTTTTAGAAATGACTTCCTTTTTCTCTGTGATAATAACACATTAGCTTGTACCAGTGTCGGACTGGCCCACCGGGAAACCAGGAAAACTCCCGGTGGGCCCAGGTGTCTGTAGGCCCTTCTGCTGCTAAACATTTGGCCTGTTTGACCCTATTTCTTTGAGAACAAAGAGGCTAAATAGATGGAATAATAAATTATAGGATGTAAAGAATAGAGACTAGGAGAATAGAGGCTGTGTGAGGAGAGGAATTATAATAGTACTGACAGTGGGCCCCTGGTCTATGGTCCTTTGGTGGGCCCCTGGTCTAAGGTTTTTGGGTGGGCCCCTGGTGTCCCAGTCCGACACTGGCTTGTACTTGATCCAAACTAAGATATAATTATTCATTATTGGATGCAAAGCCAGTCTATTGGGTTTATTTAATGTTTACCTGATTCTCTAGCAGACTTAGTGGCTATACATCAAAGGTTGAGTTTGTGAAGCGTTTGGTTCAAGAGACCTCTGCCATTGACTTCTCCATGACCTTGATAGGTTTTCAAATTCTAGCTTTTTGCAGCTTCAGGGCATGATATTTTTTTTTTATCCCGAAAAGGGTCCCAAGCATTCCGGATAACAGGTCCCATACCTGTAACATATTAATGTTTTTGTTTACCTTTCCCCCTCTATGCTTTGCTAAAGCTTTTAGTCCCTTCCTTCCTTTTATTTTATGTTTCCTTTTGTGGTGAGAGAAAAAGTAGAAGACTTTTAATGTGTTTAACATCTTGCTGTTTAACATTTTCACTGCAGCTAGTTTAGTCCGACTTGGAAAACATGCACAGCTGCAAACACAAGAGAGGTGCCGCGCAGCTTGTCAGCCATTAACTATGTAGTATTAGCAATGCAAATGTCATTACTTGCTAATAGGTCAGTAAGTCTAACAAGCCAAGAGCAAAGTCAAAAAGATGTCAGGTATTTGAGATCAGCTTTACTTTGGTCAGAGACAGAATTTTAGGCACCTTGGGACTGGCCTGAATCAGGCTGCTCATAAAGATCATGACATTTCATTTATTTTTTATTAAGCATATTATAGGTATGAGATCTGTTTTCCTTAAACCAGTTACCCAGAAAACTCCAAATTACAGGAAGGGCATCTCCTATAGGGGCAAATTCACTAAAATTCGTAGTTGTGCCAGGCGTAACTTCGCTGCACTTCGCCAGACTTCGCCAGACTTCGCCACACTTTGCCAGGCGTAGTTTCACTAGCGCTCCGCAAATTCACTAAAATCCGAAGTTGCGCTCAGGGGTAGCGTAAGGTAGCGAAGTTGAGCTAGCGTTGATTCGCTAAGCGAAGCGAAGTTATGCTAGCGATGGTTAATTTGCATACGGCGCCAAATTCAAATTTCAATGGAGGAATACGTTGAATCACTACAAATGCCTGGGAAACCTTCAAAACATCAAATAAAATTTTTATTTTGCCCTACACATGTGCCCACTGTATAGTTAAGGTGCCATGAGTCAGGAAATGTAGGGGGAAGGAGGGTAGCCCCAAACAAAAATTTCGATCTTTTTCAGCCTATCACCCATAATATAGAAAAAAACGCCAGCGTTTTTTGGGACTTTGAACTTTTTTTGAAGCAATCCCTATCTACTCTATTGCGCTTCGCCTGGTCTGAGGTGGCGAAGGAAGTCTAGCGTAAAAGGTAGCGTTCAGCACAATGCGCGCGTTAGTGAATTTGCGTAGTTACGTCCGTTGCGCAAATTCGCCAGGCGTAAGGGTGCGAAGTAACACTAGCGAATGTACGCCAGCGTTCGTTAGTGAATTTGCGAAGTAACGAAAATGACCAACGCTAGCGAATTGACGCTAGCGTTAGGCGCTTCGGCGCTTAGTGAATTTGCCCCATAGACTTCATTTTATTCAAATAATTCAAATCGATTTCCCTTTTCTCTATAATAATAAAACAATACCTTGTACTTGATCTCAACTAAGATATCATTAATCTTTAATGGAGGAAAACAATACCATTGGGTTTATTTAATGTTTAAATGGTTTTAAGTAGACAAGTTATGGGGAATCCAAATTACAGAAATATCCCTTAATTGTAAGGGTAGGACTCCACGAGCGATTTTGTCGCTCGCAGTGTCTGCATCCGACAGTCGCGTCGCGTCCGATCAACGCTGTGACAATTCTATCTCTTACCTTATTTTTGTCGCATGCGTTTTGACGCAGCGCGTCGGATCACGAGAAAATCGTTTGTGGAGTCCTACCCTAAAACACCAGGTCCAATGCATTCTGGATAACAGGTCCCATACCTACATATAGAACTAAGTTCATTTGTTTTCTATAAAGTAAAGAGACCAAGGGGGGGAATTAACTATAAAAAAAAAAGAAGCAGCGTCGACTCTGGCAGCTGCCTTGCATGTTGTAAGTGACCCTTCTGCATAGAAAAGTAATATAAAAAGTAAATAATAAAAAAATATAAAGCCAAATGAAAGTAATAGGCAGGACAAGTACATACTGTACATAACCACTGCTTAATATCATACCTATCTGAGGTGAGTATTATAACTAGAAGCATGTTGTACAAAGGGTTAAATTAGAGTATACCTATTGTTTTAGCTCAGCAAATAGAAAAATACCCAAAAGAAACCATGCAAAATTCAGGGAAAAAAACACAGAAAAACAGCTTGATAAAAAGATATAAGCAAGGTGAGCAACTACAGGAAGAAATGTGTTAGTTGAATAGGGAATCGAAGCTGCAAAACATAAGGATATAAATGAAACCAAAGAATCAGGGAAGACAAAAGTTGCTGTCAGCTGCCTTGAAAAATCCCGTATGTCAAATAAAAGAAAAGGTATAAAGATCTCAGAGAGGAAAAATACAAAAGAAGGTACAGCCAGGAAGCAACCAATTTAAATAAATCACTCAAGCAATTTCTCTTTGAAGTGACATACAGGTGGGAAAATAATGAAGGATGGATACTGCAAGGTAGAACTTAATATTGGAAGAGAAATGACTCAAGTAGAGAAAAGAATATGCCTCTGGGCCACTACATTAATCCCCGGTAGTAGTGAGTAACAGTAGCAAAGGTTCTTAGGAAAATATATTTCCTGATCTACTAATGAATACTAGACTTTAGTATCTGCCCATCCTGGTGGTCTCTATAGGCATTGATAAGTAATTAGGTGCACCTAAGACTTGTGGATCATAAATATCCCCCCCCCTTTTTTTTCTTCCAAATAAAAGGCAATGACACCAAATACATTTGGGTGGAAAGGCCGCAGCTTAGTTTATTATACATGTTACTGTTAATAACAACAACCCATAAACATACACATTATTAACCACGCCCATAACAATATTCCTTTAACTTATAAAAGTCATAAACGTACATAAACCATTGTTGGCGGCATATAACTACATACACTGTAACTGTATCTGACTTGATTTTCAAGCCTGACGCTAGGCCTCAGCCATGTAACCTTCCCATCACACCCACATACTGGGGCACCTAACAGGAACGTAGCCCCCTGGACTACCTCCTTCCATTTTGACTTTTGACCGTTCCATGGGTCAGCCCACCATAGCCCAACAAACGACAAACGACAATTGCTATCTTTCTCCAACCCCTCTATCTACCAATGACCCATGGGTGGAAGAGAGGGACGTTGTCTCCTCCAGCTAGGTAACATATCTGCCTACTCTCTTGGTCATTCCCTATTATAACCGTTCTTTCTCCTAGTTACCTACCTGCACTACCAACTACAACCACCCATAATCCACCACCAGACACCACTACAGGACACCATTCATTCCCTTAGTCATCACTCTGTCAATTAACGTTTCAGGCTCATCTCCCATGGTCCCCTGGATGTGTAGTTAGTTAATTCCAGGGTTTGGTGGGCTGCATAGATAGGTGCAGCAGATTTAACAAAAGAATCACACGCTAATGCTGTTTTAACAGCAGGTGCATTGTGGGCAAAAAAACTGGAGATTTGCATAGAGCCCTGCATTTGTAAATTACCCTTTTAAACTTTACACAATTTAGTAAACTTGAATTTTACTGATATTCTATGTAAGAATTGCTTATCTTTGTGATAAATGGACCCATATAGTGAAAGTACATGTTATCTGATGGATGGTGTTCAATGCAATGTGTGGCCTTAATACCAAACACAAAGGAGATAAGAGGACTTTCCATTTATTTTAATTTACACTAAAACCTGTTAATTAACATGCCAAAGGGTTTTCTTTTCATATTGTGTAAGCACACACTGTCAGGAAAGAGTTTGATGAACCAACATATTTTCAAAAGCAGATCATTGTGTCTGTGCTGTATTTTGGGGGTGTTTTGGAAAAACTCCTTTTGTCACTGAAACAACTGTAGAGCTTGCTAAATTGGAATGATAGATTGGCTCTAAATAATAAATCAGCCCCTTAATGTGTGACTACTGGCTGGACTCAAGGTTAAATAGAACCCTACCAATCAGATTATACTTTACATTCTAAATTGGAAATCTCCAGAAGAAAAAACAATAACATTAAACACACAAAAATTGTCCAAGTGCACATTGCCATACCATTGTTCAATTCATACTATGGGGCAGATTTACTACTATGCTAACCACTATGCTAATTCAGTAAAATGCGAAGTTGCATCCCGGGCGCCGAACGCTGGCGACTTTTCGCTAGCGATACTTCTTCAGTGCGAGAATTTCATAGCGAAGATTCGCTAGCGTTCATTCATACCTAGCGAAAAGTCACTAGTGATCTACATTAAAGTTGTATGGACATCTTTATTAGAGATGGTGCAAATGCTGGATGTGGCCACTTTTTTGTGCCAATGTCCAAGGAACCTTAATAAAGACAAAAGTAATGCCCTAGACATGAGCCCACTGTAAAATGAATGTTCCATGGCCCTCAAATGTCCGGGGAAAAATATCCCGCTTAAAAAAGGAAAAGTCTCCAGTATTTGTTCAACTTTAATGTATTTTCGGCAGACAGGATATGATGTAAGTGACAGAAGATTGAGGAAGATATTTCCTTCATTTTAGCAGTTTGCCTGGTCTGAGGTGGTAAAGTCAACTCTGGTGAAAGAGGTAACTTTCAGTAATATCCGCACTTTATTGAATTTGCGGAGCAAAAACGATTCGCCTGGCGATAGAATGCAATTGAAAGCTCTTTCGCTAGCGAATTGTCATCTGAGCCTGTTAGTGAATTAGGGATGTCCCTGCGGATGTTGTTTCTTGGCCACTTCGCCCTTTAGTAAATCTGGATCCATATAGGGATCAATAGTCTGTAAAATATATAATTTAATTCTATCTTCTGTTTCATTCATCCAAATGTATAACCAACACTTATAGTAATAGAGTCAAATAGAAGACAAATGTCATTGATCCAAATACTCTGGGCAGACGTCAAGCATTCTTTCCTTCTTGACTGTTTTTAATTGTGCTGTTTTAAAATGAAAGGCCATTATTTCATGCTGTGTTAGTATATGTTCACCTGTTCAGATGCTCCTCTTTTATGTGCTCATAAGAATGATACGAGCGGAAGTGTATGGTAGGACAGGTGCTTGTGCTTTCTTTAAAATGAAGAATATGACTAATCTATTGCTTCTTTTGTGTGTAATCACTGGTTTCCTACAATAATGAGATTCACTTTCTATGAAGCTTGCTGTTCTAGTGCTGTGAAAATGATACACATTTACCTTTTCCGGCCCAGAATGACACTTATGTTCAGCGTATAGCATGTAGTCCTAGCAACAGAACATTCAAATCAGGCAAATATGGACCTTTTACAATAGTTACTAATCTTGAGGTTTGAATGAAGCAACAAAACATGACAACAATGTTGGGTTATAGTTCTTGAATGTATTGTATTAGTTTGTAAATTTAAAATAATACTGGGATAGGACGTTCTACTCAGAATCCTCGGGACTTGGGGTTTTCCGGATAATGTATCTTTCACTGATTTCCTTTCCTTGAGAATGGTATATATAGGAAAGGAATATTGGAAATCAAAAAGTGTTGGGGTTATTGTTTTTGGCCACTCCAAAAGAGAGGGAATGAAATTATGTGTATGAATGATTCCCCTGGAGTCCCCCTGACTTGGATGGATTCTGTTCTCAAGCTAACCTTGGTAATACTACCTTGACCTTGAGGAAGAACCATTTCATTGGTTATTTGAGCAGTTCTTTGTTTCTCTGTGCTGTAAAGAAATATCTCTATGTTCTTGCAATGGTTACATCCTTTTATGGCGTAAGCTCTCATGTTATATGTTCCAAAGTTTATAAAAACTCTGTGATTTCTTTGTTCAGGGTTCTGACTCTTTGTGAGCTCAGAATCCATGCAGCTTGTGTCAATAAACTTCAACTCTTTACCTCAAGTGATCTCCAGTTTCTGTGTATTCCCATGACATAGGTAATATTGGTAAAAATACAAAAAGCTTAACTTGTGATCAATGCAAGGCAATAAGCATGATAACTAAATAATTTGCATACACTAGCCATAAACCTTTCAAGTTTTCCCAACTCTGGAATCATATTAAAGCTGTATTTCTATTTTGTATACACAAAAACATGCTGAGGAATATTCTTGCTAGATGGAGGGAACGTTAGCACAGTGATCCCCAACAAGTGGCTTACAATAAACATGCTGCTCACCAACCATTTGGATGTTGCTCTCAATGGCCTCATTCATAAGTGATTATTTTTGAAATCCAGGCTTGGAGGCAAGTTTTAGTTGCACAAATTAAAAGCAAAACTAAACCAAGCCGAGACTCCTGTAGGCTGCCAGTCCACATAGGGGCTATCAAATAGCCAATCACAGTCCTTATTTGGCATCCTCAGGAACCTTTTTATGCTTGAGTTTCTCCCCAACTTTTTTTACATTTGGCGCACAAGCAAAAAAAGTTGAGGGCCCTTGGATACTTGGTATAATGCTTGGAAATGGAGAACGGTGCCAGCAGAATGATGAAAGCAAGTTTTTTTTTTTTAATTATTTTATTTTATTTGTAAAACAGAGCTGAATGTCATAACCTTTTATCTACCCTATTCTTTAAATCCTGAATCTGTTGCATTGATTTAAATTCTAAATATGCCAATTAACATTTTGTGATTCATTTCATGATACATGCCATAGCGACTATGTTCTATAAACATGCAGTTTATTTTATGACAAAGTTTAAAACATGTTGATGGCATAAAGGACCAGATTCAATTTAATGCAAAAAAATGCATCTCATTCTAATTTTATTTCATATGTCCCCATAGCACTCTTTGGAGATTGTATGTGATAAACCATGAAACGTTTTTTCTCCTTGAATTGATTCTAGACCAAAATGTTTTACATATTTTGATAAATATGCCTCTTTATGTATTCTTTCTGAAATATGAGTGGTCATTTGGAGTTCTTATTGACAACGATACCAAAGCAGCAGTTAAACGGCTATCTATATTGAGGAATAGAGACTTCTGTGGACCAAGACAGACTTCTACAGCATCTGCTGCATAATATGCCAATCAAGTTTTCCTAAGAAATTCACATTTCACCTGTTTCATTGCATTGCATCACCTGCACATTCCATTCGTTATAAAATATATTACATCTTTTCTGCCAAGACTTAACACCTCTGCCAATTCACCTTTACTTGGGGAAATCAATGTCTTTTCTGACCTTACGATAAATACACATTTTGTTTACTAAAAGAGCAATGTTCATTCCTTTAATCTCCCAAAATGATCTTGTATCTTTTTTTCAGCCCTAGGGATAGAATATTACTCAAACAGTGTGTTATACCGACCTTGGAAATATTTGTATGCTGTAATTGGATCCCTGCGTAAATGCCTTTTTCTTAAAGGAAACCAGGACAACTTGGCTAGCATTTTCTTTCAATATTAATTATGTTTGCTTTCTGAAATCCTTCCAGTTTCATGTTGTCTTTTTATGGAGTATTTCCAAAATAACCAAGGTGATCTCTTAAACAAGCAGAATTTAACAAAGTGGAAGAGAGAGAGAGAGAGAGAGAGAGAGAGACAGAGAGAGAGAGAGAGAGAGAGAGAGAGAGAGAGAGAGAGAGAGAGAGAGAGAGAGAGAGAGAGAGAGAGAGAGAGAGAGAGAAAGTAAAAAGAGAAAGAAGGGAAGGAAGGAAGAAAGAAAGAAAGAAAGAAAGAAAGAAAGAAAGAAAGAAAGAAAGAAAGAAAGAAAGAAAGAAAGAAAGAAGAAAGGAAGGAAGGAAGAGAAAGGAAAAAGACAGGGAAGGAAAGAAAGAAAGAAAGAAAGAAAGAAAGAAAGAAAGAAAGAGGAAGAAATCAAGGAAGAAAGAAAGAAAGAAAGAAAGAAAGAAAGAAAGAAAGAAAGAAAGATCTGCTATGTAACCTGTGACTTCTCTCTTTTTTCAAATTAAACTACAACCCCCATGATTACAGAGCAGATTATTTATATAAACTACAGAAGTATTTATGACAGAAACACACCCATTTTAGCAGTGCAGGGTAATAGTACATTCAATTTTAATTACTTGATAAGCACTTTCATTTCAAAAGAGTCGAGGTTGCATATAAGTCTATGGTGTAATGGAATCCGAGATCAGTTCCCAAAATGGTGGCCAAGATGGCGTCCAAGATGGTGGCTCCCTGGTTCCTCACGGACGCAGCCGGATGATGCCTGCCTCTTCCCGCACTCTGATTGGTCGCTGGCGACGGAACGGACGTCGGCGTCAATAATGTGCGCCGGCGTCGGTCGCTGACGCCAGCGCGTCGGTCGCTGACGCCAGCATGTCCGCGCACACATCATGACGCCGATGCGTCCAAAATTGGCGCCAAATCTAGGCCTATATTAAGGAGCTCTGGAAATTCATCAGTGCCCAATTATAGGTTTTAGCTTGCTACTCCTGGGTGTGATCTTGTGAAACTTTGCTATTGTGTACCGACCTTTGCCTGAATTCCTCGACCTTGAACCTCTTCTGCCTGGACTGATCTTGTTGCCTGTTTGACCATTCTCTCGTCTCATCCTTATCTGTACTGCGAACTTGGACATTGCTACCTCCTCCTCTGGTCCTCACTACTCCTGAAGCCTTTGGGCCTTACATATGGGAGAAGTCCCAATGATTTTTGATGTGCGATGGGTTTCGTGCAAAACCCCAAAGTTTTCTGAGTTTTTGGGCAAAAAGCATAAGAAATCTGAATTTTTTTTAAAATAACATGAAAAAAACAAAAAAATCGTGAAAATCAATTTTTTTTCCCGCTATGCAAATTTTCAGGAAAATGTAATAATAAATAAGCGAATAAGGAGTTTGTAGCATAAAATATTGAGATAAATTCAGACTTTGATTAATAACCCCCCACCTGTAACAGTTTACTCTCATAGTTTTATTGTTCTATTCCTTTAACCAGTTTAGTTGCATGTCTCTGCACTCATTCCAGCTCAGTAATACTGTATCTTTCTTAAGAACTGGAGCCCAAAACTGCACTGCATACTTCAGGTGAGGCCTAACCAGTGACCTATAAAGAGGCATAATTATGTTTTCATTCCTCAAATGAATTCTCTTTTTTATGCAAGACAGTATTTATTTGCTTTAGTAGTCATTGCTGTTATCCATAAAAGTCCCCAAATTCTTCTCATTCATTTCATTTTTTAAAAATGTTTAAATTTTTTTATTGGTAATTAGTATAATACACCACAAAGCATCAAATAAGAAAAACATATAAGAAAAACATAAACATGTGTCATCCCCAATTCACTGTCTAAAACCTGCCAAATTGCTGTTTTAGCCTATAGGGGACCTCCTAGAACCTATTTGGAGTCAATTGGTGGACGCTGAAAAATCAAAGGTTTTTTTTTGGAAAAACTTTGAATCAAATTTGATTGAATGCGCTGTTACTTCGATTCGTATGATTCAAATCCACTGAATAAACAGTCTAATTTTCATGGTTTTAGAGGTTTTTGAACCCACGATTAAACTCACTTTCTCTAAAACCACAAATTTCGAGAAATTTATTAAAAGATCCAAATAAAAAAGTGCAAATGGAAAATAAGTGGAAAATAAGTGGAAAATAACGTTTTTAGTGAGTTCTAAGGACCTCCACAACTTTTACCTGCCAAAGTTTTGTATTAGAGGTTTTCATGGTTTTAGCACTTAATAGATCTCTAATTTCTAGAGTTTTTTTAAAAAAAAATAGTTAAACCACAAGTTTTTAGAGAAATAGAAATTCATCAGTAAATCGACCCCTTGGTGTATAAATGTAATTTATATTATTTCCTTGCATTTATCAACAATGAACTATGAAGTTATACAAGTTAAGAAAGAAAAATACACTTGGGTGTGTATGTGTGCGCATGTTGCAATAATATCGCATGAATCAGGACTGAGAAAGGACTGTAGCTGTTTCCAAGTTCTGAACTTGGAACTGTAATATGAGCTATAAAATTGCTTAGAACTAGATTGCCAATGAGATTTCACATTGACTCAAAGTTAAGTGATTACTGCCATGGATTTTAATTTGGTAATCAATCTTAAAACTACACATAATGGTTTTGCTATCTATTTAATTAATGTAGCTGCAAGGTTTACCAATTGATTCTAGGTGATCAGCAGCATAAATTCCCAAAGGAACTATTTGTATCCAACGCTTTAAATTCAGGGTTCACTGCTAGCCAGTACAAATCGGCAATTAATAACAAGGTTAATAAATTGTTCAACATTAAGAAACCATCTAATCATGGCATATCTATTTTGAAGATTTCTGTAAATTAGTGTCACTTACACCCAAGATGCATAATATGCCATTGCTCACATACTTGAATAGAACAGTATAACAGTTGCAAAACATATGATACCAATGATATGATACCACTGTGAATGTAAGTAGTGATGGGCGAATTTGTCCCTTTTCACTTTGCCACGAATTTCATGAATTTCCCGCGAAACTTTTGAAAAATTCAGAAAACAGCGATTTTGACTGGATCAAAGTCGGCGCTGCAGTCAAAGTTGACGCCAGCAGCCATTAAAGTCAATGGGCATCCGTTAATCGCCGTCAGCATCAAAATTGGCGCTGGAGCCGGCACCAGTGGGGAAAAAACGTTGACGCCAGCATCGGAACCATCGACAGACCTATTCGACAAAAAAAAAACTTTGACTTGATTTTGGTTGGTCTTTTTGAATTTGAATTTCAACATTTTTTCAATTCGAAAATCCTTGATAAGTATGCCCCTAAATGTAAGTGACCATGTTTGTGTCCTTTTTGACTGATTACAGACATCAACGACTTCTTCACAAAGTTTGCGACCAAATGGCTTTTGAGAACATTCGCAGTGTATGTAATAACATTTTGCAATTGGAAAAGCATATATTACGATAAAGTATAAAACAAAACTCCAGAGCAGGTGTTAACGCTAGCCTTTACTTAGGGGCAGATTTATCAAGAGTCGAATTTATATCAAAATCCCTTTCAAATATTTACGTCTGCTGGAGACTGGGGGCTAAAACTTTGTTGTAAATAGCAGAACTTTGCTACACACACAGGCTGTCTATTAAGCAAGAACTTCCGCAACCTAAAACGACTCTGGACTATTGGGCTACCATAATATCTAATAGGGAGCTGTTCAGCAGAAGGGGTATCTAGAACACCTAGGACTTTGACAGACGTACCCACACATTATGTCTAGGAAGATCCGATTTTAATTGGGCCTAATTATTGAAACTGTAACACACTATTTTAAACTTTTTCGCCTTTCCTCTAGGGATTGAGGAACACACTAAGGGGCATATTTATCAAGGGTAGAGTTTCAAAGTAATGGGAGTGGAAGAAATCGAAATTTATCAAAAAATTTAATTTTTGTTTGTCCGAATAAATCCGTTTTCGATTGAATAGGTCTGTTTTTGATCAAATTTGAATCGTATTAATCTATGTAACAGTGCATATGATTGAATTCGATTCAAAGTTTTTCTAAAAACAATGTCGATTTTTCAAAGTGCACCAATTGACTCCAAATAGGTTCTAGGAGGACCACAGTTCCGTGCGTTCTGCCTCCTCCTCTTGTGGTAATCCCAGGCCTTAGATAGCAAAATGAACCAGATAACAGTTTATGGGATAACTCCACTACTATCTTCTTTTTCCATTTTCCAACTTTTCATAATGTTTTAATGGTGATTGTGTGGGGGTATTAATTGGATCCTTCATTTTGAATAATAAATGCACTGGTTACAAACTAATTCAAATTGTATTATAAGAGTAACTATGGAAAGGGATTGTGGGGTATAAAATCATTTAATCATTTTTAAAGGGTAAATTCATCAAGTATTAGGAATTAAGCACTTGGCACTTTAGCAATTGCTTTAGTTACAATTAATTTTTTGTACAAATAATCATGGAATGTGTTTGTGGGGTATGAGATTAAGTTATAAAGATTTTTAAGATCTAAGCAATAGAGTATATATAATCAAGCACATAGCACTTTAATTGTTTTTCATTCATTGAATAATTCTAAGCAAACCACCGGGGTGGTGGATTAATTAGCACTTTATTAAATTGCTTAGAATTAAGTTGAACTATTCTCCAGAATAGGAATTGAGGAAGTCACACAGCATTTATTTTTTATTTTTTATTAATTAAAATAATTTATTAACTCAATTGATAAATCTTGAGTATAATGAATTAGTGGATATAACACAGTGAAGCACATGCACTTTAATTTAGATGAACATAAAAGGTGATGAATTGGTAAATTAAATATAGTAAAGTACATGCACTTTGAAATTGCATAGAGTGAGACAGTGGTGAATTGATATTTGATGGTATTGGTGCAATTGATTTAGGAGAGAGGTGATCCAAGAAAAAAAATCAAAAAAAAAATCAAAAATAAATAATAGTTTGGAGACATACTGGGTGGTATCCTTTTCTTTTTAATAAATAAAGGTTCTAGGAGGGCCCCCAATAGGCTAAAATCTGCAATCCGGCAGATTTTAGATGGCGAAAGGTCAAAGTCCAATTTTTAAAGAGACAGTACATGATAAATTTCGATATTCGACTATTCCCTAGTCGAAGTACACAAAAATTAGCTCAAAATTGTAATTATTTTTTTCGAATTTTCACTTCGACCTTTGATAATTCTTTGAACTGTTTATCACTGGACAAGTGGGTCCACAAGTTGTTTCTGGTGCTATAAAAACTATTGAAAATTTATAATGAACTTATATTGGAAAATTGCTTTGACTTGAATTTTTGGATTTACAAGCCCTTAAAAGAGGTAGTTCAATTTTCAATTGATCTTCATTATAGTATTTTTTTAATTATTTGCCTTCGTTTTCTGACTCTTTCCAGCTGTCAAATAGGGGCCACTGACTCCCATCTAAAAAAACAAATGCTCTGTAAAGCTACAACTGTGCTATCACTGTTTTTGTTACTCATCTTTATTTTCAAGTCCTCTCCTATTCTTATTTCAGTCTCTAATTCAAATCAATGCATGGTTGCTAGGGTAACTAATACTCTAGAACCCAGATTGCTGAAATTGCAAAATGGAGAAGTGCTGAATAAAAAGCTAAATAACTCAAAAAGAAAAAGAATTATAAAAAAACAATTGCAAATGAAAATATGACTTATTCTGTATCAGATTTATTCGCACAATTATTCTGTAGCAATGCTAGTTGCCTCACACAGAAACAACCCAACCATACCACCCTTGTGGTTCTTCAGTACTTTATTGGGAATGACCTTAGAAAACAGTGCATTTTTTAAGATAAGTCTAAATTTCACAACTTTTGAGAGCAAAACAGTTTCTCAGAAGAGGGTGGAGGTTCAGTAAATAAGCTTCTTCTGTTTTATCTGCTACACAATAGGTTGTGCGTGGGTGTAAAGTGAAACCACAGTGCAAGCTTTGTATGTTGTAGAGATACACTACAGGTATTTGTAGTCACTATAACTTACATAATAAAAAGTTTAAAAAAAATGCTATTTTTTCAGTGGGTGGAAATATAACATTAAGTCACGAGACTAACAATATCAGCAATTACCCGGCACATCCTGCCAACATCTGTTTATTCTAATAGAAGAAAAACACAAGATGCAGCATTGCAGGCACTGACAGCTGGGCAAGCCATAATTAAATATCTATTGATCACTTCTGTTTTATTATTTGGGATAGTTTTTGATTGATATGAGAGCAGATACTCCTTCCTCCTCTGAGCGAACAATCACATCATTATACGACAAAAGTGTATTGTTTCTTTGAGACGTGTCACGTGGACAAAACAGGTGGTTCCCGGGGGTTCCAGGGCAGAGTACAGGACATTTGTCCTAATGTAGTCTGTCCTAACCAGGCCAAAAAATTATCCCCCCTACATCCAGAATAAATACACATAGAAAATATAATGCAGAAGCTCAGTATAACTGAAAAAATGATGTATCACTCTTGGTAGTTAAGAAGAATTCTGCATAAACATACAGAGTGAACCTGGAAAAAACATACAGAGAAATCAAATTGTCATTAGTTCCTGTTACGAATGGTATCCCAACCCTAGAAAAAAACATAAGGTTTGCATCTTCAGCTCAAGGTTCCCCCTATAACAATCACTTCAGGAGGAGCCCTCCGCTACTTGGATGCCGCCAGGTCCTATAGTGAGAGGAACAGGGAGAGAGTTCTGGGCAGGCAAGGGAACCAAACATTTACAGGAAGAACGGGGGAACAAAGAGCGTGGTCAAGGGATAGGCCAAGTCGATACCAATCGTGTAGAGCAGAACATAATCAGGAGACAAAAGTGCAGTCACGGTCACAGGCCGGGTCAAATAACACCAATAGCTCAGTACAGAATCTTGATCCAAAGGAATGGTCCAATTGCTGTAATAATGGCTGAATTGCCTGTGAGACCTCCCTGCTGGGCCTGTATGGAGCTGTTACAACCACTGAATTCTTTATGAAATCTTTGCCAGATCGCTGAACTCACCAGACACTTGGAATCCACAAAGCAGCTTTATATGGGGTGGATGAACAAATGTAGGAGCGCATGTACAAGTGCTGCAGGTCAAAAACAATATTTATTTTTCTAACCTCAGAGTACCTCCTCGCTCATGGAAGGCAGGAACACAAAGGATGATGGGAGGAACTGACATCAACTACAAGAGGTCCTCTGCACTCAACCCATTATCAATATATTTAAGCCAGAGACATTTTGTGCATACTGCTACTAAAAAATGCCTTACCCTTTAAACAACAAAGGGATTGTTTGTCCATATATTGCAATATATTTAAGCTGGCCAACTACGTCAAAGTCAAAGGAACTGACATCACACATGAGGAAGGGAATAGGAGGGTTTTACAAAGAAGGAAGTGCAGCGCCTGCCATATAGCTTTGGACACTAGGTGGCAGCATAATAATGGGTAAGCATTTAAATGAAAACTATATCCCCCGAACAATGTAGGTATCCATAAAAATACATTGAATACAACAGCTCATATGTAAAACCCTGCTTCATGTACATAAACCATTTTCATAATGATATATTTTTTAGTAGTATGTACCATTGGGTAATCATAAATAGAAAATTGCCATTTTAAAAAATAAGGGCAACCCCCTGGGATCGTACGATTCACAGTGCACACAAACAAAGCAAACAAACCATACATGTTAGGTCACATGAGCCAATTAACAGACAGAGTTGTGTCTTTTGCTTCCACACTTCTTCCTGTTACAGTTAGAGCTGTAGTATTTCTGGTCAGGTGATCTCTGAGACAGCACAAAGACCATCACGAAATGGTGGCTGAAGGCAAGAATATATATACCACTATATATACCACTTTGGTAAGATTCCTTTATATGCCACTTCATATTATATAAACTATCTGTTGCTTAAGTATTTATGTTGGGGGTATAATTTTCCTTTAAACATTAAACATATACATTTTAACATCATGAGACTTTTAACTGCTGGGGCAGCAGAGACAGAAACAGGCTACAGGACAGGCAGCAAACTAGACAAAATCAGGGACAGGCAGGGTCAGATACAAAAGCGGGAAGCATCAAATGAGACTAGGTGCGCGATGAGGGAGTAAGTGGCGGGAAGTGGCGTCTCCACTAGAGATGAGCGAATTTCTCCTGTTCCACGTCGCCAAAAAATGTCCTGCGAAATTCGCAAACCGCCGAAAAATTTGTGAAACTCTAAATTTGACACCCGCGCCAATTTTGACTCCAGCGTTAAAGTCAATCGGTCTCTGAATAGTGTTGACGCATAATGGTTTTGACGCAATCGACTTTTCCGAGGCCTGGTGAAATGCAGAAATTTGCAGTGAGTTTGCGCCTGGCAAATTTATTTGCCCATCACTAGTCTCCACTAGATCACCAGGTATTCTTACAGTTCCATTGTGAAAATGACACTTTTATAGACATGGCAAATTTATACTGGCTGCATGATCTCTGCTATTTCAACATAACATCATGTTTAGTATTATATATATAAACAATCACATTTATTTCTTTTGGATCTGTATCAAGCTCACAAGTTATATACTTTAATTTTAAGTCCCCCAACTTTACTTGTCAATAATTATATCTATGATTCATCTTGGGGTAGATTTATTTTCAGTGTATAGGTTGCAACTTTTGCTTTCCAATTACTGATTGCATCTGAATCCGATTTTAAAGTCATTACACTATGGGATATTTATTGGCGCACTTGACCTGAAGGAATCACATTAAGCTTGTAATGTGTTCACTCCTTTATTCAATTACTATTGAATTCCTGTCATGACTACATTAGATTTTTCCCTCCCCAACTCTCCAGTACAGCAAGCATCTACTAATATAAACTACAAGATGTGGTTGCCAACAAAGAGTCACAAAGGAACAAAATGGAAAAATTGGGTTAATATTTGACCAGCTCACTTTCAGTGTTTTGAAATAATCATGAAGTGTATTTCTCAAGACAGACATTTTTTTAGAAATATTTTATACCAACATTTAGAGGCCCAATTTTCAAAGGTTGAATCTTAGTGGTATTAGAGCTTTTTTAAACCACAATTAAACTCATTTTCTCTACAACCATGAATGCCATGAAATTTATTTAAAGATCCAAATAAAAAAAGTATGAATAAAAAAACAAAAAAGAGGCGCTAAAAATATGAATACCTCTAAAACCTCTAGAAATTTGTTTTTGGACAATTACTAGTGAAAAAAGAATTTGAAGAAGTCTGAAGGCAAATAGGATCAGTGTAGTTCCCATTGACCACTGAACGACCTTGACTGGTTTTACTTGCCAAAGTTTTGTATTAAAGTTTTACATGGTTTTTACACTTTATAAATCTCGAATTTTTAGTTTTAGAAACCCCCCTACACAAATTTTACTTCCTTAAAGATAAACTATCAATAGCACAAAATAAAATCAAACTGTATTGAATGTTTTATTACTTTGATTATCATATACAATATTTTTTCTTATAGTTTTAGAATATTATTATATTTTATTTGTACCTAATTGTACAGGTATGGAACCTGTTATCCAGAATGCTCGGGACCTGGGGTTTTCCGGATAATGGATCTTTCTGTAATTTGGGTCTTCATGCCTTAAGTCCACTAGAAATTCATTTAAACATTAAATAACACCAATAGGCTGGTTTTTCCTTCAATAAGAATTAATTATATCTTAGTTGGGATCAAGTACAAGCTATTGTTTTATTATTACAGAGAAAAAGGAAATAATTTTTAAAAATTTGGATTATTTGGATAAAATGGAGTCTATGGGAGGCAGCTATTCTGTAATTCGGAGCTTTCTGGATATCGGGTTTCCAGATAAGGGATCCTATAGCTGTACCTAATTATAGACTGAGCTATTGGGCATGATGCTAGCTTTTTAACACCTCAAAACAGACATGAATAAATAATAATGCATCCTGTTTATGAAGCATATTCATTAAATATCCACTAAAGGTCAGGGGGTACAGTTTCCCAAATAAACTGAAAAATGTCTTCCCATACTGACATATGCAGGAGCTTTTCGGTATCAGAAGAATGGTCTCTATAGTAAAGGCAGGCAGTAGAAATATGCAGCCAATATCCAGACAAGGGCATGTTAGTAAATAAAAAAAGTCCAAAATACATCCAGATCATGAATGGAGTTATAATTATTATAACAGTATTAGAACAAGGCATAATGTAATTTTAAATCCTTACTTTTAAGATTTAGTATTAGTATTTAGAAATAGGCCACACAGTTAAATCAAACAGTTGGTTAAACTTTGTTCTATTGACTTTTTATCTAAGAACAGCACTTTATACTGGGCAAGATCAAATAAGAACACTGAATCATCACCAATAAATTAATTTACTGTATTAAAATGTATCTGTTTAGCAGTGTGTCAACAATGATGGCTCCTGACTTAACGTTCTAGTCTAGATTGGAGGTGTGGACCATTAAAAGAGGGTAATGCATGGAACAAATGTTAGATTGCTGTGAAGGAGGGGATTCATCACAGATTGTAAGCTCTGTTGAGCAGGGCCCACTGATCCCATTTTTATTCTGTATCCCATGTATGTGAAATTATCGGTATTGCTACAAATTAATATGATACGTTATGTGATAGTCCTATATAAATAAATGATGAAGACTACTAACTTCCCTTCCTTCACCTTGCCTGGGATCCATGATCAACAAGTTGAAGAGGAAAAATCATAATTGGTTTATCAAAGGCTTGAGTGGAGAACATATACTTTTCCTCTCCCCTTTGAATTGCTTTGTATCTGCCACTATCCTCCCAGGAACAGATCAAGTAAAGATCAAGTGGAACTCTTCAAGGTGGCAAACTTTTAGACGGAAAGCATCTTCATTGATTTAGTGACTTAAAGTTGGAGTTGAAGTTCTTGTGACAATAGATTTAGAGGAGTCCAAAAAAGGTTAATAGAAATCTTCTGCTAGATTAAAGTCAAGAAGAAAAAAACAAAACAAAAAAGAATTTACATGTAAAAATCAATGCAGTGTCCAAATTGCCATTTTATCATAATTCTTAACCCAATGGAGAAGTTTCTCATAATTCCAGCATAATTACAGACACAAAGGGGCTATGCCAATGCATTAAATGTGCACAATTGCACTTGTACTTTGGCATGAATTGGAAATATTTGCTCTGAAAAGGTTGGGTGTTTGTGACAAATAGACGTTGTTCTCCTCTAATTGTATCTGTTTCCTTCTTCTTCCTTTCTTCTTCTTTACTAAACTATGTGCCTTTAAGTCATTCTAAGCACTTCCACAAGTTTACTTTTCTTATGTCAGCAGTAATATAATGCGCCAAACTGTATCTGCCCAATAAACACTATTGAACAGATAGTGGAGGATGATTTATTATATGTGTCATGCATTCTGGGTATGAATTATTTAAGAATCTTCATGGAATATCTGTGATGCCAGCTTGCACACAGTGTGAAAAGCTGAATAGATGAATAATAGTTTTGGTATTAAACAGCATGTCTGATGTCACAGAACAACATCTGTTATCGGGGGAAAAAATCCAAATTAAAAGGTCCCCATCACGCAGCGATGGAAAGATTCTCACTGTAAAACTCTTAGAATAAATATTTTTAAGAAACAAACACAAACTCCAATAAAGTGGGATTAAAATGAGAAACTGTCAGCTTTCAAATGGTTCAGACTAGTTTATTGGCACTATTGGCAAGTAGTTTAGTATATACAGTATGTATTTTCATATGCATATACAGGTATGGTATCCATTATTTGGAAACCAATCACAAGAAGACCATCTCCCATAGTCTCCACTTTAATCAAATAATTCAAACTTCTCAAAATGATTTCCTTTTTCTCTGCAATAATCAAGCAGTACCCTGTACTTGATCCCAACTGAGATATAATTAATCTTTATTGGAGGCAAACTATTCCTATTGGGTTTATTTAATGTTTACATGATTTCCAAATTATGGAAAGACCCCTCATCTAGAAAACCCTAGCATTATGGATAATAGATCACATGCCTGTAGTATGTTTATAATGAAACCATGGGCCTTAGTTAGTTCTTGTAACTTCATAACTTCATATTCATAAATATATTGTCAACCTGCCCCCATGTTTAGCACCGATATGTTGCAGAGCACAGCAAAGAAAAGCAATATTGCACCCCTTTGTGCTCTGGTTTAATACATGAGCACTTGGAACTTTTTAATCATGAATGGGAGCCTCTCACATTTTTAATGGCCGCAATGTGCATAATGTTGCTTTGCAATATACCAGGGGTCATATGTGATGTCCTACAGTGCAGTTGTACAAATGTTGATGAAGTAGTTGCGAGAATATATGTGACTCATTAAAGGTGCTTCAGCATAGTTGTGCTTTACACCATGGGTTCCTTGTATTGCAAATTGTGCAATAGGGGTAGGGGTACCCTGGAGCTACAAACAGCCTCAAAGGGGCTCCAACATTCCCACAGCGGCCTGAGCCAACTGACATCAAACTTGCACCTAAAGAGTGGGATGCTAGCATCGGTCTGAAGCTGAGTGCTTGAAATGACAACAATGATTATCAGCACATTGGAATTGTTGGAACATGCTGCATTGTGGGGGAAAAACATGGTGACTTTATCACAATATTGTACTTTGTATAATGAACTGTTACTTGTAAATAAACCCTTCCATCTCTTAAGTGCACTTTCTGAGAAAGAAAAGGGAAGCAGCGGGACACAGTCCCACAGTGTAAGGAGCACCAGCAGGTTCTCTTTCCCTCTTCAGTGGCGCCGGCAAGATGGCGGCACCTAGCGGATGCACATAGCACACCGCGTCGTTTCAACGCCTATGCCTCAAAATGTATGATGCTTCTGTGTCAAAATGTGCAGCATCAATGCGCAACCACATCGTGTGTTGCATAATGTCAGTGCACCCGTTTTGGTGAGAAAATTGTCTTTAAATAGACACCAGAGCCCAGCAGCCATTGACTAATTATAGGTTCTACCTTGTTCATTCCTGGGTGCGCTATTTACTAATAACTACTGATTCCTCATCCTGACCTCTGCCTGTTTCATTGACTATTGAATTCTTGCTGCCTGAACTGACCCTTGCCTTGAATTCTTAATCCCTTGATACCTCGAACTGTGTTTGGTGCCTGTTATTTCCTCCTTGGTCCGTATATCCCAGAGCCTTTGGGGCCCTGACACACAGTAAGTTAGATTGACCACAGAGTCCAACCATTTTACATCTCTGTAAACAAAATGGCTAAACAAAACTCTAGCAAGGCAGCTGCTAACTTAGCTTTACAGGTGGAAAAATTGCTTCCTGACTGCAAAAAGAAAATCTGATAGTTCCCGGGATAAATGACTACAAAGTGTTTAATAATTAGAACTATATATGCCCATGAGTTGCATCCAACCCGTATTTGAAGCCCTTGGTAGGAAAATCCATGCTATTGGTTCTTGCAGTAAAGAAATTATTTTTATTCCGATGATGGAAATTCTATTGCTCCATTCATAGTGGATGTCATTTGCAACATCCTATAAAGGAAAATTCATTATAATTTGTATTTATTTGTCCAGGTCAGTTATATACCCTTGTAGGCTTCATGCTCATGTTTTAAATGGAAAAAGGTTGATTAACTAAACATGAACATACTGTATATATAGACCCCTAAAATGAATACTTAATCAACATATAGTTTACATCATATTAGGTGGCATATTAAAGAATCTTACCAAATTGGAAAATGTAAATACAGTATATAAGTAAATATTGCCCTTTTACATCTCTTACCTTGAGCCACCATTTACTCCCTGTGCTCCCTCAGAGACCACCTTACCAAAAATAATGCAGTTCTAACTGTTAGTGTGGAAGTACAAGACAGACATCTGCCTGCTAACTGGTTCATGTGTCCTAACATGAATGGTTTGTTTGTGTACACCGTGAATCATAGGATCCCCCCCACCCAAGACTTCACAATGCCTTGCACACTTCAATTATTGCCACTGCACATGCAAGTCATTGTAGGAGGTGAAGCCTTGGCTGGAAAGGTGACTAACGATGCAATGTTAAAATGGTATGAGTAAGAGCCCTGCATCGGGTCGGGTACCCGCAGAATACCTGCAAAGTGATCAGATTTTGGGCATAAAGTTTAGATTTCATTATCAGGTGGGTATTCCTTGGTTAACCTGCTAAATTGCAGGATTGGGTCCAACCACCCTCCCTAGAGGGTGCGCAAATTTTGGCAGATCTGTTTAGACTTCAGTGTGATGTCCCTTCCGGTTTCAAGTGTCCTGGGTCAGAAGGTAAGTAAACTATTTGTAGGCCTGGTCAGGTAGCAGGTCTAGGTAGGGAAACTTATTGGGTGGGGGTTGGGTTGTAGGTCAGCACGTCCAGGTGGAGCACAGGTCTGCCTGTCTGGACACACTCGGGTCTCTTGTATGAGTTTTCAGGGAAAGGAAAGACTTGCAAGACCTCAACAGAACTCCTCTTAGTTGCAATTACATTTACAAATAACTTTAAAATGATGGCAAATAATGTATATTAAGTTGCTTAGAATTACCTTTTGCTTTTATGCAAAAAATATATGATGATGAGCTGGTTGTGGGCAATTTTTGTCCTCAGTCACAGTTGTCTCATACAGCCTGCTTGGCATTGGAACAGGTCATCTAGGTGTGCACGGTATAACAGTGCATAGAATAAATGCACACAGACACCGAACAGAGAATAGTTTTTTTTATTAAAACCCACTGAATTTGATATAAAAATTGAAGTGGTAAAATATATTTACAGGCACACCTAGTTTTGGTATCATGATCTGTCCCCCTAGTCAAAGCGTTCTGCATGTATGTTTCATTATTAAAAACACGAGCAGAAGGAGGAACATGTTGATTCAAGATTTAATTGCTAAGGATATAACTTCTATTTTACCCCAGCTTTTTGCAAACTTCCCAAACACTTGCTCAGCAAACAAAAGTGCAGGTGTATGTGCCTCGAGCCATGTTGGACATTGGCAGATTTTCAGCGCAGATTAAACACCATACAAGGATTCCTCCTTCAATAGGTATGCTCAGCTCTTGCCAAATTAAGAGTAAAAGAGGCAGTGTGCCCTGCGTACAGAAAACATTCATGGAAAAGTACTAAAAGACATAATTTTCTGGGATAAAATCATCATTATTCTCTAAAAGCTTGAAGTTTATGAGAAAATACAAATTTTACACAGCATTATGCTCATTATTACGGCATATTGCCTTGTTTATTTAGACATTGAAGAAAACGTTATTGTTATAGACAAATCCTCAGTGATTTGCTGTAAAATTAGTGTGCTCTTTAAACGAGATCCCCAAAATATCCAATGTCTTTGATCCTCAAAATATAGCCTTTTTTTGGAAAGGTTCCTTTCCTCTTTATTACCTACTGCCATGAGGCTTCCCATTTCATAACAGCAATAGTGCCACTCATAAGATGGTAGCACAACTAAAATTTCCATCATTTTCAGTGCCCAAAGGGGCTATTATTGAATTAATGAAAGCCCAAAGATCAGTGACTAAGATGGTAAATGGAATTTGAAGCCTTAGCTATGAAGGAAGTCTGACTAAATTGGGGTTGCTTACAATGGATGAGGGGTTTAAGGGGATATCATAATTATTTATAAATATATAAGGGGACCATATAATAAAGTCTATAAAGCTTTATTCACCAGTAGGTCAAGCAGACATAATGTATTAGAGGAAATTGAGATGAGAAGAAAGGAGGTTTTTAAAGCACATTTTTTTACAGTGAGAGCTGTGAAGTTGTGAAATCCTCTTCCTGAAGTTTTTCTACTGGCAAAAACATGAAATAGCTTCAAGAAAAGGCTGGGTGTATTTTTATAAAAGGGGAAAAACAGGGTTAGCTCTAGGAACTGGTCCAATTGCCCTTTAAGATTCAGGAAGGAAATTGTACTGGAAGGGGTCTCAGATGGGGTATTTTTTGTCAAAGAACATGTTCTTCATAAAAACATATTAGAGTAAAACATTTCCATCCTAAAATGGTGTGCTTTAAAAACCTCCTTTCTTCTAATCTCAATATCCTCTAATACCTTGTGTCTGCTTGACCTACGCGTGAATAAGGCTTCAGAGACTTTGTTATATGGTCCCCTTTAAAAGGCTGAACTTGATGGATGTGTGTCTTTTTTCAACCTAATTTACTTATGTAGGGAATTAGTGCAAAACCTTTGCACTTATCCCTGTAAGCAAAGTTCAAGAACAGAGCCTGTGTCTGTATGCTTTTAAGCTGTTACCTAGCAACCAGCTATTCCATCATTTCAGTGCAACAGGAAGTGACACAGCAGCTAGTGTCTGGCTGGCAGGAAAAAGAAGTCACAGATACTGGCAAGAAGAGTCTGGCATAGAGAGCTGCATGGTGGACAGAGAAAGAGGTCCGAGAGCTGCTGGTGGGCCCAGAGAGCTGAGATGCTGCACCAAAAGTATTAATTTGGATTGGCTGGCACAGGAAAGCCACATACTGTGCCTGGAAAGACAGAGAGTGAGAAACGAATCCAGACTGGAGGAACAAACAGCAGGAGATTCCTATCTGAGCAACCAAAGGAGCTGGTAGTCGCACTGTATGTCTGAATGTACTATAGCTAGACAGCTTTGCACTAGCAAGTTAGTTAGTGAGGCCCTATTGCCATCGGTTAGGAGTGCTGCCTTTATTAGGTGCCCATTTATTTTATATAAACCGTTATTCAGTTTAACCAATACTGTGTGTTTGTTATTACTGTATTCCTAGTGGGGCCATCCGTAGGTGCATTCCTGGATCCCACTAGGTGGAGGCACTGCGCTAGTAAGTACCAGGTACCTATTCTCTCCCAATACCGCTGCAGAGTGGCTCAGGTTTGTCCCGTGCCATCAGGTAAGCACCACATGTGGAGTGTAACACCCACAAAGGGGTGTCAAAAGGGTTACACTTACTATGTAATTGAAGTTTTAAAATTTGTAAAAGTGAATTTGTAAAAATGTGTGATATTTCAAAATCCAGTGGGCCTCAGCTGAGTTGTGTAATAAAAGATGCTAAGGTGCATAGTTACTAAAGGGCAAAAGTTAAAATATGGAGTATGTTCACCAAAAATGATGATTCACCACAATTACCTATCAGTAGTGATGGTGTATCTCACCCATTTCACTTCAACAAAAATTTGTGAAACGGCGAAAATTTGACAAAACAAATTAAAAACGCATTAAAGTCTATGGGCGTCAAATTTTTTTTTGTGCCACGATGTGGCACATCAAATTTTTTCACCCATTGAAGTCTATGGGCATAATTTTTGAGGCAAAGCATGTCAAAAATTTTGCTCATCGCTGTCCAGATAATGGATCTTTCCGCAATTTGGATCTTCATGCCTTACTATAAAATCATGTAAATATGTAAATAAACTCAACAAGCTGGTTTTGCCTCCAATAAGGATTAATTATATCTTAGTTTGGATCAAGAACAAGGTACTTTTATATTATTACAGAAAAAAAGAAAATACTTTTTAAAAAATTTGGATTATTTGGATAAAATGGAGTCTATGAGAGACGTCCTTTCCATAATTCAGAGCATTCTTGATAATAGGTTTTCCGGATAACAGATACCACACCTGTACCAACAGAAAATTTGCCACATTACTTGAGCTTCAGTTTTTAAGTAAATATGAGAAAATAGCTGACATATTGGGGCACATTTACTAAAGCATGGATTTTCTCCTCATCTAACTTTTTCAACGTTCACTTTAATTTGCCAGGTGTATTTTCACAACACTTCTCATGTTTACTAAAAATCACAACTGTGGTGAATTTTCTCCTGTCTTAAATTTCTGTGAAAATTCATCAGTATGTTTTCCCTATACAATTGTAGTGGGGAACATTATCTAGAGAAAATTCTCTAGAGAATTTCTCCAAGAAAAAATTAATTATGAAGAATTAGCTTAGAGGGAGTGATCTAGATAAACAGATTCAGAAATGACTGCTCTATCTTTAAAATGGTAGTTCCTGAACCTGGAGAAATTTCTCTTGGTGAAAATTCATTCTTGTGCTCATAGTAAATCGGAGAATATTCACTAGAGAAATTTTACCTGGAGAATAATGATGGGCGAATAAATGTACCAGAATGAATTTGCAGCAAATTTCTGTGTTTAGCTGCCAGCAAACAAATTCGAAATGATGGCAAAAATTTGACAGTGAAATATCCATCACGTCAAAAAAAAAATTTGTTAAGCGTCAGAATAGTTGTGTGCATAATAATTATCACGCGTCAAAATCATTCTGACGGCAATTGCATTTGGACAAAATAGGTGCGTTTCGCAAATTTTTATCAGTTTCGAAAATTGTGCGGTAAACAAACGGGACAAATTCGCCCATCACTACTGGAGAAGAGTTGTAAATTTATGCCAATGCAAAGAGAATTTTTACTACTGAGAGGTTAATTCTCCTAAACTTACTTAGTTTTAGTAAATTTGCATTGTTGAGGGGAATCTTAATTTTTGGTAAAGTTACAACAAATTTTCACTTTCACCCTTTAATAAATATAGTATGCCTTTAGGTTTGCTCACTTGCAGAAACCAATAGACCAGTCAGCATTTACTGTTCCCTTGTTTTTTGTTATAATTGGTTGCTATGGGTTACTGCACCTGGCCAAACTTAGGGTCTTTTATGTATACTATTTAAAGGGGTTGTTCACCATTGAGTTAAATCTTAGCATGGTTTCTGGTTTTCGAGTTATTTAGCTCTCCAGTTTGCAATTTAAGCAATCTGGTTACTAGGGTCTAAATTACTCTAGCAACCATCCATTGATATGAATAGGAGAAGGCCTGAATCTTATAGAAAGAGGAGTAACAAAAATAAGCAAAAACAAGAAATCTGTAGCCTTACGGAGGATATCTTTGAAGGATGAAAAGCGTCAGAAAAAGAAGGAAAATTATTTAAAAACTATTAATAAAAAAATAATGAAGACCAATTAAAAAATTGCTTAGAATTGGCCATTTAACAATATACTAAGGGGCAGATTTACTAAGGGTCGAAGTGAATTTTCGAATTTAAAAACTTTGAATTTTTAACTGTTTTTTGAGTACTTTGACCATCGAATAGGCCTAAATTCAACTTTGATGCAAAGTAAAAAAGTTCGACTTCGAAAATCAAAGTATTGTCTCTTTAAAAAAGTTCGACTTCGAAACTTCGCCACCTTAAACCTGCCGAATTGTTATAATAGTCTGTTGGGACCTCCTAGAACCTATAGCCAACATTTGGCTAAGTTTTTAGAAGTCGAAGTAAAATCGTTCGATCGATCAATAAAATCGTTCGGGGCAAGGAAATAAATATACACTCCGAAGATACAACACACACAAAAGCTGCTCAAATTATCCAGTCCTCTTCAACAAATACATAAGCGACAGATGAAAACAATAATAATGTACATTATTTCACTAAAGTACAATAAAATTAAAATATGATGGTGTCGTGCAGAAATGAATTCGCAAGCACATTTCTAGGCTGCAATTATGTCTCCGCTCGTTAGGAAGAAACGCTCCGAAAACGAATCCGAATTCTTGAGGGTAATACAAAATTCTAGAGGAATATAATGCAAATGTGCTGGACAGATCAAAAAGCACCTGGGCAGTTATCTAGCAGGTTTCCTAATGGAAAAATAATGGGCTTTTATGAGACGGATGGAAAATGCTGTAAGCGTAAAGATGCATTACTTGTAAGAGAAGAGTGCTTACACAAAGCACAGAGATCCATTCAGGGTAAGCAAACTGTTTTGTCATTTAGTAAATGGTCTTACTTGGTGCATCTCCACAGATGAAGGGTGTAAGCTTTAATCAAGAGGTACATTTTTCAATATGAAAGGCCTTTTAGAGCTGAACATGACATGATGTCTGAGCAACAATAATAGACATGAAATGTACTTACAGACAAGCTTAAAGGGACAGTATACACCAGAGGTTCCCAAACATGGTGGCTTGACCCCATCCAGGGGACACAAAGTAGTTGGCGGGGGGCTCAGTCTAAAGGCAACTGAGAGTGTGATTTGGAGCAATTATTTAAATATCATTGGAAGTTTAGTCTTCAGGTCATTGAAGGTAACATTTGGGTTGAACATTTACTTAGATATCCTAGATATTCTTAGAACTAAATCTACTATATATCCAAAACCGTAGGAAACCACACACACGTATATAATATTTATAGTCGCTTTATTATTAGTAGTAGTAGTAGTAGTAGTAGTATTTTTTTAATTGTCAACAAGACATATACAGGGCCATTTATAACCTCTGGGCAGTGTGACAAGTGCAAAAAAAGGCACAAAACACCCTTTTTTTGCCTTTACCTCTTAAAGAATTGCCAGAGGCCTGTGTTATCCATTTCGGAGCAGCTGCCCAGTTCAATATGGTGCTGACTGTGCTAGTTAGAGTAATATTCATGGGGGGGGGGCAAGTATTGTTCCGTGTTCATGATATACAAATATTCCATAAATACAAAATAAGAGGCTTTCTCACTCACTTATGAGACTAAGTTAATTACTACTTCATGACCCTGTGGCCAAATATAGATCCTGAACCACTGGTTTACTGGCCCAGATACAGCCTTAGCCTTATAATACAGAGGTATGAATCTAAACATGCTGACAGTCAAGATACTGGCACATGGCTTCTGAGGGGGTAGAACATAAAGAGGACCCAAGTGGAAGAACCAGAAAGGCAACATCATGAGACACAGGAACCCTCATTTTAGTCATTGTATTGAACAGAACAGCCAAAATAATTTTTTTAACAGTATTTGCATTTTAACCCCATATCTAGTCAGTTTAATGTAATTGAATGCAATTAATGTGCTGTATATTCAAATAAATTCTGTCTCTCTCTATCTTATAATTGTTTGTGGCTCCCTTCAGCTGGTTTCTGGCCGATGCTCTATATGTGTCTCAGGAACTAAGGTAACAATTGACCTTCCTTCCAATGCTATCTCTTTGGAAGGAATCCTTAAAAAAGATTTTTCATTAATTTTACCATAGAATCCAAAGCTAAATGCACACAGGCCAATTGCAAGTTGTGCTTCTGTTTGACTCTCCTCTGAAGAGTGACAGCATGAGATCCTCAAAGCAACTCTCAAAAGATCTGAAAACAAAGATTGTTCAGTATCATGGTTTAGGGGAAGGCTACAAAAAGCTATCCCAGAGGTTTATACTGTCAGTTTCAACTGTAAGGAATATAACTCAATGCTTGTCTCATCAGTCCAAAGCACTTTGTTCCAAAATGACATTGGCTTGTCTAAATGGGCTTTTGCATACAACATGCGACTCTGTTTGTGGCGTGAGTGCAGAAAGAGCTTCTCTCTCATCACCCCGCCATACAAATGTTCTTTGTGCAAATTGCGCTGAATTGAGAATACACCATCTGAAGCAAGATGTTCTTGCAGGTCTTTGGAGGAGATCTTTGGGTTGTCTGTAACCATTCTCACAATCCTCCGCATATCGCGCTCCTATATTGCAACTGTGCCCTTGCCTTCCATTTCCTGATTCCATTCCTTACAGTTGAAACTGACAGTTTAAACCTCTGAGATAGCTTTTTGTAGCCTTCCCCTAAACCAGCGATCCCCAACCTTTTGAACCCGTGAGCAACATTCAGAAGTAAAAGTAGTTGGGGAGCAACACATGCATGAAAAATGTTCTTGGGGTGCCAAATAAGTGCTGTGATTGGCCATTTTTAGGCCCTATGTGGATTGTCAACCTAAATCGAGGCTCTATTTGGCAGTGCACCTGGTTTTTATACAACCAAAACTTGCCTCCAAGCCTGGAATTTAAAAATAAGCACCTGCTTTGAAGTCACTGGGAGCAACATCCAAGGGGTTGGAGAGCAACATGTTGCTCACGAGCTACTGGTTGGGGATCAATGCCCTAAACCATGATACTGAATAATCTTTGTTTTCAGATCTTTTGAGAGTTGTTTTGAGGATCCCATGCTGTCACCCCAGACATTGCTGGGAAATGAAAGACATACAACTGTCATCTTTTTTGTTGAAAGCGGAGCAATTATTATGCAGGCTGAGAGAGGTTCACAAACTTTTCCAAATGACTGTAGATAGATGATTGATAGATTCGATAGACAGAAGATAGATAGATAGATAGATAGATAGATAGTAGAGTTCTAGAAATCTGAGAGGGACATTTGGAAAACCATAAAAAGATGGTGATGCAGTGCTCAGCCCATGTTGGTGCATTTTTTTTAAAGAAGGGCCAACCTGGGGTAAAAACTAAGCGACTAGAGTCACAGGGGAGTTCCTAAGAACTTGATATGACCCATCATTTTATCTTTGCTTTTCATTTAATCTAAGTGTGGACAGTCCACTTAGTTCCTTGCATAACAGTCTGTTTTTGAGTGTATAAGGGCACTCCCTAACCCTTGCACTATTGATGTTAAAGGTATTATGGTATTTAAGAATTAATTGCTTATATTATAGGAATACTATGTAGTTCATTTGGCCAGTAATAAATATCTGTGCCATTTGTGAAAATATTTGCCTTACAGTTGGCGTCAAATCTAACCTTACTGTTATATTAAAATAAAAATGAATAAAATATTGATGCCATCTATGAAAGGATGTTAAATTAGTGCATGGAAACAGGAAATGTAAGCATAAAATTAGACTCAGTTGGAGATGATAGAACTCTCCATGAAGCTCATATTGTTAAATAAAAAAGAGAGGAAAAATAATAGGATTTCAACAAAGGGGAAAAGAAAATAATATGCAAAATTATTACTTGTGGTGCTGGTTCTACTTCGATAAAAAAAATATACAGTAGCTCTCTCTGATGAAATGGGTCCCGATGAAGAAACATCTTTTCCTTTCAGAGTCTGGCTAGGAATAACTATGGTCCTACTGCACCTGCAGCTTTAGTGGCACTTTATTAACCTTGTAACACATAATTACTGCCAGGGCACATGTGGCATTTTGATGACCAACATTCCTGCCAGTGAGCAAATTGCCTCTACCCTCCCATGGGGCTGTTTTAATAACATGTTGGTGCTAGTTTGCACAAAAACAGTTGCCAATAGCAACTTCATTTTGAACAGAATTAGTTGTGAGTCATTATTGGTTGCTGTTGACAACTTCACTTGTGAAATGTCGCACCTGTGTCTGTAAGTATAACCCCAACCACTTTATGCGAAGATACACAAATATTTATCATTTTCTTTGTTTATTTATATACCAGCATGAAGTAACAGACACTTTTAAAATATTTTGTATAACAAACAAGGGTCTTACCATAAATGTAAAAAAAACCCCAAGGTTTTGTGATAATCTTTAGTAGCAGTGTTAGGTACAAAAATAGGTGTAAAAATGCAACCAAGGGTAATTTTAACTTTTAGATAGTTTGCAATGTTTTTTTATTTCACATACATTTTTACTGATGGAGTCAGCACCCTAGTGGTACCTACGAATACAGGGACCACAGTGAAAACCGTCTAAAGAATCCCCTACCTTACATAGACCCCCTCCCTGCTCCCCCCCCCCAGCCTAGGTGTTAGCCTCGGTAAATGCCCCTAACTCTTTACTTACCCCTCGTTGCAGATTGCATCGGAGTTTACGGGCGCCATCTTCTTCTCTTTGGTAACCTTTGTGAAGTAAGCACCATACTGAAGCGTGTGCAGTTGGAGCAGTTTGTCGATTTTTAACTGTGCATGCAACAAAAGTCATGGAAATTGCCGAAACACTGGAAAAAGACCAGAAGATTACCCAAGAGAAGAAGATGGCACCTGTGAACTCTAATGCGTAGAATCTGCAATGAAGGGTAAGTAAATTGAAGGTAACACCTAGGCTGGGGGGGAGCAGGGAGTGGTGTCTATGTAGGGTAGGGGAGTAGGTGATTTCAATATAAAGGATTTGGTTCTCATTAATAAAATAGAGTGTGAGAATTTATCTTGAGTGCAGGGCTGGCCTGGGCCGGCAGAATTTCAGAATAAAACACAGTGGGCACAGGCCCTTGTGGGTCCTGCTGACCCAGACCTACATCCCTGCCTGAAGCCTTGTACGGTGCTGCCCCCAGACTTCCCACTGCCAGAAAAGGGAGGTACTCACAGGGGGTGGAGGGTGGTTGCAATTGGGGTGGTGGGGCCCAGCAACCCCGGTTGGCCCCCAGTCTGAAGCTGCTTGAGTTGAGACTGACTGTGCTAGAGTGAGTGTACAAGCCCCCCTAAAAAAATCCTAAAGCAGCATGTTAGAAAAGAGAGCATTGTGGGCTAACACAATAGGTCATAATTGTTTCACCACGTATACCCAACCAATGCAGAAATCAGATATTTGCTTTCGGGTGACCAGTAAATGCGACTTGCTGATTGGTTGCAGAGTGATACTAGAACTGATCCAAGCGTTGTGACTTTTATCCCATATCCCATTTGATGTGAATATGTTGGACTTGGATTTGGAATTTAATTGTGCTGAAGACCTATTGTGGAATAGATTTCATTAAAGTTTATTTTATGATAGCCCTGGTTCTTATTACATGGCTATTACAACTTTTTTCCCCAGGCCCTTTCTACTCAATATTGTTTCAAGGAATATATCAATATATTTACATTGCATGCTGATTACATGTCCCTTTAAGTGAGCTCTAAAAAATTATGATCGTCCATATGATGATAGCTTGGGCTGAAGAGAGAGAAGCCAATATTCAATAGTCCCTATGTGCAACAAAACAGTAGTTTTTGATATTTTGTTTTAATTTTGAATACAGCAGCATTATCGCTGTCCGTTGCTAGCAGGAGGTTTCAAAAATGATTATTTATCAGAAAATAAAGAAATAGCAGTCATTTTCATGGTAGAATAAAAATCTAAAAAGCTCATTGTCCCTTGCTGCTTCTATTTATGCTTTGAATTGGGTCAGACATACATGTGTTATGTGCGCACGCTGTGAACATAACTGACTGCAGAAAAACAAAGGCTTTTTCAGCTTTGTTGAAGTCAAAATATTGACTGAGAACCAATTTTTCCTCTGGAATTTTAAAGGTATAATTCAATTTGCTACTTACAGTGGTAGCACAAGTGCACAGTGCCAACAGTAGCAGAAACTATTCAGTATACTCGTTGCTCCTGAAAACATATATTGTAAAATCTTAAAAAAAAAAAAAACTGGTCTCATTGAATGTCACTTGTAAAAATACAAAGGAAAGATATGAACGTTAGGGTTCCCATCAGTCCTTCTAAACTCATGATCTGGAGGGGCCCTAAAAATTATTTTAGAGCACCACTTTTTAAGGTCTTCTGTTCTAAATTCACTTTGGTGTACCCACAATGCAATGTGTGAATATGCAATGGTAGGACATTTCTTTTGCTGAGTTTCCCAAGTATTGTTGGATGGAAATATTTAATGTGCTTTACCTATCACTTTATATTGGAAGACCGGAATTGTAGCCTAGCCACAGTTGAGTAAAGACCTACTAAAATCTCCCTTGTATCACTCAGGCTATAACCAAACTTTGTAGATTGTTCTTGTTATTGGTTGTCTTGACATTTCCATTATTTTGCCATTACTGTTCATTTCTGGACAGAAACTCTCCCCTTTTACATCACCTTATGCTCTGCTGCCTTGGTAATTTTAGCCAACCAGAACCCTGTTCTATAATAAGGTTCTAGTTGTTTCAAAATACCAACAGCTATTAGTTCACACTCCCTATTAGTTTAGAGTAAAGTGGTGGTTGTGGAATTCCAACCTTTGGTCATGGCCTTTCCAGCAGGGCCAGAACTAGGGGTAGGCACGTTCCTAAGGTGAAATGTTGGGGGGTGCTGGTCACATTCCTCTTCTTTCACCTACCTCTAGTCACCTAAACCACTGTCTTCAGTGTGGCCACACATGCGCACTAGTTCACACACATGCATACAATGGGCGAGGGGGCTCATCACATTGCATAGGGTGCCTGACCAACTTGGACCGGTGCTGCTCTCCAGCTCATAAGATGATTTTAAATATATATTGTAGGATATATAGCCATTCAACCATGGTCCCAAGAATATCTCAAGCAGCAAATCTGTTTTCACCCCAAATTTCATCCTAATTAACCTTCAAGCTGGGTTTTTATAGGTTTCTTAGAGAGAAAATGAGCAACATTAGCATTAGCCACCCTAACTAGTCTTTAGCTTGAGCCCCCCACTCTTGCCACTGCAACAAACCTCTTCAGGGGGGGAGACAATTTGGGAACCATTGATGCAAAGGAATTAGAACATTTATGAGAGATCTGGGAGGTGCTAAGAAAGGTTGAAGCCAGACAACTAGAAGTAATGCAAGCTTACAGAATCAAATATTAATAACTTTATAGGAAATAATGGGAAGCAAGGCCGGAGGAAAATAATCATGTATTCAAATATAATATATTTCTATTAGACCAGTATAAGGAAAATACAGACAAATATGTAGAGGGGTTATACAAGAGAATAAAGAAAATGTACAGCACAAAACGGTAGAAATATCCCACATTTATTCAATCACTGTGATCTCCCTTTTGAGACAGTACAAAATTGACCAAATGTCTAATACCAGATGGGGAGATGAATCATTGTCTGAAATCTACTTATTGAAGGCTTAAATCAGCATATGAAAATAGGAAACACCTGACTATCCTTACTTTACATTTGCTGAACGTATTTAGAAATCTCACTTTTTCTATAGATGGTCTGTAATGCCAGCTGGCATGCTAAACTGGTAATCGGTTCTAAATAAAAACATTGTACCTTAACCCCCTTCTCCTCTTAGATTGTAAGATCCTTGGAGCTCTTTACCTCTTGTAATGTCTATTGAATGTATTTGATATGTTATCTGCATGTCTGATGAATTCACAAATTTATTGTTAAGTGCTGCAGAATATGTTGGCACTTTATAAGTTATTAATAATAATAATTATAATACATCTTCTGGGTTTATTTTTAGCCAGAGCAGAAACATCTGATAACTGTCATTTGCTTCCATGGAAGCTGCATTTCACTGCAAATGGAAAATGCAGGCAGAGAATAAACCAGTCAGGTCTGGACTTGGCATTCGAAGTACCTAGATGTCCAAACAGACCCTCACCAGTTCACTAACAACTTGCAACAGCCCATCTGGCATTTGCCAGAACCCCCAGATTGCCAGTCTGGGCCTGACACCAGTGCAGTCTCAGAAGCTTTATAACACATTGAGACCATTGGTGCTTCTTAGCCTGTCTGTCTGAATGATGTGAAATCTAAGGGGCATCCAAGGGGATGTCCATGTCCTGCCCTCTGTCCATTCCCCATGAATACAGTGTTGCCAAATGCAGGAGAGCTACAGATCCAAAATGGAACATGAAGATTTAGACTATGGGTGCTGAGTTTGAGTCAGGGTGGAAAGTATGAAAAGCACTGTGTTTTGCATCCAAAGTCATGATGAAAAAAAATGCAATTAACAACTGTAGCCACACTTGATTTCCAGTCTTTTTGAAGCAAGTTGATAAATCTGCATGATCGAATGGTTCTATGGCCTCTCAATGGGTTTTATGCAGTGTAATTTTCAATTTTAATTCTTCTCTATTTTTTAAAACAAATTGCACAAAATTAGGCAAACATTTGCAACCATGTAAAAAGTTGCCATTTTTTCTTACATATTTTTGCTTGATTCACTGCAAAATTGTTAGCATCATTACTGATAAATAGCCCCCTTAATTCCTTGAAGATTTTGATTTGCAGGATTGGCTAGTTATGTCATAAAGTGGAAGAAAAAAATGATGTCATGTTTTATTTGGAAAGTTTATGTGTAGTGATGGGCGAATTTATTCGCCAGGCGCGAATTCACAGCGAATTTCCACGTTTTGCCATCGGCAAACAAATTCACGAATTTACCGTGACAATTTAGACTTGATGATGATTAACGGATGCCCATCGACTTTAACGGGCGCCGGGCTCAACTTCGACACCGGTGCCAATTTTGATGCCAGCAAATTGTCGGCGGCGTCAAAATTCGCATTTTGCTAATTTTTCGGGACAAATTCGCCCATCACTATTTATGTTTGTTATAAGTCTTTTTATCTCTAATCATACAAGGTAGTTATCCTTATCCCATTATTTGTTCTCTTTCTCTGTGCAAATAAACAAGTGTACAGTAGGTTATTAATTTAGCTATAATTAGTGATGGGCAAATTTCGCGCAAAATTCGTGAAACGGCGAACAATCCGCAAAACGGCGCCGGCGTCTCTTTTTTGACGCCGGCACCTGTTTTTTGAGGCCGGTGTCCGTTTTTGACCCCGGCGCCCGTTTTTGACACCGGCGTCTGTGAAAAAAAAATTTCCGCCGGCGAATTTTTGCAGGCGTTTCGCAAAATTTATTAGCTGGCGGCGAATCGCACAAATTCGCCGCAAATTCGCGCCTGCCGAATAAATTCGCCCATCACTAGCTATAATCCCAAACCACACAATTCTAGCTCTCTCTCTTTAAAATGTATTAGAAATGCCTCTTAAAAATGTAGTTTTGTTCTGGCTTTCCATTCCCATTATAGAACTAGAGAGACCCCAGAGAAAGAAATATGGGCTTTTTCTAATTTGTTTTTAAATCCTTTTGTAGAATGAAAATGTATTTCATTTGGTTAAATGTTTTTTTTTTGTCTAACCAACAATCACTCACAGAATCAGAATGATCCTTAAAGTTTAAATAGAGTGGGTTTTACAGCAAGGCCATTTGTATAGAAATGGATACTGCTCAGATCCATTAGCTTAATGCATTTCAAGCTGGGTGAAACTGGAGGCAGTGGCTGAAAAGATGAGCACAAAACATAAATCCCACTGCACTCAACTACTTACTAGTCTCAAAATGATTCACAGCATTACCTATGCTTCATGAGCAACATAAAATGCTTGCCCTTCAGCCGATATATTTTGCACAGAACATAGAAGAGGTGGTGTGCATCACTGTGCAGTTGTCTGTGTGCTAGCCCACCCTAATTGCATGTAGGAGAATAACCATATTCACATAACTGGGAATTACTTTCAAACTCATTCATTTTTGGCTACAAACATGTCTACTATCTACTGTATGAACTACACAGATCTCATGTTTTGAGCAAGCGCATAGCAAACATTTGAAAACTAAAAATGTGCTTGTCAAATAACACAGAACTTATAGCTCCGGTTAGATTCAGTGGTTGCAGGCTTCTCTTTCATCTATACTGGCTGCATATGACATGGAAAGGCATGGACATTCAAATACACCTGGCATGGAAAGTGTTGAAGTGGAAACCTTCCTTTCCTGGAATGTTGGAAGCACTGCTAGTTCATTGCATTCTGATGAAATTCAAGTTGTCCAGTGTAACCACAAGATATCTCAGACCTCTCAGAGCTCCAGTGAGGGATTTCTTTACCACTTCATCAAATTATATTCCATATTCTGAAACAACATTCTAAATTGTTGATTATTGACTAAATTCTAATTTGAAACTCATATGCTCCTTGCTCTTTCTCTGTCCATAACCTAGCATCACCAAGGGGCATGTTTACTAACATTGGCGATAAATGTCTCTGGAGATGTTGTCCATAGATCTTTGTTTTTGTTTTCTAACTGATACATTAGATTGCTTTAAGAAGTAGTAGTTAGTAGTTCAAGCCATTCCCAGGTCCTTTCAGCTGCTACTTCAGAATACTTGGGTGTACCTTTTGTACCTGCTGTCAAGGCTAAGGCAGTATAACATGAAAATCCTCATTTCAGTTGGACCCTGGCAGAAGTAACGGAGGAATGGTCTCCAGGCTGAAATATAATGATCAACACATTCAGTTGTCCAGGCTGATACATTAGATTGCTTTAAGAAGGGGTTGGAAGTCTTTTTAGCAAGGGAGGGAATACAGGGTTATGAAAAATAGCTCATAGTACAAGTTGATCCAGGGACTGGTCTGATCTTGGAGTCAGGAAGAAATTTTTCCCCCTCTAAAGGCAAATTGGAGAGGCTTCTAATGGTTTTTTTTTAACTTCCTCTGCATCAACTAGCAGTTAGGCAGGTTAAAATAGAGTTAACTTGATAGACCTGTGTCTTTTTTCAACCTAACTTACTATGTTACTATGTTACTTTTACATGGCTGCCATTGGATCTTATTCAAGAACCTAATAATTTGTTGAAGAAATAAAAAAAGACATTTCTATGTTGCTAATATCACATTATACCATGTTCACAATGGGTATTAGTCACACCACAAGTCTCTTCTTCAAGTCTACCAAAAATCCTTAAAGGGATTTGCCATAGTCATACCCACTGTAGTTCTTGCAACTTCTTGAGTGTCACCAGGGACCTTCTCGGCACCAAGCCTCCACAGTGGAGCCAAAGTTGCTCTTACTAGCTCACACTATCCCACTCCTAGATTGTTCGTCATGAAGGCCTTGGTTACAGTAGAGTTTAATCTTTTTGCCGAGGCCTACTTCAGCAGCATACACTTCTTCCTGAAGTTGAGTCCATAGAGACAGACCCACATGATTCCTCCCCTTATAATGACTAAGGAACAAGAATTACAATCACTAATCTTGGGCCTATTTGAACACAACCCCCCCCCATCTGGGCAGAGTTACACTTCCTAACGGTAGAGATGCTTAACTCCTTATATCACCTACACTGTCTTAGGCATCTTCAGCCAACCTCTCCCAATTTGTTTCTAAACTACATCTTGGACCATCATGTTTTAGCAGATCACATTTTAAAAAAAACACTCAATCAAGAAGATTTTTCTCTCCTATATAATTTAAATCAGTCAAGGTTTGAAGAAAAAACAATTAATTTTTTTCTTATTTTTCTGTTCCTGTATTTCTAAATTCAAAAAGATGTGAGAATATTTCAGATATTATTTTGTTGCTAAAAAAGCGAAATACATGAAGACTCTGTAAGACCTTTTTCTTTAACTGGAATTATGAAATGATGCCTACATGACTCTTTATTAACAGCAGTGAAGTTTAAAAAGTTTGAACAGTAGCAGTAGATAGAATAGCACTATAATGATTTGTTACGTTTTTGTTATAACTTTGTTTAATGCGCCATCTAGTGAGCACAGAGCAAACCTGTGGGATAAAAAAGAGGGTTATGTTACATGAAATGGATATTTCAGCTTTACAGAACTTCCTTCATGGAAACCAAATACGCATATTTGTTTTTGCATAAATTTGCAGGAATCTGTGGGGGGAGAAACACCTGTTGCAAATCCGCTGGCAGAGAAACAAGTGTTCCACAAGGTCACACCTGCCATCTGGAGGGAATGAGAAACCATTGGTGGGATCAGGGTGAAACTTGTGGTGAATTCGTACTAAATATATCCTTGGAAAAAAAAGAGTGTGGTGATGGTTTCAACAATGTTAATATCAAAAAGAAGGTCTTAAATTCTGTGATGTGCAATGGTTAGCACAGTGGTGTACTGGATAGAACCGCTGCCTTGAAGCCTTGTGTCCTAGATTCAATTCCAGCCAGGGCATTATCTGCAAGGACTTTGTATGTTCTCCCCATGCCTCAGGTTTTGGTCCCTAATTAAGAAAAGACAGGTGCATGCGTGTGAGGGACCTTAGATATTGCTGCAGAATGTCTTGGGCTACATAAATATATTAATATATATTTATGTAGCCCAAGGATATATTATAGGATATATTGGTAAAGAAAAACATTTCTGGGGGCATAACAATTTTCCTTTCCTTGGATACCAGCAAACCAAAAGCTGACTTTCTATATGTACGGCATGGAAAAGAGTCCCCTGGAGTTAAAGTGCTACACGTTCCATCAAACTAAAATTCAGCCTTCCAGGGGTCATTACATAGACCAAAAGAAGTAAATAAATATAAACACTAGTATTCCAAGTATTTCACAGTTCCATTAATATAACAACAATCACATTACACAGTTCACTACAGATAAATCCATACTAAAAATCAAAAAAGCTGTCAACAAGCGTTTTTTAAAATACATGAAACCAGCACTACAAGGTATACATTATAAACAGATAACAGGTGAACAAATAACCAAAAGCCACCCCTTCAAAATAGAGGAAAAGAACTTTCATTTGAAGCAACGTAGGGGGTTCTTCACAGTGAGGACAGTGAAGTTGTGGAATGCACTGCCGGGTGATGTTGTGATGCTGATTCAGTTAATGCCTTAAAGGAGAAGGAAAGCTCCAATACAGTTTATTGCCAACATATTAGCCACAATAGTGCAAGCTAGAATGCTATATTAATTCTGCAGAATGTTTTACCATACCTGAGTAAACAGCTCTAGACACTGTCTCTGTTTGTTTAGGATAGAAGCTGCCATATAAGCTTGGTGTGACATCACTTCCTGCCTGAGTCTCTCCCTGCTCACTTACAACTCTGAGCTCAGATTACAGCAGGGATGGGAGGAGGGAGGGGGAGAGGAGCAAACTGAGCATGCTCAAGCCCAGCCCAGAAGGTTTCAGCTGAAAACAGGAAGTCTGAAGCCCATGAGTACACAATTGAAGGAAAGAAATGCTGTGTTTCTTTTGACAGAGGACTCCGAGCAGCATTACTCTGAGGGTTTACTGGTGTATCTATATAGACCTTTCTGATAAAGCTTACTTAATTTTAGCCTTTCCTTCTCCTTTAAGAGGGGCTTCGATGATTTCTTGGACAGACATGATATCCAAGGCTACTGTGATACTAAATTCTATAGTTAGTATAGGTATGGGTATATACTGTATACGGTATGTGAGGGTATGGAGAGGTCAGTGTCAGTGTGTGTACAGTATGTATAGATGCTGAGTTTTCATTTGGAGGGGTTTAACTTGATAGACTTTGGTCTTATTTCAACCCAATTTAGCTATGTAACTATATAACTATAAACAAGATTTTGCCATGATTGAAAACTTGCCTTAACAGCAGTATCCACAAAATGGTGCCTGCCTACTTGCTGCGATTGTAAATTCCAAAACTAAGAGAAATAAGATTTCAATAATTTATGTAATGAAATGTAAGTTTATTTTCCTTGATTAACATCATAAAATATGATTTGGAATTATTTTTAAGGGTTACAGGTGCCCTTTAAATAGTATCCCAAAACTTTTTGTATGATCTCTTCCAACAACATTTCTATCTGCCATGTTAATGAAGTGACTGGTAAATGTATTCCCATTTACTTGGCATTACGGAAAGATTGTGCCCAAAGGGGACCCTTAGTTAAGAGAAGGAGTAATTCCTCATTTCCTGGTATCCCAGGTTTGGCTAGGTGGCACTGTGCTATAATACAAATCCCTCCTGAGCCCACACCATGTGGGTTCAGGAGGGATTCTGCCAAAGGCTTTTTGCCTGCACCTCTCCTAAGTGGATTTGGGCCTACTGTGGAGTCATTCTTAGTCGGGGCTATTAAGGAATATCTAGAGCCTGTCCCCTTATTCAGAGACTTCTGTATCTTGAGTTTTGTGGATAAGGGATGCCATATCTGTAGCATAAGACAGTGCTAAGAACGTACTGTCTCGTTTCAATTCACCGAAAAATTTCTGATTTTCCCACGAAAATTAGCATCAAAATTATTTTGACGCACACCAATTTCGACGTCTGTGGCAATTTTTATACATGCCAACTGCATTAAAATCAATGGGTGTCCGAATAATTTTTTATGCGTGTGGTGATTATTCTGACGTGCGCCCAAATTTTTTTGACACAGTTTCACTAATTTACTCTCTGGCGGCGAAATGTGGTAATTCACCGCAAATTCACGCCTGCGGAATTTATTCGTCCATCAGTGACAAATATGGGAGCAACTGAGAGATCTGCAGAGTTGAATTGATATGGATGCAAATGTTGCAAGTTTTAACACTATTCATTATAGGTACGTGCATCCTAAATATCCCTTGCACTTCTGTATTGAAATAGGGCCAGTGTAGATGCTTATATTTTATTTCTTCCAATAAAAATTGTTTTTAATTCCATATCTGTGGCCCTGTGGATTCCCTAGAGTGCCAGAAGGCCCATTTCTCTCTGTTTGCATAGTCATAATTACCAAAATGTATTGTTATTGTGGTTAAAAAAACATTACAATTTGCATCCATAAATTGCACTTTTCAAACTGCATTGCTAGAATAAACAAACTTTTTTGTATTTTGTATTATGTTTTTAAAGTAGATATCTGTGGAAAGTTGTCTGTCTCCATTGAATCAATACCGATTAAAATCTTTTTAGGTCTAGTATAATGTAGCATTATTGTTTTTTATCCAAAACCTACATGAGGAACACACTGAAATAACATACACAAGAAATAATTATGTATTAGATACACAGGATTTATCCCTTGGATTAAGGATGGGATTATACTATGAAGCCCTTAGAATATGGAGATTTTACCAGGTTAGGTTCATTTATAAAAGGTCGTATTTTAGTGTTATTAGAGCTTTTTGAAACCACGATTAAACTCTATTTCTCTAAAATCATGAATGCCATAAAAGTTATTAAAGGATCATAATATAAAATGTACAAATGGAAAAAAGCACTGATTGATCTGGGAAAAATATAAATATATCAGTTTTTTGGAAAATTACTAGTGAAAAAATCAGAAAATGTCTGTGGGATCAGAGCAGCTCCTATTGATTTCTATGGGACCTTCACTGCTTTTACTTGCCAAAGCTTTGTATTACAGTTTTTGTGGTTTTTACACTTTATAAATCTCAAATTTGTAGCATTTAGAGAAATTTAAAAAAAACTAAAATTTTTAGACAAAAAATGCAATTTGTTAAAAAAAAATCACAAATAGGACCCTTAGTTTTGTCTGCACGTGAAACTATTAGCAGTTCTAGCAAAGAATTAATATATATACTGTATATATTTATATATATTATAGCCATGGACGGGCAAATTCAGGGCTGCAGATCTTGCATATATTGTTGTACCTTCAAGAAGTACTGAAACTTGCATCGCAAATATGAAAGAATGGAAACAAATAATATTAAACTAACATTATTTTCAAATCTAATCAAAGAGGTGATACAATGTCTTGAAATAAATATTTATTTCTAACAAAACTGAAAACTGTATTTTGCCTTAATATGTTTTCATTGGACTATTAATTGCCTTATTCTTTTAATGTAACAGAAGAAGTATCATCTGTCATTTTTGTTTTGGCAGGTTTTTCTCAAAGTAATCAGAGGGCACAAATTAATTTCAGTCCAATCTCTTTTTAAATAGGCACCATATTCTGCAGAGACTATTCAGCAGTTTGTTTGACACTGATAGTGTAAGATGTTTTGCCTGACTGATTATAGTCATAAAAAGTCAAAATAACTTACTTTTAATTTTCTTAAGTTTTGAAGTTTTAGTGGTAATAATAATTATCAAAGAAAAAGCACTTATTGTAGCACCATCATTATGGATAACATTCTGCATAACAGATCCTATACCTGTGTACATTTAAGTTTTCCACAGCATGCATGTGTCTACCTTAGTGAGACTTTTTAGGGATTTAATTTGCGACAAAATTGCAACAATTTTGAATATGAAAATACTCTAGCTAAAACCTGCCAAAATTATGTCGAAGTCAATGGCAGATATACCTTTTAGAACTTGAAAATCTGGAACTGTAAGGTTTTGGGGTGTTTTTGAGGCTAGTTTTTGTGAGACAAAAGATAAAAGAGATTCGTAGTTATGCAACAAAGCAGCAGTTTTTGGGACTTTTCTGCGACTTTTCCCATTGGTGCTATTTCAATTTGATTTTTTTTAAGAAATGTATGACATTCGTGGTTTTAGAGAAACTCTCTAAAACTGTGAAAATTAGGCCTTTAAGGGGGTTATTTATTAAAGGTTGAATGTTAGCGTTTATATACTTAGAATTAACTCAAATGAATGGTTTCTAATTTTAAAAAAAAAACTCAAATGGGAAAACTCAAATCAGCGAGTTCGGGGTTAACAACCCCAGGAAAAAAACTTGAATTGCTCGAATTGAGTTTTCGGGCAAAATCATTCAAAAAAAGATGATCATGAAGGCTATTAACATCTTCAAATGGTTCAAGGGGCCTCTGCCATTGACTCCTAAATGACCCTGGCAGGTTTTAGATGCCAATCAGGGCAGACTCTGCCCTATTTAAGGGCAGTCCTCCTCACCCTCCTGGCCTGAGCATTGACTACCTATCCTAGCACTGTGGCATCACCCCTAGCTAAAGGTTCCTGCTCTAGCCTCCTTTCCTTGTCTTGTCTTGCCTTGTCCTGCATTGTCTTGCCTTACTTTGAAACTTGCCTTGTTACTTTGCCTTGTTTTGATCCTGTCTTGCCATAACCTTATTCTGCCTTGTCCTTACCTGACCTTGACCTGCCTTGCCTTCCCCTCCTGGTTTTGCTCTAGTCCTGCTTTAAACCTTGCCTTGCCTTGCCTGTTCCTACTCCAGTTCCAGTCCTGCTTTGACCTATATATTGCCTTGCTTTAACCTTGCCATGACCTTGCCCCACTCCTTGCTATTTTAAATCTTGCTCTGTTCCTTGCTCCTATACTGACCATGACCTTACCTTGCCGTATTTTTCCTTCTCCTGTCTGAATCTTGTCTGCTTAACCTGATCCTTAGCTATCCTGTCCTCCTGCTATTGCTATCCAGTCCTCATGCTATCCAGTCTGCTCCCGATCTACGCCTGCACTGTCCTGCCCTATCCGATCCATCTTGTCCCGATCTACGCCCGCTCCTTCCTGTGTCGATCTACACTCGCACCGTCCTGTCCCATCCAGTCTGTACCTGTTTTATTCCTGATCCATCCTGCTCTTACCCAGTCTGCTCCTGTCCTGACTCCTCGCCCTCATCTTCCTATCCCGTTTAACTCATCACCCTCTTCACCCGGTCCAATCTGATTCATTGCCCTCTTCATCCTGTTCCTGCATTTCCCTTTACATATTCTGTTTGCACAGCCAGTCCCTGCCTAAAGGACTCATCCTCCTCCTCTGCCTCCACAGTGCCCCCTGCCTAACCCTTGACAGGTAGAAATTATATTATTTCCCTTGCTAGTTCTTGTCTACTGTGCCAATCTGTTCAGCTTTGTATGTGACATAAAAATTACAAATAAACCCCATTGTGCCCAAAAAAAAGTTCCATTTTAGGTGGTAAATTAGTGCCACTAAATAAGAAAAGGAATTTCTTTTACCATTTGTTTGTTGTTCCTCATGTCCTTTCCTTTTTAGTGTCTTCCTATTTCTCTTTTCCTAATATTGTGCAATATAAATTTCACTTTGCTCATGTAAAAAGCTTAAATCATATCAGGGCCAGCCTTTGAATATAAATACATGAACATATACTCAGAGGGAAAAATTCAAGCTCTCTTTCATCATATGGTTGCCAAAAAAAGATGATATCATTGAAGTGCCACTCTTTCCTCCTAGGAATATCTCCCATGCCTGGGAAATATAATTCCAAGTAATCCATATACACGCATATTTAAATATAGAATTATCAGGATGTTAAAAATGTGTGCCTCATTATCAGGAAAAAACATGAGAAGGCTGAGATAAACCTATAGCACTGAAGGAGGAAGATGGGATGAGACAATAATCCACCAGCATTGGCACTGAGAGATATTGGCATGGGAACAAGTATCCTATTCATACCCCCTTGAACAAGGAGACAATTAAAGATTGCATTCGTAATAATAAAACATATTATAAAAGGGATCATTACATGACTTGTCATATCTTCACAGAACAGACTACTTTCCTGTGTATTTTTCAAATTAGCAAAATGAAGCACATTAAAATGATTACATGCTATATGGATTCAGGATTAACCAAGCTTAAAAAATGGGTTGCATCTGCAAAGCAAGTTCTTCATTTCTCAGTATGGTAAACTTTAGCATAATATGCTTCTCCCAGATAGGGTCCTTAACATTCTATGGAGCCTTGCCTAATAAACACATAGGTAGACTTTTCGTGATTTATTATATCCCGAGACTGCTAAAAGTCAGAATCTGAAAATACTCCATCTCCAAACTGTCGGGGTCCTGTAGAAGTCAATGGCAAAGGTGCCATTTCAAATTTGAAGATATTAAGGTCTGCGTTGAGTTTCAGACAAAAAACCAAAAGATTCAGGGTTTTGAGCGATTTCTGGCATAAAACCCGAAAAAAAATTTTTTTTATTACAAAAATCTGAATTTTTAGAGTTTTTTTCTGAACCGTTTTTATTGAGTTTTTACAATGACAAATAAGGTCAAATCATGAATTCGGTCAATTTTTTTTTTAATTAAAAAATCCGAGAAATTCGGATTTTGATAAATATGTGGAATATGAAACTTAAAAAGTAGTTAGAAATGAAAAGGACAACCAAAGCCCTATAACAATATTGGATTCAAAAGTCACATTTATGGTACTGAGCAGCTTAACAAATTACCCTGTACATTGACAATTTTCAGACAATTCAGACATTGTCACCTAAATAAAATGCTTGGAAAAAATGTAAGGTTACTCCATGTATAAAAGTCTTAGGGGTCCATTTACTTGGGTTTGAGTGAAGGAATAGAGGAAAAATAGTTCGAATTTTGAATGGTCGAATATGGCTATTTCGACCATCGAATGGGCTACTTTGACCTTCGACTTCGAATCAAACGATTCAAACTAAAAATCGTTTCGACTATTCGACCATTCAATAGTCGAAGTACTGTCTCTTTAGAAATTTCTTCAACCCCCTAAAACCTACCGAGGCTTCCTAACAATTTCCTGATCGAAGGAATATCCTTCGATCAATGAATTAAAATCCTTCGATTCAAAAGATTTAATCGTTCAATCGAACGAATATTCCTTCGATCGTAGGAATAGCGCAAAATCCTCGACTTCGATATTCGAAGTCAAAGGATTTTACTTCGACGGTCGAATATCGAGGGTTAATTAACCCTCGATATTCGACCCTTAGACTTTGTCCATGTTATTTCTGTGTTTATATATATATATGCACACTTCATAACACTCAAAATCTATAAAGTATACATAGAAATGGTAACCAGCAAAGATAGTACTGCTGAGAAGTCCCTTAATGATTGCTTAAAGCCTTAATGGTCATGCAAGGCTTTTCACTGAGCTACAATAGCGTCATGTTAAATACAGATCCTGTATGTTTTTGGGTCAAAAAAGAGAAAAAGTCAACCCCTCCAAATATACACACACATACATAATATACAAGTATGGGACCTGTTATCCGGAATACTTGGCACCTGTAGTTTGCCAGATAAGGGATCTTTCCTCCATACATTCTCCTTAAAATGCATCTAAACCCAATAGGATTGGTTTGCCTCCAGTAAGGATTAATTATATCTAAGATTGGATCAATTACAAGGTACTGTTTTATTAATACAGAGAAGAAGAAAATCATTTTTAGAAAATGTGGTTATTTGCAAATTTTAGTCTATAGGACATGGCCTTCTTCTGAACTTTCTGGAAAACGGGTTTCAGGATAATGGATCCTATACCTGTGTGTGTATGTGTATTTATATATATATATATAGTTTTATATTCATATAAACCGTCACATATATACAAATAGATACACATACCTATACTAAGGTAACTATAGAAATCATCCAAGCCGGCCTTGAAGCATTAATAGGATCTGCCATCACAACATCACCTGCCAGGGCATACCACAATCTCACTGTCCTCACTGTGAAGAACCAGCTACATTGCTTCAAATTAAAGTTCAGATCCTAAAGGGGTGGCCTCTCTGTCTTTGTGTGAGAAAAGATCACCCCCATCTATTTGTAATAGACCTAATTGTCTAATTGTAAAGAGGAATACTTCTCAAGTACCTTTTCTCCAGATAAAATTATCCCTAAGCTTGACACTCTTCTCCTCATCGTTTTATTTTCCATTTCTTTTAACCAGTCTAGTTGCATTTCTCTGCCCTCTCTTCAGCTTATGAATACCCCTAATATGGCATTGGAGCCCAAAACTGCTCTGGCTACTCATAATAAGGCCTTACCAGAGATCTATAAGGAGGCAAACTTATGTTTCTGTCACCTCTTCTGGCAAGGTAACTCAAACCCCCTCTGTTAGATACATCTAAATTGAAATCAGGCCATCCAAGAGTCGCATACATAAACTTGGGAGTCAAACTTGGGAGTCAAACTTGGGAGTCAAACTTGGGAGTCAAACTTGGGAGTCAAACTTGGGAGTCAAACTTGGGAGTCAAACTTGGGAGTCAAACTTGAGAGCTGCTGTGAATTCAAGATGGAACACACTCTGTATTGTGAAAGTTTGCAAAAGTCTAACATGACTTCTGTCCATCACTGCCAAGTGCAAAAGATGTGTCATTGCTAAATAAAATCTGCTTCATGTATAATTTAAAGGATATAAAATCTATATTTTTCACGGTTAAATTACTTTTATAATGGTTATCCTGGTTACTAAAAGACTTTGAAACTGTTAGTCCCAATACTTAAACCTTTAAACCTGATTCTAAAGTAAGTGCATTTTTACACAGGTTTAAAGGCTCTATAAACTGTTACGGTAACCAAACCAAGGATACAAATATGTGGGTAGAGCAACTGATAATCAAAAAGGTAATCATCTTGGGGCCCATTTACTTAGTTCGAGTGAAGGAATAGAATAAAAAAAACTTCGAATTTCGAATGTTTTTTTTGCTACTTGGACCATCAAATTGGCTACTTCGACCTTCGACTACGACTTTGACTACGAATCGAACGATCCGAACTAAAAAACGTTCGACTATTCGACCATTCGATAATCGAAGTACTGTCTCTTTAAAAAAAACTTCGACCCCCTACTTCGCCACCTAAAACCTACAGAGGTGCAATGTTAGCCAAGGGGAAGGTCCCCATAGGCTTCCTAGCACTTTTTTGGTCGAAGAAAAATCATTCGATCGATGGATTAAAATCCTTCGAATCGAACGATTCGAAGGATTTAATTGTTCGATCGATACTATTTGCGGTAAATCCTTCGACTTCGATATTCGAAGTCGAAGGATTTACATTCGGCAGTCGAATATCGAGGGTTAATTAACCCTCGATATTCGACCCTATGTAAACCTGCCCCCTAATGTTTCTTGAGGTTGTGTAACAAAAGCCCCATTACAACCAATAGGCAGGAGACATTTACTGCAAACATCCTATTGGTTGATCTGGGTTACTGCACCTTTGAAAACATAAACTGTTCTATGGTCAACTCTACTAGAAAATACTGTATGCCAATACAGGAAGATTCATATTCATGTTTTCATGTTCAACTACAAATGCAACTAAAGCCCAGCATTCTTAGATATGTTATTATAAATAAAAATAACATACTGATCAGAGGGGTTCTTCAAATGCACAAATATTTCTGTAGAACAGAATTCTTCCCCTTGACAATATGTGCAGTAGTTCACTTGCAGCCTCCCTCACAATCCACCTGACAGTTGGTCAGAATACCGAGCCACACAAGATAATGAGATCCTGAATCCATCTATACGAGGCACAATTGTCTCTGGAGTATCACAGAAGTTATAAAGCAATTTTTCAGATGTTTTAAGATGTATCAATGTGCAGAGTTGCAATGGCACACGATTTTCATCTTGTATATGAAGGAAAGGATAACTGTAACAAAGTGCTTTCTCTTTTTAACTGTATTTCCTTCCACATTTTGCTTTGTTGTTTGTATTGTTGGAATTGACCCATTGAAAGAAAGGAATGTGCAAGTACTAGGGATGCATCGAATCCAGGATTCGGTTTGGGATTCGGCCAGGATTCAGACTTTTTCAGCAGGATTCGGATTTGGCTGAATCCTTCTGCCCGGCCGAACCGAATCCTAATTTGCATATGCAAATTAGGGGCGGGGAGGGAAATTGCGTGGCTTTTTGTCACAAAAAAAGGTTTCCCCCTTCCTACCCCTAATTTGCATATGCAAATTATGATTCAGATTCGGTATTCAGCTGAATCTTTCACGAAGGATTCGGGGGTTCTGCCGAATCCAAAATAGTGGATTCGGTGCATCCCTAGCAAGTACTGTATAAAATGAAAACAAAGAGGAAATCTGACTTGTATTTCATCCTAAAATTAAGAGCCAAATGAGCTTAGAGAGTAAAAGAAAATAAGGAACCTATCGGCTATGATGATTGATGAGGTAGAAGAGATAGTGTTCACTTAACACTAGTGATGGGCGAATTTATTCGCCAGGTGCAAATTCGCGGGCAATTTGCCAGTTTTGCCGCCGGCGAATAAATTCGTGAATTTGCAGAGAAAATTCGCTGGAGAAAACTTGCCGGATTTTCGCGGGGGTCAAAATCGCTGTTTCGTGAATTTTTCGCCAGTTTCGCGGGAAATTCGTGGCGAAGCGAAATGGGACAAATTCGCCCACCACTACTTAACACCACCAAGTATGGCAGATTCTGTTGTGCGCTGCCTAAATGCTATTAAAACAGACAGAACCATGTGAGTCCTCCCTAGCCCAAGGGTATAAAAGACAGGCAAGGGTCCAAAGGAAGCTAATCAGTCAGACATTTCCATCTTATGGCTATATAGAGAAGACCTTAGCTCCATAGAATAGAATTACTGGAGTTACCAGTATAGGGACCTGATGCGCAAAGGGTATTGGTAAAAGCTAACGAGGTAAGTCTTGATTTGACACACTTTAAAAGGAATTCTGTCACAATTTTTATGATTTATTTTTTACTTCTAAATTACACTGAAAATAATTCACTCTAAAACATAAAATTTAATTCCTGAACCAGCAAGTGTATTTTTTTTTACTTGCAATATTGGTGTGTAGACAGCCCTCTCAGTTCATTGGGGCTGGTCATGTGCTTTCAGAAAGAGCCAGTGCTGCACTATGGAACTGCTTTCTGACAGGCTGTTGTTTCTCCTACTCAATGTAACTGAATGTGACGCAGTGGGACCTGGATTTTACTATTGAGTGCTGTTCTTAGATCTACCAGGCAGCTGCTATCTGGTTACCTTCCCATTGTTCTGTTAGGCTGCTTGGGGGAAAAGGGAGAGGGTGATTTCACTCCAACTTGCAGTACAGCAGAAAAGAGTGACTAAAGTTTATCAGAGCAGAAGGCACATGACTTGGGGCAGCTGGGAAACTGATAATATGTCTAGGCCCGTGTCCGATTTCAAAATTAAATATAAAAAATTCTGTTTGCTCTTTTGAGAAACGGATTCAGTGCAGAATTCTGCTGGGGCGGCACTATTAACTGATGTGTTTTGAAAAACAACAACACTTATTTTCTGCCCTACCTTTTCTTGCAACTACTGTATGGCTATATGGCTGATACACATATATTTTTCTACATCTGTAAACTTGTTATGAAATAATTGGGGCCCTGATGCATTGGTTGGACTGCCAATAGAGGCTTAAACTGATTTTTAACACAATGACAATTTGGGCATTTCACATTAGGCAGCTGTGGCGGAACTACCGGGGGAGCAGGGGGTGCAAGCGGGCCAGGGCCCGCACCCCCTCAGGGCCCCCCGGCAGTCCACGCAGTCCGCACGCCGCTGCGCACATTACCAGACAGTTTCCGGGTGTACGGAGGGGGGCGGGGGCCCGGCTGTGCGTCCTGCGTCAGGGCCCGCCCCCCTCTAGTTACGCTTCTGTTAGGCAGAACCCGACTGAGACCCCTATACTCCTGGGCCCTTAAATGATCTACTGTAAAATATTACAAATATTATTCCAAGTTTATTGTGAGATAAACAATTCCACAAACATTTCAAGCCTTAGATACACATACAACATGTCCTTAGCCATGCTATAGTAAAGGATTAATGATGCTATAGTACATAACTCCTCTGTAGTGAAATAAGTGGTGTTCAAATAGTTATGGAATCTTCCCATGCTTCGTTGTACCATCTGTTACATCTTGCAGTTTATCAGGTCAAAACATTGGTTATTTGGGGGCAAGAAACATTCAAACAGTAGCCATGATAATAATATACATGCATAGATAACATTTCTTAACAACCCTTATAAAGACTTTAAAAACCATCTGACACCTATTACACTGCATTGTTTTCTCTACTAAAAGAACTTTATCATGCCTGACAAATGCTAATACAAAGCCTATGGTTTGTGCTTAGGCTGGCGCCTGGCCAGATCATGCACCTGCATTGCAAAAGCCAAGCTCTTCTGAACACTTCTTTCCTAAACAGCTTGCTTTTTCCCCCACTCATAAGGCATAATTTTTCAAATGTTATTTTGGAGAGTTCATTGGAGCTAATTGTGAGCACCCCCAGAGAGGAACAGTAAGACTGGCCCAAAATGAAGCAGAAATGAGAGAGTTCCAGCAAAGATAGCAGAAGATCTAAAGCCACCTGTCTCGCCTGAAGGGTAAAGCAAGATTTTGTTGAAAAGGAGCAGAGCGAACATCTGTTTTTTGCTCAAGCCGTTCTGACAGTTCCTGCTGTACCAGAAAATCCTGAGTTATCAATCACTAGGAGATAAACCAAATTTTTGTACTCATTTTACTCTAGCTTCTCACATACCTTTGCATTCAGGTGTAAGGTAGCAAAAGACTTTACAACTAAAATGAAATTGTAAATATTAAAACAAAAGGCAAATATAATTTGCAATTGGCTGTGAACCTTTAAAATTAAATTGAAAAACCTTACTTACAACAATGATCTTTTTGTCTGTAAAAACGTTGTTGCCCGTAAAGCTGTTCTGTTGAAGAAGACAAGAGGGGCTAGTAGACCAGTGATACAAATGCTATGGGGATCACTATGCTAGAGTATTTATAGCCCTTAATTTAAAAATAGAAACATAATTTGGGGGACATTTAGAATATTTTGATAAGAGTTGGACTATAATCAGAATATATACTAAGTCTACTATAATAAGTCTAACATTGGCGATTGCAGGTAGGTCTGTAGAATAAAGGAATACATTGGCCATTCTAGCAGATGAATTACAGTATTCCTACAAATAATAATTTCCAATATTAGCCCTTTAATGACACTGGCCATACACTGGCCAATAAAGTCGCAGAGTTTGCCCCTCTAGACTGACTCAACAACTTATCGGCCCCTAAACGGGTTGCTTAGGATTTCCTGCCTGACTGGTATCTGCCTTCAATTTGGGCAGATTTATATTGGGCAGATTTCAAATTCTGATGTAGACCACCTTGGCGCATTAACAGTATGTGGTCTTTTTCTGATGGGTCCCTGTACTGCCACATTATGATACGAATATTGGCCTCTGTGCTCAAGGTCAGACTGGGGCATCCAGAGCCCAGTGGGGCTGTGATTTCAGGGGCCCTCCTTGTGAACACAAGTGCCCTTCTCCCAGTGTCCGCCCCTCTCCCCGGAATACCATACAAAGGTCTGTCATGCAGGAAGTAATATCTAGGTTTTAATTTCCAAAATAACCAATTCAGATGGTTTACTTCCAAGACAATGGCCAGAAAGGCATTCAAAAGCATCTCAGTACTTGTCTAAGGGCTGGACTCCATGAGTGTTCTTGGTAGGATTGACGCCCACTGACAAAACGCACGCGACAAGTCGGATGGAGTTGCATGCGTGAAGATTTAATTGGACTGAATGAAAAGTCGGAATTAACAACTACTCGGTCTGACTGTTGGATGAAGATGCTGCTTTCTGTGTCTACATCTGACAGTCACGTCCCTTCGGATTTAATGTAGTTGTTACCTCTGACTTTTCATTTAGTCTAATTATATCTTCACGTGTGCGACTCCATCTGACTTGTTGTGCACATTTTGATGGCGGGCGTCGACGCTTGTGGAGTCCAGCCCTAATATGAATCCAAGTGCTTTGATTAGACAGTTTGCAAGCAATACATCTGTATTTTCTAATGCTGATTTCTTCTTCTAAGTTAAATACTTAATATAATAGAAAGGCAGTACTTTTGGAGAGCTCAAAAAAACAGCAAGAAAAAAATGAAATGGAGGGGATCTAGCATTTCCTACCAAGGCTAAACAGTGATTTTGCAGGTTTCATTACTGGATCAGTCATTTTGAGGTTTCAGTTATGAAACAACAAGCAAAACAAGTGTTTTAACGAGTTTCAGTAGACAGTGTTTCTGTTAAAGAAGTGAGGAAACCATGCGTTCCAAATCTTCTAAAAGCTATTTTATTTGCTCCAGCTTGTGGGGGCACAGAATCTGGACAGTCCTATGGAAAATGGCACAGTTAGCAGTTTTGGTATCCAACTATACCACAGCTGCGGAACAGTAAATCGCTGTTACATTGTGGACCCTCTGTCACAGCTAAGTTCTCACTAGAAGTATCTGGAGTAAAGGTGGTATTGCTGAACTGTAAACTATAAAGTGCCAGTTCAATATAAAGAATGAAAGGAATGGGCACCAATGTCTCCTAACCATGAACTGACGGTTTATTGAACAGAATAGGTACTTCGAATTTGAATCAAGTTTTACCTCTGAAAAAACTCAAATATCAGGAAGGCAATTAACATATTCAAATGGTTCAACAGACCTCTGCCACTGACTTGTAAATAAACTCGGCAGGTTTTAGGTGGCGAATATTCAAATTAGAACTGGTTCCATTGTGATAAATCTCACATTTAAAGTTACATTCAAATTGATTGATTAAAATTTGAATGTGTGAGTTTTGACACCAAAAAAATTTGAAAATTCGAATTTACTATTCGACCATTAATAAATCTGCCCCAAGATGTTCTCCTTAGTTTTTGCAGAAACTTCCACTGTGTTACACAACTTTAAGGAATGTCCAAGATAACCCTGTCAGATCCCCAGTTCCTTAAATTGCAAAATAGAGGACAAGTGATTTACTGCATCAACTGGAATTCGGCCATTTGTCTTCTATTAGTAAAAATTAATTAGACTTGGAATTAAGTTTTAAGCTGATGTGACACAAGTTACTCCTCAAATAGCCAATAGCTTCTGCTGGAGACAATGGGGTAGATTCAATAAAGGGCGAATTGTCGCCAGCGACCGCTTCATCATACCTTGCACAACTTCGCCAGGCGCAAATGCATTACGAATATGCTAATTCATTAAAATGCTAAGTTTCGTCCCAGGCGCCGTATGCTGGGGACTTTCCACTAGCGTTACTTTGACTGTACGAGCATTTCATAGTGAAGATGCGCTATCACTCCATTTGTGCCTAAAGAGAATTCGCTAATGATCTTGCACTTAGGTCAATTTGCATATGGCGGGTAATTTAAAGTTGTATGGAGGTCTTTATTATAAATGTTGGTGCAAATGCTTAAAGTTACCACCTTTTCAAATACATGTCCAGGGAACCTTAATAAAGACAAGAGAGTTTATATAATGCCCTACACATGAGCCCACTGTAAAATTAATGTTCCATATGTTATGAAATGTCTGGATACAACCGCTTACCCAAAAAAAGTTTGTCAGCCAAAAAAAATTTTGTCAGGACTTTTGCAGGCAACTTTGCTTCAAAAAAAGGAAAAGTCACCAGCGTTATTGGAACTTTCATGTATTTTTATCTTACAGGATATGATGTAAGTGACAGAAGATTGAGGAAGATCTAGCTGCTTTTAAGCACTTCGTCTGGTCTGAGATGGCGATGTCAACTCTGGCGAAAGAGGTAACGTTCATTAAAATCCGCACTTTAGTGAATTTGCGGAGTAACAATCGTTCGCCAAAGCGAAAAGTGCCTGGCAATAAGAGTGCAAATGAACCCCAACTTTTTTGGATTATCCAGCGCAGATCAATGTCAAGAAACTACTTTAGGCACATCTACCAATGACTTCTACATGACCTCAACAGGTTTGAGATGGAGTTTTTCTGAGTTTTTCTGAGTTTTTCTGAGTTTTAGCAGCTTTGGGGTATAATACATTTCCAAAATTTTTTATTTTTTTTCCACAAAAAATTCACGCTTTCCCCTTCATAACCTCAACCAGATAAATTTGAGGTTTAATAATTGGGCCCCTAAGACTGTGAGCACAGCGAATAATACGCTGCAAAAAAAAAAAGTTGTATACAGAATAAATAAAATTATTCGGAAGGTCATTGACTTTAATGCATTTGGACAAAATAGTTGCGCGTATAAAAATTGTCGCAAATTTTTCGGGGAAGCAAAATGGCACAGATTCACCCATCAATAATGAGCACCTAATTTCTACACTATTCATAGTCTCAATGCAAAAAAAACCCAGTATAGTAGCAATCTTTTGTTATCAGTAAAGAATAAGGGTAAATAATTGATGTGGAATCTATATAACTAATTGATGGTGCTTAGTGATAGGCGAATTTCTCCCATTTCACGAAACGGCAAATTTTTTTTGGAAAAATCTTGAAATCGGAAAGTTTAGCGAAAATATTGTGAAATGCGGATTATTATGAAAGTATGAAATTTTCATGAAAAAAACGTGAAAATCAGACATTTTCACAAAAAATCGTGAAAAACGGAAATTGACGCTTGCCTCCAAGCTGACGCTGGTGTTAAATTCAATGGGCACCCAAACAGTGTTGATGCGCGCCTATTTTGACACGATGCCAGCGAATTTTTTAAGGGAAATTCACGACTTTAATCACCGGAGGTGAAACGAGGAAATTCACCGTGAATTTGTGCCAGGCGAATTTCTTCGCCCATAACTAATGGTGCCCTGTACTTGGGTCTATGCACTAACAGTAACACCCAAAAACTCAAACATTAAAATGTATGTTATTACCAGAGGGATGAAAACAACTTCAGCGGCCAACATTCTTCCTAAGCAATTAGGTAGCAGAATAATACAAATATTGTTTATATTAGGCATCTCTGTTTCGTAGCATTTTTTCATGAAAAAATTATGAAAATCTAACATTTTCATGAAAAAAATCATGAAAATCTGACATTTTCACGAAAAATCGTGAAAAACGGAAATTGACGCTGGTGTCCAAGCTGACGCTGGCGTTTAAGTCAATGGGCAGCCAAATAATGTTGATGCGTGCCTATTTTGACGCAAGTGACTTTTCGGATGCGTGACCAAAAAATGTTGATGCCGGCTAATTTTTAAGGGAAATTTGCGTATTAATTCGCCGAGAGGAAACGCGGAAATTCACTGTGAATTTGTGCCAGGCGAATTTCTTCGCCCATAACTAATGGTGCCCTGTACTTGGGTCTATGCACTTACAGTAACACTCAAAAACTCAAACATTAAAATGTATGTTTTTGTATGTTGATGAAAACAACTTCAGCGGCCAACATTCTTCCTAAGCAACTAGGTAGCAGAATAATACAAATATTGTTTTGATTAGGCATCTGTTTCCTAGCATTTTTCCTTTAATTGTGTAATATTTTCTAATAGCTTCTACACTATTCTGTCTCACTTATTTTTAAAGTAAAGATGACAAACATTTTTCCCTGCCATTATTCTTGTGTAGGTTAAGGACTCGGCCATATGGTGCATTTAGAATGCAAAGCTTTAGGCCAACTTTTAGCATGGAGTGAATATACTTATTTTTGCATCCACTGAGCATATGCTGCCACCTATTGCATCTGCAACATGGAACCTCAAGCTGTTTTAGCAAATCACGCAGCAATTTTCCCCCTACAACTAGTTTATTATTCCATTAATAAGGGAATTGCAACCGCTAATGCCTTCTGTCATATTTTACTTTATTTGCCTTTTTTTTCTTAGTTGATTACAAAAAAAAAAGTACTTTTAAAGTTTAAGTGTTCCTAAATAAGTCAAGTGGGAAATTTTAATTAAACCTTATGACAACAACATTAGCCCTGTAGTCACGTTAAAAAAACAAGAGCGCACTAATCATCCTTTAGGGAATATGGTGTCTCTACTAAATCTGCTTATTTATCCTGGAGGTCTTTAAAGAGGCTGTTCACCTTTAAATTAACTTTTAGTATGATGTAGAGACTGCTATTCTGAGACAATTTGCTATTGGTTTTCATTTTTTATTATTTGTGTTTTTTGAGTTAATTAGCTTTTTCAGCAGCTCTCCAGTCTGCAATTTCAGGTTGCTAGGGTCCAAATGACCTAGCAACCATGCACTGATTTGCACAAGATACTAGAATATGAATAGGAGAGGCCTAAATAGAAAAATGAGTCATAAAAAGTAGCAATAACAATACATTTTTAGCTTAACAGAGCATTTGTTTTTTTAAATGAGGTCAGTGACCCCCATTTGAAAACTGGAAAGAATCAGAAGAAGAAGGCAAATAATTCAAAAACTATAAGAAAGAAAACATGAAAGCCAAATGAATATTTGCTTAGAAAAAGCCAGTCCATAATATACGAAAAGTTAACTTAAAGGTGAACCACCCCTTTAAACCTCTCATAAACCTACAAGGTCTCTTTCTAGTTCAGTCCTTGAGTCCTTCCTCTGAGAATCCCGGTACTAGCCACACACACCACGAATACCAATTCTGGGCACTAGTGATGGACAAATAAATTCAACAGGTGCGAATTCATGGCGAATCTCGGCGTTTCGCCGCCGGCGAATAAATTCCGCCGCTAAAAATTTACAAAAAACATTGTCACTCGTCAAAATTATTCGGACGCCCATTGACTTTCATGCATTTGCCAAAAAATAGGCACGCATTTCGCAACCCACCCAGGGCACTTAATCATGGGCTCATGATAAGAGCCCATGATTAAGTGCCCTAGGTGTGTGCGAAACGCGTCAGGTGGATGGAGATGCAGATATACATTTTTAACTTTGTATAAATAAAATCATTTTTTAACTAATTTTTCCCGGTCCTGTGGATCCGTTTGAGTGCCAGTCGCCCCTGTTTTTTCTACATATCCTTTGCCATACTGCTCCCTAAAGCTGGGGGGCTGGTGCACCCGGACCACTTTCACTATTTGCTGAGTCATTTACATTTTATTCTGGAGCACCTTGTTTTCTCCCAACTATTGAACTGCATGGGTTTGCACCTCTCTCAAATTATCAGTGCACTATGGCTATCTATATTAGCAGCCACATTTTAAAAATATCCAAGCCATCAAGCTTCCTGACACTATATTATTGTGGCCCTCACCCCCAGACACATATAATTAGCTTATTCAATAAGAAATTGTAATATACAACAAGTACATCAAAAATGTGATTTCATTCTTCTTCCTACAACTTGCTAATAAATATAATTGACTGGTTGTTATGGGCTACTGCCCAGGTGTAAATATGGCCACTGTCTATAAATGAGTCCCCGATCATTCAATTTAAAAGCTTCAAATTACAGGAACGGGCCATCCCTCATAGAGTCCATTTTAAGCATATACAGGTTTCAGGCAAATACAGGCATTCAGGACCTGTTATCCAGAATGCGCAGGCCTAGGGTTTTCCAGATAAGGGATCTTTCCGTAATTTGGAGATCAGAAACCATTCAGTATAACAAATATGCAATAAAAGAGGAAATGAGGAAGGGGCAAATATGTTGTAACATCACTATTTACTGTAGGAGCTGAAGTACCAGACTTGGTCCTCACCTCACCCACTGTAATGGGCCTGGTGGGGTCTTGGGTCTTGGCATCCTATCTGGTACTCAACTCACCCACTGTAACACAATCTGTCTATCACTAAATATCTCTATCATTCCTTAACACCGGCAGCCATGGACCTGTAATACCTCGAAAAGAGGCAGGGCCTCAGGAAAGACCTTGAACACATGGTGCTAAACCCTTTTATACTTTATACTGCTGCCACATAGTGGACAAACCCTTTAATTACTGTGGACCCAGGAAAAGGGACATAGCTGAATGAGTTAAACCAAAGGACCATTAGGTGTCCTATTACCATGGGGAGACTGCCTGAGTAAAAAGTACCCAAACCTCAGGGTCCCCACATAGATAACAAAGTATGGGTATTTATATACAGTATCTCTTCTAGTGTAGTAAATGGAGGGACCTGTCATTCAGGGGGCTTCTTCATTCAGGACTAGGGATGTAGCGAACCGCCGAGTATGTGTTCGCGAACGCCGTTCGCGAACACCGGCAAAAAATGCGAACAGTTCGCAAACTGTTCGCGAACTTCGAACATCCGAAAATCGTTCGATTCGAACGATCGAAGGATTTTAATCGTTCGATTCGAACGATCGAAGGATTTTAATCGTTCGATCGAACGATTTTCGTTCGAATCGAACGAAAATCGTTCGATTTTAGCGATCGAATGGTCGAATGGTCGAACGATTTTGACGCGAACGCCTATTGGCGAACGTCACGTGACGTTCGCGAACTTGCGGCGGACGCGAACAGTCGAAGTTCGCGCGAACTAGTTCGCCGGCGAACAGTTCGCTACATCCCTATTCAGGACCTGCTTGGCCCTAGATTAAAAGTCATCCTGCATGTATTGGTAGATTCACTGAGGAGTCTGTCCTCCCTAAACAGTTTACTGTTTTTACTTACTGACAGGCTCTATAGTTGGGCTCTACAATAATAACAGTATTCTGTACTTAAAAAAAAACCCTAGTTAAGGTCTGCTGGGAAATGTTAGTAGCTCTTTGGCCTGCACAGTGGAGTGAGATACTCTCCTGCTTCCTTTTTATAGATCTTCCATCTCAGAATAAGGATCCCAAGTGGGGAGTGGTAGGGAGGTGGAATTGCAGTATATATATATATATGCCTTCATGCGTTCCCCATGCACCCTTCATGAATGGGCTACTTTGTACCCTGCATCCTTTTTATTTCCTAACTATTACTTCTGAGTGACATGCAAGTTGGACAATGGGTCACCACACCCCTCATAAATGCAGTAAGTATAGGACTCTTTTACACTGTGTGCACTTTTTGACACTTCCAAAGTCAAATGTTTACTTGCCTCCCACTGAAAACAGCACTAGTGATGGGCGAATTAATTGCCACCGACGAATAAATTTGCGAAAATGTGGCGAAAATTCATCGGCAAAAAACCCGCCACATCAAGAAATGTTGACACGCATCAGAATAGTCACGCGCAAATTTATTCGGACCCCCATTGACTTTAATGCATTTGGAAAAATAGGTGCGCGTGTAAAAAATAATTTTGATGCCCATTGACTTTGCGTTTCGCCAATTTTTCGGAGAAGCAAACTTGGACTATTTCGCCCATCACTATACAGCACTGCTTCTATAATTATGATTTGTACCCTACACTCATTGGCGCTTCCTCACATGTCTGAATGATGAGCACATTAGAGAACTGGAGGGAAGGGCTCCCTCAACAATACAGTGCTACCCAAAGCTGTATTCATAGGAGAAGAGCAGGTCTTTGCAAGCACCTACTGTATGCGCACAGCCACTAATGTTGGGACAGGGTGCTAAATGCAAACATGGAGACCTCCCTGCCTTTAGTAAAAAAAACTCTTAAATTTGATAGTCTGACACAATTTGACCTTACTTACAGTTCAGAACTTTTTCAGGGACTTCTGTACACTGCATTCTCCCTCCTAGAATTGGTGAAAGCAGGACCCGAACTATGGGTCAGCAAGGCAGGCAGGTGCCTTGGGCAAAATTGCTGAAGCTGTAATGAGATTTCTGTATGTAGGAATGGGGAAGGGTGGCCTAACACCAAGCAGGAGGTGGCAGTGAAAAGGCACAGGGGCTGGCAGCAAGTCAGCATGGAGTTGTAGATGGACAGTAGTGGTGGCCAGGGACGGAAATGGTTCAGAGTTTGGTTTGGGCACCCAAATCTGTTGACATGGCTCTGGGTGCAGGGGACACCTTGGTGAGCAGACAGTTTACTCTAATTTCATTGAAGCTGTGCAAGTGAATTATTCAGCAAGCAACTCATTATATGCAGTGGACACAACCTAGGAGGAACAATGAATTCTACAATGCCCTTATCTCACTATTGAATAACTGACACAAGTGCAACGCTGGAGTTGAACAATACAGCCATTGCTCACTACTGATCAAGCTCAGCAGCCAACTGTCTTGCAAATTGAAATTTTTAGTAAAAAAAAACAGGTTTGTGAATCACCCGGACATGCGGCTTGTAAATTTAATTAAACAGCAGGTGTAAAATCGGGTCATATGGTTTTGATGTGCCCCATGTGAGAATGACAAGCAGACAATGATTGGAATATGAAGACATTTGCATACATTTGCATGGTGCCGCACAGAACATTGGAACTTTCACCTTTTCTTGTCATTTGTTTCGGAGAAGTTTGCTCAAAAATGAAAGCAACTGCTGCATTTCAGCTGATAAACACACCACTTTGTTCATTTGAACCAGGCATCTCTCAGCAATGGTAACAAAGGGTTTTGTTCCCTTTCATCTCCATAAATATAATTATTCTTACTGATTTCACCACTGTTTCCTATTGTGCTTTTATCTTATCAGGTTGGAGAACATTTTTTTTTCTAACTTTCTTAATTTCCTACCGAACCTTTAGAATAAATACATTTGCTAAAGAAAGAGAAACCTTTGTTATCAGAGTCATACAAACTGGGTAGAACAAAGTAAAAAGCCTGGAATGCTTGAGACTTGGGGTTTTCCAAATAAGGGATCTTTCTGTAATTTGGATCTACATACCTTAAAGGGGTGGTTCCCCTTTAATTTTTAGTATGTTATAGAATGGCTAATTATAAGCACTCTTCAATTGGCCTCCATTTTTTATTTTGTGTAGTTTTTGAGTTATTTGACTTCTGACTCTTTCCAGCTTTCAAATGGGGGTCACTGACCCCATATAAAAACAAATGCTCTGTAAGGCTACAAATGTATTGTTATTCCTACTTTTTTATTACCCATGTTTCTATTTAGGACTTACCTATTCATATTCTGTAGTCTCTTTTTTAAATCATTGCATGGTTGCTGAAAAAAGTTAATTTAAAGGTGAACAGCCAATTTAAGTTAACTAAAAAGTAGGGACGGGCGAATTTTTTAGACTTGTATGGAGTCGTGCGTCAAAAAAAAACTGCGTGTCAAAAAAAATTTCGCCACACGACAAATTTTTGGGCGTCTGCAACAATTTGCCAGCTGCAAATTTTTGGTGAAACGAAACGGGTCAAATTCGCCCATAAAAAGTAATTTAAACATGAAATAAACCTGCCTGGTTTTACCTCCAATAAGGTTTAATAATATTTTAGTTGGAATCAAGTACAAGGTACTGTTTTATTATTACAGAATGAATTCATTTATAAAATATTGAATTTTTTGGATAAAATTGAATCTATTAGAGATGGCATTACTGTAATTCAGAGCTTTCTGGATAACAGGTTTCCACAACAGTTTACTATAAGTGAAATGAGGGCTTTTTGTACTTGTACACACTTTATCTATCACCTTTCCTCTAACTATTCCCTAAACTGCTCCTTACCCTCTACTTATTTGTACTTCCCTACAACTCAACAATTGGATGGATCCTCCTTTCTTCTCAAGGGATGCCCATGTGTACTCCAGAAAGATCTGCTGGTGAATAAAGCACCTTTGAGTGTCCCAGGGAATTCTGCACCTGCAATGTGCACTTTGTGCTATATTTTCAATTCAACATGTAGAGGCCAATTTATTAGAGATTTACTTTAAGTGGTTTTAGAGATTACTGAAACCACAATTAAACTATTCCTATAAAATCACAAATGCCATGAAAGTTATTAAAAGATCTGAATATAAAAAGTATGAACGGAATAAAAGTGATTAACGGTCTGAAAAAAAAATTGAATATCTCTAAATCCTATAAAAATTACAAGCAAAAAAGAAAATCTGAAAAAACCTTTAAAAGTCTGAATGTCAAGGATTAGGTAGGGGGTGCTGTGGAGACTGATGAGAAAAGGGTGAGTGCTTGAGGCAGGAGCTGTATGTGGCTAGGGAACACGTAAAGGTAAGGCAGGAACAGGTTGAAGAGGGAGATGAGCCAGACTGGAACAGGTGCGGAGATGAACAGGACGGAGAGGGTGAAGATCAGGACAGGAACAGACTGGATTGGGACTGGACGGTGCGGGCGTAGATCAGATCAGGAGCACACTAGAAGTATAGGACAGTGCGGGCGTAGATCAGGATCAGACTAGAAGTATAAGACAGGACAGTGTGGGGGTAGATCAGGAGCAGACTTGAGATTGGGAACAGGAGGACTGGTTTGAAGCAGAGCAAGATTCAGAATAGTAAGGAAAGCTGGGCAGGGCAAGGTCACAGCAAGGTTAAAGCAAGGAAAGATCAAGTTTTAAAACAGGACCGTAGCAGAACTGGAAGGGGAAGGTAAGGCAGATCAAGACAGAACAAGGTTCAGAGCCAGGCAGGACAAGACAGGGAAGGGTTCAGACAAGACAAGATAAGATAAGGCAAGGCAGAATAGGAAGGAGGCTAGAACAGGAACCCGTAGCTAGGAACAATGCCACACTGCTAGGGGAAACAATGCTCAGGCAAGGAGTGTTTGGAGGGCTAGTCGTATATAGTGCAGAGTCAGCCCCGATTGGCTCACTACAAACCAATCAGGCTGCTGCTAGGCTGGGGCTGCAAAGGCCAGTTAACATATAGTAAGCGTCCCTACAGGCTGCTCACCTGGCCAAATAGTTAAGGCATCGAGCCAGCAACACAAAGGTCTCTGGCTTGAATCCCAGCAGAGCTTGACATTGGGTAGTTTAAAAAAAGGTACAACTGGATCAGCACAGTTATGGGACCCTGACTGCTTTTATGTGGCAAAGTTATGTATTAGAGTTTTTTTGTGTTTTTTTACACTTATTTACTAAAATTCTAATTTATCTCATAATCACGACCAAACTCCCATGCCCCATTTTGGCTTATTTATTAATAAAAAACTTGGTTTAATTGAATTGTGGAAAAACTTGAGAAAATCAAGCAAAAACCAGAACTGCTCCATTTTTTTTTGGCATTTTTCATGAATTATTTGAGTTTGTAAAGTTTTAGTCCGAAAACCCTGAAAAAGTCATATTTTTCAGGCTAAACCCAGAGCAGACCAAGAAAACTTCAAATTTAGATTGGTGCCTCTCCCATTGACTTATGCAGGACCTCGACTCGAATTTCGCAAAGTTATTCGCCAGCGGTGAAACACAGAAATTTGCCGCAAATTACCACACGCTGAATTTATTCGGCCTTCACTAGCTGTTTGTCCTTTAGAAACAAAGTCTTCCATGGGAATTTCTAGCCTAAGAACGGTGACTTGGAGCTACCAAACCTTTCCTATTCTTACTTGTCCTTCTGGTGTCACTCCCCCACCTACAATACTTTCATCATCAAGGATTATCCACTGTCTGATAAGCAATTAATTTCATGTAATACTTCTATAAAGCAAGGAATATAAAAGGAAAGGGATATTCAGCGAATTTATTCACCCATCACTAGCTGTTTGTCCTTTAGAAACAAAGTCTTCCATGGGAATTTCTAGATAGATGTCCACCATCCTTCAGCCTAAGAACGGTGACTTGGAGCTACCAAAACTTTCCTATTCTTACTTGTCCTTCTGGTGTCACTCCCCCTCCTACAATACTTTCATCATCAAGGATTATCCACTGTCTGATAAGCAATACTCCATTTCATGTAATACTTCTATAAAGCATGGGATATAAAAGGAAAGAAAAGGGATATTCAGCAAGGAATGACATAACAAGCTTTTCATATATGGTTTATTTTAGTCACCTAAAATCTGGAATTGTTTATTCTTCTTGCCAGCACAGGGACTAGAAGAGTTTCTGTAATAAACAACAGCTGCAGTGGACAATCTGGCTCTTGTGCGGATTTAATTTTAGGTGAATTTGGCACAATGTCCATTTATGTCTTGACCGACTCTTTCCCACATGTGCAGGATTATGAGAGATGTCTGCCGAAATCTGTTGAAACGACTCTTGAGTTCCTGGTTTCTTAAGTCAGAAAAGTATTTATTTGTACAATTATTTTTTAGCTTTGTTGCAGTTTGCTTATTCCTCTTATTCTTTATTAATATCATAAGCAGAGACATATAAAAATCATAGAAGGATCAGATAAAGATGGGGGAGAATGCAAATCTATTTTCCTTTCAGATAATAGAGCAGATGGATATTTTGGCAGCTCGAATGGTTGAAACTGACCTTCTGCTTTGAGCTTTGGGATGACAGTCTGTCACACTGACTTTCCAATGGAACGCTGCACTTGTCTCTTCCTTTGAAACTTAGCAGTGAACAACATATTTTATTCGACTTTTTAAGGCTTATTTTAAAGATTTACAGCTTTCTAAGAGCCCTTGATGGATTGGTTTGGCTTGCAGGTGTTATGAGCGCTCTCACCGACACACATCTGAGAACAAAGCTACACCATGAATCCTGCTCCAACCTAAACCATTTTATTTGTCACTGAACTTCAACTCTCGCTGCACTATTTCAATAACTGTATCGCTCTCATGGGGCAGAAATACTACAATTCATTAGGTTTTTCCATAGGGAAATTAAAATCAAAACTTTATTTTCATATTTATTAAAAGTCATTTTTAGGATAAAACATTTTTCTACATTTTCATGGATGAAATAAATCAGATTTTTTTTTGGCCAAAAGTGCATTTTTTTGTTATCTACTAAGCACTGTTGTAGAGCTATGCTGAGATATGGACCAGCAGTTTTTAGGCTGCCTTTTCTTAAAGGAGCAGAATACTCCCTTGTTCCATTTGGGGGCTTGAGCTGAACATACTTTTTGCCTGTTGTTTTAATTGTTGTGATATTTATTAAGCTAAATAGGACAAACAATGAAACTGAACCTAATTTATGTTTGGTCCTTGTGAGGTTAATATATTTCAAGTAAACAAGCTCCTTTATTCTCCATTTGTCATGACTGTTAAATTAGCAGGAGTCCGTTATGCAGGGAGATTATCTGTGTAATCGAATTATCTCACTTGCACGGACCAAACATGGAGTAGCTTCATTTTCCCTTTTTGTACTGTTTAGCTCTACAAATAACAAAAAACATAGAATTTTTTAATGATGAAAACAAGCAAAGTATGTTCAGCACTTTTTTTTAACTTTAAATATCAAGGTTTTCCTACCTCAGAGAACAATATCATTTTTTATAATTTACAGCAAGCTAAAATTTTGGTTCGACAACAAAAGATTGTCAAGCCTATTTCTACCAGTGCAATAAAATGTAATTTGTCTTGGCTGGAGTGTAAATAATGCCTAACGAGTTTCAGGGGTTATTTTGTTGGGGTTCCCTCTGTCGCCCATTTTTTGTTTTGTTTTTATGACAGTGTTTTTTTATTTTTTTTTGACTCTGTAGTTGAATTTATAAAAGAATGCTTCACGCCATCTTGTTTAGCCTATGATTAAGAAGGGTTCCCAAAATGTGTTAGGCGTCCTTTACACTTCAGCCTCCAGACTTTTTTAATGATTCAATAAATAGTATTTTTTACTTTATGAGGCGGTGTGCCAATTCATTTTTTAGTTTTGGATTATTGCAGATAAGGAGCCCTGCATGACTTTGGGCACACCAAACCCTCTTTAGTCCCTCCAGGACAGCTTGAGAAGGAAGCCTGGGTGAGTCTAGGCTTTGCTATTGTGAACAATATATTTTTTTTGTAATACTAGGATTCTAGAAAACTTAAATTTTTTTTTAATATCTACTTGAATCCCCTCTACTAGAATAGGACGGTGGGGAGATCAAGAGTGTTGTGGACCAAGAGAGAACTATATAGGGATAGACAAGGAGGAGATAGTGAAGATTTGGATTAGGAGAAAAAAGTGAAAAAGATTTGAACGTGATGGAGAAGCAGGACCGACTGGAGACAGATGGAAAAGGACAGTCTGGAGTGGGATATGTGGATCAACCAGTAGTTAGGCAGGTTATTTTTAGACATAAAAGGTAGAACTTTATGTATTTTTTTCATCCCAAGTTTCTATGTTATTCAGTGAACTGATGTTAATTACTGGGGATTTACTGACTCTTTAACCATTGGGCCAGGAGAGCAGCCAGAAAGTTCCTGGAAATTGTAAGATTTTCATCTGCCTTTCCAATTGTGTCTTTGAAATCTCAGTAGCATTGTTGCTATTTAGAGTAATGCTTATTTAAACCCTTTTCCTTCATCACTTTCTGACCTGAGCACTGATGCCAGATCTAATGCTCACTCCTCCTGGTACTTGCCTCTTCTTTCCTTGTAAAGCATTGCCTTACTGAGACCTATTTTTGCCTTATGTGTTATCATTGCCTTGCCTTGTTGTATCATAATTCTCTGTCCTGCTCTGCTCTGTCCTGCTTCTTCACCATGCTCTGGTCTTTCCTGATTCTCCATCATGCTCCAGTCTGTCCTTCTTCTCTGTTCCACTCCAGTCTGTTTTGCCTTTCAGTCCCTTTTCAGTCTGTCCTGCTTTTCCATCCCACTCTGCTCCACAATGCTTTTCAATACTTCTTTAGCCTATCCTGCTTCTCCACCCCTCTCCAGTCTGTCCTTTGCTTTCATTCTGCTCTGTTCTATTATGTTTCTTTTTCTGGCCCACTGTGTCCTGCTAAATTATTGGTTAATCTGTAGGTTGAATACAGAGCAGGGCTGTATTACAGACGGTGCTGGCCATTATAAATAAATGGTGGTGGTCCATTGTTTAGGGAAATATACCAAGTTTTTCCCTTAACCTTTGTAGATCCTCAAAGGCCTCCATTAATCATCAATAAACAAGGTAGAAACCACAGGATAACAAATGTACAGTATTTACTGCATTTATAGTATTTAACTTAGATTTAATTGCAGCTGTTCACCTCTTAAACACATGTACTATGATTCTTATTGCATGGCATCTATCCCTCATATGTAATAAAAAGCACTAAGCTTGCCCAGTAACAGTAACCCATAGCAACTAATAAGATGTCTGCTTTTACACAGGTGACCAGTAAAAGACTGTCCTGACCTGGCCTCCTAAATGATTAAAAAGTCATCCCCTGCTGAGTCACCAATCCATCGACACAGAGAGTCATCCAGGCCCGGAATTGTGGAAAGGCCACCTAGGCCCGGGCCTAGGGCGGCAGGATTTTAGGGGGGCAACATGCTGTCCAACCACACCCACATTGGTTTAAAAACACTGGAGATACAATCATTTTTTTAATTTCCTGTTCGCCAATCCGCATTGCTCCAGTCCAGATGATGAAAATTTGCATGAATAAAGGGGAGGGGGCAGGGGTGACGAACGGCAGTGGGCCTAGGGGTGCCCACTATGTAAATCCGGCCCTGGAGTCATCACAGGTAGTGATGGGCGAATTTATTCAGCAGGCATGGCTTTGCAGCGAATTTTCACATTTCACCACCTGCAAATTTTGTTTGAAAAATGTGTTGACCAAAAAATTGTTGCGACAAAAAGTTGCTCGTGTAAAAATTGTTGTGCGTGTAAAAAAAGTCACAGGTGAGTCTTTACCTGCAATCATCAGCAACATCTACCACTGGTCACTTGAAAATTGCAAGTCTTTTGGGAGGGGCAGGGAGTATTACAATGATGAGACTAGACTATTGATTGGTAATAGCTCTGCTAAATTCTGTACCTGGGGACTACCATCCAGTCAGATTTGCTAGGATGCTTTGTGCTTTATTTTATTGCTATTATTTATTGACTGAGCATTGCTGTTTTTTTCTGTTGGGTGTGAATACAAAGTGGCATGAGAAAGCACCAATAACGCTAGTGTATTTTCAGGCAGAAACTAACCTTGTGTGTGCAGTGATAGTGTAAGTTACCAGCTGTTGCAGTAGCGGTTGCCCGTGCCGGGCGCAGTGGTGTGCAGGGTAATGCACATTCTAGGTGCTTGTTGCCAGTGCACAAGACTTTTCACACACACGAGTGTGCGTTTATTTGTCTGTCACGTTTACGCTACATTGATGTGCAGCGCTGCATCCTTATGTTTGGCGTCAAACTTAAATTGAGGTCACAGGAGGTGAACAGCACTTGGTTTTTTGCTGTTGGTGATCTAAACTGCTTGAACTGAATCCTCGATTATTGACGCAGCTTGTTTACGGATTCTTCTTTGACTTCAGCCTATCTACAGACCTTTGCCTGCTTTCGACTACGTTTGACTTCAGCCTGCCAACCAACTTCTGCCTGTTCCGACTACGCTAACCTCAGCCTGTCTTCTCACTACAGTTTGTTAACTCGCTGTTCTCTATTGTTCTCTATTGGTTATCCCTCTTCTACGCTGCAGTGGACAATCAGTCTGGGACACTTCATTTATTAGACTCTGCAAGTCCTGACAGATAGACAAATGCACTACTGTGACAAAAAGAATGCATTATAAGGCATAAAGCATTTAATAGCATTTGGCTGTCACTGCACACACACACACACACATATGGTGCAGGTAATTAAGAAAAGCAGCCACAAGACAAAATGTTGCATGTATTGGTGCTAATGATGTGCGAGTTGTCTAAATCTAGACTTGCACTCAACCTTAACCCGGTGCGCCCCTTCATTTATATGCCTCCCCCCCACAGAAGGCAGCAGGGCACGGCTGGCGCGAGCATATAAAAGGGCGCGCATGGAAGTGGCAGTAAAAGGTTGCCAGCAGGGTGTGCATAGGCTAAAGTTTAGCCCACACCCACCCAAAGACAGTGTGCGCATGGGGGAAACTCGCAGGTCCCATGGGTGTTGGACCTGCCTGCACATCACTAATTGGCACCATTCATTAAAGGTACAGCTTGCACGTCTAGATAGTTGCCATTGAGTCTGTCATGTTCAGTCATGAATTGCTCACTAGTGCATCTATTGGCATGAGTGATGTGCGGGTCAGGAAAAACTCAACCTACACCTTGTGTGTGTAGTGACAGACAAATGTAATTAAATGCTTTATCACAGAGCATTCTGTCTGTCATAGTATTGCAAATCCTATCTGATCTAGAATCTAAGGGTTCTTGTAGATAACAAGCTGTATAATTCTGGGCAGTGTCATTCTGTGGCTACTAAAGCAAATAAAGTTCTGTCTTGCATAAAAAAGGGCATTAACTCAAGGGATGAAAACATAATTATGCCTCTTTATAGGTCCCTGGTGAGGCCTCATCTGGAGTATACAGTGCAGTTTTGGACTCCAGTCCTTAAGAGGGATATAAATGAGCTGGAGAGAGTGCAGAGACTAAGTGCAACTAAATTGGTTAGAGGGAAGGAAGACAAATTATGAGGGTAGACTGTCAAGGTTGGGGTTGTTTTCTCTGGAAAAAAGGTGCTTGCGAGGGGATATGATTACACTTTACAAGTACATTAGAGGACATTATAGACCAATAGCAGAGGACCTTTTTACCCATAAAGTGGATCACCGTACCAGAGGCCTCCCCTTTAGACTAGAAGAAAAGAACTTTCATTTGAAGCAACGTAGGGGGTTCTTCACAGTCAGGACAGTGAGGTTGTGGAATGCACTGCCGGGTGATGTTGTGATGCTGATTTAGTTAATGCCTTTAAGAATGGCTTGGATGATTTGTTGGACAGATCTGTAGAACAGAATATTCTGTCTCAGTGGCACAGAACCTTCAGTCTTTTTATTGAAATAATGACCCTTTATTACCCTCTGTGACCAGTGACCAACAGCTCTGGACCATGTCCTTATAGTTTCTGAGGAGAAGAGACATGGGAATGCGCATTCACTGCACATCAGATGTTATGTAATGCACATGGTCCAGGGTTGTGAGCTACCAGAATACCAGGCTTGACAATATAGTGGCCCAGTCAGGCAATGTAATGCTAGTATTTAAGGGCTTGACATTCTGTATGTTACAGACTTTTTGCAGTTTAAACACATTATATTCTTGTGGTTATAGCAAAGCTTTGTAGAAGGTAGCATTAACTAGGATGAGTTGAGACAGGGGGCCTGTGACTTCTAGTTACTGCACTGTTACTACCCCTTCCCCTCTTAACACATACACATATACAGTATGCCTTATATTTCATTGCAGTGGGTTATTCCATATGAAGAAAAATAGTAGATACACTGTTTAGAAAGAAATCTACACTGTATTACAAAATTATTATGTATTATGCTTTGGCTCCATCTGCTGGAAAACTGGTATAAGTGAGCATTTATCCTTTCCTGCTATACTATTAAATATTTTATTCATATCTTTATTTCATTCCTAATTAATATTGTCATTCAAGTTGAAAGATACATTGAACATCATTAAAAACCCATAAATCTTATTTTACTAAAAAACAGGGCATTCACTAGAATGTTACTAATGAGAAATGAAATTTGCATTGTAGGGAAATTCTATACAAGAGGGCAATGGACGATTATTTGGGAATCAGCACTTGGAGTGTTTTTAGTATAAAGCAGAGAGTGTATTTGCCCTCAGCCCCAGCATTTCAGAGATCCCATGGGTGATAAAATTTGTGAAACAAGTTATACTGTATAACATGTACTAGTGATAGACATGGTTTGATTCATTTAGCATAGGCAGACCAATAGTGATGGGCGAATTTGTCCCGTTTCGCCAAAAGAATTTGCAGGAATTTCGCGAAATGGCACATTTTGATGCCAACATTTAAGTCAATAAAACATTGGATAATGTTTACGCGCAACGGTTTTGATGCAGACTTGCTCTTCTGTACCCAGTTTTAATGTAAGATCACTGGCTTATTGGCTATGCTGTGTGTCTCAGTTGTCTGGCAAAATTCTAAACTATACAGGTATAGGATTCTTTACTTGGTAACCCATGACCCAGAAAGCTCCGAATTATGGAATGGCCGTCTCCTATAGACTCCATTTAATCCAAATAACCCAAATTTTAAAAAATGATTTTCTTTTTCTCTGTTATAATAAAACAGTAACTTGTACTTGACCCAAACTAAGATATAATTAATCCTTATTGGAGTCAAAACCAGCCTATTGGGTTTATTTATTGTTTAAATGATTTTCTAGTAGACTTTAGGTATGAAGTTCTAAATTACAGAAAGATCTGGTACCCAGAAAACCCCAGGTCCCAAGCATTCTGGATAACAGGTCCCATACCTATATATATAGGTAAATGTAAATGTATAGGTGAAGAATGGCGGCACTCACAGGATTTTCAGGCGAAATAAAGAAAAACATTTTTTTAACTCTTAGTTACTCTTAGAGTTAAATAAAAAGTTTTTCTTTATTTCGCCTGAAAATCCTGTGAGTGCCGCCATTCTTCACCTATATATATATCCCACAGTACCAGCACACAAATCACGGTGTGACCGAAACGTCGGATTAAGATGTATATCACTTGACAAGAAAATCATTTTTTCATCTTCAATACAGTGAGTGTTGATCCTCCTTACTCTATACATATATATATATATATATATATATATATATATATATATATATATATATATATATATATTATATATATATATATATATATATATATAGTCAAATACAAGAGTCCTCTGCACTCAACCCATTATCAATATATTTAAGACAGCGACATTTTGTGCATACTGCTATTAAAAATGCCTTACCCTTTAAACAAAACAGGGATTGTTTGTCCATATATTGCAATATATTTAAGCTGGCCAACTACGTCAAAGTCATCCCATATCTGGCCAGTCCTACGCTTAATTTTCATCTGATTCATTAAGAATTCAATTGCTTAATTATACATTTTACAAAGGGAAATGTATAATTAAGCAATTGAATTCTTAATGAATCAGATGAAAATTAATCGTAGGACTGGCCAGATATGGGATGACTTTGACGTAGTTGGCCAGCTTAAATATATTGCAATATATGGACAAACAATCCCTGTTTTGTTTAAAGGGTAAGGCATTTTTCAGTAGCAGTATGCACAAAATGTCGCTGTCTTAAATATATTGATAATGGGTTGAGTGCAGAGGACCTCTTGTAGTTGACTATATGTATTTTGTGGTCACACCCTCATTGCACCCCCGCCTAATGGTTTTTAAAAAATAGTGGTGAGCACAACTTTCCCTTGTTTGTTATATATATATATATATATATATATATATATATATATATATATATATAGATATAGATATAGATATAGATATAGATATAGATATATAGATATATATATATATATAGCTATATAGTAAAAATCTAGACCCTCACCTGACCCTAACCTGGTATGCACCTTCCTTTATATATCCGCCCTGTTGTGATGTCATGGAAGGCTGTGGGGCACGGCAGGCGTGTGCATATAAAAGGGCAAGCACAGAAGTGGTAGTGGAAGGTTGTGTAGGCTTAAATTCAGCCTACAGCAACCAGAAGACAGTGTGTGCAAGGATTAACCAGGGGTCCCATGGGCTTCAGGCTAGCCCGCACATAACCAACAGGGGTCCCATGGGCTTCAGACCTGCCCGCAGATAACCAATTGGCACTATTCTTTAAAGGTACAGCTTGCGTCTGTCATGTTCGCTCACTAGTGCATCTATTGGCATGAGTGATGTGCAGGTCAGGAAAAACTCAACCTACACCCGTCCCTAACCCACAAAATGCTGCCATTGTGGGACCCACACCAAACCCATTCCTGCGTCTTCTCGCTTTGTACACTATTCCTCTATGAGCCCCTGATTCCAAGACAGGGAAACTTAAGGAGCAGAGGAGGATTGATCTTCCCCAGTCTGACCTGCACCCAATCTGAACCCACTCAGCCTGGTGGAAAACTCACACATGACAAACTGATACTGGTGAACCCTGGGACTTTGCACACTGCTCTGCATTTGTAAATATCCCTTTACTCTCCAAATCCATTTTTTAAACAAAATATATTGCCAGTGTTGCCTTGCAAGCAATCTTGTGGCCATTAGGTGTCGCTGCAGCCTCTTCAATCACCAATAGCTTCTACAGACAGCACTGTAATAAAATAAGTAACAACTTCATACTTGTTTCTGCCTGCCATTAAAGCTGCCCATACATCATACTGTACATGGCTGATACTGTTTGCCAACATAGGTATGTAAGTATGTAACCAAGGCAGATCAAGTTTCTTCTGCATCATCTGCACCAGCCTCCCATCTGGTCTATCACTGGTATAGGGACCAAGGGAACTGACCAGACTGATCTTCCCAACGAGGAATCAAATGTACAATGTACCAGATTAAAGGGATTATGTCATGATTTTCATGATGTAGTTTTTATTTCTAAATTACACTGTTTATACTGCAAATAATTCACTCTACTGTGTAAAATTGAATTCCTGAACCAGCAGTTTAATACTATTATACTATACTATTGGTGTGTAGGTGCATCTCAGGTCATTTTGCCTGGTCATGTGCTTTCAGAAAGAGCCAGCACTTAAGGATGGAACTGCTTTCTGGCAGGCTGTTGTTTCTCCTGCTCAGTGTAACTGAATGTGTCTCAGTGGGACCTGGATTTTACTGTTCTGTTCTAAGATCTACTAGGCAGCTGTTATCTTGTGTTAGGGAGCTGCTATCTGGTTACCTTCCCATTGTTCTGTTGTTAGGCTGCTGGGGGCAAAGGGAGGGGGTGATATCACTCCAACTTGCAGTACAGCAGTAAAGAGTGACTGATGTTTATCAGAGCACAAATCACATGACTGGGGCAGCTGGGAAACTGACAATATGTCTAGCCTCATGTCAGATTTCAAAATTAAATATAAAAAAAATCTGTTTGCTCTTTTGAGAAACAGATTTCAGTGCAGAATTCTGCTGGAGCAGCACTATTAACTGATGTGTTTTGGGAAAAAAACATATTTTCCCATGACAGTATCCCTTTAAAGGAGAAGGAAAGGTAAAAACTAAGTAAGCCTTATCAGAAAGGTCAAACCTCATTGCCCTGGGCAAGAGCATGCTCAGTTTGTTCCTGTTCCCCCCCCCCCCCCTTCTCTACTGTAATCTGAGCCCAGAGCAGGGAGAGACTCAGGCAGGAAGTGATGTCACACCACATTAATACTGCAGCTCCTATACTAAACAAACAGAGAGCTTCTAGAGCTTTTTACTATGTATGGTAAAACATTCTACAGTATAAATATAGCATTCTAGCTTGCACTATTGCAGCTAATCTATTGGCAATAAAATGCCTCCGTAGCTTTCCTTCTCCTTTAATGTCATGTGTGTTCAAGTCCAGAAGATGTGGTTCATTTGTAACCCCTGCAACATCCCCTGTTATTGCACCCATCTAAGCCTACTTCTAAATAGGTAAAGATAAGAAAATGTTGAATTCGTAGTCCAGTACTGGTAATATATTATTTGAAAGGTAATTCAGCATGGATACAAGTAAGCCTTTAACATCAATGCACAGTAGTCAAGGAAACAAAATGATAGTGAGAAGTTGGCGCTTAAAGCACAATACAATTATGGCATATTGCTCAAATTGCAAACTGGAGAGCTGCTGAATAAAAAGCTAAATGACTAAAGAAATCACAAATGATGAAAAATAAAAACCAATTGCAATTTCACTCTCTAAAATCATACTAATAGTTAATTTAAAGGTGAACAACCCCTTTATGCTTGTCCACAAAGTAACACATAGCAACCAATCAGATGTTTTTTTCTGACACCTTACCAGTAAACTCTACTTGCTAATTGGTTGCCATGGGTTACTAGACAAGTAGGAAACGTAAGAGAATTTAAATAGTGATGGGCGAATTTATTCGCCAGGCGCGAATTCGCGGGTTTCGCCGCCAGCGAATAAATTCGCAAAACGCCCGCGAAAATTCGCGGCAAAAACGGGTGCCGGCGCCAAAAACGGGCGCCGTTACGTGAATTTCGGCGAAGCAAAATGGCGCAAAATCGCCCATCACTAAATTTAAAGCATAATTTCCTATAACGCTGTAAATTCACAAATTTTCCAGTGAATCGAAACTGCACAGATTCGCCCATCACTAGCAGTGGGCTGTGCTCTAACACATGTTATCATTACTCCAAGGAAACTGGGCCCCAAAATATTTCTCAGTAGGAGAATCTTAGTGATAAGCAAAAGCATTTTCTGATGCCTCTGGAAACTTGTGTTTAATCCTATCACATTCATCAAGGCCAACTTTATTAGGAGGCAGTTAATCTCACTGTATACATACCTGCCAACTGTACCGTTTTTCACAGGGCGGTCACGATTTTGACAGCTCAACCCGCAGTCCAGGGTTTGTTACTGAAATGTCCCGACTTTCTCTTTGATCTCCTGCACTAAACAGCCAGTAAAACATACAAAGTTTCTAACCTAATTGAGATTAATCTCACCGCTGAATCATACTACTCTGGGTTTGGTCAACAATGTTGTAAATTCAAACAGTTGATGGAACTATTGTAGAGGTAGTAGGTTGCTGGGTAGTTGGAGCAGTTGGAAGATAAACGTAAGATACAACGCAATATTAAGATGTAAAGACCTGCAATCTGGCTAACAATGTTGAGGATAAGGAGTCTAACCACATTATTAACTACAAAATTACCCAGGTTCTCAAATCCTAGGATGGTCTCATAGTCAATTATCTTCTTCTATTATCTTCAAAAATCCCTCCCCAGTTCTAACTGGGAATCCCTGGATATTTGGACCTCCCCCCTAACATTTCCACCACTCTGAGAATGTACATAGCGGTGTAGGCAACCAGAGGATTTTCCACCAGTTCCCTGCTGTCTGACTTGATTATTTTCAGAACAATCAGCTCCTGTGCCTTAGCTTCCTATGCTTGTAACATACTATAGAATGGTTACAGGGAGGGGACTTGGAGGTGGGACTTGGAGGTGGGAGAAGTGCCCAAAGCTTGCTAGGAGCCCCAAGGTTCATCAGGGAATGAATGAGAACCTAGGCAAGCTTGGCTTTGGCACCCAGGCTGCAGTGTGGACCACTAGAACAGAGAGGAATATGCAACAGGTAAGCCTAGTGAGGAGGTAAGGCCTGGACCTCCAACTGCACAGAGAGAACCCATGCTATTGCCTGCTAAGCTGCTATACTTCTAGGAGGGAACTGTATGATTGTGTAAATTCAGAGAGCTGCCGGTGAACATGTCCCCATTGCAGGATTGTTCCATTCTATTAGATGCCCACAGAATGCAGTATTTCTGGTGGAGGTGGCGTGCTGTACAATTCCAGTTTCCCAGTATCTTCAGTTTTTGGTACACCCATAATAGATACTTAGATACTTTTGTAACAATTTAAGATAAGCAGGTCTCTTGGGGAAACTGACTTGCAGCTTAAAGGGCAATACACCTTCATAAGCAAAACTGTAATAACATAAAAAACACAGGGATATGTTCAAACTTTCATAACCCGCCAAATTTTGTAAAATGAGCATGGTAATTAAGGGGTGTGGCCAAAAAATGGGCATGGTCAAAAGATTTCTGCCGTGCTCCCTGTGGAAAATCTTTTTGATCCTCTTTCTATTTTCAAAATGTTGGGAGGTATGTGTAAGTTGTGGGAGGAAACCAACAAAAGCACAAGGAGGTTGCACATCGTACTATGGTTGGAATCGAACCTCGGACCCCAACAATGCAACATAGCAACGCTCACTACTGCCCCACCAACAATTGTTTTTGCATAGGAGTTTGTATGCATGGCACCACAAGGCAACCTGTGCAACGAAGCCTGAGAACAACAAGAACGTTCCAACTGATGTGGCCCCACTATCCCCAACAATTAAAAAAATTACAAAAATCAAACATAAAAATTTCAGGCAAAAATAAACAGTTTTTTATTCTGACAGTATCCCTTTAATGTTCTGTTAGAAATGTGCAGGGTGGCATACATAAACAGCACTATAAAATTAAACGTATAGTAACATAGAAACAAAACAGTGACAGAAAATAACCTCATCTTGAATGAAAGTCATATTTTACTTTTTTCTATTATTAGCATATGCCAGTTATAAACATGTTTATTAGGCTGAATGTTCCCTTTAATTCATATGCTCTTTGTGAAATAGGTCCAATAGGTCAATGAGAAGTTTACAAAGAACAATAACCTCCTATCTGTCCCAAGAGGTGGAGCTTGCTGGAAAGTTTAGACAGATAAGAGGCATAACTGGGGCGGTACACTGAGGAGTAGCCTAATATGCGTATGATTATGTCTGCTGAAATTATACAGTTCACATAGACAGCAATAAACAAGTACACATATCTAGTACTTGTCACATAATACGTTTCAATGTATTGCAACCTGTGCTTTCATATAAAAATATTTTTTTTTAACACAGTGTGTTCATGTGAGGTTTGTGTCCACTTTTACTAACTTTGCAAAAATAGGTTACCACTGCTTGGTAAAAGATTAAGTACAATCACATGATACTTATAACATTCCCCCCAAACCTAGAACACAGACCCTGCAAGCCTGCTTATGTGGAAGAACACAATCAAAGCATGCACATATAATGGGAAGGGAAATAAATTATGGGACTGGGACTGTGGGATAGCAGGTATAGTAGGGAGAGATGGTACTTATAGTAACAGTGGGATAATAGTATGTGGGAGGGAGTGTGACTGTGGGATAGCAGGTATAGTAGGGTGGGGCCTATTGTAGAAATGGGATAATAGTCTCTGGGAAGGGACAGTGGCTGTAGGACAGTAGGTATAGTAGGGAGAGATGGTGCCTATAGTAACAGTTGGATAATAGTCTCTGGGAAGGGAGTGTGACTGTGGGATAGCAGGTATAATAGGGAGAGATGGTGTCTATAGTAACAGTGGATAATAGTCTCTGGGAAGGGAGTGTGACTGTGGGATAGCAGGTATAGTAGGGAGAGATTGTGCCTATAGTAGAAATTGAATAATAGTCTCTGGGAAGGGACAGTGGCTGTGGGACAGTAGGTATAGTAGATAGAGATGGTGCCTATAGTAACAGTGGGATAATAGTCTCTGGGAAGGGAGTGGGACTATGGGATAGCAGGTATAGTAGGGAGAGATGGTGCCTATAGTAACAGTGGGGTAATAGTCTCTGGGAAGGGAGTGTGACTGTAGGATAGCAGGTATAGTAGGGAAAGATGGTGCCTATAGTAACAGGGGATAATAGTCTCTGTGAAGGGAGTGTGACTGTGGGATAGCAGGTATAGTAGGGAGAGATGGTGCCTATAGTAACAGTGGGATAATAGTCTCTGGGAAGGGAGTGTGACTGTGGAATAGCAGGTATAGTAGGGAGAGATGCTGCCTATAGTAACAGTGGAATAATAGTCTCTGGGAAGGGAATGTGACTGTGGGATAGCAGGTATAGTAGGGAGAGATGGTGCCTATAGTAACAGTGGGATAATAGTCTATGGGAAGGGAGTGTGACTGTGGGATAGCAGGTATAGTAGGGAGAGATGGTGCCTATAGTAACAGTGGGATAATAGTCTCTGGGAAGGGAGTGTGACTGTGGGATAGCAGGTATAGTAGGGAGAGATGGTGCCTATAGTAACAGTGGGATAATAGTCTCTGGGAAGGGAGTGTGACTGTGGGATAGCAGGTATAGTAGGGAGAGATGGTGTCTATAGTAACAAAGGGATAATAGTCTCTTGAAAGAGAGTGTGACTGTGGTACAGTAGGAAGAGTCGGTGCCTATAGTGGAAGTGGAGATAATCTCTGTTGTAGGCTTTTCCACTTTTGCAATTTTTTCAAAGTCTTCAACTTTATTTTTCCACAGTGCCGCTGACAAGTCAAGAATCGGCAAAGTGCCAACGTTCATCGCCTACAGCCACACCACCCTGATAGCGCCTGATCTCAAAAGCCATCCAGGGCCGGGCCTGGTTAGTACCTGGATGCGAGATGCCTGTGAATACCAGGTGTCATAGGCTTTTAAAATTTTTGCCATTTTTTCAAAGTTTTCAACTTTATTTTTCCACAGCGCCGCTGAGAAGTCAAGAAGCTGCAAAGTGCCGTAGGCTTTTCAACTTTTGCCATTTTCAACTTTTGCAATAGTATGGCGAGATGGTGCCTATGGTATCAGTTAAGACTATATCTAAATATATGTTGATAACTACACTTTTTATCGTTGTTATCCATGGCCCTAAAGTTGCTGTACTACAGGCTTTTTTAGGTGAACAAGGGATATGGTTTAGATACTAAGCAGTCAAGCTTTATTTAAATAACAGTTTCCACAAAGTCTATTTTGAACCAAGTCACAATAATAATAGCCCTTACGTCAGGATCCTTTTTCTGGCACAGATTTCTTTTGTTAATTAGGAAACTTTAGAGACTACTGTATTATTTGGTGAGGCTGGGTATTCCAAAAGTGGCCTTATGCGGTGATATTATACAATTATCTGCCCCAGATCCCTTAGAATAACAAAAACAAACTTTTGTCCTCATTGAGAAAATCAGCTCTGTGTCTGATGTTTTTGAACATAAAATACTCTTTCTGATTCAATCGTTTCCCAAGGCAAATTATAGACCAAACAGACCCTGTTTATTTAAACTAAAGCAGCTATTTTGATATGATGGTTATAAAGTTCACGAATAGAGTAGAAAAGGCTTCTGTTTGAAGAGCATCAGTCTCTCTTGAAATCCAAGTATATTGAAACATATTTCTGTTAGCATCATAAGTAATGTATTTATTGGATATGAAACAATAATAGTTTGTCTTCATTACTTTAACTTCTGCTGAGGAAGGAACCTCTTCAACGACTAAGTCCATTCATGAGTTGTCGGCTTTACCATGTCCAAATCTAGTTATCAAAGACTAGATACTGCAGAGCCATAAGGAGGCAGGAGAAACATGCCATTAAAAATGGTTACAAAGGGACCAGTTCACCAAACAATGACCATTGCCATAAGAAGGGTTTGTCCTTCTTTATCAGAACTGTTACAACAGTTGGTAAGTGCTTAAATTAGTGATGGGATCTTGTATTAATATGACATGTCTTTCCAGTTGTTGTAAAATTGTAACTCCATATACCCACCAAACATCTTCCCTGGGATTCTGGGAGATGTACAGTAGCTGAAGAACAGCTGGCAGTTGATAAATAGAACCAGATCCAGGTATTTCTGGGGTAAATGTACTTTTATCCCTACCTTGAACTTTTTCTTGGCTTTTTATCTAATCAAGAAACAACCATTTGCACATACCAATATGTTGTCACCCCACAATTTAACAAAGCAATTCTTAAACAAAAAAAAAGTCTTAATATTCACTTATTACCAAACAAAAAAATTAAATAGGAAAAATAGAAAAGCAGAAGGTATTAAATACACAATTGTAGAGAAGCCTTGAGAATCTACTGTGTGCAAGCTCTTGGCCTTACAGGAAAAACATTCCATTTATCTTCTCCTCAAGGATTCCTGTAAATCGCATTAATCCCATTCAGTGATCTCAGCCACCTTACCAAGAATAACGGCTCTGTTTGTGGCTTGGAAAACTGAATGAGATGGGTAAGGCTCATATGGAGGATCCAATATGTAAAGTAACCTTCAACAGTAGTTTCCCTGGGAAGATATACTGCAGCCATAACATAGAAGTTCCTTTTAAGTCGGTAGTGGGTCGTCATCCCCTTTGCAGCATTTACATTTGCAACACAAAACAAAAGGGGTGGCCAGTAACAGGAATGGTGACGCGACCAATAGTAATAGGCCGAATCCTGCAAATATGCCCACAACCTGCAAGAGAAACAAAAGGTGTGAATATGATTGCCATGTCCAGCAAAAACTGAATGGGTAAATCTATTCCTCTGTGTTAATGGGAAGCGGGCAGCTAATGCTACAGTATAATGCAATTCACAAGGCAAATTTGGGGTTATGTAATAAAAGTCACTAAGTTTGCCATGGGGCAGTAACACATAGCAACCAATCAGCAGGTAGTATTTACTAGACACCTGTTTAAATGCAAGAATCTTATTGATTGTTATAGGTTACTGCTCCTGGGCAAACTTAGTGCCTTATATTACATAGTTACATAGTTACATAGTTAAATTGGTTTGAAAAAAGACAAAGTCCATCAAGTTCAACCCCTCCAAATGAAAACCCAGCATCCATACACACACCCCTCTCTACTTTTAATTAAATTCTATATACCCATATCTATACTAACTATAGAGCTTAGTATCACAATAGCCTTTGATATTATGTCTGTCCAAAAAATCATCCAAGCCACTCTTAAAGGCATTAACTGAATCAGCATCACAACATCACCCGGCAGTGCATTCCACAACCTCACTGTCCTCACTGTGAAGAACCACCTACGTTGCTTCAAATGAAATTTATGGAGGTTTGTCTTGTTACAAAGTGGGACTCATTTTGCCCATAGTCGGAGTGCAACATTCCCATTAACAATCTCCCCGTTCCCAATCTCAGTACTGATAATGTGCAGAAATATATGTGCATCTTGCAAATAATGATAACTATGCAGATAAATAAAGCAAATATCTCCTTGCTGGTTTGAGAGAGAAGCCAGATGAGTTTTCAAGAAGCAACATAATACAGGTATGGGACCTGTTATCCAGAATGCTCGTGACCTGGGACTCTGTGAAATCTTCATAATTTAAAGGGATAATGTCATGGGAAAACATGTTTTTTTCAAAACACATCAGTTAATAGTGCTACTCCAGCAGAATTCTGCACTCAAATCCAATTCTCAAAAGAGCAAACAGATTTTTTTATATTCAATTTTGAAATCTGACATGGGGCTAGAAATATTGTCAGTTTCCCAGCTGTCCCAATCATGTGACTTGTGCCTGTACTTTAGGATGGAACTACTTTCTGGCAGGCTGTTATCTCTCCTACTTAATGTAACTGAGTCTCAGTGGGATTTGACTTTTGCTATTGAGTGCTGTTCTTAGATCTACCAGGCAGCTGTTATCTTGTGTTAGGGAGCTGCTATCTGGTTACCTTCCCATTGTTCTTTTGTTTGGCTGCTGGGGGGGGGAAGGACAGGGTGATATCACTCCAACTTGCAGTACAGCAGTAAAGAGTGACTAAAGTTTATCAGAGCACAAGTCACATGACTGGGGAAACTGGAAAACTGACAATATGTCTAGCCCCATGTCAGATTTCAAAATTGAGTATACAAAAATCAGCTTGCTCTGAAAAGTGGATTTCAGTGCAGAATTCTGCTGGAGCAGGACTATTAACTGATGTATTTTGAAAAAAACATGTTTTCCCATGACAGTATCCCTTTAAGTCTCCCTGAAAATCATGTAAATATTAAATAAACCCAATAGGCTGGTTTTACTACAATAAGGATTGATTATATATTAGTTCGGATAATGTACAAGGTACTGTTTTATTATTGCAGAGAAAAAGGAATTCATTTTTAAATTTTTAAAATGGTCTTTCCATAATTCTGAGCTTTTTGGATAAGAAAGCCTATACCTGTATAATATGTCTAACAAACCTGAGTCCTGTGCCATATGACCGATGCCCTGGAATGGCCCAGTTTGTTCCGACAAGGCCCCTTATCATAATGTATGAGTAGGAAATCATCCTATTAAAACAAAGACATTGATATTAGCTATTGTTAATGTGATGGGGGAAAATAACAAAATCGGCATGGCTTTATGAAGGACAGATCATGGCAAACAAATATTAATTAAGTAGGAAGTAGGAAGGAGGTGTTGTGTTAGATTTGGTCTACTTGGAGTTTGCTGAAGCTTTTGATATAGTTGCTCATATATGTCTGCTTTCTAAAGTAAGGTGTATTAATCTTGGTGGTGGTATTTCTAGACAGAGGACTAAATCATGTCCTCATAAGTGACGGCACTCCTAACAGTTCCTTCAAAAAACCTTTACACTCTATCAAGGTGTAGGATAGAGAACTACTGAAGCTGAAGACTTGTGTACAGAGTGAGACAGACAATGGTACATTCTCTAATTGAATAGTGGAATGCATGGTTCTGTGTTATGACCACTTTTATTTTATCTGTTCTGTATATCTCTAATAACACAAAATTATGCAAAGCACTTTAACCCATTCCCGATGTGCCATCCTTGCAGTCCCCAGGAGGAGACGGTAGTTCTTCACATGTAAGGTCCCCCTCTAGAATATGCCCTGCAGTTTTGGTCTCCAATTTTAATGGAATATTACTGTAAAAAAAGAGTCAGAAGAAGTCCAAACAATAAAAATGTTAAAGGGCATGGAAGCTCTCAGAAATTAAGAAAGTCTGGCCATGTTGGGGATGTTTACACTCGAGAAGAGGTGCTAAAATAGGAGATATGATCACAATGTTTAAATATATAAAGGGACAACACAATTAACTACTGTTAATTTGCTGAATAATTCACCAACAGATAATTTCAGAACATTCTAAAATCCTTGATTTTAGAAGAATGGAAACATCACCTTGAGTTATGAAGGTCCCTCCCCAATGTGTTTGTACTGACAGATTCATTAGATAGTCTCAAGAAAGGGTTGGATGTCTTTCTTAGCAAATTAAAACTGACCAGCCCTGTTACGGGAACCCCACAAAAAGCAGAACACTTACATCAAGGGATTCCAGGCAGTACCAGCAGAACGCATGCTTGCAGTTCTTGCACATCATCTGTGCGCAACCTTCATCACGCTCTATATAGACTTTACATTTTGGGCAGCGTTTGATTGGCACGTCATCTTCAAGGCTTTTAAAGACAAAGCTGAAAATAAGATGCAAAAACTTCCTATGTAAATACAAAATCAGTATATTTATTGCACTGTTGCCTTCTAACGTATAGTCTGAAGTTAGAGTAGCAAGGTATAGTAACATGTGTTGTAGTTAGTATAACTTGCTGTGTGCTACCACTAATTCATCTAATATCAGATAACTAAGTGCCTGTGTTACTAGAACAAAAAGTGGATTTCTTTCCATAATAAATAACTAATTTCAAGTAGCCCTCCATCCTGCAAGTGCATTGGCTCTTGTCTCCAACCAATAGGTTTGTAGATATAATGTATGGCCATGTATTTGGACTCCTGTTCTAATTGTACATACATCCTTGACATTTCCATACTTCCTTTTTCATGGTTACACTTCGAGGAAGGCTCCTTCCTTTTTCAGCCAGATAATAACCCGCACACAAAGCGAGGCCCATACAGAATGAATTTGCACATTTTGGAGAGTTGAAGAATTTGATTGGCCTGCACAGAGCCCTGGTCTCAACCCAACTGAACACCCGTGGGATCAATTGGAATTCCAAATGCAAGTCAGGCCTGATCCCCAATATAAGTTCTTAGCTACTAATCTGTGAATGGAAGAAAACCCCTATAATAATGGAAACCTTACAGGAAGAGTGAATGGTACAATTTGTTATAGCAGCAAAGAGAGGGCCAACTTCACATTTAGACCCTTGCTTTTGGGACATGTTGTTGGCTAGGCGTGCTTTAACATACTTTTGGCCATAGCTTGGTTATTATTATTATTAGGATTCATCATCATGTAATATCTTTTTTTAATTGAGTGCAGGTGTTCCTGAAATTAAGCCAATCAATAGCTTTAATAGATGCAAATTTCCTCAGATGTTTTTATAAACAAGGTTGACGTTAATCTTATGTAGCAACATCTCCGAACCCTCCCCATGTTTCCTCTCGTTTTGCTGCTCTAAAAATAGTGAAATGAAAATGTGTTTGCGTGGCAGTGCCAGCCCTATAATTTTTTGTTATGAATATTATTAAATTCAAATTATATTCTGGGAAGAGGAAAGATTTTAATAGGATGTGTCATATTAAAAGTGCATTGGGTATACTGGCCCCCTGCAGTGACCTATTCGCTATTCACATTTTAAATGCCACTCGCACACAGAGGGATTATTATATCGGAAGAAGTTGCTCTGTTTCCATGGAAAAGCTTTTGTTTGATATGATTTTCTTGGTTGCAACTGAGAGGGCAACGTGACTCCTATCAAAGCCTGATGGAACATAGGTAGCACTAAATAATCTGTCTTCATAAAGCATCCTCTTTGATAAGTATATATGAGATGTCAAAAAATGTAGCGTTATGGCTGTTGCAGACATGTCCCTGATACAGGCAAGAAATCTTCTGCTTAGTCTTCTGTCTTCAACCTTCTGGGTAGCTCTGAACGCTGATGTGCAACCCATTTAATTTGGGCATGTTGCATGTAGTGGCTAATATACAAACATAGGTACTAACTTGCCGACATGGCTAGTGCTGTATTAATACAAAGGTAATCAAGGGTCTGTGCCTATAGTTCAGTTTGGAGTCCAAGGCTCTGTGGGAACTGTAGTACAACCACAACAAAAGAACGCATTTCAGATACCCCTGGGTCAGACCCATCAGCTTTCTCGCATTGATAAAAGAAAATGAGTGTCAAAAGAAGCCCAATCTCTCAAATTGCAGTTATATAACCTTTTTCCATTTCTTTCACAATTTCAGTTCCCCTGCGCCAAGGCTTTTATTATGTGCTCCAGTGCGAAGTCAAGATACCCCGCTAGTGATTAAGAAAATGAAACCCAAGCGCAGATCGTTTTAGAGGAGATATTTTACATTCAGCACCACAGTCAAGATGCCTTAACATACTGTTTCCTTTTTATTTTACTCTGCTAGTGAAAAAGATACTCAGCATTCCAGAACTACCCGATGTTAATTAGCAAAGCACCGCAGAGCAATGCAGTCTTTTAGTTGCAATGGGATTTTGAAACTTTTTTTCTTATAAAAGAAAGACAAATGCAATGGTCAGAACTTTCTCTCATCTAGAAATATTGCAAAAGGGAGATAGTATATAAGGAATCTTAAATATGTGTTTAGCCACATTGCACTACTATCAAAAATAAGCCCCATAGGTCCTGGAACCAGCGTGGATGGAGAAATAGCAAGCGTTTGCGTTCCCCCACATGTCCCCAGCGCTGTTTAGGATGTGCGTCACACCAACGCATTTTACATCGTCAGCTGAAGAAGGACCTATAGGACTTATTTTTTTTTAGTGCTAACTATATTTTTTAACATTGTAAGTGCAATATTGGTTTTATAATATATTAAAGTGAGATTTTTAAATTATGTGGTCCTCTTCCTGCTTTCTATGACCTGCGTAAAGGTTGACCTGAAGCAATATTGAGGAATTTCTACCAACAACTCTGATCTACTAGCAACTTTGATGTGATGAGCCTATGCCCTAAAGAAGGCTTGTGAGTACCCATTCACACTTGAACATTTTTAAAAAAAACAACAACACATTTTGCCCTTCTTTCTTCTATTATGTATAGATTGGCGTATGTATATTTTCGATTCTGCTGGATACTACTTTTTATGTATTCAATTTTAATTTTGCTGGCTTAAACAGCAAAACTACACAGATGGGTAATTTTTGGTTAAAAAAATGCTACACTATAGAGAATTATTGTTTTGTTGTTTATATCCCGTAGCCCTGGGGTCCCCAATGTTTTCTTTACCCAGGAGCCACATTCAAATGTAAAAAAGTTGGAGAGCAATATAAGCATGCAAAAAGTTCCTTGAAGTGCCAAATATGGACTGTGATCGGCTATTGGTTGGGGATCACTGCCATAGCCTCTGGCACTGAAGTTTATTATCTGGTTTCATTAGTTTGAATGATTGTTTGGGAGTCCTACAACTTTGGCAGGGATCGTTCTTTATTGTTCTTTGTTTTCCTCCTTCCAGCAAACCTGCACCTGTATTTTAAGATGGGACAGGAAAGAAAATGGCAGTCACCTGGAATACTACCCTAAGCAGGTGTGTTTTTCAGTTTAAGAGAAGCACCAGCCCTGGGCAGAGGAAAGGGATTTTAATTACAGGGTGTGCCTGTTAAAATTGGCATCCACAGTGACTAACTCATTCCTTGTCCTTTAAGCCAGAAAAACAGTCAAGAAATTAAGCCATTAAAGACTAGTCATTATTTAATCGGAAATCTATGACAAATAACAATGTTTTTTGTTTTGCAAAAACTAAAAATAAAAGACAAAAAATAAATATTTTTTTTTTAAAAAAAAGACTATTCATACCTTGTATCTCCTGGAAGAAACGTGATTGGCATGGTTTCTGGGCATCCTTGCCCCGGGTGCCAGTTGGCCTTGCAGGCCGAGCAGAACTCAATGTCGCAGGCTGTGCACTGTACGAGTTGTGGGCTCTGAAGGCCTTTCTCTTGGAGTTTACAAACAGCTTGACATGATGAAGAGGGACACCACGTTCTGCATGGATCCAAGAGAATTTCTACAAAGAAAAATACACGTACAAAATAGTAGCACATTCAGCCAAAAGCGTATTTACTGGACACTTTGATCTTCTGAACATGACATCTCAAGATTTGAAATAATAAATATCACAGAGAACAAAAATTCAATGTAAGATTCAATTTTTGATTAAAAAAAAAAAAAAGAATTGACCAAGGGTTTTAATAGTTTTATAAGTGCATAAAATCTCTTGGAAGAGCCCATTCTGGCTGTGGGTCCCCAGTTGATTTCTTGCCCAGAGCATCTTATTTGTCTCCATATTTTAACTATAGGCTCTTCAGATGCCATAACCTCTCATAAGATATAGCCATTAAATGCCATAAACTGAAAGCTTCTCATATGCTAACACAGGCTAACTAATACAGCAAATCCTGTGGATAAAAAAACAAAATATTTTGCTATCCTTGTGTAGGGATGTGAAAATCTTAGACACCCTTACACATTACAGACAGCCACACATCCCTAGTAATATAGACACCTCAGTGGGTCCTTATGGGGACCTTGTGCTTATGTAACCCTTGTAGTTCACACAGTGTACACCAGATGGCACTGTGCCAGAGTATTAAAGGTTTAGGAACCATGTGCTCTGGGTCCATTGCTTTAGCCCAACCAAGCAGGCTGGAAGGGAATGGGTAGTGCTGACCATAGGCGCCTTGGCCCTAGTAATTAGACAGCTATACTCGTTTTATAGATCGCTCTAGGAGTGATAGAGAGGTTATTTAGTTGAGCAGCTCAAGGCTCGCCGAGGAGATTAGAGGGATTAAGATCCCAGGGTATTACTGACCCAGAGTAGGGAACCAAGTGTTGAGATAGGGATGTCAGGAGCTCCCCTAGTCTGCCACTGGAAGATATCCTGAAAACTGGGCAATACCCATCGCATGCTGTCAACTTACTCTCTGCTGTATATTCCCTAGCCTGTGGGGATTCAGCCTATACGTGCTGTGAGTATATGCTTCCTTTATGCTGCTGTGTATATTCTATGCTCCATTGTGGATCAATGTGCTAAATGATCTATGTGCTATTGTTCAATAAATACTGTTCTTTGTTCAACTGTTAAAGAACTACTGGCGCCCATCATTGTGCTATCGCACCAGGTTACAGTTACACTACACCCTTGCCTCCACTCCGTTGCGAGGGCTTACCCCTGAGAAAGAGAGCTCATCTGTTGTCTCAGCCCACAAAGGAAAGTAGCTAAAACTGCCCTAGCACAAGTCAGTTTACTATAGCGCTACACTTGTATTTCACTTTGTTATATATTGGGTAGAAAAAAAACAGACATTTTTCAGCAAAATCCATTATTCGGGCCTCCCAGGCTTGATAAAGGGCCTGGGAGGCCCGAAACGTTGCCCTTTTGTATGCTGTGGGCTAAATTAATTTTACACTTGAGCACTTTTTGCAAATCTAACAGTGTGCTGCTCAGTTTACTTAAAGTCATGTGTGAATTAGGCTGGAGACTAGAAATCCACAGGCCCTTTATCAAGCATTTATGTGTTTGTATTGTTATGTTTTTTTAAATGTAATTATAATGCAGGAAAGTACCATATTATATGTGGCAGTTCATTTGCAAATGACAGTTTCATTGACTTCAATAGATGCAAAAAGTTATGAATTTATTGGCTTATTCTCTGCTGTTTAAGAGGAGTTTAGAAGTGTTCCTATGAGTGTGAGAAGGGGTTGGGACACTTAAGGGCTTATCTATTATTTTGCCTCCAATAAGGATTAATTATACCTTAGATGGGATCAAGTTCAAGGTACTGTCTTATTATTAAAAAATAAATAATTTGTAAAAATTTTAATTCATTGATTAAAATGGAGTCTATTGGACATAGCCAACCAATAATCCAGAGTTGGATAACGGGTTTTCAGATACCGGAGCCAATACCTGTGCCTTGTATGTTAGCACTTTCTTAATGCCATCCAGCCCAGAAACTATTTAATGTATCTGTCAGTACAGCTGCTTTAGGGAGACAATTCCACGTCTCTCCCAGTAGAAACCCGATTGGCATCTTAACGTCTTCTAATGACCAAAGATGCCCTCATGCACTCTTAAAACTCTATTGGCGCATAAGGCATCAGAGAGAGATTCATTTATGATTAGTGATGGGCCAATAAAAAAGAAAAATCTGCAGCGTCAAAAAAAAATTTCGCATCAAAGTTATTCGGACGCCCATTGACTTTAATGCATTTGGACAAAATAGGCGTGCTTGTAAAAATTGTCGCAGGCCGATGAAATTGACGAGCATCAAAATTATTTTGATGCCCATTGGCTTCAATGCGTCATGCAAATTTTTCAGCGGATTTCGCAGGAAATTTGTAAATTTTCCGGCAAGCAAAACAGGACAAATTCGCCCCTCACTATTTATGATCCCCTTATTTATTTTTACATAAACCTTAAGCACTTTTTTCAAAAAAATTACAATTTGACTAGTTTTTCTTCATGATATACATCTTTCATCCCTTTATAAACTTAGTTGCTTTTCTCTGGACACCCTATTGTAGCAATGTCCTCTTTGAGTACAGGAAACCAAAACTGCAATGCATATTCTAGATGGGTCCTTACCAGTAGAAGAATTATAATCTCTTCTGTGAATAATAACCTTTTTAATAAAGGACAATACCTTGTCGGCTCTTGCCACTGCTAAGTTACCACTGCTTCCTACAACTAAGCTGATTTTCCACAAGTACCCCTAGTCTCTTCTTGTAAGGAACTTACCTCTGGTAGCATCTCTGCCCCTTTTCAAGATGGCGCGTCCGGTCCCGCGCGTCATGTTTCACGTTCGGTGTCACGTCGCAGGCGTCCGGTCTCATGTTCGGCGTCACGTCGCAGGCGTCCGTCGCCGGCGCATTTTCGACGCATTCGCAGTGCGTTTAAAAGGACGCTGAGAACCTGACTCCACTGCGCAGTGATCAGCTCTTGTGGGAAACTAAGCTTTATTTCCTGATTGATTATCGGTGTTTTCGACTTGGCCTGTTTTCCTGGATCCTGGCTTTTCTTGCTGCCTGAACTGACCCCAGCCTGCCTGACCAATCTACCGTTTCCTCATTCCTTTTTTGATGTTATGGATTTCTGGCACTCCTCTACTAAGGTGCAATCCTGTGCCCCATATTCGGTGACTGTTCATCCTACTTAGGAGGTGTAGAAGAGGTCAGCCTACAAATCTCTTCCGCAAAGGTGGTCCTGATACTTCTTCATTAATGATTTGCCTAATTTGAACCCATAATAGGTATAAGTGGCTTCTTTTTTATCCCAGATGCAAAACTGTAAAAGACCAGTAACATAAATTAAAAAAAAAAAAAAAAAAAAGTTTATTGTTAACGAAAAAAACCCACCAAGACAGTTTTCACTTTGAATTCACAACGCTTTTATTAAGAAATTACTTACCAATTCTCTGGTTGCGCTCCTCTTCAGAAACAGCGACAGGCCGACTATCCATTGTGCGACGCTCGATTTCTCCTCCCTGCCTTCTATAGGAGATAGCCAGGGAGGAGAATTGAGTGCCGCATGATGGATTGTCACCCTGTCGCCGTTTCTGAAGAGGAGCGCAAGCAAAGAATCGGTAAGTAATTTCTTAAAAAAAAGCTGTCTTTGTGTTATTTTTTCGTTTAAAAAACGATCACTTTTTTTTTAAAAAAATGTTTGTTAATGGTCCTTTAAATGTATCAACACTGAATCTCAACTGCCCAGTCTACCAGTTTTTACAGGTCCCCTTGCAAAAAAACAAAACATCCTGGCGGTATTCTATTGGATTAAACAATGATCTACTGATGGTTTCCAAATGGATGAAAAACATTTTCCAGCAGTCAAATAATTCTTGGAAAGCATTACGCTGCTACATTTGTTTCTCATTAGCTTTACTTTTTTTTTTTTTGTAGAAAAGAAGTCTGAATCAGCACAGAATCTATTCTTAACAGTATTCAGAGTTTTGGGGACTGGGTTTTTAAAACCCATTTTATTCAACCAGATGGGGTCCCATAAGTATATGTATTGTGTGTGAGAAGGGGTGACACAAAGATAATGTAATAAAGTCATCTGTAATTGGTTATAAAGGTTAAGCCGCAGTTATGTTTAGACATTAGCAACCCTTTGACGCATCACATTTGCATCACGATCGCTGGCATTAAAGCTGTTTCATAGGGCAGATTTGCATATGGTTCTGCTTGTCGGAGCGGGTGACACATAGTGGAAAACTGTCACACAACTGGATATTCTGCAAATTAGACCAGATCTCTCTTCAAATAAAAATGCCATTGGAAAACTAGGCATGACTTCAGATTAACTAAATTTTACTTTCGATTTACTTGGGGAAATGGTTGAACGTGATGATCATGTGTCTTTGTATTTACCCCAGGTACTAAGCAACTATTTACTGTATGTAACATCTTACTCAACTAAATTATTATTATTAGCATTAATATTTTTAGAGTGCCAACATTGATTGAGATTACAAAACATGATATATGTTGTTTTTTTTTTGCAAAAAGTGTTCTGACCTATGGGGTGCCATTTGTCCCAAATACATTCTGTATACAAAACTATCCCTAATACACAGAATGAATGTCTCTCATGTTATATAAGAATTTGTGACCATACACAGAGAAAAAAAATATACAAAAGACTTATTTCTATTAAAGAATGAAAACAAAATCTGGTTAGTGCACAAAAGGATGTCATTATATCACAAACTCCATTCTGTACAGTTTAACAAGCAATCTGTCTCACAAATGAATAACCTCCATGTAACGGACGCACTTATGTGCAAAGTTACTTACAGAATGAATTATGTAAAAACAAACTTGGACATAATATATAATAGTGTAAGTAACTAGTGCTTGTCAAGCTAGATTTGACTGACAAAATAGATATCTGTGACAGAAAGCAAGATTTTATAGTACAGGATTCATTCTTTCCACAAAATGAAAGTTTTGTTTCACAAAACAGATAAAATAACTATTCTGTGAAGCAACACTGTCAGTCACATTCCTGAACCAATAAGAACAAAGCTTATTGCCATATACAAACAAGATGAGAAGTGGCCAGCTCTGCTCCACATGGCTAAGGCAAAGTATCTGACCTGCTATAGAGGGCGCCCTCTAATGTCCCCTGTGCTGCATAGTAATAAACATGAACAAACCTTTCCTAAAAGAGCTGCTGTTAAACACTACAGGTTCATAAATGGAAGTTTTTACAAATGTCTGAGAAATATAATGCTGCACTTCTAATGATTGTAGAAAAAGAAAAGTATGCAAAACATAAATATGATCATTTTAGGTGATATGCCTAGTCTTATTATAGTAATCTGCTTGTGTGGCCATTTTGGTTAAGGGCATTCCTGCTGTTTTGCCATTATCTTATGACTCACTCCTGTTCCTCTTCCTGTCTAAGCTGAGAGCAATAATGGGACAGGCCACAGCCACCTGCCATCTTCTATTAAATGTACCAGAAGTTACTGTGCTTGTCTGGCTGCTTCGCCTGACTCTCAGAGTCAGTTATAAGTTTTGTATATGATAGTTAGACTCCAATGTCTCCTCCTAGCTGTAATCTTGCACCAATTCGCTTGTAGTAGTCACTTAATAATGTGCTTAGCTATAGTTCAACTACTACATAATAGCTTTAGCCAGAGACTATGGACTGATCATGTGCACACATACCTCCCAACTGTCCCTTTTTCAGAGGGACAGTCCCTCTTTTGACAGCCCAACCTGAGGTCCCTCATTTGTACTGGAAATCCCTCTTTTCTCTGCACTGAACAGCCAGAAAAAGAAACAAAGTTTCTAACTTAATTGGCTTTTGGCAGAGAGGCCAGTACAGCTAACAGGTGCAACTAAGATGCTTTATAACAATTTTGAGATAAGAAAATAAGTAATTTTAACAGTTTAGATATGTAGAAATATTTTCAAATTTTTAGAACCTGCCAAACTTTGTAAAATGAACATGGTAATTAGGGGGTGCTGCCACAAAATGGGTGTGGTCAAAAAATTGCAGCACTACATGCAAAAAAATTTTTTGTCTCTCTTTTTACTTCCAAAATATTGTATAGTATGATGTGTAGGTTATATGAGCAGCCACTCCTGAGTACTGTGTATAAACAAAAGGGGGTCATTTAGGCAGGGGCAATTTTAGGGGATCATAATCTATTTATATAGAAGCAACAAGCTATACAATGCTTTATATTTATTTATAACAAAAGACTCTAATGATGCCGTCCTCTTACCTGCCCAGTGCTTAACACAACACAACACTACACTAGAGCAGAGAGCACAACTGCGCCAATGTCACATGCATGTCCAGGGCCACCAGCAGGGGGGACAAGTGTTCCGGGCCTGAAGGGGGGCACAGAAGTGCTGCATTTTTCAAAGAGCCGGGTCCCCTTTATGAGCGCCCAAGCCGTGCGGCCATTTCACATATTACCGAATGCGGAAGTGCCGAAAAGACGAAGCTAAAGTCCCGAAGCGGTGAAAAGACCCGAATTCACGAAAGAAGGTGAAGTTGAAGTCCTGAAGCCTTTTGTTTACACACAGTACTCAGGAGTGGCTGCTCATATAACCTACACATCATACTATACACAATGTGTGATGCACATGATCAGTCCAAAGTCTCTGGCTAAATCTATTATGTAGTAGTTGAACTATAGCTAAGCACATTATTAAGAGACTACTACAAGCTTATTGGTGCAAGATTACAGTTTGGAGGAGACATTGGAGTCTAACTATCATATACAAAACTTATAACTGACTCTGAGAGTCAGGCGAAGCAGCCAGACAAGCACAGTAACTTCTGGTACATTTAATAGAAGATGGCAGGTGGCTGTGGCCTGTCCCATTATTGCTCTCAGCTTAGACAGGAAGAGGAACAAGAGTGAGTCATAAGATAATGGCAAAACAGCAGGAATGCCCTTAACCAAAATGGCCACACAAGCAGATTACTATAATAAGAATAGGCATATCACCTAAAATGATCATATTTATGTTTTGCATACTTTTCTTTTTCTACAATCATTAGAAGTGCAGCATTATATTTCTCAGCCATTTGTAAAAACTTCCATTTATGAACCTGTAGTGTTTAACAGCAGCCCTTTTAGGAAAGGTTTGTTCATGTTTATTACTATGCAGCACAGGGGACATTAGAGGGCGCCCTCTATAGCAGGCCAGATACTTAACCTCAGCCATGTGGAGCAGAGCTGGCCACTTCTCATCTTGTTTGTATATGGCAATAAGCTTTGTTCTTATTGGTTCAGGAATGTGACTGACAGTGTTGCTTCACAGAATGGTTATTTTATCTGTTTTGTGAAACAAAACTGTCATTTTGTGGAAAGAATGAATCCTGTACTATAAAATCTTGCTTTCTGTCATAGATATCTATTTTGTCAGTCAAATCTAGCTTGACAGGCACTAGTTACTTACACTATTATATATTATGTCCAAGTTTGTTTTTACATAATTCATTCTGTAAGTAACTTTGCACATAAGTGTATCCGTTACATGGAGGTTATACATTTGTGAGACAGATTGCTTGTTAAACTGTACAGAATGGAGTTTGTGATATAATGACATCCTTTTGTGCACTAACCAGATTTTGTTCTCATTCTTTAATAGAAATAAGTCTTTTGTATATTTTTTTTCTCTGTGTATGGTCACAAATTCTTATATAACATGAGAGACATTCATTCTGTGTATTAGGGATAGTTTTGTATACAGAATGTATTTGGGACAAACGGCACCCCATACTGACCAGGTGTAAAACAGAAAATATATATGGTGTTTAGTAGTGGGCGAATAAATTTGGCTGGCACAAATTCACTGCGAATTTCCGCATTTCGCCACCGGTGAATAAATTTGCGAATCTCCTGCGAAAATTCGCTGGTGAAAATTCGCCGGCGTCAATTTCTGATTTTCATGATTTTTTCATGAAAATGTTCAATTTGCTTGATTTTTCCTTGAAAACGTTCAAATTGCTCATTTTTGTAATATCGTTCAAATTGCTAGATTTTTGTGAAAACTTTTGAATTGCTCGATTTTTTCATGAAAACTTTCGAATTGCTCGAATTTTTTGTGAAAACATTCCAATTGCTTGATTTTTTTGTGAAAATGTTCGAATTGCACGATTGTTTTGTGAAAACGTTAGAGTTTCAAAATTTTTCGTGAAAATGTTCGAATTTCACGTTTTTTTTGTGAACTTTCCGATTTCAGGATTTTTTGCAAATTTCCGGCCGTTTCACAAATTTTGCGGGAAATTCGCAAATTTTTCGGCGAAACAGGAGAAATTCGCCCATCACTAATGGTGTTATGTAATAAAAGGACCTAAGTTGTCCCACGAGCAGTAACCCATACCAACCAATCAGCAGGTAGCAGCAGGTACTGGTTGTCTGTTTAAAAGCTAATTTATTGGTTGCTATGGGGTACTGCTCCTGGGCCAACTTAGTGCCTCTCATTAAATGAGGGATAGTACTTGAATTTAATTAGCATAACAAAAAAATCCCCTTCCCTTTCCAATAGGCCTAATGAATAGAGCTGAATCAGTGCTGACTCTTACCTTTTTCAAACTGCAACTTCTTATACTTTTGCATAATTTCTGCTGCAACCATACATTCAATCTGATAAGAGAAAGTAACAGAAGTCAAAATCAAACTCAGGCTCTGATTGGCTGCAGACATACAACCAAACAGGAAATAATAAGGACCCCTGTACTAATCAATAATACCTTCAATTCTACCTTTGTTTCAATGCTTTATGGCTAAAGGTATAGTCATGGGGGTTTAGGTGTTCTTTATCTCTGCTATAAAATGGGATCTAAACCCAAACAAAAAATACATTTTAAAGGAACGGTAACACCAAAAAATAAAAGCATGTGTAATTATTTTCTTTTATGTTCTTTCTATGTTAATTTTCCCCATTCCCCTTTTTTCTTTCTGTACCCTTTGGAAAATTTAAAAATGGAATAAAAAGAGATTTAAAATAAAATATAATGTACTGTTGCTATGCATTGGAAAAAATGTATGTGTTTGCTTAAAGAAGAACTAAAACCTTGCTAATAAAAACCCCTACCCTACATAGATGCCCCTCCCTGCTCCCCCCCCCCCCAGCCTAGCTGGTACCTTTGGTAAATGCTCCTAACTCTTTACTTACCCCACGGTGCAGATTCAGGGCATCGGAGTTCACGGGCGCCATCTTCTTCTCTTCAGTAATCTTGGCAATAGAGCGGTGTAATGGCACATGCACAGTTGGATCAATCTTCTGCTTCGTGAAAACTGTGTATGCGCCGAAAGTCACTGAAATTGCAGAAGCGCAGGAAGAAGACCTGAAGATTATTAAAGAGAAGATGATGGCGCCCTTGAACTCCGATGTCCTGAATCTGCACCGAGGGGGTAAGTAAAGAGTTAGAGGCATTTACCAAAAGTACCACCTAAGCTGGGGGGGGGAGCAGGGAGGAGGGTCTATGTAGGGTAGTGGGGTAGGAGGTATTATTAGCAAGGGTTTGGTTCTCCTTTAAGAAAGACTACTATAGTTTATGTAAATAGGCTAGTGTGTAGCCATGGGGGCAGCCACTTAAGATGGACAAAAGGAGAAAAGGCACAGGATAATTAGCAGATAACAGATAAACTCTGTAATAGAATACAATAGGATTATACAGAGTGTATCTGCCCAAATGGCTACACAGCAGCTTGTTTATATAAACTATAGTAGTGTTTATAAAACAAACACACCAGTTGTACCAGTGCTGGGAAACAGTACATTATGTTGTAATTACTTTAAAACATTTTAAGTGTTTTTTTTTTAATATATAAGTCGTTCAAATCGCTAATATCAGTCTTTTGGCTCTGCAGATGACTTGCTCAGACCAAGGGTTAACTAGGGACTACGCAGGCGGCACTTTTTCTTTACAGTCAGGCAAACACTCAAAAGAAGACAAAAAATAATCATTGAATGCAATGAAATGTTTAACACGAATCCTGGCGATTGATTTTGAAGTGCAGTTTTTACCTCGTTCTCTTGTAAGTGACCTCTCTTTGGACAACTAGCATCGGGACAGCTGATTGCAGTTTCTAAGCCTTCCTTGATCAGAAGTTCCACGTACTGTTTTAAACACTGCAGGGGGGGAAAAAACAAAGAGACTTGACAGTTGTCTAAGCACTGATAGAACAGGTATGACAGATAGCTTAGAAATGATATAGGGATTCCCTTGTTGGGATTTGGCAGAATCCCCGAATCCTTTGTGAAAGATTCAGCCAAACTGAATCCGAATCATTATTTGCATATGCAAATGAGGGTCTGGAAAGGAAAAAGTTGGATTTCTTTTTACTCTTTTGCTTAAAGGAGACACAAAAATAATGTAAAATATCTCAAAGTGCTCACTTTTGTAATTTACATATTTAAATATTTGCACTGTAACAAGAGGGCCTACTGATGTTCTGTCCTGCCAGTGGTCACAATGTTTGGCAAAATGTTGTTACATCTCATTCAGTGACGGAACTGAGTGGAGAAGGGTCAGGAGGCTTTTCCTGCATCAATAATTGAAAATCAATATTGATGGGCTAATCTGACCTGTTTCACTTCGCAGAAAAATGATGACAAGTCAATAGGCTACAATCTTTTTGACGCACAACATTTTTTTCACCCATTGGCATCTATGGGTAACATTTTTGTGCATAAAAAAATTCGCTCGTCACTATATAAAACTTCACTAGAACAGAACAACTGGGGCACTCCAGTTACATATTAATGATATTAGCAGTGTGCAACTACTAATTAAACTAAAAAGTGAGGATCAATGGTTTATTAAGTTGTGTGGGTTCGTATACACCCACAGTGGGCGGAAGGAAGGACAACTGATCAGTTTAAAGGGGTGGTTCACCTTTTACAGAAGAAGGAAAGCTGCTGAGGCAGTTTATTGCCAATAGATTAGCCACATTAGTGCAAGCTAGAATGCTATATTTATTCTGTAGAATTCTTTACCATACCTGAGCAACCAGCTCTAGAAGCTCTCTGTTTGTTTAGGATAGCAGCTGCCATATTAGCTTGTGTGACATCACTTCCTGCCTGAGTCTCTCCCTGCTCACTCACTCTGGGCTCAGATTACAGCAGTGAGGGGAGAAGGGAGGGGGGAAAAGGGAGGGGGAGAGGGAGAGAGGAGCAAATTGAGCATGCTCAAGCCCTAATCCTGGAGGATTAAGTTGAAAACAGGAAGTCTGATATGTGTACACAATAGATGGAAAGAAATTCAGTGTTTCTTTTGACAGAGCAGCATTACTTTGAGGGTTTACTGATATTTAAATAGACCTTTCTGATAAAGCTTACATAGTTTTAACCTTTCCTTCTGCTTTAAGTTAACTTCCGATATGTTATAGAACAGTCAAGTCTAAGAATCTTTTCAGCTGGTCTTCGTTATTTATTTACCTTCTTCTTCTGACTCTTACAAGATTTCAAATCGGGGTCAGTGACCCCAATCTAAAAAACAAATGCTCTGTCAGGCTAAAAAGTTATTGTCGCTGCTACTTTTTATTGCTTATCTTTCTATTCAGGCCCTCTCCTATTCATAGTCTAGTCTCTTATTCAAATTAGTGCATGGTTGCTAGGGTAATTTGGACTATGCAAACTGGAGAGCTACTGATTAAAAACCTAAATAACTCAATAAAAATAATAATCAATTGGAAATTGTCTCAAGTTATCACTGTATACATCATAGGGATATTTTGGATTCGGCCAAACCCTGAATCCTTTGCGAAAGATTCGGCCAAATACCGATCCGAATCCTAATTTGCATATGCAAATTAGGGGTGGGAAGGGGAAAACATTTATTAATTCCTTGTTTTGTGACAAAAAATCATGCAATTTCCCTCCCCCACCCCTAATTTGCATATGAAAATTAGGATTCGGATTCGGTTCGGGCAGGCACAAGGATTAGGCCGAATCCGAATCCTGCTGAAAAAGGCAGAATCCTGGCCGAATCCTGAACCGAATCCTGGATTCGGTGCATCCCTAATACATCATACCAAAAGTTAACTCATAGGTGAACAACCCCTTCAATATATTTATTTGTAATTATTTTTAGTACAAGGAACACTCAAGGAACTTCTTAAAAAAGTCATTATTTAAGTGTCAGTTCAGGGAACCTTTTGAGGGAGGTTTTCACTTTCTTGGTAAAGTCCTTCATGTGTTCATTCCCCTCACAGGCTTATCTCTACAATACATAAGTGGCACCTGAGCAAAGTTTTTCTACATTTAATGAACATATGCAGCGGCATTTCATGTGAGTCTCGCTGGAGAACAGGACCATCTGTTTATACCCACTAGATGATGACATTCTGTTGCAGTCTACACAGCGAACCTCGGATAATATAAGCAATCTGTCAACTTTTGCTCCTATATATCCAAACAAATATTAATAGAAATGGCTTGTGCACACAATATGCTCTGCTCTCATCATTTACTCTGCGAAAGTAAAGCCTACCAGCTGCTCGTGTTTGATGGTGAAGATGATGCAACAGATATGAAACATTTGAGCGTATTCATCATGGCTAAAACACATTAGGCATAATTTATAATATTTAGAACATTTTTTCCTCTGGCATGTAACGTTCTATAAATTACGCCATTAATCACTGCCGGCGAAGGAATGCAACAAACATAACATTGGCATCGAAGGCACATTTGCATGAGCATGAATTCTCCTTTGTTTCTTTTGCCAAGAAAATCTTGGCCGAAGAGTTTGATGAAATATCGGGCGCTCAGTGATCCAAAGTGACACCTTCTTAAAATGTCATCGGCTCCGATGAACCTACTATAAGTGCCCCGCATAAATCTCCAGCCTGATGAGTCAGTGTTTGCTCTAATTTTTATTTTGCTTGGTGACCAAAGCTATTAAATGGTCAGGGAAATGGAAAAAAAAAAACCACAGCAGTAAAAGAGGTTTTTCCATGTTGGTGTATGGAAATAGGCAGCAAATAAGTTCATGATATTTGTATACAATGTTAGAAAATATCCTTGACTAATTCTTGGTAGAATTAGATTTATCATTGCCGCATATCACTGCAAGGCAGTACAGGTATAGGTTTATCAGTAAGAAACCTTCTATCCAAATAGTTCTGAATAATGGAAAGGATATTTCCCATGGACTCCGTTTTAATCAAATAATGCTGACCAGTAGAGTAAACCAAAAAGGAGTCCTGACTATGTGTCCAAACCATATATTGCCCATGGTTTCGATCATGGGGCAGTGGGTTAACAACTTCTAGGCGCCGTACCCTTATCTGCATACCTACTGTCTATCTCAAATGCAGGAAAAGGTTCTTTTTAGTGAGTTTATACAGTGAAAGGGGTGGTTCCCCTTTAGGTTAACTTTTAGTACATTATAGAATTGACAATTCTAAGAAACTTTTTAGTTGTTCTTCATTATTTATTTTTTATGTTTTTTTAAATGTTAGCCGTCTTCCGACTACACCCAGCTTTCAAATGGTGGGTCACTGACCCCATCTAAAAAACAAATGTTCTGTAAAGCTACAAATGTATCATTATTGCTACTTTTTGTAACACGTCCTTCTATTCAGGCCTCTCCTATTCATATTCCAGTCTCGTATTTAAATCAGTGCATGGTTGCTATGGTAATTTGGACCCTAGCAACCAAATTGCTGAAATTGCAAACCAGAGAGCTGTTGGATAAAAAGCTAAATAACTCAAAAACCACAGATAATATAAAATGATAACCCATTACAAATTGTCTCAGAATATCACTCTCTACATCATTCTAAGGGGCCTATTTACTTCGTTCGAGTGAAGGAATAGAATAAAAAAAAAATTCGAATTTCGAATGTTTTTTTTGGCTACTTCGACCATCGAATTGGCTACTTAGACCTTCGACTACTACTTGACTCGAAATGATTCAAACTAAAAATCATTCGACTATTCGACCATTCGATAGTCAAAGTACTGTCTCTTTAAAAAAAACTTTGACCCCCCTACTTCGCCACCTAAAACCTACCGAGGTGCCATGTTAGCCTATGGGGAAGGTCCCCATAGGCTTTCTATAAATTTTTAGGTCGAAAAATCATTACATCGATGGATTAAAATCCTTGAATTGAACGATTCGAAGGATTTAATTGTTCGATCGAACGATTTTTCGTTCGATCGAACTATTTGCGGTAAATCCTTCGACTTCGATATTCGTGAACAACCACTTTAAATGCATCTCATAAACTGAAACACTATAGTCCCCTCTAATTGTATTTTTGCTATATAGCAGGCTTAATCAAGGAATTTATTCGCGGCCAGCAAAACACAGAAATTTGCCGCAAATTCGCCCCTGCCGAATAAATTCGCCCATCACTATTGGTAGCAAAATCATTAGTCTTGAATTAGATTTTGCAAGAAAATCATATATTGCCCCGCATATCTACTGTAGAAAAAATATAGAAAAGCTACACAGACCTCAAGGGGTCTGGTATAGGCCCAGCTGAGCACAACATGCTCCCCCCACTGAGCACAAGCCTATTGAAAGATACTTTTGTCTTACATTCTGCTGTCTGTATTCCTTGGTCTCTGTACATTCCTTACACCGAGGAACAAATCACTGCTGTTATATAAAAATTCTCTGCTGGCTTAAAGCATTGCTAAGCAACTGTTAAACCATTATCCATAGAGAGGAACCTCAACAGATGACCTAAGTGAATCAATGCACCTTTAGAATTAGCACTGCATAACAATTACATGTCTATTTAAATTCACTTAGTCATGGCAACGATTGGAAAGTAAATGCCAGAGTTAGTGCATTAGTGGAAGCATGGGGTATCATGTTCCAGGTCAAGCCCAATTAGGTTCAGGGGGAGCTAAACTGCATGAATGGTTTCAAAGCTTTTCTCTTGGTAACAAGAAAAAATCAGCGAGCTTTCAGTGGACCATAAAGAAATAAAATATCTAATGTATAATTAGGCTTTGCATTTATCTATAAATATAATTATTGGCATCTGATGTTTTTATGTCTGGAGAAGAAGTCTTATTTATCCGGCGTTGGACTGGGTTGCCCAGGCTTCAGCCTCAAGGGTCCCCCTTACTAAACTGCCTGCTCTGCGTCACTTATTTTTGACCTCGTTCCTCTATAATTTGCTGCTGTTATTGTGGGGTTGGGAGAAATACACATTATTAAGTGTTATTTTAAATCATTATGAAATTGTGTGTCCCACCAAAAGCCTCTGCCCATTGCCAAACCATCTGGATAGGGGTTTGCTTGGTTGCAGCTAGCAATAGCAACTTCTTAGTCAACTATTAAAGGTTGGTACCCCTGGGTTCAGACTGAGAATTAAAATAGGCCCTGGCATTTCAGATACACAGAGGCCCAATCAGCCCCCACCAGTCCTCTAAATACTGACTTTCTATGCAGTAACGTAACTGGAGGGGGGCGGGCCCTGTTGCGGGATGTGAAACCGGGCCCCCCCGCCCCTCTCCGTACCAGATTATCTTTATTATCTTTATTAGTGTTGATGTCATTTACATTACTTGTTGAAACATGTCTATATCCCGATAACTGCAATTCTTTTCTGGCCAAAAGTGAGTAATGTGGACAAGTGCGCTCAAGAACCCTGGCTGATCCCCTGACCAGGGATATGGGTTTCTATTGTAAGACGCGCCGGGAGATTGTTGAAATCCCTTACCTCCCGGTGAGTCTCTCCTAGACTGGCGGTGTGCATGCACGCACTTCCAGGTTTGCGATCCTGATTGACAACTATGCTCGGTGTCTTGTCGCCACCAAGAGGTGACGGATTTGAATTTTGCTGCCAAATCTTGCTTAAAAGGCTACTCCTCCATTTTTGTAATGCCCAAGCTGGCTTCAGTTTATCTGTTCCTGCTCAAGCATTTATCCTGTCTATTGATAGCCTGGTTTTGACTTCTGCCTGATCTTAAGTTTGCTGTCTGTCTTGAACTTTCGCCTGACCTTGACTACTCCTCTTCATTCCTGTTGGTACCTCGATTACGCTCCTGTTACACATTACCTTGTTGGCTTCCACAGCAGAAAGCCGGGGGCCCCAAAAGGGCGTTGGCGAACACCAGAACCCTCAGCGTTCACCTGTGCATCCAAAGGTACCATTCACTACACAAGGTTCCTAATAACGAGATTGTTACATCTATGAACCATTATATTACTCAGACCCATAGATGGTAGGTGAAAGGGGATAGTAAAAGATCCTTAAATTGTAGGGTGCATATACAAATATATAACGAATACATTTACTAAAAACTGGAATCTGCACAACAAAATTAGACCTGTACACAAGGGTAGATGTCAGTTAACTTGGTTTAAAATTGGTCAAATTGATCAATAATATCTGCCACCTTCTCTTCCACCTATAACGTATACTGATTACCTAAAATTCATTGCATTCTACCCTTCAGTAAATAATATCTAACATTATTGATGCATAGTGATGGCATGGATTTGCGACGAATCTCTGCATTTCGCCACCTGCAAATTGTTTGGCAAAATTGCTGCAAAAATTCACCAGAGAAAGACATTGGCTGCAATAAAAAAGTCGTTTGTGTATAAATTTTCGCGTGCCAATATAATTTTGACACCCATTGACTTTAATGCATTTGGACAAAAAAGTTGAACATGTAAAAATTTTTGTGCGCGTAAAAAATTATTTTGACGCCCCATTGACTTTAATGCATTTGGATAAAAAAGTCGCTAGTTTAAAAATTGTCACGTGTCAATATAATTTTAAATTATTTTGATGAACATTGAATTCAATGAGTTTCGCAAATTTTTTCGGAGTTTCGCAAATTTTTTCAGCCATGCGAAACAGGACAGATTTGCCCATCACTATTGATGCATCTTGTCCAAATGCAACACTCTTTCAACACGTTCTTCTACAAGTTATACCTGAGACTTCGATGCAGCAATATTAATGTTTGTGTGTGTATCTATAATGTGTTTGTGTGTGATCACACAGCGGTTGAAAGAGGTAGATCTGTTTGTTGCTACACTGTGATAGTCTTTAGACTAGGGTCCCAGTAGGCCCTTACTCATATTGCTGTTTCCAGCTGGGAATTAGTGACCGCAGTTTGGGTCTGCCCGATGCTATACTAAAATAGATGCAACTATTTCAAAAAGCTAAAAATAATAGAAAAATACATTCTTTATGTAAATTATATTTCCACAAAATGCAGGATTTTATATTTTTTGGTCATAATCATAAGACAGTTGTCTCAAATTAGAGGCTTCTATGAAGTGGTTTGGGTCGAGAACGTTTAGTTTTTATAGGAGCAAGCTCATTTAGGGCAGTGGTGAGAGTACTATAGTAGACAGAGGTAGCCACATTAGGACATGAGATGGCTGAGATATTAGAGTGAAGAGAGTCAAAGGAAGAAGAGAGATTCCCTAGTCGAATTACACTAAAATAAACTCGAAATTCGAATGCATAAATTTGAATTTTCAATTTGATAAATCTTCCCCTAAGTGGCATATTAAAGAATCTTATCAAACTAGTATATATATTTTGGTAAATATTGCCCTTTTACATCTCTTGCCTTGAACCACCATTTTGTGATGGTCTGTGTGCTGCCTGAGAGATCACCTGACCAGAAATACTGCAGCTCTTAGGGGGTTATTTATCAAGGTCCGAATTTATCTCAATATCGGCTGCTACGAACTCCGATCTAACCCGCTCGGGTTTTTAATGCTTATTTATTATTACATTTTATTACATTATTAAATTTTTCCGAAAATTTGCTTTGCCGGAAAAGCTCAGATTTTCACGATTTTTTGCGTGAATTTTCCCCGAAATCTCCGAATTTTTCCGGAGTTTTCACCCGAAAGCTCCGAAAACATTGTGGAATTGCCCGAACCCCCCCGACACAACCAAAAATCAATTGGACTGTTCCCATTGACTTTTATGCAACCTCGACAGGTTTGAGATGCCGTGTTTTTATATTCGTGCTTTTTAGCCCTCGGGGTTTAATAAATTCCGAAAAATTCGTGATTTTTTTAAAATTCAGATCCTCAGTATCCAGTGTGTGTCTAAAATACGTGCACTGGGAAGCCTGCATGCTAATTAGCTAATTATGACTCTCAGCTGAAAACTATCAGGGTTCTGGCTGGAGTTCCTTCACGCTGAACAGTCACTGCTATCTGGTAAGGTGCATGTGCTCCTCTGGGGCTCCTTGCAATTGCTGTTTCATACATGCATCTAAAGTTCCTTATTGTGAACCTGACTCAGGCATTGGTTAGAGGGGGTGTTTGAGTTACGTTTTAATATGATGTAGAGAGTGATGTTCTGAGACCATTTGCAATTAGTTTTAATTTTTTATTATTTGTGTTTTTTGTTATTTAGCTTTTTATTCAACAGCTCTCCCGTTTTGGCAATTTGGTTGCTAGGTTCCAAATTACCCTAGCAACCATACACTGTTTTGAATAAGAGAGATGGATGTGAATAGGAGAGGTCTGAATATAAAGATGAGTAATAAAAAGTAGCAATAACTATACAATTGTAGCCTTATAGGGCATTTGTTTTTAAGATGGGTCAGTTACCCCCATTTTTAAGCTAAAAAGAGTCAGAAAGAGAAGTAAAATAATTCAAAAACGACAAAAAAAATGAAAAGTTGATTAGAATTAGCCATTTTATAACATACTAAAGTTAACTAAAAGGTAACCCCTTTAATAAGACTTGCTGCACACAGTTAGTGCTATAAAAGAAAACAACCAGAATAAAAGTGTTACTAACCAGGGTACAGAAAATGCACTGGCATTGTGCTATTGTGGTCATTTGTTCGACGGTATATTCTCCGAGGCAAAGTTTGCAGGAAACCAGAGGCTCCAGAGCCAAATCCCACGTAGGCCTGTATCTTGCTGTAGTCATGGCAGATTAATCTGTAATTAAATAAGACATCCATTATTGGATTCAACTAAAGCAGTCAATAAAAATAAAAAAAACCAGTAAAATATAGGGTAGATAAAGCTCAACAAAAGGTACACGAACCGCCAAGAAATGTTGCATTCTCTAGAAATGACCCTACTGTTGCCTGGTGGCAGCACACGGCTGGTTATATGTATATATAACATATAACACCGGATTGCAGCACTGAAATACACGTGTGTCACTGTTTATTTCTTTTTAGCATTTTGATGTATAAGTCTCAGATTGGACTTAACTGTGTATTTTACGACATTGTTGTCTCAAACCCAGCCAATATGGGGTTATACACGCTGTAATCACAATCACCAATGGTAACACTATGGTGTGATGACGTCATCACTTGAATGTTGGCGCCATTTTAGCATTTAAATATGTGTGTTGTGTGTGCAGTTTTCACCTCCTGAAGACGGCTTAAGTTAGGAGCCGAAACGTCGAAAATAAAATAATTTTAGTTTTTTACACTTTACTAAAGACCTGGTTGTGCGGTTTGTTTGCTATATTGATATTCATTATTTAACCAGCACCTAGGCATTGTCTAGTACTTGGGAGTGCTCCAGATCACGAATTTGTGTATATATATATATATATATATATATATATATATATATATATATATATATATATATATATATATACTGTATATAAGTCAATACATTTGTCAAAATGTTTCTGTTGTTGTTATGATTGGGTGCCACCAGAACATCTGACTTTTTTTTGGGAGATATGTAGACATTCTTCTAGACCATTGGTCCCCAACCAGTGGCTCATGAGCAACATGCTGCTCACCAACCCCTTGGATGTTGCTCCCAGTGGCTCCAAAGCAGATGCTTAATTTTGAATTCTAGGCTTGGAAGCAAGTTTTGGTTGTATAAAAACCAGGTATACTGTTAAGCAGAGCCTCCTGTAGGCTGCCAGTCCACAAAGATAACCAATCGCATCCCTTATTTGACATCCCCAGGAGTTTCTTCAAGCTTGTGTTGCTCCCCAACATTTAAATGTGGCTCATGGGTAAAAGGTTGGGGAACCCTGTTCTAGAGTTATTCAAATGATCAACACAGATATCACCATTGCCTTTCTTTTATTAGTGTGTGTGTAATATATGTATCAAGGACAAGGGACTGAAACGTTGGATACAAAATGTTGGAATAAATCACTTTATTTGAAGAAAACTGGAGTCCTTCCCGGTCCTTACCAATACGTCTATAATACAAAGTGACCGTGCACCCAGGAAATAAGCAATGTTATAGTGCAAACACTTGGGGGCACATTTACAAAGCTCGAGTGAAGGATTCGAATTAAAAAAACTTCGAATTTCGAAGTGTTTTTTGGGCTACTTCGACCATCGAATGGGCTACTTCGACCTTCGACTTCTACTTCGACTTCGAATCGAACGATTCGAACTAAAAATCGTTCGACTATTCGACCATTCGATAGTCGAAGTACTGTCTCTTTAAGAAAAACTTCGACCCCCTACTTCGGCAGCTAAAAGCTACCGAAGTCAATGTTAGCCTATGGGGAAGGTCCCCATAGGCTTGCCTGAGATTTTTTGATCGAAGGATATTCCTTCGATCGTTGTATTAAAATCCTTCGAATCGTTCGATTCGAAGGATTTAATCGTTCGATCGAACGAATAATCCTTCGATCGTTCGATCGCAGGATTTGCGCTAAATCGTTCGACTTCGATATTCGAAGTCGAACGATTTTAGTTCCTAGTCGAATATCGAGGGTTAATTAACCCTCGATATTCGACCCTTCATACATCTGCCCCTTGGAATCAGATTTATCAAGGGTCGAAGTGAAAAATTCAAAGTCGAAGTGGATGGTCGAAAATTCAAAGTAATTTTTTGGATACTTCGACCATCGAATAGGATACTACGACTTCGAATTTACTTCGATTCGAAGTAAAAAATTGTTCGAATATTCGACCATCCAATAATCGATGTACTGTCTCTTTAAAAAAAACTTCGACTTCAATACTTCGCCAAATTAAACCTGCCGAAGTGCTATGTTAGCCTATGGGGACCTTCTAGAGCAGTTTTCTAAGTCTTTAGATGTCGAAGGAAAATCCTTCGATCGATCGCTGAAATCGTTCGATTTTAAACTATTTCATCGTACGAACTATTTAATCGTTATTCGAAGTCGAAGTATTTTAATTCGATGGTCGAATTTCAAAGTATTTTTAACTTCGAAATTCGACCCTTGATAAATCTGCCCCTTGGACTAAATAATATATATATTTTGAGGAATAGATATCACAGCAATGTTTGGCAGCACCTGGGTCAATTCCTGAGAACGGAGTGTGGAAGGTACAAGGAGTGTGTATATATATATATCAATTATAAACGGTGAGTTCTGATGTCATTTCTGTCACATGACTCACTGAAACTTGTGTATTATAATAAATAAAATACCCCCACTTACAAAATATGAGGATATTAGAAGTTACCTCGGAACTCCATGACCTGTTTAAAAATACTCGGCCTTCGGCCTCGTACTTTTATATGGTCATGAAACTCCTCGGTAACTTATAATATCCTTATATTTTACAAGAGGGGCTACTTTATTCACTATATATATATATATATATATATATATATATATATATATATATATATATATCACTCCCAACGGCTTGATTATATCTGCCCCTGTTCACGGAACCAATTGCATATACAAAAAGAACAAAAATGCCAGCACCAAGGGTCTTGTGTCCAAAAAAACTTGTATTAAGACATGGTATGTAAAAACCGACGTTTCGGTCCCTCTTGGGACCTTTTTCAAGGCACCTTAGGGACTCAAAAGCATGGTGGATTGTGCTGCTTTTTCTATTTTCCATCCTGCCCTGTGCTTCATAAATTACCCTTTGTGAACTTGTGTCAAAGGCAATTCTCCCCATGCACTGACTATTGGCTTGTTCAGCTCTGACGTGCAGGAGGCATTAATATTTGAGCCCATTGTAGTGCCTCCTGCACGTCAGACTAGGAAGCAGCACACTGGAAATACAACAACTGACAGCTTTACAACTAGTGAGGAACAATCCCTTCACAAACCTTTTTAGTTCCAATGTAACATCGTATATTTTAAAATAAACAAGAAATTCACTCTCGCCTCCCATATAAATTGCTACATATCCTATTATGGCATTGTTATGGAAGAAGTGGAAGATGCATTTTAGCAGGAATAATTTGAGGTGAGGCAGGCAGACTAATTAGGCACGCAATTTTACCGCTGAAGCCTTTTTCCATGTAACACACTGAAGTGCAATTATCCATTTTCATTACTCCGAAGGGATAATTATTGTATCAAAACGAGCCATTATGGACAGCTATTTCTTCAAAACAATTAACAGACTAGAGGGGTTATTAGTACTGCATTACAATAATTGTGGTGGCCAAGGATGAAATGAGTGGTGTTGAACTAGTATACAGGAGGGGAGAGCAGGCTTCGTTAATGCATTGAATTTCTCAGCACCATTAATTATCGGCTGCTTTAGATCATCATAATCTTCCAGGAATTCATATCATGTAAGAGAATGGATAACTGGAAAGAAGCAATTCTGTAATATATATAATTTCTGTAAATCCCTTACAAAATGTTATGTAAATGATATCCTTATAAGAAGTGTTCAGTGATGTCGTTGGTTATTCAGATATGGAACCTGTTATCCAGAATGCTTGGGACTTGGGGTTTTCTGGATAAAGGGTCTTTCTGTAATTGTAATCTCTTTACTAAAATAATTTAAACATGAATTAAACCCAAAAGGCTGGTATTGTTTCCAATAAGGATTAATTATATCTTAGTTGGGATCAAGTACAAGCTACTGTTTTATTATTACAGAGAAAAAGGAAATCATTTTTAAAAATGTGAACTGTTTAAAATGGAATCTATTGGAGATGGCCTTCCTGTAATTCAGATGTTTCTAGATAGCAGATCCCATACCTGTAATTGGTGCTTAGTGATGTAAGCAATGTGACTAATTGAAACCAGTAAAATCAGAATATATAAATATATATATAATACACAAAAGCCATGAATATCCTGTAAATTATATCCTTATAAACGGTGAGTTCTGATGTCATCAGTTATAAACGGTGAGTTCTGATGTCATTTCTGTCACATGACTCACTAAAACTTGTGTATTATAATAAATAAAGTACCCCCAGTTGTAAAATATGAGGATATTAGAAGTTACCTCGGAGTTCCATGACCTGTATAAAAACACTCGGCCTTCGGCCTTGTGTTTTTATATGGTCATGAAACTCCTCGGTAACTTATAATATCCTTATATTTTACAAGAGGGGGTACTTTATTCACTATATATGTATATAACCAGTATAAAAGAGTTATGAATATCCTGTAAATCATATCCTTATAAACGGTGCTGTCACATGACTCACTGAGACTTGTGTATTATAATAAATAAAGTGCCGCCTGTTCAAAATATGAGAATATTAGAAGTCACCTCGGCCTTCGGCTTTGTACTTTTATATGGTCATGAAACTCCTTGGTAACTTATAATATCCTTATATTTTACAAGAGGGGGTACTTTATTCATTATATACTTTACAATAGGCAATATGCTCAAAGTGGTGCATTATAAGAAAAAATGCTCCTCTGCTCTAAATATATGGACAATAAAAGTCAACTTTGGGTTCTAAGAGGTAGTCCTAGAACTGCTCACAAACTTCTAATATCCTCATCATTTTCAACAGGTGGGGGCTTTATTTCTAATACAAATTTAATGTAATTTACTGTATATAGGGGATATTTTACCACCTTTTATAAAATATATGGATTTTGGAAGTCACCACGGAATTCCATGATCATATACAGTTAAAGTGCTTTTGTGCAAGTCATGGAATTCTTAGGGGGTTATTTACTAAACTCCGAATGCAAAAATCATGAAAAATTTCTGATTTCCTTTATAAAATCAGACTTTTAAAAAAAATCACAAATTTATCGGAATTTATTAAACTCTGAGGATGGAAAAGTCTGAATCACAAAATCCGGCATCTCAAACCTGTCGAGGTTGCATATAAGTCAATGGGAGAAGTCCCAATGATTTTTTTTGATCTACGCTGGGATTCATGGAGTTTTAGGGCAAAAAACATAAGAAATTGTTTTCGGGTGAAAAATCGTGAAAATCAGATTTTTTTCCCGCAAAGCAAATTTTTGGGAAAATGTAATAATAAATAAGCATAAAAAACCCAAGCGGATTTGTTTGCTTACAACTGATGACATCACTGAGCTACATTTATAAGGCAATAAGATGTTTACAACTCTTGTGTTTTATAAAATAAAATTTGAGGGCCATGAATAAGACGTAAAATATATCCTCAATATAGCCATGGATATTTTGGAAATGATAGCCTTATAAATTGTGCTTAGTGATGTCATCAGTTGTGCATGACTCACTTAAACTTGTGCATTCTAATAATGTACCACCATGTTGTAAACTATAAGGATATTGTAAATCACCTTGGAGTTCAATGACCTGTTCAAAAGCATTTGGCCATGGAACTCCTCAGTGACTTATAATATCCTTATATTTTACAATAGGGGTGCCTTATTCTCTACAGCAACAACTGAAATAGAAGCATATTACTATTAGAAAGCCTACATATCTGTATAACCACTACTTGAATAGAATCATGAAAATCCTTTAAAATCTTTATATTAGTTTTACTGCTGTCCTTAAATTACTCAATACTTTACAATTGGGGGCTACATCATTCCCTATTACTGTCAAAAGATTTTCTATCCTTATAAAAAGCTAAGTGAGAGGTATTTGAAACTTTAGGGCGAACGCAGACTGGGTGACTTCTAGCATTTAGTTGTTAGCTTTAATACTGGATGGGGGGAATGTACTGGATGGGGGGAATGTAAAGTCGCAAAGAGAAAAACAATTCACAACAATTAGAATAAAAATCTCGCAATGTAATATTGTTCCTTAAACTGTTATTGCATTGCGAATTTAAATAATCTTAAGAAGTGCTTGAAGGTGTCGCAATCTTTTGGAGCAAACTTAACGACTTTTTTTTATTACATTTACTGCGCATTGGTGCAAACGCTCTTCCACTGTCGGAAGTGGTTGTTAAACAGTTTCTAGGTTCGCAAAAGATATATCAAATTCGCACAAAGCAAAATTTGTTAGCGCAAAGGTATGACAAAATTTGTTAGCGCAAAGGTATGACATTTCGCATTGCAAATAGTTTTTCCATTAATGACTTTTATTATATTCCCCCATTACTCTTTTAACTATTAATGGCAAATTGATGATCAAGGGTAATTGATCCTTTCATGGTCGTCTGGGCTTGAATCCTGGCAAAACATTTAAAATCACTGCTATAATGGGAAGCGCTCTGTCCATGAGGATTCTTGTGCCCCTTAGTGCTCTTGCACTTCTGTCCTGGGTCTTAAAAAATAAATAACCTCTTAGGGCTCTTACAGACGAGCGTTTTTACCTGCGTTCCGTTTTTCTGCGTTCAGCCGCAGGGGAGCGCAGGAATAGATGCATTACATTTTTTACAATGGGGCTGTACTCACACAGGCGCGTGTAGGCGCCGAACGCAGGAAAAATGCAGCATGTTGCGTCTCAACCTGCGTTCGGCACCTACACGCGCCTGTGTGAGTACAGCCCCATTGTAAAAAATGTAATGCATCTATTCCTGCGCTCCCCTGCGGCTGAACGCAGAAAAACGGAACGCAGGGGAGCGCAGGTAAAAACGCTCGTCTGTAAGAGCCCTTACAAAAGTAAAACATTTGTTTTTCAAAACATGCGCTTCTTTACCCAATTCATTTATCTGGAGTATCAAAACAAGTACATTCCAAGCAGAGAAAAAAATCTAGAGAAGCACATTAACCAGAACCCAAGGTCTGTGCTCCAAGGGCAGCCAAGCAGGCAGTGAGAGAATCATTGAGGGGTATTGATAAGTGGTTTAAAATAAATATGCAGTGATGCAGAGCAAGGTCACTGTACAATAGGTCCTGCATTTAATATTCTAGCAAATTGGAAATATATATATAGAGAGAGAGAGAGCGAGAGAGTGAGAGAGCGAGAGAGAGACCTGTGAAAGGTACAGCTATCAGAATCCTTCAGCATATTTATAAATCACAGCATCTGTATTTGTGGGGCAATGCTTTTTTTATTATGTACTGTAAAGTACTGTATTAATGAAGTATACAATATATGGGTGTATATATCAAACATACAGATTACATACAAATATTTACTTATAATCCATAAAGGATTCTTCTGCCCAGTAGAGTTTACAATAACAATCCGTTAAATATTCTGCATCGTTTCTGAAATAATCAAGTTTATGTTCACTATCCCTCTCTCAGCATCTGTTTCTCTTCATTCTGTCTTCATGCGACAGTTGGGTGTCAGATAATCATTGACAGTTAGATCCAATATATCTTATAGGGGGCTCCTTTCCTAGCAGATGAATTAGAACTCAATTAAATAACTGGTTACAGTACAAACAAAAAAACTAACAAAATAATTGCCTTTTGCACAAATCCTGCAAGTAGAGATACATGACGTCTGGTGAGCTCTAATACATCTTCTAGGCAAAATGAGCCCCCTATAAGATATATTGGATCGAACTGTCAATGATTATCTGACACCCAACAGCTACATGAAGAGTGATTGAAGAGAAACAAATGCTGAGAGAGGGATAGTGAAGATAAATTTGATTATTTCAAAAACAGTACCGAATTGTTAATTGATGGTATTTAGAAACTTTCTTATTTCAGTATGATGACGCTTATAATTCATTTTCATTTTTGCACTAGTTCCCCTTTAAGTACAAGGTACTGTTTTGTTATTACAGAGAAAAAGGAAATAGGTTTTACAATTTTAAATTATTTAATGTAAATGGAGTGTATGGGAGATGACCTTCCCATAATTCGGAGCTTTATGGATAATGGGTTTCCGGTTGACGAATTCAATACTTGTAAAAGGAGAAGTGGGTATAACACTCGAGGTGTGAGTTTCAGGAGCCTTCAGGAGTTACAGGTAGGACAAATATAAGGGGCCCTATCATTACTGTGACTCTAAAAGTAAAATAGGTTTGATTACACAGATAAGTAAGTTTACATAGTGGGACTTTAGAAGCTCAGTTGGGTTTGCCATTAAGCGCTTCATAAGGTTTCGGGTGGATTCCTTATATCTCCCAACTTTTCATGTTCTGGAATCACAGACCAAAAAAGGGAGTAGGACATGCCAGAAAATAAAATGAGTTTAGAAAAGATGGATGGGGTGGATTTGGGTACACTGCTCAATGTATGTGTGAGTTATAATTCAGTTTGGATAAATGTTTACTCTACTGTTCAGCTGAGGGCTCAGCAGGGGGAGTTACATACAACAGTGCTCTACCTGGAAAGAAACAAGTTTAAATACACCTTTTCCAGGTCGCTACAATCATATCTACTAAAATAATATTATCTGTTTCACCACTGATGTCCTCCATCTCCTGGTCTTCTAATAGATGACATATAAACAATACACTGTATATACTGCTGGTGCTTTGAGGTTATTAGTGATGCTCTGACAATATATCTTGGTATAAAGCTACTGTCTGTGGAAAATTGCAGAAACGTATTTCGTATGGGCTTTAATTAATAATCTTTGAACCCAATTTTGTGTGTTCTGAACTGTGACTAACAAAGCACAGTACTTATAGGCATAGCATAATTATTATATGCATTGTCTTCCCAAGCTGCAATAAAAGATTTAAAAGCTGTGTTATTCTAAAAGAGGACATTTTATAGGACCAGAAATGGTGCAGTGCAAAACTGTTTTTATTTATCTCGTTAAGGCTATATTGACTACTTTGTTTTCATATTCAGTAAAAATGCTGTGTGAGATGCTCAGATAGACCAAATATTATAAAGCCACTGTCAGGCTCTGCTGGGATTCAAACAAGAAACCATTGGTTTTCTGATTCAATGTCTTAACCACTGGGCCAGGTAAACAGCCTGCAGGGTTGCTCACTATATATTACCTGGCCTTTGCAACCCCAGTCCAGCAGCAGCAGCTTGATTGGTTTGCAGTCAGCCAATCAGGGCTGACTCTGCCCTATTTAAGGTCAGCCCTCAAAACACTCCTTGCCTGAGCATTGACTTCCCAAACTAGCACTGTGGCATTGACCCTAGCTTAGGGTTCCTGCTCTAGCCTCCTTTTCTTTCCTTGCCTTGTCTGAACTCTTCCCTGTCTTGTCCTGCCTGGCTCTGAACCTTGTCTTGATCTGCCTTAGATTCCCCTTCCAGCTCTGCTCCAGTCCTGCTTTAAATCTTGATCTTTCCTTGCTTTAACCTTGCCTTGCCCTGCCCATCTTTCCTTGCTATTCTGAATCTTGCTCTGCTCCTCACTTCAAATCTGACCTTGCCTTAACCTTATTCTGCCTTGACCTGACTTTGCCTTTCTGGTTCCTGCTTCCTGTTCTGTTTTGACTTGTACCCTGTCTATATCTTCCCTCCTCTCGCTCTGCTTTCCTCCCACTCTGGCTATCCAGTCCTTTCAATATCCAGTCCCCTCACTATCCAGTCCTCTCACTTTCCTTCCCTACTACTCCAGTCTCGTTCAGCTCCAGTCTCCTTCTGCACTCTATCCCCAGTTTGATCTGATCTACGCCTGCTCGGGCCTGTCCCATCCAGTCTGTTCCTGTCCTGACCTTTGCCCTCTTCATCCTGTCTAGTCCAGTCATGATCTTCGCCCTCTCCATCCTGTTGCTCTCTGCACCTGTTCCAGTGTGACTCATTGCCCTTGTCATCCTGTTCCTGCCCATTTCCTGTCTGTGTCCCGTGGGTTCAGCCAGCTCTTGCCTAAAAGACTCACTTTCCTCCTGCTTCCTCCACAGCGCCCCCTACATTAACCCTTACAGCAGCCAAAGCTTGTGGTTTTCATTTACTTCAACCTTCCATGCAGGGCTATTAACTTGAGAAAACATACAATCTGCACTTATTTTACTCATGAAAGATTAAGCATCCAGCCCTGACAGCCAACGACTATGCAAACAGATACAATGGATGGAAGGTTTCTACAACCCTATAGAATACAGTAAGTGATATTTATGGTTTGAGAATGACACCTATTACGTGCTTTTCAATTGCTGTATTTAATCCATTGTGCTAAATAACATTGAATCTGCTATTGCAATGAGCCCTGGTGTACAAGTGTTTTTAAAAGGGGTTGTTCGCCTTTAAATGAATTTTTATAATGATGAAGAGATTCATCTTCTGAGACAATTTCCACTTGGTTTTATTTTTTATTATTTGAATTTGTGACTTCTTTCAAAGAAGAAGAAGGCAAATCATTCAAAAACTATACAATATAAATGACGAAGACCAATTGAAATCTTGCTTAGAATTAGACATTCTATAAGATACTGAAAGGTAACTTAATGGTGAACCACCCCTTTAATAAGTGGTTCAGAAGAACATGTATATTCTACAATAAACCAACAAAATTGTAACTGCAGACCCCAGTTCTGGCCAAATAAAAACTATAGTTTAATTGTCCCTTGCAGCCCTTCCTCTGATCCCCAAAGTCTTCCCTTGTGAAAAATACCTGCTACCCTTTCCATTATATTTTAAGGGGAATCCCGCTATCTGTGAACCACAGGAGAAAGACAACACCTGTATTCTATGCAACTGTAGGTCACTAGTCTTGCTGATCATTCTGTAGAACTGGTGACCCAAAGTTTACTTTCCAGGGTCAATGTAATTTCAGTGTTGCATAGGTGCCACCTCTGTAGTTCTTCAGAGAAATTGTAATTTTTCAATTTTCAATGAAAAGAACAAGCAAAACACAATCCGCTAAAGACTCATATTTATCCTTTCTATCTAACTTAATTTACTGTTAAATGAAGAAGAAAAAAAAACTAATAAAAATCATTGGCAGTTTTGCATGGAATACGAATAAACTTGAGCAGATCTGTAAAAGGCTGGAGTTCACGTACAGGAGTACAGTTGACGCTGATGATGGCAGAATCCTTGTAACGTTATAAACTTTCAGTATGAAGAAACAATAGCGCTGTCACATAATTACTAAAATCCATCAGGGTCTCGCACAACGATGCGCTGTGATTCTAAATGTAAAAGAAATTCAATGCTAAGAAGTAAAAAAAAACTATTCATTTTGTAAGGGAGAAGAAAATGCTTAGATGGCCTGTTTATATTCATTACTGTTATTAAGGTTTAAAATAAAAGATTAAATATAAAGAGACACTGGATATGGTGGCATCCGAGCACCAATGATTTCAGGACAATTGCGCAAAGGACACATGGAACTGAATTCCTTGAAGTGGGATCTAGGAATAATTTGACCACACATATTGACCTAAACAACAAAACAAAGTGGCCACCCCTTCTAATTATCTGAATTGCCTATTTTGAGTCACACTTATTGGGGCTAACAAGGGTGCCCATCAAAACTGCTCCTGCCATAGGCAGCAGTAATATGACAGTTACAAGGGGCGGTAAAAAGTTAAAGAGCCCAATTTTTGTTTTTTTAACCCAGAAATTCAGCTCCACTAGTGCAGAGCGTAGTATAGTGCTCATTGCACTAGTGATGTAGCCCACTTTTGACCCGCTCAGACTCAGAGGTGTTAAGTGGAGTGGAACGGGGGGCATTGGGGCAGCTGTCTCATCTGGCAGCAGCCACAGGATCTTCACTGGTGCCACTTCATCATACAATAAACCAAATTGTTTGCAGAGATCAAAGTGGCCTGAAATCAATCCAAATGATCCCCCATGGGATGAATTGTAATGTAGACGCAAGACAAGCCTGATCCCCAACACAGTTGCCCAGCCACTTAAAGTAGCATTGAGCGAATTTTTTGCCACACATAGATTCACAGAGAAAAAAAATTGCAGAAAAAAAAAACCTTTTACTTCAATGCATTTGGAGTGAGAAAAAAACTCCCATTAACTTTAATGCAATTGGAGTGAGAAAAAAAGTCGCCCATAGACTCTAATTTATTTTGCTACAAAAAAGTTGCAACAACAAAAAAGTCGTCCATAGACTTTACTTGCTGCATCTTGCTAATTTTTCACCGTTCCATGAAATTTTCAGCAGTTTTGCAAATTCTTTGGTGAAGCAAAAATGGGGCAGATATGCCCATCAATAAAGAAAAGTGGTTGGAAGCAAATCCCACCAACATTTTTGTAGAAAACCTCCACGGAAGAGTGTTTTAGCAGAAAAGACCAACGTCATGTTTGAAATGTTGGAACCAATATCCTTGGTTTTGGAATGAGATGTTGGACACACAGGTGTCCACATACTTTTGGCCATTTACTGGATTCCATCCAAAGGCTTTCAGGGTGTTTTTACATTATTTCTGATTAATTTTGCCTTAACCACGCACCACAGAGAGCAATTCAGATTTTGCAGTAGCACCCACAAAGTACCCCCAACATTTATGCAAGAAGTTTTAGTTCTTATAGACTACAAAACTTATCTACTCTTGTTTTTTTCCATAACTATACGGTTCTGTCAGATTAATCACAAATAATATGTAAAAACACTTTGAAGGACTTGGAATGGAATCCAGTAAAAGACCAAAAGTCCACCTTGTCCAACATCTCCTTCCAAAAACAAGGATGTTAGTTCCAACATTCCAATCATGACTTTTCTGCATCTTTTTTTCCTTCTTTGTGAAATAAACCGAGCAACCCAATAAAAAGTCTGTCATGAATTAATACACCTTGTTCCAAATTACGTAAAAAGTGGTTTATTCCAAACAAGACCATGATGCATTCTGTGATTTTTAAGAAGAACACAGTCATGGCTCATGGCTCACAAAGTCATAAGACTATTTAAAACATCTGTGACCAATCAAATATAAAAAATCAAATGAGGCAATACAAATGCTTGGTGCACAAATCAGAGCAAAGAAAAACAAGAGTGAAATGGTAAACATTATGTAAACAAGTCAACTGGAACATCATTACAAAAAGTAATAACACTTTCTAAATAGAGGCCACAAATTTCATAATAATGAGTAACATGAAATTTACTATTCCTTCCCAAAAGGCTGACTTCTACTTATATATAAAAAATCAATTTGCGTCTTCTTTTAATATCGTAGTGGCTCTGTTACCCCCTTTTAGGCCTAATGGATTTTTTAAGTATTTTGGCCAAATGGAACCTCTTTCTATAGGCCTCGATCTCTCTGTTTCGTATATTGGATATGTGTTTTCTTACCTTTTCCTTGCAGTTTGTCTGACCTACATGCTGTACCTGACATTTATTACACACAATTAGATAAATGACATTTATATAATTGCATTTGAGGTGATATGCTGTTGAAAAGGTCTTAGTAACAGAAGAGGTGAATGTTTATGAACATCACATATTTGTATGACACGCATCTTTTTGTTCCATACTTATACATACCTTTGCTCACTAGCAAAAACGTCTTTTCCTTAGATGTACAATTACTAAGTAGACTAGGAGTACTAAGCAGATAGTAGTAGTATATTATTATTGTAGAGGTAAAACATTTGAGACCTCTGATTGAGCATTGGGTCCAAAGTCAGCATGCGTGGAATAAAAGATCATCATTATTGAGGGTTATCTTTAGTGCAAGTCTTGTTATTGTCTTTTGATACAGAGAATTCATATCAAACTTTCTACCCTCATTTGATTCCTCCCAGAAAGCAATTGAAAGTTGCCTCTTGGTCTACTGAGCAGCTAAGGCAGTATAAGTTAGGGTTGCCAACTGTCCAGTTTTGACCCGGACAGCCCAGTTTATTGAAGGGCTGCCCAGAGCTGGGCCAGTCCTGCTTAGGCAACCTGGCCAGTCGCGACGCTGGCTGGGTGTGCATTCGTGAATAGATGCAATGTGTGCATGCATGAAATTGACGCGATGCTCGTGCATGCACAAAAGGAAGCTCAGAATCACTGGGAAAGATAACAAGCAGCCGGGGAAACAGGGACCAGACATGGGCCAGGCGGCAGAGAAGGTACGTGCCTGGTGCCCCTCCCCCAGCTTTGTGCCCTAGGCACGTGCTTACTCTGCCTACCCCTCGTTCCAGCCCTGGGGCTGCCTGGGTCAAAACTGCCTGCCTGGTTTTCCAAATTAAGACACATCACGGCCAACCCCCTGCCCGGAGTTCCACTACAAAGAAGGTGGCAACCCTTGTTCATGTCCCCCTTAGATGTTCAAGTTTTGGTCATGATCACCTTTAGCTCATAACAGGGCTACAGATTTAGAAAACATTGGTGTATCAGATTACAATTCCAAGAATATCTAGGATGTAAAATACGTTTTTCACCCCAAATCATATACTAACTTCAATTTAAGCTTTCAGGTGTATCTAGGACAGTAAACAACAATTCTGCCAAAATCTCACCAGTACTGGCTTTCTACTCCAAGCCCAAAATTCTGGAGACCATTGAGCTAAAGCAAGTGAAGCCAATTCAGGGTTAAGGATACTAGGAGTTTTATATAAAATACAATTTAAATTCCTGGAGTAGTTCCCATCATATTGCCCAATGAGCAGCAACATCCTCAAAACTGCAAGGCAACCATTGCCCCTCAAAGAGGCTACTTTACTTTAGGCTACTTTACAATTTTTATGCATTAAAGAGAAACTGTCATGATATAAATATTGCAAAGTCTTAGGAAGCAATTCATTTCCCTCTTGTTTAAATTATAGACATCTACATAAGGTTTCTTTCTTTTTGTCAACTACAGTGTTACTTTGAATAACAGTAAGGTTGCCACCTGTCTGGTTTTGACCCAAACAGCCTGGTTTTTTGAAGGGCTGTCCGGGTCAAAACTGCTTGCCGGGTTTTCCAAATTAGGAAAATCAGGCAGGAATTCCTATGATTGACGTGTCGACAGGGCCGAATTTACATAGCCCCTAGGTCCACTGCTGTTCGTCACCCCATCCCCATCCCTTTAATTCGTGCAAATTCTCATCATCTGGACCAGTGCAAATCAGATTGGTGCATGGGAAAATAAAAATAACTATCATATCTCCTGCGCTTCTGGGTGAGGTTGGACAGCATGCCGCCCCCTAAAACCCTGCCACCCCAAGCCCGGGCCTTGGTGGCCTTTCAACAAATCCAGGCCTAAGTGCCGTTCAGCCAGTTGCTGATCACATCATAGCTCAGCCCCTGACATTATGACCCATCCCTGTTGCTTCCAAGACTCGCCTCCCTATTACGTTGCAGCTCCGCCCCCCCTACCCGGAGTTCCACCTCAGAGAAGGTCACAACCCTAAATAACAGTAAAGGTCAATTTGTACTGCAAGGACACATGCCATGGACACTTTTGTAGATAACATAAGAGTGATAAGGCTGGGGTGTGAAATTTTATAAATTATATTACAGTGTAAAATGCAGTGAATTATCCTAACTATTTTTGTGGTTTTATTTTATCTGTTGACATTCATAATACGTACTCGGTTTATGAAGCGACAAACTGAAATGATCACATGTGCGGGTCTGTCTCAGCTAACGGTTTAGAGATGAACCATTTGTCTACAAGAGGCCAGCCCACTGACAAAGTTAATGGAGAAGAACTTTTTTTTGTTATTTTATGCAGAGCTAAAACAAAAGTTCTACTGAACTATTAACTCTGCGTCTGTGTGAATGAAAACCTCTATAATTAAGCGTAAAAATGGAACAATGAAAATGCCGAGTGTGTCCTACAGAAATGTGTTACCATGGTGACAATTCTTCTGTGTTTTCTGACAGTAAATGTGATGTTGCCCACGGAACATCAAGGATGGCCAGGATGAATGTGCTCATCTTTCTGTTTAAACTTCTCCGTCGACTGCAACCCAAGCTCGAAATCGTGTTTAATAGTAGACAGCAGTGGCAGTTGCAATTGATAAATGTATAATACCAGTGACCCTTGTATGGAATTAAAAGTAATACTTAAGGGTAATGTAGGGACTAGTGATATGCGGGCCAGCCTGAAAACCCAGGAGGATTTGGGCCGGCCACCCCAAAAAATCTTCAGGTTGAGCACTCCCTTATGCTCTCCCTGCCCGCGATTTCACACTGCCAGCTTCCAGCCCGTTAATTTATAGACTCGCGAAAACTTAACCCATCACTAGTAGGGACCCATAGGGTTAATAGCCCCTATAGCTTTAAATGCCTACATGTTCAATTCCCTGGGCATTTTACTGGGCAGAAGGGAATGTATCTAAGATAAGTTAATTTGCATATGTATGCTATTGGCTAGCAGGTAGGGTGATCACTTCCTGCCTCACTTTGATGTAGTGCTGGAAAAGGAGTGGCACTTCCTCTTTGCCCCCCACCTTAGGAACGTGGTAAAGGCCCAATGAATGAGGCATTAGATAGTGGCAGGTGTAGCTCCAACATACACTCTAGGAATGTAGGCCAGTAAGGGTTGAGCTAAAAAGAGCAGTTCTGAGCTCCAACATAGACGTGGCAGTTTTGGAAGTATCTCTCCCAGACCATATTACCTGTAGTATAGGGATCCCAGTGGAGAGGGAATCACAACAGATTATTTCCCTGAGGTGATCCAGGTCACTATGGGGATATTTCGCAGAGGTGAAGTGGGATTCCTGCCAAGTCTGTCCGCAGGGAAGTGTCAGCCTGTGTCACACTCTGCATGTGATGTTACTTGTACCACTTGCCTCTGAGAAACTGTGCTGTGAGTAAAACCCCTGTGGATATTTGTTTCGTTGTTTGCAAGACCTCTGGTGCCCTCTTTTTTTTTTATAGCAGCAAGGGAGGTGTAGTGGCTTAACTACCTTCCACTTCCGCTTTACAAGGCCCACTCTGGGTGAGAGAGTCCAGTGTAACCCATGTTCTACTGGTACTAGTCTGGGAAGGCAGTTATTAAGACAAAGTAGAGGTTACAGTAAGTTCTACTAACGTTCCTTTCTTTGACTTAAGCCCTGAGATCAAAAGATGGAGGCTATCTACATCAGGAAAGGGAAAGCTGTAGCACCCCAGCTCCTGGTTTGTCAATGGAACACTAGGACTTGTAATTCATTAACATCAGGAGGCCTCATTTTACAAACGAAGCTAATATTTTCTTTGTCTAGGGTCATTATCCTATCTCAACTGTCCCAACCACCAACCTGCCCTCCTAGGTACACTGATTTTTAAAGAGATCCTTTTTCTTTCTCCACATAAACTCAGTCACTCCAGCCTCCCGTTTTTCACAAATAATCACTCAAGCGGTGACATTGATTTTAAAATGTCACCAAGACAACCATTAACCATGTCATTAGATCTTGTGTCATTAATGAGGCTTGAGAAAGGGTCCTGCGAGGCCCGAAACGTTGCCACATGTCTGCTTGTATTTGAGCCAATAAAGCACATCTTTATATTTACACAAATTACAGTGTGCTGCAGTATATTGGATTTCATTAATGAGCCTGTGACGGAGCCTGGTTTTCAGTATCATGGAATGTTAACAATCTGGCCCTTTATACAGAACTATGTCCTTCAGATCCCTGAAAAGAAGTGATAAAGGCATTCAGGGATTCTCCTGAACATCACTGCGAAGTGCTTATGTTCTCATACAACCTGTTGCATCTGGTTAACCATTGAGTGTGATAATTATTATAGTAGGTCACAATTTAATAGGGATGCACCGAATCCAGGATTCGGTTCGGATTCGGCCAGGATTCAGCCTTTTTCAGCAGAATTCGGCTGAATCCTTCTGCTCGGCCGAACCGAATCTGAATCCTAATTTGTATATGCAAGTCACTTGACTTTTTGTCACAAAACAAGGGAGTAAACCATGTTTTCCCCTTCCCACCCCTAATTTGCATATGCAAAATAGGATTCGGTTTTGGTTCTGTATTCGGCCGAAACTTTCACTAAGGATTCGGGGGTTTAGCCGAATCCAAAATAGTGGATTCGGTGCATCCCTACAATTTAAAGATTATTTATTTTATTTATATGTACATTATGCATGCTATTTCATGAACTTCTGTGTGGTATTGACAAACCTAAAGCCCTTTAGCACTGGGAATTGTCGATTAAAGGAACCCATGCAACTACTTTACCTCTTCTGTACTCTGATTGTGGAGAGAGGGGGCTGCATTTTACTAGAAGAGCATTATTTCCAGTTTAAAAAATAGAATTTCAGCTCTTAAAGTAGAACTAAAGCGTAATTAAAGAAGTAGCTAGAAATGTTGTACATTATGTTTTGTGCTTCTGTACCAGCCCAGAGCAACCACAGCCCTTTAGCAGTAAAGATCTGTGTCTCCAAAGATGCCCCAGTAGCTCCCCATCTTCTTTTCTGCTGATTCACTGCACATGCTCTGTGCTGCTGTCACTTACTGAGCTGAGGGACCCACTCACAATATACAGTACACATAGAATTGAAATGTCCCACTATAAGGCTGATTAGTAATTAATATAGATAATTACTACATGGCAGCAAGAAAACCAGTGCAATTAGCATCAGAATTTAATAATCAGCCCTGTAGCATCAGCTTATATTACAGACCAACCTCATTTTCTGCTGGATAATTAGTGACGAGCCCTAAGCTTAGCTTCTCAACAGCTGCTCAGAGCCCACTGAGCATGTGAGTGTCACAGACACTTTCCAAGATGGTGACCCCCTGTGACAAGTTTGAAATCCTGGATCATTGCTGCTATTGACAAGCTGAAACTTAAGGCTGGTGCAATAAGTGCAGTATAGAAAACATGGTATATTTAGCCATACTTATGAACAGCAGGGGGAGCCACCGCCTTACTTCCCAGCCATGCAGAACTCAAGCAGCTTTGTTTATGACAATCCCTAAGGAGCCCAGACCACACTGAGCATGTGCACAGTCTTAGTCTTGCAAAGATGTTTAACAAAGTTACAAGATGGTGACCCCCTGTGGCCAACTTTGAAAGCATAAATTATTTTGTTTGATTAGGCTTGTGGTGCAGTAAGTTCATGTTTATGTTTAGTATACAAAATACAGCATTTCTAGCCTTATTCTATTTTAGACTTTACATGTTCTTTAATAGGGACTTCAGATCATATTTGGGAGTAGAAGAAGGCAGAGAATCAAATAACCAGTCCACGTATAAGGAACTCCTTATCTATTGGCCACTGATCCTTTGCCCAGGCAATGGAGAAAGGATGGGCTTCTTTAGACAAAGTTTGAAGTAAGGATAAAAACTAAGATCTGTTCTGCTTTTTAATGTAATAAAGTACAAAAACTTTTTTAAAAGGGGTGGTTCACCTTTAGGTTAGCTTTTAGTATGTTATAGAGGGTAATTGTAAGCAAATTTCTAATTAGCCTTCATTGTTTCTAATTTTTTTTTGTTAATAGTTTTTGAATTATTTGCCGCTTTCCTCTGACTCTTTCCAGTTTTCAAATGGGGGTCACTGACCCCATCTAAAAACAAATGCCCTTTAAAGCTACAAATGTGTTATTATTGCTACTTTTTTTATTACTCCTCTTTCTATTCAGTCCCTCTCCTATACATATTCCAGTCTCTTATTCAAATCAGTGCATGGTTGCTAGGGTCATTTGGAGCTTAGCAACCAGATTGCTGAAATGTCAAGCTGGAGGCGGGCTAAATAAATAGCTAAATAACTCAAAAACCACAAAAAATAAAACATGAAAACCAATTGCAAATTTTCTCAGAATATCACTCTCTACATCCTACCAAAAGTTAATTCAAAGGAGAACTGCCCCTTTAGCACAATGTATTAATAAATGATTATGCTCATGTTAAATACAGTTAGATATTTCCCCTTTAACAAGAGCCTGCAGACAAGAAGCCCATTCTTTGCATTAAGATTCACAATTCTCTGTTGATTCAGCAGCTGTCTAAACTGATTTTCTTTCAGAAAGTATATACCTGCCCTATCTAATAGCAGCGGTTGGTTTGCTCATTCAAGGAAAACGTATCCTTGAAACACACATTCATATTGTGCTGTCCATTTTGAACCATTTGATTTTATTCTATCTTCTTTAAAGGGGTAGTTCACCTTTAAGTTAACTTTTACCATGTAATAGAATGGACAATTCTAAGCAAATTTGTAATTATCATTATTTATTTTTTTAAAGTTTTTCAATTATTTGCCTTCTTCTTTTGACTTTTTCCACCTTTCAGATGGGAGGTCACTGACCTCATCTCAAAACAAATGCAACTGTCCTGCTTTTAGAGGGACAGCCCCTCTTTTGACAGCTCAACCCGCAGTCCCTCGTTTGTACTGGAAAGTCCCGTTTTTCTCTGCACTGAACAGCCAGAAAAATAAACAAAGTTTCTAACGTAATTGGCAGAGAGCTCAGAACAGCCACAGCAGCAGATAAGATACTTTTTTACAATTTCAAGATAAGCAAATAAGCAATTGCAACAAAATAAGAAAACAGGTCCCTTGGGAGAAGTTAGACTCACAGCTTAAGGGTATTTCACCTTCATTAGCAAAACTGTAATAACCAAAAAAAAAACAAAAAACAAAGAAATATGTTAAAATTTTCATAACATGCCAAATTTTGTAAAATGAACATGATAATTAGGGGGTGTGGTCACAAAAATGGGCATGGTCAAAAAAATTCAAAAAAATTTCAAAAATGTTGGGAGGTATGCAAATGCTCTGTAAGGCTACAAAATAATTGCTATTACGTTCCATCCAGGCCCTCTCCTATTCATATTCCTGTCTCTTATTAAAATCAATGCATGGTTGCTAGGGTAATTGGGGCCCTAGCAACCAGACTTAAAAATTGCAAACTGCTGAATAAAAAGCTAAATAACTCGAAAAACACAAATATTAAAAAATGAAAACCAATTTCAAATTGTCTCAGAATATCACTCTCTACATCATACTAACCATTAGCACAAAGGTGAACAACCTTTAATCCTTTAAACCCTTTAATACCTTGAAATAAAGATTGGCACCATTATTGTGCAGTTTTCTAAAACTTCTAATGGGAAAGAACTGCACCCATGTCCCCCCCTGAGGTCCCTGAAGCCTGAAACACATCCCTGTAAACACCAATGCAAATGAATGTCTGCCTATTAACCCTTTATGTCTGCTCCTTAATCCTCTAACGGATATTTCACATGGCCTGACCGCTGCCAAAGTAAAGCACAATGCTCGGCGACCCATTCTATTACACAGGATACAGTTCCCTTATCTCACAGAACCCACTATTGTATACAAACAATGCCCAATGGTCACTTCTCTGTTCATTCAGAGCTTCAAGGAATGTGAGCCACCATTTAACCGTATGTAGTTGTGGTTCCTCTGGCTGTTGTTGAACTGTAACTCTCAGCCAAAGGCTGTTGGTTGGTGCTTGGCAGTGATACTGTAGTTTAGCAACAGCTGGATATCTATAGTAAACAGCATCTGATAAGCTAACAGTGATATCCTTACACAAATAACAGCTGCATTACACTTCACCGAACAACGCTGTTATGTGCGGTCCCCTAATTGTATTTTCTAAACCCAGTCTTCTGTTTGCAGAATACACATGAATAATGCATATACATGAATGGCACATTTCAATGGTTATTTACAGAGGGCAGCTGCAGTTGAACCCAGGGATAACCTGTTGGGTTCTGCCTCTTGAATGTAGCCAAAGTTCGCTCTCCTCCGGTGTCTGCTAATCAGCTGCTTCTGCTCCACTGTTTCAGGAGTCAGAACCAGCAGTGTGGAGAACATAAACAGCCAGACAGATCCTGTTTCAATAACAACTGTGGCTAAACATGACTTCATTGGGTATTGGAAAGCTGCTTTGAATTACGGGATGCAATTTACAGTTTCTGGGGTGGACTTCCCCTTTAAATAACCACACCAAATTAAATAAATACGCCCCTACAGAGCTTGCAAGAAGCCAATCTCCCATCTTTGTTGTCAAATCATCTCCCATAGGATAAAGCATCTCCAGGAAGAAAACTTACCTTCAAAGTGCTTTCAGAGACACAAACAGCCTCTTGGAGGGACGCTGTCGCTTTAAGAGGTTGTGCAGAAGTTACAAAGCACCCATTTCTCCCCCTTCCTCATGTGATGACCTCACCATTGCTGCCTGCACTTCCATTGAGATGGGAAGGAGGAGAGCTTGGCATTCAGCAAAGTGAAGGATAAGGAGGGGGGGCGATAGATGGTTTAACTGTTGATACCCAAATCACAGATTCCCTGCTGGATGAGAGCTCAGCGATGCACTGCTGGCAATGATACCTAACAATGTAGGGATGCACGGCTCTTGTTACATGGTTGCACAATGAGCTGTTACATTCCCCCCCTGCTCTGTGCAACTGTAACACACAATAAACATGTATCAGTCTCAGGGAGACAATGCTGTGGGCATCCAGGGAACCGGCTCCCCCTTAACCATCAATATAATAAGCACAGGCAGAGAATAATGAAGCTTAAGGGAAGCTCAGCCTCACCAGGCAGCAAGAGACCAACTGTCATATGTAAGTATACAGCTATAAGCCTCCCTCCTATTGGGGCCTCCCCAAATATCAATGTCTCCCTCCTCCCCTGCTTAGTAACCAGCTCAAGTCCAATTGGGGTACTTACCGGCAGGCATGGGCAGCACTACCCTGGGCACCAGCAGCTTGATGCAGAGAAGACTCCAAGTGGCACATGCGCAGTACTAGATGCTCTGCCACTGAGAAAGGGGCTTGTGATGCTGTGGAGGCAGGGCTTGAGCCGACAGGAGGGATCTGGGGGAGGCCACACAGCATGGGCCACACCGTGGGCTGAGAGCTCAGTCTAGTGAGTGGGATGTGCTGTATATACTGCTCGTATGCTTCCCAGAGGGCGTCATTTGCTTTTGTTTTGTATCAAACCTGCAGGTACAGTTACACTGGGACTAGGGAAAACAGTTCATATGCATGCGATATACATAAAGCTTGTCTCAGGATACTTTTAACCCCACAGCCACCGATATTTTCTCACTTCTTTTTGTACAGCAAATAACAGTTTATTGTTTATTTATCCATACCTCCCAACTGTCCCTTTTTCGGAGGGACAGTCCCTCTTTTGACAGCTCAACCTGCAGTCCCTCATTTGTACTGGATTTGTCCCTCTTTTCTCTGCACTGAACAGCCAGAAAAAGAAACAACGTTTCTCACTTAATTGGCTTTTAGCAGAGAGCCCAGAACAGCTAACAGGTGCAAATAAGATACTTTGTAACAATTTTGAGACACAAAAACACAGTTTAGATAAGGAGAAATATTTTCAAACTTTCATAACCTGCCAAATTTTGTAAAACAAACATGGTAATTAGGGGGTGTGGCCACAGAAAGGGGGTGTGGTCAAAAAATTGCTGCGTTACATGCGGAAAAAAATTTTTTGTCCCTCTTTTTACTTCCAAAATTTTGGGAGGTATGATTTATCCACACAGTCTGTATATTCAGTACAAGACTTTCTTCCTATAGTGCGTGTGCCATTTGCTTTGTGAATGCGAGAATGGAAGTGTGTGTAAGCTCTGTTGGACAGGGCTCCCTTTACCTGTTGTATTGGTGATTGGTGGTTTTTGTGTATGTGTAATGTATACACTTCTCCAGGCATAAATTCGCTAGTAGAGCGTTAATTTCCCTAAAATCCAAAGTTGTGTCCAGGGCGATGAACGCTGACGAAGTTGCGCTATTGTTACTTTGGCAAGCAAAGCGAAGTTGCTCTAGCGCTGGCTAATTTGCATACGGTGGGAAGTGAAAGTTGAATGGACTTGTATATGTTGCAGCAAGTATATTAAACTACACAAGCCCAGGGAACCTTAAAGGATCCGTAACATAAATTTTTTTTAAAAAAAAAATTGTTAGTGTAGAACGAAAAAAACCCCACAAAGACATATTAAACTTTTAAATCGCTAAGTGTTTATTGAGAAATAACTCACCGAAAATCTGCTTGCGCTCCTCTTCAGAAAAGGCGATCCGGCGATCCATCGTGCGGCGCTCAATTTCTCCTCCCTGCTTTCCTTATAGGAGATAGCAAGGGAGGAAAAATCGAGAGACACATGATGGATCGTTGCTGTGTCGCCTTTTCTGAAGAGGAGCGCAAGCGGAGTTTCGTGAGTTATTTCTTAATAAAGACTTAAAAGTTTAATATGTCTTTGTTGTTTTTTTTTTTCATTCTACACTAACAATTTTTTTTTAAAAAATTTGATGTTAATGGTCCTTTAATAAAATAAAATAGAGTTGTTATAATGCTCTACACATGAGCCCAGTGTATAGTTTATGTGCCATATGTTAGGAAATGTAGGGGGGAACCCGGTTACCCCAAAAAAAAAAATTTTAGGTCTTTTGCAGGCTATCAAAAAAGGAAAACACGCCAGTGATTTTTGGGACTTTAGAAAATTTTTTAACAAAAAATTGAGGAAGTCCTATGCACTTCGCCTGGTCTGAGGTGGCAAGGCAAGTCTGGCAAAAGAGGTAACGTTCAGTAAAATGTGCATCTTAGTGAATTACGGCCAGAGCAAAAACTCGTCTGGAGTTAGAGTGCGAAGCAACGCTAGCGTCTAGCTCCTTCACTAGCGAAGTGATGCCTGCACCCCTTAGCGAAGTGGCGAAGTACCGAAATGACGTCACAATGGCGAATTTTCGCTAGCATTAGTCACTTCACCCTTTAGGGAATCTGCCCATAGTGTTTTTATAAAGGTCATTTAACTCCGAGGTGACTTCACAATATTATCATATTTTGCAATAGGGGGCACTTTATTAATTATAATACACACGTTTCAGTGAGTCAAGTGACAGAAATGACTTCGCTAAGCACTGTTTATAAGGATATAATACACAAAAGCTGTGAATATCTTGTAAATTATATCCTTATAAACAGTGAGTTCTGGGGGCACATTTACTAATGGTCGAATATCGAGGGTTAATTAACCCTCGATAGTCGACCCTCGAAGTTAATTCCTTCGACTTCGAATATCGAAGTTGAAGGATTTAGCACTATTCGTTCGTTCGATCGAAGGAATAAACGTTCGATCGAACTATTAAAGCCTTCAAATCGACAGATTCGAAGGATTTTAATCCATCGATCGAACGATTTTCCTTCGATCAGAAATTGGCTAGAAAGGAAGGTCCCCATAGGCTAACATTTTAGAGGGCGATGTAGGAGGTCAAAGTTTTTTTTAGAGACAGTACTTCGACTATCGAATGGTCGAATAGTCGAACAAATTTTAGTTCGAATCATTCGATTCAAAGTCGAAGTCGAAGGTCGAAGTAGCCAATTCGATGGTCGAAGTTTTTTTCCTTCTAATCCTTCACTCGAGCTAAGTAAATGTGCCCCCTGATGTCATCAGTTATAAACGGTGAGTTCTGATGTCATCAGTTATAAACGGTTAGTTCTGATGTCATTTCTGTCACATGACTCACTGAAACTTGTGTATTATAATAAATAAAGTACCCCCAGTTGCAAAATATGAAGATATTAGAAGTTTTCCTCCTGAGTCCTTATATTTTACAATAGGGGGTACTTTATTCACTATATAATTTATAGGATATTCATGGCTCTTATGTATTCTAATAATATACAGTTTACTCTCTCAGTTGCACTCAAGGGTTAATTCGCACAAGGGGGCAGATTTATTATGTGGTTTAAAAACGGTGGGATCATCCACCACACGTCAGGCTTCATTTATGCGTTTTTTTTCTTAGTGACTTCTGTCGGAATTTACTTACAAAGGTCTGAAGTAGTGTAAGTTAACAATGGCAAACCTGGCGTTAGCCATTCTTAAATCTGACCCATTTTGCATTGCCCAAAATTGTAAAATAGTAAAAAAATTGCCAAAATTCATTAAAGTCTATGGGCAACAACATTTTTATGCGCACCGCAATGCGTCAAGTTTTTTCACCCATTGTAATGTATGGGCGTCATTTTTGCAACTAAACTAGGGGACACATTTTTCTCATCACTGTTAAAATTCTCCATTCATTGTACACAGCTTTTTACACTGTTTTTTCTGCGAATTTTGTTTTACACAGCATAATAAATATGCCCCAAGATGTAAGACATCTGCGGCACACTTACAGGCAACTGCACAGCACAGGTGAGTTCCCTATGGCAGGGTGCAGGGTGCTGCAGGGCTTTCTTCCTGACCAGTATCAGTGGGAGCAACACCCTCCCTGTATTTCCATTCAGTCTTTCTGCTTTCTTCTCCATGACAGCAAAATACTGTGGCTATTTATATGGTGCTGCTCTTCCAGCAGGGAGAAAACTGCAGGGTTCTACTGTGCATGAGCATTCTCCTATGAGGCTCTCAACATTCCCTTGGGTGCTCATTTACACTACACAACTAATATGCAGTTTGGCTGGCTTATATCTGTGTCATGTACTGTGTGTAACTAAAGGCTAAACTATAGGTTAAATCACTTGGGGTGCCAATATGTCCAGCACACCCTACTGAAGTCATTTGCTAACCTTGTGACATGGTGTACATCTCCATATGTCATAATGCCACCATGTATGATCAGTTATCCCCTCAGCTCTGTTGACTGCTGCATGTTGCAGGATGGTGCACTTCATGAGTGCCACGTTGCTCAATGTGTGCTTCACTGGGGGTGCCCAACATATTGGCACCCATAATATCTCCTCTAAACACTCTTTATTTGCTATACACGTGTGCAACTCCTTCAATGAATACTTGGCAACAAAACTTGCTATTGGCCAGAGAATCATTAGGGACTGCTGCAGAAAGAGTGGTTACCTGGCATACGTTTCTGGTTACCTGGAGTGTTTATCTTTCTGTTTCTTCTTTCTTCTGCTCAGTTGTCACCCAGAGGCCATTGAAGAAGAAGAGGATGGTATTCACCGAGAAGTATCCTAGGTCGCTGCAGTTTCTACTAACTGGAGCACCGGTCTGGGGTATCAGGTAAGTAATTATGATCAATGCGGGATACCTAGCTTTTGGCACCCCCAGTGATTTAACCTTTCCTTTTCCATTTATGAAAGCTAGTGCAGTGTGCCTACTGACGCAGCCCACTCTGGGAACCCTGTTGTTACCACCACGTTTATGGTGGCGGGAGCTCCATGGTTACCCAGTGACTATAGGTGCACTTGCAGGCTAATTAGGGGTTGCACCGAATCCAGGATTCAGTTTGGGATTTGGCCAGGATTCAGCCTTTTTCAGCAGGATTCAGATTCAGCCAAATCCTTCTGCCTGGCCAAACCGAATCCGCATCCTAATTTACATATGCAAATTAGGGGTGGGAGGGAAATCTCGTGACTTTTTGTCACAAAACAAGGAAGTAAAAAATGTCTTCCCCTTCCCACACTATTCGTTTTTGGTATTCGGCCGAATCTTATGCGAATGGCTCGGCCGAATCCAAAATAGTGGATTCAGTGCATCCCTAAGGCTAATAGACTGGCACATTAGCATTTGGTTCAAATATGCACAAGTGCAAGTAGAGTGTTTAGGCACCTTCATGAATTACATCAATATGTGCAAAATGTGCATCTATGATTGTAAATGAGCCCTGTGAGTAAGTTTACATATAATTTGCATAGCATTCTATAAGCAAATGATGCTGGTGATGTGCTAGAGATCATGTTGAAGATAAGCAGAACGATTGTGGAAATTAAAATTTAACACAAGCTTCATCATACTGAAATAAGAAACCAATTAAGAATTCTGTACCGTTTCTGAAATAATCAAGTTTATCTTCACCATCCCCCTCTCAGCATTTGTTTTTCTTCATTCTGTCTTCTTGCAGGAGTTGGGAGTCTAATTTTCATACACAGTTAGATCTTATAGTGGCGGACTCCCTACAGGAGAGACAGGATTTGTGGACATTATAAAAGAGGGAGCTCTGATATATCTACTAGGCAAAAGGAGTTCCCCTAAAAGATATATTGGATTTAACTGTCATTTGAAATCAGACTCCCATCTCCTGCATGAAGAGAGGCAGATGCTGAGACGGGGATAGTGGAGAGTAGCTTAAATATTTTAGAAATTATTCTGAATTTGTAATTGATTTTATTTAGAAAAAATTGTATTTCATTATAATAACGCTTATATGAAATTTTAATTTTCGCAATAGTTCCCCTTTAAGTAAGGGGCCCACCAATAGTGCACTACCGCACTGCACCCCCGTATCTAAGGAAGGGCCCACTGCTCCGGCACACCACCTAAAAGTTCCCTTTCCAATAATTACCATTGCCACTAGCGTTAATATTATTGCCACCGATTCCAACACATTTTGGCCCCCTCATGCTGCCAATGTACTGGGACCAGTGGGGCCTAACAGGTCCAGGGCTCAACGGGTGTTTTTTGGTGCTCTGTAGGCCAGTCTGACCCTGAAAAAAAGACACATCAATCGAGTTCCACGTCAATCTAGTTCCACTTTTTATGTATATATAAAGCCTGTCCCTGGATCAACTTTGTATTCAACTTTTGTTCCTCCCTGAAGCAAATTGAACAGGCTTCATTGGATTTTTTTTTCGCCTCTCTGGATTAGGTTTTTATAGACAGAAAAGGTTGAACTTGATGGACATGTGCGTTTTTTCAACCTAACTTAATTTTTTTTTTACTATGTAGTCATTCAATAACTAGTGATGGGCGACTAAATTCCCCAGGCATAGACTTGCTGTGAATAAATTCGCAAAACTGCGGCAACAATTCACCGGGGGAAAATCCGAAGCGTCAAAACATTTTTTTTAGCCCTGTTGCACCAATAGAGTATCCGGTTCAAATCTGTTAAAGGGGTTGTTCATCTTGGCTAATTCCAAGCAACATTTCCACTGGGCATTATTTTACTTTTTTATAGTTTTTTAATTATTTGTCTTCTTCTTCTAACTCTTTCCAGCTTTCAAATGGGGGTCACTGACCCCATCTAAAAACAAATGCTCTGTCTACACATTTATTGTTATTGTTACTTTTTATTACTCATCTTTCTATTCAGGCCTCTCCTATTCATATTCCAGTCTCTTATTCAAATCAATACATGGTTGCTTTGGTAATTTGAATCCTAGCAACCAGATGGCTGAAATTGCAAACTGGAGAGCTGCTGGATAAAAAAGCTAAATAACCGAAAAACCACAAATAGAAAATGAAAACCAACTGCAAATTGTCTCAGAATATCACTATTTACGTCATACTAACACACAACCTCTTTGACTGGTCTAGTGAAACAAATACAAAAACTATACAGAGGACCCACAATATATTTATACTTCCTAGAAACATGAATCACCAGTAGGCTTGGGGACGAATTGGACCTGTTTCGTTTCACCAAAAATTTGCGAAATGTCGCTGACACCCATTGAAGCCTATGGGCGTCTACATTTTTTTGACGTGCGACGCCATACATGTCTATGGGCTTCATTTCTACTGCGAAACAAGGCAAAAAAATCCGCCCATCCCTAATCACCAGCAGCAGCATTTTATTTCCAAATTTTACCAATTTTCATGCTGGATGTGGCCCTCCTAAGGCAGGTTTATGGCCACTAGACTGTTAAAATACATGGATTTCTTTATTTTAAATCTTCATAATTTTCTTAGTAAATGAGTTTTCATAGGGGCTTTTTAAGATATTGATGCCATCCACTGTAATCTTTGGGCCATAGTCAGAAGATTTGAAAACAAACTGTCTCACCATTCGGGAAGTCAGACAAAGAGCCAATCTTCATGTGAATGTCCATCTGAAAATCATGTAGAGTAAAATAATCTGTACAATATAATGTGGGTTGGGGGGTGAAATCTATTTAAACCTCTTGGCTGGATAAAATTCTACCCAAATGTAGCTTTGATTGCTTGCTGAGCACTTTGAATAATCCACTTGGCAGCACCGCTTGCCCTGTAAATGACAGATTATGGAAACATGAAAGAGGCCACAGGGCTGGAAGCTTTGCAAAAATAACTGGTATTCTAAAAACAGTAGTCAAGCGAGTTCCCTCCAGCAATAATTACAGTTACAGGAAAACTTGGTCTCTTATGCCTGAATAACTTGACTTCTGAAGCAGACTTTATTTTACTTTACCAGTAATAAGACCAGCATTGCATGCTGGCTTTTCAATCACCATAATTATTGCATTACTGTTATTGCAATCTGCGGTTCTTTGGGCATTTAATGTAGAATGTTGGCAGGAAAAAATGAAATATAGGTATACTAATACTGAAAACGTACTAAACTGACATGGTGTTAATTGGGGAATTGAGCTTTAAAATGATATATTTACCGTACTTTAAAACTGACTTTTTTGTGTTACATAATATTCTATGTCCTTTCGGGTCCCCTAAACTGGCCCCTGATGAAGGGAGAAGTCTGGGGTCGCCTTGAAGAAGGTAGAAAGCTGTTTTAAAAGTGACTGTCCAACAAATAATACACAGAAAAGATCTGCAAGAACAAAAGAGGGAGGAATAGTCATTATAAAGTGGATGGCAAGAATAGTAATTAAACCTGGGGTAACAGAGGATAGAGGAGCAAAGGCAATACTGAAGTGGTCGATCCTGTTGCTCATTCAACTGTCCTGCTGCAAGGAGCTAATGGCGTCTTAAAGAATAACAAAACCCTCTTTTCAAACCTCAGACTTCATCCATTGATCCTCTTCCCAGCTCCCTCAACGAACCACCCGTTACTGTCTAAAGTTTCTAAATTTTTGTACCTGCTATAAAAAATGTTACACAGGGAGGTTTGAAGGCACCATTTCTCACTGTTTCAGGTCCTGTTCTTCAGATCACTGTCCCGTATGGCTCCCTAAATTCAGAACAAGTGCTAAGCTCCCTGGTTAGGACTCAATCTTCCGCCTGTAGCAACCGCCTTTGGCCTCGGGAGGAGCCCTCAGCTACTCAGATGCCGCAAGGTCTTACTTTGAGAGCAAAAAATCAGATATTCTGAACGAGCAAAGGGGCACGTAGGTTTCCAAGGTTTTGGACAGAAGGCAACAGTTCAGGGAATAGAAAACAGGCCGGGGTAGGTACAGGCAGAGTTCAAGCAGGGTCGGACAGGAAGTGGTCGGTACAGACAGCGTTCAAGCAAGGTCAATCAGGCTGGGTCGGTACAGGCAGCGTTCAAGGAATAGTCAGGCAGGCAAGAGCAATACCGGTAGATTTCAGAATAGTCAGGCAGGCAAGAGTAAGGATTAGTAACGTTCAGAATTGTCAGGCAGGCAAGGATCAAAACTGCAATCGAAACAGTCAGGAATCGCACCAGATACAAAACAAGTTAGACCTAACAACGGGCAATGGGTTTGGACTCAAAGCCCCTTTAAAGGAGAAGGAAAGGCTTGCAGCACTTGGGTTTGCCAAATGTTAGGAGTCCAAAGTTAGGAGCTCATTTAAAGGGGTTGTTCACCTGAGTTAACTTTTAGTATGATGTGTAGAGTGTGATATGCTGAGACAATTTGCAGTTGTTTTTTTATTATTCATGATTTTTTATTATTTGTGGTTTTTGAGTTATGGAGCTTTTTTTATTCAGCAGCTCTCAAAATGGTACAAAATGACCCTAGCAACCATGTATTGATTTGAATAAGAGACTGGAATATGAATAGGAGAGGACCAATATAGAAAGATGAGGAATAAAAAGTAGCAATATCAATAAACGTGTAGCCTTACAGAGCATTTGTTTTGTAGATGGGGTCAGTGACCCCCATTTAAAAGTTGGAAAGAGTCAGAGGATTAAGGCAAATAATTAAAAAAATGATGAAAACTCACACCTCTCCCTCCCACTCTCCCTCCCCCAGTGCACACACCAGCTCATATTACCCTTCTTCACTGGATGGGGGAGAGTGGATGTCTGGGCCCACCAGGATTTTTCCTGGTGTCCTACCGGCCCAGTATGACACTGTAATTAATGTTTCTGTAGCTCTTTCCTCACATTTGGATGTAGGGATGTACAGAATAGGGTTTCCTTTCTGGGGACATTATTATGTGTTAATAAATAGGGTTACACCTACACTTTCTTTCTTCCAGTACGATAGGTCTAGATTGATTTGGTTGGGGCATAACTGGTGCCAACTTTATACAGATATGGGATACATTATCTGGAAACCCAAAAGCTCAGAGTTCCAGGAAGACAACCCCCCATAGACTACATTTTTATCAAATAATTCAACGTTTTAAAAATGATTTCCTTTTTCTCTGTAGTAATAAAACTTGTACTTGATCCCTTCTTGGAGGTGAAACAATCCTGTTGGGTTTAATTGATTTTTATATTATTATTTAGTAGATTTAAGTTATGAAGATCCAGATTACAGAAAGATACATTATCAGGAAACCCCCGTGTCCTGAGCATTCTGGATAACCGTTCCATTCCTGTATATACAATACTGACATTCCTTATAGCGGAGAATTCTTGAATCAGTATAGCATAAATCTAGATAAGTACTTACTGACACTGGTCGATATTTAATTGAATGTTCCCATGAATTTTTAATTGCCTGATTACTGAACTTTTTCCTCCCAGTGGCACACAGACAATACATTAATTAACGAAACTATGACTGATTGGCAAGAACAAGTGGTCATTTTGCATTTATGCACTTTCACTTAACGCTGGAATTGTTGGGCTATGCCAGTGCACATCAGATTTAGCCCTGCATTGTTCACACTTGTAATCTTATGTATTTTTCATGTGTTTAAGAACCTACATTGCTCACATCTGTAATAACTTGTATTGTTCGCACCTGTAATACCCTGCAATGATCAGACCCTGGACTGTCAGTGTTCACATTTTTCACCTGTTCACACCTTACACAGACTGTAAGGAAAGCACTGACATTATGTCACTGTATATAGTACATACTGATCATCAGGGCGACAGAGCGCCCTAGGCACCCAGTCAGATACCCCTCCCCGTATGCGTGCACACACTCGCAACTGCGCATATGCACGAGTGCACACTTGCCAAAAGAACACAAGGCACAGTAATGAAGGGAAGGCCAGAGGAGGGAGTGGAGGAGAGTGAATGATGGAGGGGGGAGTGCTAGAGAGGCGGAGGGAGGCGGAGGGCGAAAGCAGCAGCGGAACGAGTCACATGGACTAGGGGTAGGCAGAAAACTTTTGAATAGGTACCTGCCCAGTGCCCCCACATCTTTGCACCCTAGGCACGTGCCTCTTCTGCCTACCCCTAGTTCTGGCCCTGCTGATCATCTTAGAGTGATCCTGATATGTTTCCTTGTCTCCTATCCAGCTCTGCCTGCTCCACACTACCTGCTTGCCCTGTGCTGCCTGTGTGTGCCGTATTCTCTCTGCCCTATGATGCCTGTATGTCCCATATTCTGCCTCAACTATTCTGCCTGTGTGTGCCAAACTCTGTCTGTGTGAGGTAAGCCTGGTGGGGCTTGTAGCATTGGTGAGGGGTAGCATTTGTAAATACTTGTTAAGGGGTCCCCAAAGTGTTTATTCATGTGCTTGGGGTTGCTGTGTTATCTACAGCACAGGAGGATGATATGGATTTAAGGGTATGTCCACATATGAGTGATGAGTGATTTCCCTGCAGTGAGCACCAACCATTTAGTTTTTTGGGGTGATACCACCATTAATATGGGTACCATCTTAACATTTCTTGTGATAACATAGGTGTGGTTAAAAAAAGGGAGTGGGCAACACTGGCTTCCATTATCGGCCCTCTACCATGTAGGCTTGAAAAATTTTATCCCTCTGTACCACAGAAGTTGGACAGCACTAGGGTACACAATAGAAATAACATTTTGGGAATGTGTTGGACTTTGTTTTTGGTCCCCTACTAATTCCACAACCTCTGCAGTGTTTTGAATACTTAAGAATTCCCTACCACGCTGTTATCCTTATCAATCTCCAAGGTAACGTTTAGGGATGGACCGAATCCAGGATTCCGCTAAGATTTGGCATTTTTCAGCAGGATTCAATCCAAGTGCCTGGCTGAACCAAATCCGAATCCAAAAAATGGTGTGACTTTTCATTACACGAATATGGAATTCAAAAATTTCTTAACCATGCGAGGAGAGTGTGGTTTTGGTTCTCCATTTCCCCCCTAATTTACATATTCAAATTATGGTTCATATTTGGTTCAGGATTCGGCTGAATCTCTCACAAAGGATTTGGAACTCTGTCGAATAATAAAATTGGGCATTTTGTCCATTTCTGGCTCCCTAAATTCAGAATAAGTGCCAGGCAGCCGCCTTTGGCTTCGGGAGGAGCCCTCGGCTACTCAGATGCACCAGGTCTTAATTTGAGAGGAGCAAAGTGGAGCCGAGGATGAGTAGAGTATAACAGTGCTTTATTACCAGGCTCATGTAGCCATTATACAACAGTAAGCAACTCTAACACCACAAGCTGTATAGAAAGTATGCACAGTATAAGTCTTGAGCACAGTGACATCTACAGACCATTTGTATAAACACCACACAAAGTAAGAGTTCTGAACAAGCAAAGGGCCACATTTGTTACCAAGTTTTGGACAGAAGGCAACACCAACTTCTCAAGGAGTAGCCAAAATAGTGTGGTCAGACAGGGTGGGTGTTGGTACAGGTGGAGTTCAAGAATAGTCAGGCATGTCAGGGTCAGTACAGGCATAATTCAGGCAAGATCAGACGGGCTGGGGTCGGTGCAGACGGAGTTCAATCAAGGTCAGACAGGCCGGGTCAGTACAGGCAGAGTTCAAAAAATAGTCTGGCAGGCAAAGATCGGGATTGGCAGAGTTCAGCAAAGTCAGACAGGCAGCTATCAAAAACCAGAGCAGAATCAGATAAAAAAGCACACCTAGGAACTATTAGAATAGACCTAACAATGGGCAATGAGTTCTAGCCTGAAGACCCTTTAACTATTCAAACTTTGCACCAAAAAACCCGGAAATGCACGCTGCGCATGCCACAGGAGTACCAGGCGCTGGAGAGAAAAGATCATCCCAAAAGCACAACAGCCAACCCACTAGACCACCAGGGTGAGTCCTGACAATCTCTCGTAAAATTTAATTTGTAATTCTTTGCTGCTTTTATACACCGCTTTAGAAACATGGCCCATAGTATTTTCTCAAGGAATCTCCTTTTTTTCCCAAGTGACACAAATGTATGCCCTGAGTAGAGAGATAGAGATTTAAGTAGCAGCAAAGTAAGGAATTACTTGTGTATGTCTCCATAGATCATTGCATGCCTTTGGGGATTCTTTGGATACATTTATGAAATGATTAGATGTGCTTTAAGCTGTTAAAGTCGTCTTGTCTAAGGTTACTGAGGAAAAATCTAATAGCCATGATGGGATCTGAAAGCAATTATTTATGTTAACCATATAAGATCCCCCCAAAAATATTATTAAAAACATCTGGTTTTCTATGTGCTCACAATTTGACAGTAAAATGTAACTCTGGTGCACCATCTGCTGGTCGAATTCACACATCGGGATTGTTTTATAAACTGAGCAAAATGAAGGCTTGCTGGATTAAGATTTTGGGGCACATTTACTAAAGTGTGAATTTTCTCCTTTCGCCGGAAATTCATGATACTGTGAAAATTTGACAAAATGCATTAAAGTGTATGTGTTGGACATTTTTTTCTCCCTTTGGAGTCTATGGGCATCATTTTTGCGGCAAAACTTGGCGAAAAATTTCACTCATCACTACTCATCTTACTACACCAAAGTTCACCTCAATTCAACAATAATACGTTCAATTTATAAGACCTATTTCTAACATAAGCCTAACCTACCCTTAGCTAGCTCTTTATTAAAGTGCAAATTGGAATACAGGTATGGGACCTATTATCCAGAATGCTCGGGACCCGGGGTTTTCCAGATAAGGGATCTTTCTGTAATTTGGATCTTCATACCTTAAGTCTACTAGAAAATCATGTAAATATTAAATAAACCCAATAGGCTGGTTTTGCTTCCAATAAGGATTAATTATATCTTAGTCGGGATCAAGTACAAGTTACTGTTTTATTATAACAGAGAATAAGGGAATCACTTTTAAAAATTTGGATTATTTCATTATAATGGAGTCTATGGGAGACGGCAATTCCGTAATTCAGGGCTTTCTGGATATCGGGTCCCATACCTGTACCAATATTCTTTTAATCAGTCAATGATGTACTCTGTGGCACTGTATCAATTCATATTATGACAACCCCAAGGTCTAGGTTTCTGCTCACCTCCTTGTAGAAGACCATTAGATTTGTCACTCAGGATCAGTTGCATATGTATTGAATATCAAAATATACTTTTGCATAAAAAAATAATAGAAGTCACAGAGCTAAGCTCCTTTTGTATCATATATCCTGGATTTTTGTTTACCTTCACATTATTTAGCCTTTAACTTGATCCTGAGTAAATCTGCCACTTATTAAACTTGCCCTATTAAAAGTGAATTTTTTATCATGGTTCTTCATTGGCATCAGCAGAATTTTAAAATGGCAGGTTAAAACCTCGGCCTTCTCCCTGTTTCCATATGTTTTTATTATCAACCAAATTAGTCTACATCAATAACAAGGTTCACACATCCTACTTTCTTCATTGTTTTTACTCTTGATACAGTAGACTTTGCAAAGATAATATGGATGTCTTCAACGTATGCTTTGCTCTTACAAGTCACCTAGTTAACCTTTCTATTAAGCCATAATAATTACAACTTGACCTAATTTTCTTCCCTTTTAAAGAGAGTTTTGTTAAATATTCCATTGATTTTTCCAAATGGAATCTCTACTGATAAAGTCTCCACACTGTCTCCAGTTTTAGTCTCTTCAGTGCACAAATTTAATCCTGGTGTAACAAAAACACAAACAACTCCACATTTTTATGTCCTCTGTCATTCTTCAAAAGGTTGTATGTAAATTCACAGCCTAGATATGTGATTCATCCCATTAGGTCTCAGTAATACCAGTTATACCACACTGTATATACAATTCATTCTAGCTGTCCCATTTTGCCTGACAAGTTCTGTGCATGTGCAAACAGTCAGAGGATATTGTGACTTTTTGCTAATTTATTTTGCACATTGAACCGGAATGTTATACAGGTATGGGACCTGTTATCCAGAATGCTCGGGACCTGGGGTTTTCCGGATAATGGATCTTTCTGTAATTTGGGTCTTCATGCCTTAAGTCTACTAGAAATTCATTTAAACATTAAATAAACCCAATAGGCTGGTTTTGCTTCCAATAAGGATTAATTACATCTTAGTTGGGATCAAGTACAAGCTACTGTTTTATTATTACAGAGAAAAATGAAATCATTTTTAAAAATTTGGATGATTTGGATAACATGGAGTCTATGGGAGACAGCCATTCCGTAATTCGGAGCTTTCTGGATATCGGGTTTCCAGATAAGGGATCCTATACCTGTACATATAAAAAAAAAAAATTATACATATAACTTAAGACATATGCTATTGTAACCTACATTAACCTAAGACATTGTCAGCAACACAGTGTTGCAAACTGACTCTTTGAATTGAATTGAGTTTAAAACATTTCATATTACTATGTGAGAAGTTGACTCTCTGCATTAATGATTTCTTGAACAGAATAAACATGACATATCAGCAATACAGTGTAGGAAACTCACTCTTTGCAGTGAAAAAAACCTCAAACATGTAAGTAATACAGTATAGGAAACTGACTCTTCGCATCTTAAAAACCTCAGACATATCAGCAATACTGTGTAGGGAATTGCCTATTTGCGTTAGATAAACCTCAGACAAGTCAGCAATACAGTGTAGAAAAATTACTTTTTGCATTTAATAAACCTTAGACATGTCTGCAATACAGGGTAGGGAATTTTATCTTTGCATTAAATAAACCTCAGACATGTCAGCAATATGGTGTAGGGAATTGACTCTCTGCACTGCATACTCTTTGGACCTGTCAGCAATACAGTGTAGGAAACTGACTCTTTGCATTTAAAAACTGTAGGCATGTCAGCAATACAGTGTAAGGAAATTGACTTTCTGCACTGCATAAACTTTGAACCAGTCAACAATACAGTGTACAAAACTCACTCTTTGCATAAAATAAACCTCAAACCTGTCAATAAGACTGTGTACAAAACTGACTCCCTGCACTGAATAAGCCTCAGACATGTCAGCAATAGTGTAGAAAATTGACTCTGTGCCAAACATTAAAGAACTTGGTGCACTATGCCAGTGACTGTACCATTATAAATCATAAAGAAAAAAAATATCCAAAGCAATGTAAAAAAAAATACTCACAGTTCACCCCAGTCCATGGGTGCAAATATCTGGAACAGCAAAAAGTTGTGAGTTTTCCACAAAAAGTAAAAACCAAAATTATAATAAAAATCCAATTCATTTATTAGGACATACAATTGACCGCCTAACGTTTTTCGAGCCTATGAGTAAGTGCCCCAGTAGGGCACTTACTGTATGTCCTAATAAATTAATTGCATTTTTATTATAATTTTGGTTTTTACTTTTTGGGGAAAACTCACAACTTTTTGCTGTAATACAGTGTACCAGAGTCCTTGCATTGAAAAAAATATACATCAGCAATACAGTGTAGTAAAGTGAATGGTATGCCAGTGATTCAGATCACGTTAAGTGCTTTAACCCACACATGTCAGCAATACAGTCTATGGCAGGGGTCCCCAACCTATTACCAGTGAGCAACACTGCAATGAAAAAGAGTTGGGGAGCAACACAAGCATGAAAAAAGTTCCAAGGGGGTGCCAAGTAAGGGTATTGATTGGCTATTTGGTAGCCCCTATATGGACTGGCAGCCTACAGGAGACTCTGTTTGGCAGTACAACTGTTTTTATACAACCAAACTTGCCTCCAAGTAAGGAATTAAAAAAAAGCCCCTGCTTTGAGGCCATTGGAAGCAACATCTAAAGGGTTGGTGAGCAACATATTGCTCACGAGCTACTGGTTGGGGATCACTGAAGAAATAGACTTTGTGCATCACATGACCCAAATGAAGAAGACAATAAAGTCAATGGAGGTGAGCAACATGTTGCTCACAAGCTACTAGTTGGGGACCACTGGTCTAAGGAATAGACTTTGTGCATCACATGACTCCATTTAGGCCAAAATTAAGTAAACAAAGAAGACAATAAAGCCAATGGAGAAAAATAAATCTTGTTTATTTAAAAGAAAAACATTATTATTTGTGCATACCAAAATATTTCACAAAAAACAACTGACATGTTAGAGAACAAAAATACTGTGTCTGTACAAATTCGCTTTTTTGTTTATAAATTAACATTACTACAAAAGACAAGATACAAGACAAAATATTTTCTTTTTTTTGTGATCCTTCTTTACAATTATTGCCCAACATGTGACCCTCTGGATGTTGCTAAACTATACAGTGCTACGAAATGCTGGTGTTTCTTATGCTACTTTCTGACTTTCTACGCTACAGAAAGTCAGGAAGGTAAAAGCAATACTGGAAAAATATGAACAATATTTACTTTAAAGGGATACTGTCATGGGAAGAAACATTTTTTTCAAAATGAATCGGTTAATAGTGCTGCTCCAGCAGAATTCTGCACTGAAATCCATTTCTCAAAAGAGCAAACAGGTTTTTTTATATTCAATTTTGAAATCTGACATTGGGCTAGACATATTGTCAATTTCCCAGCTGCCCCAAGTCATGTGACTTGTGCTCTGATAAACTTCAATAACTCTTTACTGCTGTACTGCAAGTTGGAGTGATATCACCCCCTCCCTTTTACGCCCCCAGCAGCCAAACAAAAGAACAATGGGAAGGTAACCAGATAGCAGCTCCATAACACAAGATAGCAGCTGCCTGGTAGATCTAAGAACAGCACTTAATAGTAAAAACCCATGTCCCACTGAGACACATTCAGTTACATTGAGAAGGAAAAACAGCAGCCTGCCAGAAAGCATTTCTCTCCTAAAGTGCAGGCACAAGTCACATGACCAGGGGCAGCTGGGAAATTGACAAAATGTCTAGCTCCATGTCAGATTTCAAAATTGAATATAAAAAAATCTGTTTGCTCTTTTGAGAAATGGATTTCAGTGCAGAATTCTGCTGGAGTAGCACTATTAAGTGATGCGTTTTGAAAAAAAAACTTGTTTTCCGATGACAGGATCCCTTTAAGCAAAAAAAAACCCAGAGGGCAGGGATTTTTTACAAAGTTGGCTTTGGAAAGGTGGAAGGACCTCTGAGGGACAATTTTTTTTTCTCTTTGCTACAAGTGGAAGTTGAATACAATACAAATAAATTTATACATAATTCAGGTATAGGATCTGTTATTTGGAAATCCAGAAAGCTCAGAATTACAGAAAGCTATCTCCCATCGACTCCATTTTAATTAATACTTCCTTTTTATCTGTATTAATAAAACAGTACCTTGAACTTAATACCAACTAAGATATAATTAATCCTTAATAGAGGCATAACCAGCCTATTGGGTTTAAATGTTATATGATATTTTAGTTGACTTAAGGTATGCAAATCTAAATTATGGAAAAACTCCTTATATGGAAAACTACAGATCCCGAACATTCTGGATAAAATGTCCCATACCTGTATCCAAAATAAATGGAAATAAATGTGAACGCTAGTGTGACTTATTCATTAAAGGGATACTTTCATGGTAAAAAACATTTTTTCAAAATGAATCAGTTAATAGTGCTGCTCTGAAATCCACTTCTCAAAAGAGCAAACAGATTTTTTTATATTCAATTTTGAAATCTGACATGGGGCTAGACATATTGTCAATTTCCCAGCTGCCCCATGTCATGTGACTTGTGCCTGCACTTAAGGAGAGAAATGCTTTCTGGCAGGCTGCTGTTTTTCCTTCTCAATGTAACTAAATGTGTCAGTGAGACATGGGTTTTTACTATTGAGTGCTGTTCTTAGATCTACCAGTCAGCTGTTATCTTGTGTTAGGGAGCTGTTATCTAGTTACCTTCCCATTGTTCTTTTGTTTGGCTGCTGGGGGGGGAGGGAGGGGGTGATATCACTTCAACGTGCAGTACAGCAGTAAAGAGTGATTGAAGTTTATCACAGCACAAGTCACATGACTTGGGGCAGCTGGGAAAATGACAATATGTCTAGAACCATGTCAGATTTCAAAATTGAATATAAAAAAATCTGTTTGCTCTTTTGAGAAATGGATTTCAGTGCAGAATTCTGCTGGAGCAGCACTATTAACTGATTCATTTTGGAAAAAATCTTTTTCCCATGACAGTATCCCTTTAAACTGTCTATGCAGATAAAACACACTATTAAAGTTCATAGCTGTGACACTCACACTGTACATGTTAATTAATACTGCTACAAATATCATACATGAAACAAAATATACATCTTATTGTAATAATGGATAATAAAATACACATTTCTTTTATAAACAAATAATTTACAGTAGTGCATAGTCCTTTCAGTGAGAAACGATCAGCTTCACCACTCAAGCCTTAAATCCGCTTTGCTCCAAACATATTTTCCACCCCTTTTGAAAAACATTTTCTCGTCAAATCCACTGAATTTTATAGCATTTTCAACCCCAACATCCAGGACGGATTTAGACGGATCCTTTCTCCCATTTGTACAGTCCAAAAAGCGCATCTAGAAAAGAGAACATCTTGCTTATTGTCAATGCACTAGTAACCAAACATTTTACCCAACCGGCCAGGGTCCTATGTTCTATCTATCTATCTATCTATCTATCTATCTATCTATCTATCTATCTATCTATCATCTATCTATCTATCTATCTATCTATCTATCTATCTATCTATCTATCTATCTATCTATCTATCATCTATCTATCTATTATCTATCTATCTATCTATCTATCATCTATCTATCTATCTATCTATCTATCTATCTATCTATCTATCTATCTATCTATCTATCTATCTATCTATCTATCTATCTATCTATCATCTCTCTATCTATCATCTCTCTATATACTATCTATCTATCTATCTATCTATCTATCTATCTATCTATCTATCTATCTATCTATCTATCTATCTATCTATCTATCATCTATCATCTATCATCTATCATCTATCATCTATCATCTATCATCTATCTATCTATCTATCATCTACCTATCTCCAAATAAGTCAGATTTTTAAAAAGAATTTCCTTTTTCTCTGTAATAATAAAACAGTAGCTTGTACTTGATCCCATCTAAGATATAATTAATTCTTATTTAAGGCAAAACAATCCGATTGAGTTTAACTAATGTTTAAATGATTTTTTAGTAGACATAAGGCATTAAGATCCAAATTACAGGAAGACCAGTTTTCCGGAAAACTCCAGGTCCCAAGCATTCTGGATAATAGGTCTCATACCTATATGTGTGTGTATTATATATAATCGAACAACAATGTCTGCACTCTCAGGTATTAGAAAGTGAAAAGGTTATTTATTAAAAAGAACTGATGTTTTGGCTAGCACTCTAGCCTGGTGGCCGAAACGTCAGTTCTTTTTCACTTTTTCACTTTCTAAGACCTGAGAGTGCGGACATTGTTGTTCGATTGTTCGATATTTTATGACTGCACCTAGGCACTTTAATTTTTTTGTAACGTGAGTGCTGGCTAATTTTGATGCTTTATATATATATATATATATATATATATATATATATATATATATATATATATATATATATATATATATATATATATATATATATATACACACACATATATATTTCATGATTCCCTCTACATTAAATACTTAATAATGCAATAGTAACATGACAGCATACTCATAGTAATATACATTGCAATACAGTAAATATATAGTGATAACTTACATATTCATCCAAGATGAGATAAGAATCACGCATCTGCAATATAATAATAAAGATTAGTACGGGGCACTTGGCACAGTTTTTATGCATGGCTGAATAACTATTAACTTGAATGGGATCTGTTATCTGGAAACCCGTTATCCAGAATGCTCTGTATAACGGAAAGGTCGTCTCTCATAGACTCCATTACAATGAAATAATTGTAAATTTAAAAAGTGATTCCCTTTTTCTCTGTAATAATAAAACAGTATATTGTACTTGATCGAAACTAAGATTTAATTAATCCTTATTGAATGCAAAACAAGCCTATTAGGTTTATTTAATGTTTAAATGATATTTATAGATTTAAGACACAGAGATCTAAATTACGGAAAGATCCCTTATCGGGAAAACCCCAGATCTCGAGCATTCTTGATAATGGGTCCCATACCTGTGTAATTAATCCTTATTGGAAGCAAACCCAGCCTATTGGGTTTATTTAATGTTTACATTATTTTTTAGTAGACTTAAGATATGAAAATCCAAATTACGGAAAGACCCTTTTTCTGAAAAATCCCAGGTCCCGAGCATTCTGGTTAACAGACTCCCTCCAGCCAAGTTATGGCACAACTAAAGATGTGGTCAGAACCGAGAGCCCAAGTATCTCTATTGCTTTACTGGAAGGCAAATCAGATCCAGTGCTCCCATTGGTCAGATATGGGTACTTGCTACTTGGCTCCAACATTTGAAGTACAGCTATTTGTTCTATAGATCCTTTGAAGAGCAAACTGCCATTGGAGAGCATCTGCCTCCAGAGATTGTGGACAGGGGGAGCAAGATTGTGCACAAAGGATGAGCCCAGAGTCCACAAAGTAATGCCTTCCTAAACTCTGAACTTGAATTGACCCAAGGAAATATTAACTCACTTCTGAACTACAACATCCATAAGTCATGGAAACAGTAGACAACCTGCTTGGCTTTCCCCAGAAGAAACTTTGAAACTAAGCATCTCTCACAATGTAAATATAATTTATAGAGACCTTGTACTTATCCATTTTGGCTTTGCACAGTTCAACTGTCTTTTATGCATTCACAAAGCCATAATGGATCAGGTACAAGGTCCCTATAAAATAAAAAAGTAGTTTAGCTGCCATGTTAGGTTTACTTTTGGATTATTCGCCCAACTGGAAAGAACTTTTGTAGTTTTGATGATAGTATAGTGCTTTACTAATGCTGCATTTCTGGCTATAATATGTGTATGGTTTGTTAAATACAGTCATTACCTGCTCGTTTGATTCAGGTACCAAACATTTGATGTTTCTGTGGCGATCCAGAAAACCTTTGAATTCCTTGTTGCTGATGACAAACGTCTCGGCCTGCCTCAGAGCCTCTTCCCCGGCATTTTCTCCTTCAATAATTAGGCATTGGAAAACCTGTACATGCAGAGGGTTTCATTATGTAGCTAAATTCAGAAATAATAGAAAGAAAATCATGTTCTGCCTTGTCTAATAAATGGAATGGCTGGGCCCTCTAGTTACTGCATATGTTCCCTGGAACCCTGAGGATAGTTCACCAGTATGGATGCCAGTCTTATGGACAACTAGCAGGAGTGATACATTCATTGAACATGTGGAACAAAAATACTTCACCTATTTTCTACTTTTCCCATTCAACTCTCACTTTAGTTCTATTATCTCCCTATATAAACAGACTCCCCTACTTACACAAGGCCTAAAACGCTTGTTGGTTTAAAGAAGTGAGAAGGTGTAACCTGTCTCTCAATAGTGTCCAATCTGTATAATTTCTCTAACTGCTGGTGGCCCCATAGGTGGTACAAAATTAAGGCGGGAATAAACTATAAAATCAACGTATTTAACGCTCAGCAAGTGGATCTTAACTCGATTTGGCACCCAAAGCACTGGGCCAAACTGAATGACTTGTCAGATCATCATAGCGGCCTTGAGAGACCTGTCAATGCAGTTTATATTTGATGGGATTTGCTAAACTGTCTGATAGATATCTGGACAATTTTTGGTCAGGTATCGATGGGGCAGGCTGTCAGAAGGGTACCATACACACAGGTCTGTATTTAGGTCTGATACTGCCCTAGGCACTGGACCTAAACACGCCCTCTACGTGACGCGCGTGATGTCACACACACGGATGTCGCGGAAGTGATGTCATGAGACGTATGTTGGACCCTAGAATCCAGATAACTTGTCATATGTCATAGTTAAAGTTAATTTAAACAAGAACAACCCCTTTAATCCTTATTGGAGCAAAACAATCCTATTGGGTTTAATATTTCAATATTACATTATGGAGATCCAAATTATAGAAACATCCCTTTCCGGAAAACCCCAGGTCCTGAGCATTCTGGATAACAGGTCCTTTACTTGTAGTTCTAACTAATATGAACAATAAACACTGGCAGATAAACATGACATCAAGTAGAAGTAGCTGAGCTTGTTCATGTAACGTACCTTCCAGCGTATGGGACTAATCCGAGAGAGTTCTTCGTTCATGTCTTCATCGACATTGTAGCGGTTAATGACGGAGTTTATTTTAAAGGCAACATTATAATCCCGGCACCACTGTCTTATTTTTATCAAATTTTCCACGTGATTTTTGTTCCCTTGTCCTCTTCCGATTAACTTGTTCACATCCTCGTTAAAGCTGTCGCAGGACACAGCAAGGATGTCCAGATATTCCCCTGCGGACAACACAGTGTTGATTCAATTGAAGGCCCCACTGTTGTATGGGAATGTTTCATTTCAAGTGAGCTTTTCAATAAACAGTTCGTACTTAAATTGCACATGGTTATAGGACAGGGGTCCCCAACCATTTTTACCTGTGAGCAGCATTCAGATGTAAAAAGAGTTGGGGAGCAACACAAGAATGAAAAATGTTCCCTGGGTACCTAATAAGTGCTGTGATTGGCTATTGGTTGCCCCTGTGTGGATAGGCAGACTACAGGAGGCTCTGTTTGGCAGTACACCTGGTTTGTATAAAACAAAATTTGCCTCAAATACAGGTATGGGATCTGTTACCTGGAAACCCGTTATCCAGAAAGTTCTGAATTACGGAAAGGCCATCTCGCATTGACTCCATTTTATCCAAATAACCCAAATTTTTAAAAACAATTTGCTTTTTCTCTGTAATAATAAAGCAGTACCATGTACTTGATCCAAACTAAGATATAATTAATCCTTATTAATAACTAAGCCAGCCCATAGGGCTTATTTAATGCATTCGTGATTTTCTAGTAGACTTAAGGTATGAAGATCCAAATTACAGAAAGATCCATTATCCGGAAAGCCCCAGGTCCCAAGCATTTTGGATAACAGGTCCCATACCTGTATAAGCAGCTTTGAGGTCACTGGGAGCAACATCCAAGGGGTTGGTGAGAAACATGCATGAGCCCCTAGTTGAAGATCACTGTTATAGGGGTTGGTATAGGTAGCACAGTAATGGTACATTTTTGTACATTTGCTTCTCTTTGGGAGCTGCCATGTTGCTGCTCACCCACAACTTAAACTGGTCACACATAGTTACATCTGCTTGATTGGTAAAATTGCCAAATGAAGGTATCATTGCTTACAAATTGGTGGGAACCATCATTTGATCCCCCTTTAATTCAGATCACATGTGGGACCAGTGCGTGTTTCATGCTAGAATCATGGGTGTTGACAGGGTGCCATCAGAAAGCATGGGACCCCTACTACTTAGTTAGCACACCCCAGCAGGGCCCTCCCACCCCAGCTCACCCGAGTTATCTGCCATCATGGCAGAGGCTGTGCCAACTAAGTAGAATAAAGTTCCAATGATAAAATAAATTCCCAACCAACTAAATTGCAGCCTGGCAATGGCTCTGATGGGCCTTAAAGTGATACTGACAATAAAAACTACTTTTTAAAATATTAATGTACATTAAAAGTTACCGATAGGTCATGCTTATTGCTTTTTGCTGAGAGGTTTGTTTTTGTAAGTATATGTTAGTTGAAGTTCCTAAACCTGATAATACTCACGGACGCCTGCTGCACAAATATGGCAGCCCCTCATAGGCGATCACAAGGAGTCAGATAGTTAATGTAATAGCATTGGGCAAATACTTTATGGCAGAATTTTAAGAAGCATACAAAGTCAATTTAATGGTAGATGTAAAAAAAAGCATAATTTCTGGTATCGCTTTAACATGCCCACAACATGCCGACTATCTGTCCAAACCCCTCCCAATTACCCTGCACTGCCTCCACTTTGCAGCCCTCAAATCAAACTTTTGGGACTTGTAGGGCTCCTCTCAGGTACATGGCCCCAGTCTCACAGTGTTGGTCAAATTAACTGGAACATGCCATAGTGAATAAAGGGGGGGTTCACCTTAAAGTTAACTTTTAGTATATTATAGAATGGCCATTTCTAAGCAACTTTTCAATTCATTATTTGTATTTTCTAGTTTTTAAATAATTTTCCTTCTTCTTTTGACTTTTTACAGCTTTCAAATGAGGGTCACTGACCCCTTCAAAAAAAAACAAATGTTCTGTGAGGCTACACATTTATTGTTATTGCTATTTTATATTGCTTATCTTTCTATTCAGGCCCCTCCTATTCATATTCCAGTCTCTTATTCAAATCAATGCATGGTTGTTATCGTAATATAGACCCTAGCAACCCAATTGCTGAAACTGCAAACTCGGGAGCTGCTGAATAAATAGCTAAATAACTCCAAAGCCACAAATAATAAAAAATGGAAACTAAATAAAAATTACATCATACTAAAAGTTAATTAAAAGGTGAACAACTCCTTTAAAGTTGTAGTCACATGATTGAGTATCACATGGGATGGGGACAGGTATAAAAACAAACCTAAGGCTAAGGGCACACTAGGCGATAGCGCCGCGATTTGACTCGCGGCGACTTTTCGCTGCGACTTTTAATCCGCGGAAATCGCGTCAAATCGCCTGCGTAAAAACACACGCGGCGATCTTTTTTCTATTGTCGCTCGAAATCGCCTAGCGAGGCGATTTCGAGCGACAATAGAAAAAAGATCGCTGCGTGTGTTTTTACGCTCGTGATTCCCCATAGACGCCAGCGCAAAAGTTTCCACAGCGATTGCGGATTAAAAGTCGCCGCGAGTCAAATCGCGGCGCTATCGCCTAGTGTGCCCTTAGCCTTAAGACACTTGTTGCTGTGGCCAATAATTGTATTAACATAAGTATTTGCTCTACTCACCATACAGTTTGAACCACCTCTCTGTAATCAGACTCCCATTGCTCACAATACTGACGCTCGGCAGTTTCAGCCCCTCTTTGCAGAACTGGACCAGTTTTCCCACATAATGTCCTCTCTCTTGTAGGAAAGGCTCCCCGCCGGAGAAATTGATCTTTTCCATGCCTGCAACACAGAATGAATGGAGACAATAGTGAGTGCAAGTCAAATGTTCAATCGTTATTAGACCCCACTGAAATAAATTCCCATTGAGGAAAAATTATTAAATGCTCGCTTAGCTTTAAAGGAGAACTAAAGCATAACCAAAGAAGTAGCTAGAAATGTTGTACATAATGTTTTGTGCTTCTGTACCAGCACAAGGCAACCACAGCCCTTTAGCAGTAAAGATCTGTGTCTCCAAAGATGCCCCAGTAGCTCCCCATCTTCTTTTCTGCGGATTCACTGCACATGCTCTGTGCTGCTGTCACTTACTGAGCTTAGGGACCCACTCACAATATACAGTACACATAGAAAGGAAAGTCACAATATAAGGTTGATTAGTAATTAATACAGATAATTACTACATGGCAGCACAGAAACCAGTGCAATTAGCATCAGAATTTAATAATCAGCCTTGTAGCATCATCTTATATTACAGACCAACCTCATTTTCTGCTGGATAATTAGTGACGACCCCTAAGCTTAGCTTCTCAACAGCTGCTCAGAGCCCACTGAGCATGTGAGTGTCACAGACACTTTCCAAGATGGTGACCCCCTGTGACAAGTCTGAAGTCCTGGATCATTGCTGCTATTGACAAGCTGAAACTTTAGGCTGGTGCAATAAGTTCAGTATATAAAATATGGCATTTTTAACTGTATTCATTTGTAGGGTTTAGTTCTCCTTTAAAGGGGTGCTTCACCTTTAAGTAAACATTTGGTATGTTATAGAACAGCCAATTCTAAGAAAATTTCAGTTGGTCTTCATTGTTTATTTTGTTTAGTTTTTTAATCATTTATTTTTTTTCTCTTTCCAGATTTCAAATGGGGGTCACTGACCCATCTAAAAAAACAAATGTTCCTTAAGGCTAAAAAGTTATCATTATTGCTACTTTTTATTACTCGTCTTTTTATTTAGGTCATCTCCTATTTTATATTCCAGTCTCTTATTCAAATTAGTGCGTGGTTGCTAGGGTCATTTGGATTCTAGAAATCAGACTGCTGAAATTGCAAACTGGAGAGCTGCTGAATAAAAAGCGAAATAACTCAAAAACCACAAATAATAACAAATGAAAACCAATTGCAAATTGTCTCAGAATATTCCTCTCTACATCATACTAAAAGTTAAATCAATGGTGAACAACTGCTTCAAAAAGCAATAATTATCGAATAGAGCATCTTACCAACTTACTCCTGACCTACCTGCTGATCTGAGCATAGTCAGTCCTCGCTTGGCTTCTTCTATAGGCAGCACAAAAGACGTCTTTGCCGTGTGGAAGCAGAAGCCACATTTGTAATTGCACTGCCTGGTAAAGTGATAATTCACACTGGTCGGAGTCACCATTGTGTCATCTCCAGGCTCCGATCTACTGCTCACGGGTGATATCTTTGGCCTTCCGAAGATTTCCAGCCAGCACCAGAATATATTTAGGCTTTGTAAGAGGCTCCTGAAATTCCCCCAAACAGCGGAGAGCATTTCCATCATCCGTAGAGTAAGGAGGGACAGCATCTTGCTCAGAGGTTCTGCAGTATCAATGCAGTGATGAATTCTCATTGCTTTGCAATGCTGTGAGTGGAGTATAAATACCTTCAGGACCAACCCAGAAACTGTAAATATGGTCAGGCATTATCTGGTTAAGTTTCACATTCCATTCCTCAGAAAATGACAGTAACATAAGCAACAGGCAGTTTCGGTTTCCCAGGCTCTTTGGAGCACCCAGTGGCCACTTGTTATGGTCAGGGTGTGACGCTGAATTGCTCTGCTGGTTTCCATTCTTGTTTTCATACGTAGCAAAGAATTTATATGGGTATAGCAAACAATCTGTTTCTTTTATTCTGCCCTTCATATGCCTGTTATCCTTATCCCAATATTAGCATTTGTTTTGACTGGCCAGGGCTTGTTGGAAAACGAATGCACAGGAGACACTACAAGGTTAATGTACAACCAACATCAGACTGGGGAGGTCTCACCGGGGCCCCCACACCACCCCCTCCCCCTGTGCAGCTTTTTTCCCCTTTTCTGCTCAATCGAGTGCCCTGAGCCCTAAAACTACCACCTCCCTAGCCATGCCAGTCATTCCCAAGGTGGGTTGGTTAATCTGACCAATCAGATGTCAGCTTTCCATGGGGTACAACAAAATGCAACTATAAATGTACCTAGGAGCTTTTAAAAGTGCTGCGCTTCAATCTACCATCCATTTAACTCCAAATCCCACACTTATTATCTGATCCTATGGAGTGTGCCCTCCTGCCTATGAGACAACTATATAGAATTTTTACTTACAGCCTGAAGAGAACTAGAACAGGAAGGCTAATTATAAAAAATTATACAAAATTAATAATAAAGATCAATTGAAAATGTACTTAGTCTTGGTCCACCTATAATGTACTAAAGCTTCATTTAAAAGTTAACTTCTCCTTTATATATGTCAGCCTTACACAAACAAAATCAAGGATGTACCAATAATACAGGAGAAAAGCTGCCTAGGGCTGGGTACATATGGGAGATGGAATCCCCTTGGGCGGTGTCATTGGAAGAGCAAATTGTGGGTTGCAGGTGGCTCAGGAAACGAGTGAGTGGCTAATAAGTCTCTGGGCACCTACAGATGTAGCACTGATATAAACTTATTGGCAGGTCCAAATTCATTACTTGTCTTCAGAGTAACTGGGGGGCTGCGTCAAAGTCAGACAGTGAGTAGAAAGGAAAGCTATAGAAATATTCAGAAATATGGCTGGTCAGATTTGAAAATACTGCCTGACCAGGGCTTCTACGGCAACAGATAATTCTGTGATCCTGGTGGATTCTATGTATTTATGGAACATTGTTGCTCGTCACCCAAAATGAGCTGCAGTCACTTTTGACCTCTTTACCCCTCCCGACTGATTGGATAGGTATTGTAGATTGGCCACTCTATGGCCACCTTAATCAAATAAATACAAGCACCAGATTCAATTTAGGGGGTTATTTACTAAAATCCAATTTTTTTCTCATATTAGATCAAAGTAGATAAAAAAAAAACACAGCCAAACTCTCATCCACGATTTTGCCTCATTTATCATTAAAATAACTTGAATTAATCCGGAAAACAAATCAATAAAATCGAGTGAAACCCAAATCGTACGATTTTTCAGGACTTCTTTCCCGAATCACTCGAAACTGGAAACCCCAATTTTTTTCCTATTATTAGGCTAAACCCAGCACAAACCACAATGGGGCTCATTTATCAACACTGGGCAAATTTGGCCATGGGCAGTAACCTATAGCAACCAATCAGTGAGTGGATTTCTTCAGTCAGCTGCAGGTAGAACAATGAATACAACAATTTGATTGGTTGTCATGGGTTACTGCCCACGGCCAAATTTGCCCAGTGTTGATAAATAACCCCCCATATCTTCAAATTGGCACGTCTCCCATTGACTTATACTTGACCTCAACAGGTCTGAGATGGCGGATTTTCGGATTCAGGCTTTTTGCAGCATCGAAAATTTCAGGTTTTTATCCATGAAAAATTCTAGTTTTTAACCAAAATGTCTGACTATAAAAATTCATGTTTTAGTAAATAAGCCCCTAAATCTTCCACTCACACAGGCAGGAGGACACACTCTTGGAATGATGGGAAACAGTTGAGTGCAGTCTGGAGTTGGAAGTGCCTAGAAGTAAATCCTGTATTTGCTGTTTTAATAAGCCAAACCTTATATCTGTAAGTAAACCTGTTACCTGCAGCGTATAGGGGCCAGCGTGGGATTAGGTGAGTCTGAGAACAGGCAATTGAGAGAAATAACTATATGACAGTGAGAGAGAGAAAGAGGCTCAGCGGAATGGGATTATTGGAGTTTCTGAGAGTTATAGTTCACCCACGCTGAAGGCCTGCATAGTGTGCATTCTGAGTATAGTTAACATAAATAGCAATTAGAAAATAATAGACATTAATATGTCCTTTGTACTTTTACCACGACCCCCATATGACCCCTCAGGAACTAAGAGCCCAAGACATTATACCACTACCCGCCCCCACCCCTTTATTTGATAACAACTCGAGGTCAGTTTCCCTTTAGCCGCTCTGATATAGTTGGGAAATTAAGTTTCGGACCAGAGAAACGAAACCAGGCAGTTGGAAAGCGCGAGTGACAGTAGGGAGTGAGTGGGCGGAGCTAAGTGTCTCGGGAGATAAAGACTGGGGATTGGGAACCGAGTTGCTTTCACTTTCCTTTCCTGAACGAAGTTGTTAATGAGAAATCCCGGAGCCATTCAGCCTGTGTCACTACTTCCATGATATTGGGCTGGAGCTCAGCCGGGCTCTTGTGTCGGCTCATGAGCCAAAGGCCAGCTGTAAGGCGGCAGATAGACATAATAATATCCAGTGCTTATTATAGACACATCATGGGCCCTTCTCACAGCCCGGGCAGGTCAGAATGGGAGCACAGGATATTTGCAGTGGACGCCGACCCCAGCCTGGGCTACCATGAGTCTTTCTATTTCACAGCACTGGCCAATAAGGATGGAGTTTCTTCTCCTGCCACTTCCAATGAGTGGCCAATGCTGACACAGGGGGTCACTGCCCTCTCAGTGTGTGTTACTGACCCCCACCCAGTTAGTGCTGCCAGACTGCATAGATCCCTGGGGCAACAACTTGCCCAAATATTGTCTGGCACACACCACGTGCTGAAGCTCCTCTCCTACCTCCCCCAGGACCCCCATCATTCCCTGCTCAGGGGCTTCTTCATCTGTGACCCCCAGAACTGCAACAACACTTGGCACAAGCTCAAGCACCTGCTCTGCGAGCACAGGCAGCACATCACTTCTTTCACTCACCGACAGGAGCCTCGGGGGGAGATCTGGCAAAATGTATTGGAACTGAACGGAGGGGAACAAGAGACGGGGGGACGGTGGCCACTAGTGAGAGTGGGGGAGCCGCAGCCATCGCCATTTGCGCTCAATATCCTGCACTCTGCTGTGTTCTACTCACTGAGTAGTGCCCGCTCTGTCTTACTACAGGTCAGTGAGTTTCGCATAGAAAGAGTTAAAAGGCAATAAAAGGTTTAATTATGGCTAGTGATGTGCGAATAAATTCGCCTGGAACGAATTTGCTGAGAATTTCTGCGTTTCGCCCCAGGTGAATAAATTTACGAATCTCCAGTGAAAATTCGTCAATTTACGATTTTCACGATTTTTTTGTGAAAACCTTCAAATTTCATGATTTTTTTGTGAAAACCTTCAAATTTCACGATTTTTTTGTGAAAACCTTCAAATTTCACTACTTTTTCGTGAACTTTCCGATTTACAGATTTTTTGCGGATTTTTCACTGTTTCTCGAATTTTGCCTATTATGGCAAATAACTAGGGATGCACCGAATCCAGAATCCTTCTGCCCAGCCGAACCAAATCCTAATTTGCATATGCAAATTAGGGGCGGGAGGGAAATCACATGACTTTTTTGTCACAAAACAAGGAAGTAAAAAATGTTTTCCCCTTCCCACCCCTAATTTGCATATGCAAATTCGGTTTGGTATTCGGCCGAATCTTTCGCGAAGGATTCGGGGGTTCGGCCAAATCCAAAATAGTGGATTCGGTGCATCCCTACAAATAACTAACAAAAAGGAAATGATTCACTTTCTAATTTACTGACACAAATATATGTGCTGCTGGCATCTAAGTTGTTTTGTCTTGTGTTATTTTGCGACCTCCAGTGGGTATGAGTGGTACTGCATTGTCTCATAAATACTGCAGGGAATCTGGAAATGTTCTGTTGCCTATACAGTGTGTTCCCTATGCACAGAAAACCTTAAAGGGATATTGTCATGGGGAAAAAATGTTTTTTTTTCAAAGCGCATCAGTTAATACAGTTAATAGTGCTGCTCCAGCACAATTCTGCACTGAAATCCATTTCTCAAAAGAGCAAACTGATTTTTTTATCAAGTTCAAGTTTTTAACTTTTTTTTAATCTGCCTAACTGCCAGTTGATCCAGAGGAAGGAAAAACCCCATCTGAAGCCTCTCCAATTTGCCTCAGAGGGTGAAAAATTCCTTCCTGACTCCAAAATGGCAATCGGACTAGTCCCTGGATCAACTTGTACTATGAGCTATTTCCCATAACCCTGTATTCCCTCACTTGCTAAACGCCATCCAACCCCTTCTTAAAGCTATCTAATGTATCAGCCTGTACCACTGATTCAGGGAGAGAATTCCACATCTTCACAGCTCTCACTGTAAAAAACCCCTTCCCAATATTTAGGCGGAACCTCTTTTCATCTAATCGGAATGGGTGACCTTGTGTCAGCTGGAAAGACCTACTGGTAAATAAAGCATTAGACAGATTATTATATGATCCCCTTATATATTTATACATAGTCATCATATCACCCCTTAAGCGCCTCTTCTCCAGCGTGAACATCCCCAATTTGGCCAGTCTTTCCTCATAGCTAAGATTTTCCATACATTTTACCAGCTTAGTTGCCCTTGTCTGCTCCCTCTCTAATACAATAATGTCCATGGGGCTAAACATATTGTCAGTTTCCCAGCTGCCCCCAGTCATGTGGCTTGTGCTCTGATAAACTTTATTCACTCTTTACTGCAGTATTGCAAGTTGGAGTGATATCACCCCCATCCCTTCCCTCCACCCCCAGCCTAACAACAGAACAATGGGAAGGTAACCAGATAGCAGCTCCCTAACACAAGATAACAGCTGCCTGGTAGATATAAGAACAACACTCAATAGTAAAATCCAGGTCCCACTGAGACACATTCAGTTACATTGAGTAGGAGAAACAACAGCCTGCCAGAAAGCAGTTCCATCCTAAAGTGCTGGCTCTTTCTGAAATCACATGACCAGGCAAAATGACCTGAGATGGCGCCTACACACCAATATTATAACTAAAAAATACACCTGCTGGTTCAGGAATTAAATTTTATATTGCAGAGTGAATTATTTGCAGTGTAAACAGTGTCATTTAGAAATAAAAACTAAACCATAAAAATCATGACAGAATCCCTTTAATAAGGACACTAAAAGTTACTGGGCTCCCATAACAAAATAAAAAAAATTGTAAATAAGACATTTTTTCATAAGTATAATGAAGCCTATTACCTGTTGATGCCCAATTGGCCCCCCTATTCTTCCTGCCCCCCCCAGCAGGCACAGGGTTTGCTTAATCTAATTTATTCACCTTGGTGGGAGGGCTACCACAACCCTACTGCAGGCAACCCAGTTCTAGAAGCAGCCTTAAAGGGGTGGTTCACCTTTAAGTTAACTTTTAGTATGTCATAGAATGGCCATTTCTAAGCAACTTTTCAATTAGTCTTCATTTTGTCTTTTCTATAGTTTTTGATTTTTTTGCATTTCTCTTCTGCCCCTCTCCAGCTTTCGAATGATGGTCACTGATCCCGATCTAAAATCAAATGCTCTGTAAGGCGACAAATGTATTGTTATTGCTGCTTTTTATTACTTATCTTTCTATTCAGACCCTCTCCTATTCATATCGCAGTCTCTCATTCAAGTCAATGCATGGTTGCTAAGGTAATTGGGAACCTAGCAACCATTTCTGAAATTGCAAAGCTTCTGAATAAAAAGCTAAATAAATTAAAAAAACACAAATAATAAAAAAATGAAAGCCAATGGCAAATTGTTTCAGAATATCACTCTCAAGGGGAACGACCAATTTAAGCAAATAAAATAGTATATAATCTGAGCCACCAACCCCAATAGAGACAGCATAGGGATGGGCAAATTTTCCGCCTTGTTTCGCCGAAAAAATGACGCATTGTGCGTCAAAATAAAAAGACATGCGTCAAAAAAATTTCGCCGCGCGACAACAATTTTTTGACGCCCATAGACTTTAATGGGCGACATTTCAGCGGCGGCAAATTTTTGGCGAAACGAAATGGGTCAAATTCGCTCATCCCTAAATTCGCCAATCCCTAGACAGCAGTAGTGAGCTGTGCCTCTATATTATACATAGTATTAAAAAACCACATAAATACACTGCTGCCTGTACTCACGAGGGGCAAGTGGGGGAAAGGCACATAGACAACCCCTATCCCACCCATACCAATCTTTTAATGGGATGATTTAAGGACAGGGCTTCCTTGCCCCGACTGGAGCTCCACCTGCTGCAAGTCCAAATGAGTAAATGAGTAGTAAGGGGTGCAAAGTGACTAACTCTAGCGAAAATTCGAAAATACTAACGGGCGCTGGCGTAACTTCGCTAGCGAAGGCGATAGACTGTAGCGCTACTTTGCACTCTAACGCCAGGCGAATTTTTGCTCTGGCAAAGGAACGTAACTACGCAAATTAACTAAGTTGCGGATTTTAATGAACGTTAACTCTTGCGCCATACTTGCCTTCGCCACCTCAGACCAGGCGAAGTACAATAGAGTAGATAGGAATTCCTCAAAAAAAAATTTGAATATTTTTCTAAGTCCCACAAAACGCTGGCGACTTTTCAGTTTTTCAGGTTGATAGGCTGCAAGAGATTAGGTACCCGGCTTCCCCCCTACATTTCCTAACATATAGCACAAAGACTATACACTGGGCTCATGTGTAGGGCAATATAACAACTTTATTTTATTTTATTAAGATTCCCTGGTCTTGTGTAGTGTAATGTATTTGCTGCAACATAAACGTCCATTGTACTTTAACTTCCCACCGTATGCAAATTAGCCAATGCTTGGCGCAACTTCGCTTTGCTTGAGAAATTAACGCTAGCGAAACTTCACCATCGTTCGGTGCCCTGGACGCAACTTTGCACTTTAGTGAATTAGCGTTGTCCTGGCGAATTTTTGCCTGGTGAAATGTGGCGATGTGAGCGAAGCCGATGCTGGCGCATTTCTGGAGGTTAGTGAATTTGCCCCTAGATGTCGAGTTTCCTCCCCATAGGCAGCAGGTATATAGTACAGGTATGGCACCTGTTATCCAGAATGTTTGGGACCTAGGGTATTCGGATGACAGATCTTTCTGTAATTTGGATCTTCATACCTTAAGTCTACTAGTAAATTGTGTAAACATTAAATAAACGCAATAGGCTGGTTTTGCTTCCAATAAGGATTAATTATATCTTAATTTGCATCAAGTACAAGCTACTGTTTTATTATTACAGAGAAAAAGGAAATCATTTTTAAAAATGTGGATTACATAGATACAGTTGAGTTTATGGGAGACAGTCTTTCCATAATTGGGAGCTTTCTGGGTTTCCGAAAAATGACTCCCATACCAGTACAGAGTAACAGAATGCCACCCACTATCACTCTTCCTTTGCCGTGTTTTTATCATTCTCTGTAATTAGTTATATCCATGAATGAGCCATTTATCATGTGTATTTTGACATTTGAACTTTCCCACACGTTCCAGTGTTCTGAGTGGATCCCAGAAGCCACACGGATTGTAGAACTTCTGGATAAGTGTGACACCGGCACTAAGAAAGGGCATTTTCCTGTTATTGTTATTGAGGGACTCGACGCCACAGGTGAGCCGTGTTCTGGAACTGGTATATACATATCTAATAAGTGCATTGGGGTACTGTCTACAAGTCATATGTTAGGCATTGGTAAGCAACTTTTCAGTTGGTCTTCATTCATTATTTTTTATAGTTTTTGAATTATTTGCCATCTCCTTCTGACTTTTTACAACTTTCAAATGGGGGTCACTGACCCCGTCCAAAGGAAAAAGGCTTTATAAGGCTACAAATGTATTGTTATTGCTACTTTTTATTACTCGTACTTCTATTCAGGCCTCTCCTATTCATATTCCAGTCTCTTATTCACATCAGTGCACGGTTGCTAGGGTAATTGGGCTGATTTGGTTTTCATTTTTTATTCTTTGTGGTTTTTGAGTTATTTAGCTTTTTATTCAGCAGCTCGTCCAGTTTGCAGTTTCAGCATTCTGGTTGTTAGGGTCAAAATTACCCTAGCAACCATGCACTGGTTTGAATAAGAAACTAGAACATGAATAGGAGAGGGTCTGAAGGAAAAGATGAGTAATAAAAGTTTGAAAGCTGGAAACAGTCCGAAGAAGTCAAATAATTAAAAAATTATAAAAAAAAGAAATAATGAAGATTAGTGATGAGCGAAATGTTTCACTTAAATGCACCAAATGATGACAAAAAAATTGCGCGTCAAAAAATTTGTAGCGCGTCAAAAAATAAAATAAAATGTTGTTGCCCTTAGACTTCAATGCATTTTTTGCAGAATTTTCGCCATTTCACAGATTTTTGGCAAAGCAATATGGGTCAATTGCTAAGCATTGGCCATTCTATAACATACTAAAAGTTAAGTTAAAGGTGACCTCAAAAGGGTGATTTGTGAACTATACAGAGGTGGGATAATAAAACAGCCCTAGAACAATAGTATGTGCTTCAGATGTATACCAACTTGTGGCTTTATTAAACAAGGGCCCGGTTACCTTTCTCCAATGTAAGGGGGTTATTTTTCAAAGTCCGAATTTATCTCAATATTTTCTGAATAAAACTCAGACCAAATCCGCATGGGCTTTTTCGGCTTATTTATTAATACACTTTCAAGAAAATGTTGTTTGCGGGGGGAAAAAAAATCTGAAAATCAAATTTTCAAGTTTTTTTCAGATTTTTCATCCGATTTTCACGATTTTTTTCGGATTTTTCACCAGAAAACTCAGATTTTTTTTGCAGGAAAACCCAGCGCACATCAATAAATCATTGGGACTTATTCCATTGATTTATATGCAACCTCGACAGGTCCGAGATGCCGGATTTTCTGATTCAGATTTTTCCATCCTCTGGGTTTAATAGATTCCGAAAAATTCATGATTTTTTAAAAGTCAGATTTTATATAAAGAAAAATCACGATTTTTTTTAGTGATTTTTGCATTGGGAGTTTAGTAAATAACCCCCTAAGTGTTTGTTTCTAGGGATTTTAGTGGTACATTGTCCATGATTCATGTAAGTTGTTTACCAAAGACAAGTTAATAATGTTAAATAAATGACTGCACCTTGAAGGCATGTCTCATACCTACACAAGCCGTAACCCTGGCATTATATTCTACAAAAGAAATCAATAACCGGTGTTTCTATTTACCCATGATGCACCTCGGCACTTAAATGGTTCTTCGTATTACGTTTTCATTTCTTTTTGAAGGGAAAAGCACACTCACAGAGTCCCTGAAGGACTGCCTTAAGGCAACATTACTCAGGTCACCACCTGACTGCATTAGCAAGTGGCGGAAAACATTTGATGATGAGCCGTCACTTATAAAAAGAGCATATTATGCCGCGGGCAACTACGTCGGAGCCTGTGAAATAGCCAAGGCATCGATGGATTCTCCGGTCATTGTGGACAGGTTAGTTAAAACAAATGGCTTTTCTATCTGCTTCTAATCAATTAGAGTGAATCTGACACGTAGAAATCAATATGTTGATTCTGCTGGGGTTGGGGAAAGGACCATAATACAGATAACGTGCCGTTACTTTACCAGCCTCCTATGTTACTATGTGGTCTGTTATCCAGACTGTTTAGGATGTGTATTGTAAAGATACGAGGATTGGGGGTCTTTCCATTCTGTTGAGTACCATGCCTTAAGGCTACAAAATATCAATGGAACGTTAAAAGCCTACAGTATACTTCTGTAGCTTTTTAACGTTCAATTTATATTTAGTAGCCTTAAGGCATGGAACTCAATAGTGATGAGCGTATTTCTCCCGTTTTGATCCAGCGAAAAATGTGCGAATTTCCTGCAAAATTCGTGAAATGGCGAAAAATTTGCAGAAAAATCATGAAATCGGAAAGTTTCACTGAAAAAATGTGAAATTCAGACATTTTCAAGAAAAAAATTTGAAATTCTGACATTTTCAAGAAAAAAATCATGAAAATCAGACATTTTCACAAAAAATCTTGAAAATCGGAAATTTTCACAGGAGATTTGCGAATTTATTCACCAGGGTGAAACACGGAAATTCGCCGCAAATTTGTGCCAGCTGAATTTATTCACCCAACAGTAGACTCAACAGAATGGAAAGTCCCCCAATCTTTGTTTTAAAGGAGTAGTTGACCTTTAAGTTATATTTCATATACAATGGGTCATTCCAAGCAATTTTTAAGTTAGCCTTCATTTTTTCTTTTTAATTGCTTTTTTAATTATTTGTCTACTTCGTCTGACTCTTTCCACTAACCTCTCTATAAAAGCAAAAGCTCTGTAATTCTACAAATGTATAGATATACTTTATACTATTCCTTTTTGTATTCAGGCCCTCTCCTATTCATATTCCAGTCCCTTATTCAAATCACTGCTTGGTTGCTAGGATAATTTAGACCCTAGCCACCAGATTGCAGCAATTGCAAAGAGCTGCAGAATAAATATATAACTGAAAAACAACAATTAATAAAAAATGAAAACTAATAGGCAATTGCAAATAGTTTTAGAATACCGCTCTGTACACCATACAAAAAGTTATTTTAAAGGCGATAAACCCCTTTAATAAGACTTTATAGGGACATGAAATGCTAGTTAGTGATGGGCAAATTTCTCCCGTTTCGGTTTGCCGAAAAAATTGCGAATTTCCAGCGAAATTAGCGAAACGGCGATAAAATATGTGAAACTCAAAAATTGCTGCCGGCGTCAGTTTTGGATGCATGTCCCAAAAGTTTGCGTCAATTTTGACGCTGGCTTAAAGTCAATGGGCGTCCGAATAGTTTTGACACGCGGTGATTTTGATGCAATCGACTTTTTGACGCTGTTGAATTTTCGCGGGAGTTTTGCAAATTTATTGGCCAGCGGTGAAAATCAGAAATTTGACACAAATTCGCGCCAGGTGAATTTATTCAGCCGTCACTAGATGTAGTTCAGGGTTTTCTGGATAACAGGTTTCTGGATAATAAGGATCACCAGCCACTTATACAATGGCTTATAGCATGGCAGACAAAACTGTGACCTCATACATTTGAGAGTTGGTTGCACAGGGATGTTAACAGAGCCAACTGCCAAATCCAAGATAAACAGCAGCAAACTACAGGTATACAAGGTATATTTTCTCTGTATGGTCTACACTCATGGATTGTTGATTGCGCTTATCTGTTTGATTAGGTATTGGCACAGCACAGCGGCATATGCCATAGCTACAGAAATAGGCGGAAGCATTCACAGCCTCCCCCCATGCCATCATGACGTTTATCAGTGGCCGCGGGATCTATTAAGACCCGATCTTGTCATTCTGCTGACTGTCAGCGACGAGGAGAGAATGCGACGCATGCACGGGCGTGGACTGGAAGAAACCAAAGAAGAAAAGGAGTTGGAATCTAATACCATGTTCCGGCAAAAGTATGTTATAAATATTCCCTGCTTGTTGCTTATGGTTCTGCTGTTCGTACAGCATCTGAAACCTGCTCAGACTTACTTTTAATAAAGGAAGTTATTGGTGCAATTTATATATGTTCTGTCTGAGTCCTAGGGGGGTTCATTAGACTTGTGATCAAATAAAATGCTGGAGTGAAATAAATTGGTTAAGAGCATCTGCTTAGCTCAGGGCTGTCCAAAGGGGCCCGACAGGCCATGTATTAGGATTACCCTCAATTAAAGCCAGAGGAGCCAGACAAAATGAAGGAATAACTGAAGACCCTACAGAAATCAAACATTATTAAACCCATACTTTGCTATGGCCCCAAGGCTTGTACAAAGGTCCTCATTTAGCTCACTGCTCAATACACAAAGCTTGTGTGACAGTTTCACTGATTCTGGAGGCTTTGAATTACAAGGTGGCACCTTACACACATGTACATGAAATGATGTGAAGCTTACAAGCTGGATGGAAGTTCAAGACTAAAGACTGCCCCACTTGGGACCCCTTAAATGAGTTAATTTGTAGTTATGGTCTTTTGTAAAGGAAAGTAGCTCAGTGAAGTTGGTGGGAGCCATGTCAAACTGCTTTAGGTCCTCCTCAAAAGCATGTGCAGTTGAAGGCAATCTGGGCCTGGCTTCTCCAGCACATGTTCAGTGGTGATGGTGCCAGAGAAGAGGATCTGAAGTAGTGTGATGGTTGTGCTTTACAGAACAATGTACAGCAACATATTTAGGGGGTCTCCAGTGGTGCTGTTTGTGGGGAGGATGGACGTTCTCTGGAAGACCAAGGTATTCTGCAAGGTTTTGTTGTTCTCTGTAAAACATTGTAAATTGTATTGTAGTAGGGTTTAGTTATCCTTTAAAAGACTATTAAGGGCAAAGGCCACAAAAAGATAATCAGGCAATGGACACTTAGGGGCAGATTTTGAGTTCATGGGAAATTGTAAAAACTCCCATGAACTCCAAATTCGAAAAAAAAATGATCAATCGAATTTCTTCAGATTTCAAAATTCAAATTCAATTTTTTTTTAAATACTGGAATCAAATTTTAACTTTTCCCTAGTCAAATTACACTAAACTAAACTTGAAAATTCCAATTTTTAGATTAGAATTTTTAAATTTGAATTTGAATTTTCACTTAGCCCCTTGATAAATCTGCCCTTACTGTAAATAGAGTAAAAATCAATTAGACCAGTGGACAAAAAGAGAAGGAAATGAATTATATAAACAACCGCTTTGCTGCACAGCATTTAATGGCACCCTGTAGTGTTACGGAGGTGTATGAGGGTAATACATGGCTGTAAATTTCCAGTCTATGTGTCTGGTCCCAATATTGTGAACAGGAGCCTGCAACTAGGGTCACAGTTTTAGGAGGTCAGTGGTCATCTCTCCCTCTCTCTCTCTCTCTCTCTCTCTATCTAAATAAATAAAATGTTTTCATAAAAATTTCCTAGCCACTGGCTGGACACTAAGGGGCCCATTTACTTAGCTCGAGTGAAGGAATGGAGGAAAAATAGTTCGAATTTCGAATGTTTTTTTTGGCTACTTTGACCATCGAATGGGCTACTTCGTCCTTCGACTACGACCTTCGAATCGAACGATTCAAACTAAAAATCATTAGACTATTCGACCATTCGATAGTCGAAGTACTGTCTCTTTTAAAAATTATTCAACCCCCTAGTTCGCCACCCAAACCTACCGAGGCCAATGTTAGCCTATGGGGAAGGTCCCCATAGGCTTCCTAACAATTTTCTGATCAAAGGAATATCCTTCGATCGATGGATTAAAATCCTTCGAATCGTTAGATCGTAGGAATAGCGTTAAATCCTTCGACTTCGATATTCGAAGTCGAAGGATTTTACTTCGACGGTATTCTTTGACTCGATATTCGACCCAAGGTAAATGTGCCCCTAAATCTAGTGGTGGATTTATGGGGGGTTTCTACTGCCTAGAGCAGTTGTCCCCAACCAGTGGCTTGTGAGCAACATGTTTCTCTCCAACCCCTTGGATGTTGCTCCCAATGGCCTCAAAGCAGGTGCTTATTTTTTAATTCCTAGCATGGAGGCAAGTTTTTTTTGTATAAAAAACAGTTGTACTGCCAAAATGGGCCTCCTGTAGTCTATCAGTCCATATAGGGACTACCAAATAGCCAATCACAGCCCTATTTGACACCGCCAGGAACCTTATTCATGCCTGTGTTGCTCTCCAACTATTTTTACATCTAAATGTTGCTCACAGGTAAAAATGGTTGGGGACCTGTGGCTTAGAACATTAGTGACCTTAAATACAGCAATATATGACTATAAAATAAAACATTCATATCCAAAACTTAAAATATAACAATACTGCTAAAAACAGAGTTCCGTCTGATGACTTCTCATTATGGAATTTGCTTTTCTCATTTCTGTATTTCAGGGTGGAGGAGGCATATAAGAGAATAGAAAACCCCCGGTGTGTGATCATCGACGCCAGCCCTACAAAGGAAACCGTTTTAAAGGAAACATTAAATGTAATAAGGAAACACTGTGCCATCTAGCTTGGCCTTCAGTTAGCTTGCCTTTGGATAAATGCATATATTGTAAAGATGACCTCAGATTTTTCTTTAACCAAATACATTTTTCTCCATGTTAAACTTAACTTGTATGAATTTTTTTGTACATTTCTTAGATGTAAATCCTCATTGCTCCTGCACTTCTGCCTGGGGGAATTATAAATGATAATAAAAGGGAGGCCATACAGCAGGCATAATGCAGCCAGATGCAAAGTCAATAAATTAACTGACCATTTGGTCATCTTTTTGCTGGGCCAAATCAGGCTGATCGGATAGCTTGGCTCCACTCAGATCACAATCAGATCATAAGATGGACCCAGGGCCGCCATCAGAAATCACAGGGCCCCACCTACAGGTCTGCCCTCCCCACCCCATAGATCCAGCCCCCACCACACACTAAAAAAAATTGGTGGCCAGCCCCCCCCCACGTTATAAGAAAATTGGTGGCCAGGGCCCCCCTAAATTGTCCATGAAAAAAAACTTGCCCTCCCAGAAGTTTAAAAAAAAATTGGTGCCAGGGGCCCCACCACACAACAGGGACCACAAAGGGTTACCTTTAGGGAGGCCCTGCCATGTTACACTTACTTCATTAGTGTGGCCCACCTGCTGTCAGTGAGCTGCCAACTACAGAAGGGAGGAGGGGAGCACAGGTGGCTGCTTCTTCTTCCAGTGACAGCATTTTCTTCCCTTATTGGTCACAGAATTTCAAGTCCTGGTAAAGCTGCGTGGTGATTGGATGAGCTGGAGGGAAAGTTCAAACCTCAGCTATCCAATCCCTGAGCAGCTCAACCGGGACTTAAACTCAGTGACCAATAGGGGACAGTAATGGACAGAAGATACCTCCCCTTGTGCTCCAACCCTGCCTTCCCGAAGTCAGCAGCTCTCAGAAAGCAAGGGGGCCCGGCTAATCAAGAAAGTGCAGCGTGGCAGGGCCCCCCTTACCCACTGGACCCCCTACAACTCTCCCCCCTGTCCCCCCCTGATGGCTGCCCTGGGTGGACCTACCGTATGCAGAGCTGTCGCAAGAGAACTTCCAACCGAGTGTATGTTCTTACCTGCCTGATAGATATCTGCCCAGTTTATTGGTCAGGCGATATACTCCAGGCACGGTGTCAGACAAGACCCATATGATAATAAGCTGCTTGGTTGCTCTTGGACTATTTGATAATCTGTTGCTCTTTTTATGGTGCCAAAAACAGGTTCCCACTGATTTGCCACCTCTTTATTGAGATTTTGTTTTCCAAAGGAATAGGACTGAGGAAAATGTTGTACCCTTACAGTGTACCTGTAATGGTAAAGGTATGGATCCATTATCTGGAAACCTGTTATCCAGAAAACTCAAAATTATGTGAAGGCCATGTCTTATAGACTCCATATTATCTAAGTAATCCACATTTTTAAAATATCTCTGCAATAATAAAACAGTACCTTGTACTTGATCCAAACTAGGATATAATTAATCCTTATTGGAAGCAAAATCAGCCTATTGGGTTTATTTAGGGGGTTATTTACTAAGCTCTGAATTTATCTGGTTTGGTTTTTTCGGGCAAAATTCTGATTTTTATTTTCTTAAAAACTCAAATTTTTCGAGATTTATTAAAGCCAGATGCTACAAAAAGCCAGAATCCAAATATCCCCCATCTCAGACCTGTCGGGGTTGTGTATAAATCAATGGCAGAGGTCCCTATCCTATTTAAAAAGTTTCTGTGGTCTGCGCTGGAATTAGCCCAAAAATCCGTCCATTTCAGGATTTTTGGGCAAAAATCAAAAAAAAAAAAATTTTTGGGCTTTTCGGAATAAAGCTTGAAAAAAATCGAGTGATTCAGGAAAAAAAAACCTGAAAATATAGTACGATTCAGGTTTTCGCTGAATTTTATCAAGTTTTTACCCGAACCAATTAAATTGAGCTTTTTTGATAACAAATAAGGCATAACAAGGTATGGGAGTTTGGTTGTGTTTTTTTTTATATAAAAAATTAGATAAATACGGATTTTAGTAAATAACCCTCTTAATGTTGACGTGATTTTCTAGCAGACAAAGTATGAAGACCCAAATTACAGAAAGATCCATTATGTGGAAAACCCCAGGTCCAGAGCATTCTGGATAACAGGTCCCATACCTGCATTGTATTTGCAGCAGAAGCTCTTATACCATTTATATAAATGATATATACGGTACTGGGCACACTCAGGTCATGTATCCCATCCCCACATCTTGTGCCTCATACTGACTGAGGATTGTAAGAGCCCTCAGTATTTGTATGTAATTGATATGTTTGCTGTATACGCTCCTTTATAAGAATTCTAATAAAGCTCCATATTTTGTGATAAATATTATAAAAATCCCCCTTTTCTGTTTCCTTAAATGAGTGTGTGTTTACCTAATATTTTAACTTTCAGCTTTTTATATAAACATTCCCACCTCTTCATACTTCTTTTCTGCCCTGATCTTATCTTCAACCGTGACCTGTAACTCCTTTGTAATTCCATGTAAAGTGCCGCTCGTTCCTTTTGTACACCCTACTTGGAATTTTGCATTCATAAAGTGCAACACCTGCTACGGCTCACACAGCGGGCAGCTGCAATTTTCTCCAGTTTTATGTCTTTCCCTTTGTCTCTAAATTTTTTGATGTATTGCATAATTTGTTAATCTGCACAAGGTCCCCTGCCGGTAGCTCTGCTGCATGATTCCATCAGTTCCATCAGTATTTTCCACTCTCTTAAGCCCTAATAAGCTACTAGGCAGAGATACAGCAGGATACCGCATTATAAAAAAAGCAATAAATATATATTAAAAGAGATGATACACTTAAAAGTCACGTGTAATACTGGAACCACTAACACTGGATATGTATGTATACAAGGTCATGTTAACCTCTGATGCTATAGTATCCATTTTAATGAAATGTATAAGATTTATTAGAGGGAATGAAGAAACTGCAGTTTTTAGTAATCTTCATAGACGGAGAGCAATTTTGCCACAGCTTTATAACTTAATGACATTTCTGAGAATATTTTTTTGGTCCTTCGTCTCCCTTTCCATCAGATCCAGATGAATTGGCAAAGATCCCGGCACACGTGCGTTACTTTATGCGGCAAAAGAAATTGTCCTTCAAGCTGAGTGTTGCTTTTGGTCTCCAAAAAACATCAGGGATTTTCAACACAAATAGGAGCCTAATAACAGTAATGAACAGATGGCTTTCATCTTACTTCATGCTTAGTTCAAGCCTTGCGACTCTAAGCTTCATAATTACCTAGAATTCCATGTGTGATTGCTTTGCATCGAGATTTCAAAGAGCTTTGTAGAAGTAAATCAGCAATTTATTACACTTTAAGCACTGTGTTAGAACCCATTCTGTAGCAATGCCATTAAAATACAGATGCATGCATGGACATAAAACATTAAAGGAATGGGATCAGGCCAGAATCAGTTGTTGGAGGTGGACTCGAGGGTAACATTAGGAAGCTCTACTTTACAGGAATGGTTGTGAAGTCCAGGAATAGCCTTCCAGCAATATTGGTAGGGGGTATAAGAAAGGCAAAGTCAAAAGCAAAATATGGTGTCAGTAGTTGAAGGGTAGAATGTAAATGGGATTGCCATAACTATGGAAAGTCTGATTCTGCCATCCTGAATTAATCTAATAATGCAGCTAGCATGGTAAGTATTGTTAATTATTAATATCTGAATATCCATATGAGTAATGATGATGTGAGCAGTGAGGAAACCACATGGATACACCTCTGTATAAATATATATATATACGTATATATATATATATATAGTGTAAATTCTGAATATGTGAATAAGAGACATATAATTAATAATTAGGGGCAGACTTTTCAAGGGTTGAATTGGGAATAGTCCAATTTCAATTAGAACACCTAATTGGTGTTTTAGCCTATGTGGGACCTCCTTCAATCAATGTGAAGTCGTTTGGTGGACTTTCGAAAATCCTTTTTTTTTTTTTAAAAAAAATGGACTTTCGAAAATACTTTAAAAAAAAAAAAAAAAACGAACCAAATTCGATTCAAATTTTGGATCATGGGAGGGACTTGGACATAATGGACATGACTGGGGCTGTAGCCAGGAATACAATTACTAGGGTATTTCTTTTCTATGGTGGCCCCATTCAGTGCTGGCAGGGCCCACTTCCAAGGGAGCTTGGTGGGCAGTTGTATGATTACCTAGGCTGATATTTGTGGAAGGTCCAGAAAAGGCAGAATCATTTTAGGGGCGGGTCCCACTCCTTAATTCCTGCTGAAAGAACCAAGGAAAGTGAGTACACGTGCACTCAAGGAGGGAAGATGTTTACAGGGAGCGGATGGACATGGGCTGGTCTAGGGGCAATGGGACTACTTCCCTTGGGAGGCCATACTCAGGAGCGCTCCGCCAATGAGGCGAGTTGAGGCACTCGCTTCAGGCGGTAGTGCCCCCTGGTTGCCAGGGGCTGCAAAAATGCTGCTCCTGGTAATTAAGAGCAGAATTTCTGGTAACTGCGCTCTTTGCACATGTGACGTGGACCCACGTGAAGGCCTCCTTGGGTGGCAAATTGGATAGGATCGCCCCTCGCCATGCTAACTTAGTAGTATTGAGACCCATAGTTCCTGAAGGCAGCCCTGTTAGCAGCACATATGATGGTAGATTTTTTTAAAAAAATGTAGGGGTTTTTAAGTATAACTTCTATGTAACAAAAGTGGTAATGAAATAAACTGTGCATCAGGTCTAGTGACCTAAGTCAACCAATTAGAAAGTAAAATTTAGAGGCCTTTTATTATAACTTTATACAGTATATATAGAGCTAAATTTAAGAAGTGCTTTACAGAGATTATGTACAAGTCCCTGCCGCAGTGGAGTTTACAATCTCAGATCCCTCCTAATAACATGCAAAGGTCAATTTTATCAAGAGCCAATTATGTTACCTCCTTGCGTGGGCAGAAACCCATGTATCAATAAGGAGAATATACAAACTCCTTGGAGATGACCCTGGCTTGAATTGAGCCTATGGCTGCAAGACAGCAATGCCACCAACCACTGAGCTATTAAGCTTAGCAAAGTGGTCATCTTGATATTAAAAACAAGCAATATTGCAGTGTGAATAAAGAACCCAGATTCTGCTGAGGACAAGCCAGCAGCTACTATTATCTAGTAGAATTAAATCAAAGGCAACTTGACATTTAGGGGGTTATTTATTTTTTATTATTTTATCTCAACATTTTCTGCTACAAACGCCGATCAAATCCGCTTGGGTTTTTTACGTTTATTTATTATTTCAGGGTATTGCACGAAACCCAGCACACATCAAAAAATCATTAGGACTTCTCCCATTGACTTATATGCAACCTCGACAAGTCTGAGATGCCGGATTCAAACTTTTACATCCTCTGGCTTAATAAATTCTTAAAAATTTGTGATTTTTTAAAAGTCTGATTTTATAAAAAAAAACAAAAACACTTTTTTCTGTGATTTTTGCATTTTGAGTTTAGTAAATAACCCCCATCTTGAACACCTTTCACCACACATTTTAGTGGCTTCTTCAGTTCACCTGAATTGTTAGGGAAAATCCCCGGCATTTAAACCCTTAAGGGTAGTAAAGTCACACATATCCAATCACAATGGTTCCATTGAACTTCAGTAAGGTGTTGGCTGAAACACACAGATCTGTAAAAGTTTGATCCAGTCCCAATGGTACCATGATTTTCGTTGAGGCAGGTGTTGAACTTTCAATGCACAAGGCTGGAATTGAGAATTTTTGTGAAGACACCGGGGCAAGGATGTCAAAGCGCATTGTATGTTGATAACAATCTGGGGCACATTTACAAAGCTCGAGTGAAGGATTCGAATTAAAAAAACTTCGAATTTCGAAGTGTTTTTTTGGGCTACTTCGACCATCGAATGGGCTACTTCGACCACGACTACGAATCGAACGATTCGAACTAAAAATCGTTCGACTATTCGACCATTCGATAGTCGAAGTACTGTCTCTTTAAGAAAAACTTCGACCCCCTACTTCGGCAGCTAAAAGCTACCGAAGTCAATGTTAGCCTATGGGGAAGGTCCCCATAGGCTTGCCTGAGATTTTTTGATCGAAGGATATTCCTTCGATCGTTGTATTAAAATCCTTCGAATCGTTCGGTTCGAAGGATTTAATCGTTCGATCGAACGAATAATCCTTCGATCGTTCGATCGCAGGATTTGCGCTACATCGTTCGACTTCGATATTCGAAGTCGAACGATTTTAGTTCCTAGTCGAATATCGAGGGTTAATTAACCCTCGATATTCGACCCTTGATGAATCGACCCCTCTGTGTTGCAGGTCTCCTCCTCTGTTCAGGGATGGTTTTTCCACTTGAACGACCTCTTTCACACCTCTTTCAAACCATCTGTCCTCTATATCCAAAATGTGCACATTGTTGTCCTCAACGGTACGAGATGTAGAGAGACTGCTGAGTCTAGTCCTGAGGAGTTAGCCCTTCTATGTTGGGCCATTCTCTTACAAAGCGGTTGCAAAGAATGCAATGAAGCACTTTGTGTTCACAGTTTTCCCTTAGAGCTGGCAATTGGAACAATTTATTAGAATCTCTGAAGCAAGGCTTTAGGTAGAATTTCATGACTTCTTATTTATACCTTTCAATTAACCTTCTGGAAGAACTCAGGGAGTATCACTTTTTCCTCTTTTGTATTATTTTTCACGCCTGTAATTAAATGAAAATACTAACATCATTCTATTTTTCCCTTTTGCAATTATCAAGTCTTTCAGATTGAAATCGGATAGGCTTTGGTATGTGAAAAGTTGATGGGTTCTGTGCTGAGGTTTATAAACTTGCTCATGTTCGGTTTTTAATGCAGACTGTCAAATATAGACGTAGCTTATTGATGTGTGGAGGTTTTATCTAAATATCTCAGTACAGCTATGTCTGGGTCTCAAACTTTACAGTGACTTTCTTTCAAGGAGAAGGAATAGTAAAATCAATGTGAGGCACCTACCAGTAATTCTACTCACTTACGTGTTACCCCACACTATCCCCCTTAGCTTGGGCAAGTGCAGAACTTTTTTCCCCCAAAATTTCAGTGCATGTGTGGAGGGTGGAAAAAAAGAAAATGGCAGTATGATGCTCAGTGAACTGCACCCTGGGCTAGAGTTTTTACTGCTTTTTTTGCTTTAAAGCCTACCTACTTGCAAACATTGTTGTGAGCAACCCAATGAGTGAAACGCGTCAGAAGTGACACTATCAGGAAAACCTAGGAAGAATGCGGTGGAGAGAGGAATTAAAAAAACTCCCAGAGTGACAGGGCTGCCTTTGATTTTTACCATTTGTCAGTGCAATACTTTTTAAAATAATTTATTAAAAAAAATGTTTTCTACTATGTGGTGTACTGTTCCTGCTCCTGTCTAGAGACTGTTTCATACAACTGGCTGATACCATAGATTGAGATCTTCAATTAACTCATATGCACTACATTGCATGATGATTTTGTGAGTCTCCATCTACACGAATATCATCTTTGCTATATTGTGGAGCTAATTGGGATTTTTCCTTTGTATCTCCTGGTTTGCTTCTAACCTGTTGGGCCTGAGAACACAAATTTTTTATTAGCTTTAAAATTTTATACATGTTCTCTTTGGTAACTTTGGTAGAAAACTACAAAAACCTTTTCTTTTTCTCACTTTTTCGATTGTAACACTAAATTCTACACTATATTTAATTTTTGCTTACATTCCCCCTAGCTACAGTGCTGGAGATAAAATCACTCTTTTTTAAACCTTGTGGTGAGACTTCATGGCATCGTTGTGTTGGCTACTTTCCACTTTCCATCATTGTTGCTGGATCTTTGATGTTAAATTTACCTATACTGTCAAAATGGCAAGGTCTTCTACTATGGTTCATGTATGTGTCCAAACTATACTGGTATCTCATAATTCAGCTTATCATGTCAGTCATTCCAGGTATTTTGATACTTACTGATTTGCCAAGGGTTCTGGATCTATAATGCAGCTCCTGTATTTCATAAGATGTGTTATACGCTAACTAGGAGGTTGTTGTCTGACCAACCAGCAATGATGTTGCTTATGAAAGTCATTACTAAATAAACCATTTAATAGTTACTTGACTTCTGACACCTTCTTGGCCATAAAACGAAACTCATCATATACTAAATGACCACAAGTTGAACTCACTAATATCTGGGAGAGCAAATAGCCATTCTTTCCAAATATCAGTCCACCAAGCCTCTTACCCACCTCACCATGGATTCATCGTTAAATCCTACTATTTAGAATCTCATGTTTCAGCTTGTATAGCCTTTTCAGCCTACACTTTCTCATGTTGCTTCTTAGCATTTGACAGTTTAAGATGAACATTGCAATTTACATAGGAGCCCACTTGAGGTCAGTATTTTGCCATGGAACGCTCCAGACATACTATAATGAGTGCAGAATTCCAGCTGAAAGTAATATTTGTATAAATGGTTGGCACTGGTGTCTGAACATCTAAGGAAATGTTAATCCCTTTATTTGTTTTCTCTTAACTTTTACAGCTAATATTATTGTTGGTGTGAATCTAAAGTTCCGGTGGGAATAAAACAGAATGTTGGACAGTGTGCAATGCAGAACCCCTGGTCTGTGTAAGCTCTTCCAAAAGATTAAAAAAATAAATAAATAAATGGGAGCATGTGCAACTTCAAAGGGGGCATGGGAGAGGCATGTGCATTGCCTGATACACTAACAAGAAGCCTTTGGAACTCTGAGCCACATTAAAACAGATGAGACACTCAACATAGATATTCATATTGCCCATGTAATGAAAAATAAATTGAGAAGGATTTTGAAAAGGGGTTACAAAAAGGACAGGGTCTCCAGCTGTTGTTGAACCACGTCCTGAATTTGGCCAGTGATCAAAACTTTTGTGACTTACTGTAAAACACTTCCCATTAACATATTGGGGAGTTCAACTAGGTCTGTACAGGTTTTCAGGTATTAATCTGGGGTGCAGGATGTCCATGCTTTAAATGACTTGCAATGGAAAGAGACCCACAGTGAGTTGATCATACTGCTTAGTGGTCCATAAGACTTAGGCCTGTTGCCTGATTCACGAAATTGAGGTTTATAGAAGCAGGAGGGGTCCTGTCTCTGACACAAAAGGTTTAGTATAACATATAAAACACAAAACATGTTTAAAATGGTACTTTTAATGTAAAATGTAGGATAAGTTTTTAACCTTATTTAAAATAAAAACAAAATCCTAATGCTCAGATTGAGTCTACTGACAACACTAGTTTTAATGGTACTCACAATCAATGGGGCATGTTTTTAAGCAAAGGGCAGCTTTCTTTGGTCATCTGCAGGTAGAACAACTAAAGCAAGCATCTGATTGGTACCCATGGGTAACTGCCCAGTTGCAAATTTACCCAATGTTTATAAATTACCTCTAATTGTATTCATTTTTATAGCCCCACAATTTATGTGGTGCTTTACTATTATCCAGTAGGAGAAGGCACAGGGGGGCAGTCTTCCCGGATTTAAAGTTTAAAGGGGGGTCTGGCTGTGCTGTACTTCCCGAATTTGCTGGCCCCCCCTTAAGCAGACACAGGAACAACATTATCTGCCAAAGAAGCAGCTGAATCTGCCAAAGAGAGCCAAAGCCTCTGAAGGAAGCCAAAGCCACTGAAGGAAGCCGAAGAAGCTGTAATTACTAAAGAAAACAAAGAAGACCACCTGTTGGGGAGGTAGAAGCATGGCAAACTTTTTAAAGGCAAGTTCCACTGAACACCAATGGTTTTTTCAACATGTAGGGGGACCATGGGCACCAACTTGGGGGAGGAGGTGGCCACCAGTTTTCTTTTATATTTTGACCACCAATGTTTTTTTTGTATATGTGTAGGGGGACCCTAAAAACAATTTATGGGTGCCGCTGACCACCAATGTTTTTTTAACTTTAGGGGAGGCCTGACCACTAATGTTTTTTTCAACTTCTCACCAATGAACTGGGATTAAAACAAATGGCTCTTATTTGTACATTAGAAATGCAAATGATAAAACTAAGTGCAATTTAGGGTACAGTAGGTACCTTCTTAAAGGAGAAGGAAACCTAGTCAGCGCAAAAACCCTCCCCCCCTCCCGTGTGTTGCCCCCCCTCCCTCCTCCCCCCTGGCCTACCTGTCCCGCTGGGCAAATGCCCCTAACTTGTTACTTACCCTTCTGCGCAGGTCCAGTCTACGGAGTTCACAGACGACATCTTCCAAGCGATCTTCTTCCTGCTTTGACCGGCGCATGCGCAGTAGGAGCATTTCGCCGGTACAATCTACTGTGCATGCGCCAAAAGTCACTAAGTGAAATCGGAAAACTTTTTGGTGACTTTTGGCGCATGCGCAGTAGATCCGTACCGCCTACTGCGCATGCGCCAAAACGCCGGTCAAAGCAGGAAGAAGATCGCGTGGAAGAAGATGTCGTCTGTGAACTTTGTGGGTAAGTAACAAGTTAGGGGCATTTGCCCAGTGGGACAGGTAGGCCAGGGGGGAGGAGGGAGGGTGGGCAACACACGGGAGGGGGGGAGGGTTTTTGCGCTGACTAGGTTTCCTTCTCCTTTAAAGAGTCAACCTTGATATGGTGGCAGGCTTAATCAAGAAAGGATACACTGGCTCTCCAGGCAGTGGCAAGCAGGGACCTACCCTTGCTTATTTATTGTAGACGTGCAATGTTTTGGGTGAAAATCCCTTGGTCAAGCAAGGGGTTTTACCCCAAAATGTTGCACATCTACAATAAATAAGCAAGGGTAGGCTCCTACTTGCCACTGCCTTGAGTGCCAGTGTATCCTTTCTTCATATGTACAGGGTGCCGATCCCTCCAACTTTGTGCACCTGGCAATCACTGATTAAGAAGACCAGGGAGTGCGAATACGGAGCTGCAATCTACTGGCAAGCTTAATAATCCTTTAGCCAAAAGTGTTTTTACTGTTTTAGCCCTCATGTCTATGTGGACTTTTTACTGAGGTGTGGGATGGGCAGGACCTGGTGTCAGGGCTGTGGTGGGGTGGGTGGGGTCCAGGGGGCCCAGAAAATGTTGTTGTACAGGGCCCCGTGATTTCTAATGGCAACCCTGCTAAGATCAACTGAGTTAACAGTAAGAACAGATACACAAGGGCTAGGACTCTGAAAAGTTGCTCTGAAAAGCGTACACAAAAATAATTGCAGAACTTCATAGGTATGCATTGTTTCTCAATAGTTTCCTAAAAGTCAAAAAAAAGTCCTTTAATCATCTTGAAATGTTTCCACTTTCTTTTTAGGAAACTTGGTAGCTATTAGTATGTGACTTTTGGCACTTTTTTTCTTTAATAAACTGCATATTTTCGTATCATACTTTTAGTATATTTGCAATAGTGTATATTCAACACATTTTTTTCAAATGTTAGAATCATAGAGAATTTTATGTTTTTTTTGCTTTTAGAGAAATCCCAGCAAAACAAATTTAAATAAAAACGTTGCCACCTAAAACCTGTTAAGTTGCTGTAGAAGTCAATGTAAGTGTTTTAACAGTAATCAAAAAAGTGAATTGACTTCCATTATTTCATACAAATTTAGCATGATCATGTTTTTTTTCTCCACAACAACATGTAATTGATATTAATCCATTCAATAATTTTAACAAATATAGAAAAACAAGATCACAGGAAAAGTTGAGATTCCATTTTGTCAAGATTGAGGGGGAGATTTATTAAGATTGTTTTTCTGACAAAAATTTTAATTTTAATTAATATGCCTCAAGGAGACCTAATTATCATAATTCAAATTTGTAAATTTTGCTTTTCTTTAAATTCAGAAAAACATATTTTACCAAATCTGAATGTTTGTTTATTTATTTAAAAACTTGATTGAATAAAACCAAACAACAAAAAACTCAAATGCCTTGTACTTATCTACTTATTTTCCAAATAAAACAGTAACTTGTACTTGATCCAAACGAAGATATAATTAATCCTTATTAGAGTAAAAACAATCCTATCGGGTTTATTTAACATTTAAGTTAATTTTTAGTAGACTTGGGGGCCGATTCACAGAGGGTCGAATATTGAGGGTTAATTAACCCTTGATATTCGACTGGGAATTAGAATCCTTCGACTTCGAATATCGAAGTCGAAGGATTTTAGCTCAAATTATTCCTTAGATCGAACAATTAAATCCTTCGAATTGAACGATTCGAAGGATTTTAATCCAATGATTGAAGGAATATCCTTCGATCAAAAAAACTTAGGAAAGCCTATGGGGACCATCCCCATAGGCTAACATTGAGTTTGGTAGCTTTTAGATGGCAAACTAGGGGGTCGAAGTTTTTTCTTAAAGAGACAGTACTTTGAATATCGAATGGTCGAATAGTCGAATGATTTTTAGTTCGATTCGAAGTCGTAGTCGAAGGTCGAAGTAGCCCATTCGATGGTCGAAGTAGCCCAAAAAACACTTAGAAATTCGAAGTTTTTTTACTTCGAATCCTTCACTCGAAGTTAGTGAATCGGCCCCTATAGGTATATAGATCCAAATTACAGAAACCCAGGTCCCGAACATTCTATATAACAGGTCTCATATCTGTACCTATGTTAGTCACAGACTTTCATGGGAAATGGAATCCAATAACTGGGAAAACACTTCAGAATGCAGTATTATTCATTTGACAGCTATTACTGTGAATTTTAACTGCATACTGCACATTGATTAGGGTTTGATTGATTTGTTTTTCCATTAACAGATTTTATTACAGGGGACAGTGTACAATGGTGTGAACACATACAATATTGTTTCCATTGTAAAATGAGTCACAAAATACTTTAAAGGGTTTGCAGAACTACATTTTTGGGAAAGAAAAACATATTCAAAGAGAAAATTGGGCATATTTTCCTATTTAAACTATTTATTGTGTCCCACTGACAATGCTCTACATTTGTGCGTCTGATGCAAGCAGCCATAGCTCACAGTGCAGCATTCCATTAACCCTGATTAGTATAATACCCACACTAACAAGGTGATTGACAGGTAGTTCCCTTGGGCACACCTACCCTTTTAATGAGAGAACTAATGGAAGCACTTTTGGCGAGATCAAAGATCCTCTATCTGAGAAGTTCCTAAACTGTGAAGCTGGCACCTCTCAGGGGTTCATAGGAGTGAATACAGGGGCTTAGTATGAGGGTTGATTTTTGGGTTACTATGGATTTTCTTAAAGTTATATCAGGGCAGTTGCTACAGTAATATTTTTATTGGTCACCTTGTAGGAGGTAATGGGGTCATATACTGCACCTCAGACAGGGGCTTGAAACAAAAAAGAAAAACTGAAAACCTCTGTTTTATCAGTTTCCAGTGTTGAAAACACTATCCTACAAAAGTCTTAGGGGGTTATTTATCAATTTCTGAATTTATCTCAATATTTTCTGAAAAAAACTCAGTCCAAATCCGCACAGGTTTTTTGGGCTTATTTATTATTACACTTTCCCGAAAATTTTGTTTGTGGAAAAATCCAAAAAACTGTGAAAAAACAGATTTTCACTTTTTTTTTTCCTGATTTTTCATCCGATTTTCAAGATTTTTTCGTATTTTTCACCCGAAAACTCAGAATATTGTCTGCAAACTACGAAAACTTTGGGGTATTGTAAATAACCCCCTAAGTATAACGTACAGTACAAATTATAGTCCTAGGTTTGGTTGTGTTCACAATCCCCTGCCGGCTCTCACTTGTATCCCTCAAGTCCACAAAATAATACCTAAAAAAGAAGCCAGCGCCACAGGCACCGGGCAAAACAAACAAATATAGGGCAATAACGTTTTGCAAATGACCCCCTTATTTCTGTGCACAGGTTTTATTGTAGCTTCACCGTGCTATGTGTAACCCCTTCTTATCCACCACCACAATTATATATAGCCTTTTAGGGAAGAGGGGTTGCTTCTTGCCTCGTGGGCCTTATAGGAGCCTCTGACGAAGTGATAGACGAAACACGTAAGGCACGGAGCACGGAATAGCACGCCATAGGAGAGCGACCCGCCGATATACTGCAAGGGACCCTAAAGCCACGAGCGCTCTGGCAGCAGGATTTCCGATTGTGGATAGGCGTGGAGAGAAAGCCTCTCTAGGACGATATGCTATACATGCTATTATTGCGGAATGCCATGTGAGTGCAATTTTAATGTTACATTTTTAAATATATTAAAGGCAATATTACACTATTTCGCTGCCGCATCTACTTCACAGTTCTAAAGGATACGCGCTGGGACAACAAAGATTTTTTACGCCTATTTGAACCATATGTTTGTGAGTATCCACCTATAAGGCCCACGAGGCAAGAAGCAACCCCTCTTCCCTAAAAGGCTATATATAATTGTGGTGGTGGATAAGAAGGGGTTACACATAGCACGGTGAAGCTACAATAAAACCTGTGCACAGAAATAAGGGGGTCATTTGCAAAACGTTATTGCCCTATATTTGTTTGTTTTGCCCGGTGCCTGTGGCGCTGGCTTCTTTTTTAGGTATTATAACGTACAGTATCCCAAACCCAGAACTAACACCAATGTCCTGGTCACAGCTCACTCTTCTGCCTATAACAGCCACCTTTCTCTTCAGGAGGAGCCCTCTGCTTCAAGGATGCCACCGGGTCTTAACGTGAGAGGACCAAGGAGAGAGCTCTGGGCAGGCAAGGGAACCAAATGTGTACAGAAGGGATGGGGAGCAGGTTGGGCAGTTGTGGAACAAGCCAGGTGAATACCAAACAGAATGCAGTACAAAATCAGGAAGCAGAACGTAGTCGAGGTCACAGGCTGTAGTCAACACCAAACAGTAGCGTGGTGCAAAATCAGAATTTGAAGAATGGTCAGTAACAGGCAGGGGTCAGTACAGGCGCACTAAAGAAACGGAATCTGCGAGCGTCCATACCACACGACTAGACCACCAGGTATTCTCACACTTAGTAGCTTTAACTATAGAGAAGCTGAAACAGTGTAAATAAAAGAAAAGTGTAAGATGAAAGAAAAGTGCTAAGTGACAGACAATAACCCACCACTTTTTATTATGAGTTAAAATGGGCATATTAAAGGGGATCATTATGTGATGATGGTATTCCTTTAATGATAACTATAAATGTGTGGACAATGCTGGAAGGAAGGGTTTATTCAGACACTAAAGGAAGCCATAGCTTCCAGTTTTTAGTGAAGAGCTATTTAACGCCTCAAGCACGTTTTATCAGACATGGCCATCTGTGTAAGCGTGCTTATTACCTTCAGGCTGGGAGTATCTCAAGCTCCTGATTTATTGCTGAGATGTTCACATTTATATGTAATCAACAGGAAGTTTAAATTTAGTCCAGACAAACTATATAATTTCCAGAAACAATCCCCCATCTTTTTTCTTTAACAAGTGATGAAGGTTTTGTTATCTTTTATTGCCGTATTAAAATGTCCTGGTGATTCCTGATTTGACAAGTTCACTGTGGATAACAGTAAATCCAGGGAGGAATCACCAGATGCATTCATGAAAAAATTCAAAGGGATAAGTAATATATCAAACGGATTCAATACAAGCTCAAGTCAGTTAAATACTTTATGCAGATGCACTGGACAAGTCTGCCCAAGCCCAGAAGGCAAAGGGACTTCCAGTTGACTTATATCATTGTTTTTTCCAGCTCTTTTCCCATGAGAACATATAAGCACTGCTGTGCAATCCAAGATTGATGAAGCATCACACCAGTCTGACAAATTGTAGAGGATATTGCTTTGAGGAACTAGAGAAGTTGTGTTCCTGCAGTCATGGACAGGCTGAAAGACTCTAGAGTATCTTATTTGCCCTTTTAATTACTCAGATCCATCAGAAATACACATGTGTTTATGTGTCTGGAAGAATAAATTAATCATTTACATTTAAAACACAATGTAGTGATTATCATTTATAAAGTCCCTTTTTCATTTTATAGATTTTTCTATGTGTACCAACACAATCTTGACCAGACAGTGTCACCTGATTAGAACACAATATGAAACACAAAATTGTCATGAATAAGCTGCAGACAGACACCCTGAGTTTGCAGAATAGGTCAACTTGTTTTGCAAGATTTGAAACCCATAGCAGGAATAGGACGTTTGCTTCTATTAGCCAACTTCACTTTATCAATCAGATATGATTGCAAATTGGTTGCTATGGGGTATAAATAAATATGGAGTGAAACTACACCACATTTTGTTTTGCAACTCTTTTGTAATGGTTATGCAATGGGGCAACCAAATATGTTAGATAAACATTGCTGTATCGGTACTGTGATGAGTTGGTTGGTAAGATTTGGGCCAAGAAGCTGAGCCCCAGTTGAAGGTTCTGGTGTATGGTGGTTTAAACTACTAGGACCCACCCCCTTTGGTGATGTAATAATGATGACCCCTCCCCTTTGGTGGGTGGTCCCATTCATATAAGAGTCATCAGAGGGGAGTGAAGTCAGGAGGAAGTCATAAAGTAGAGGTGGACTTTGGCCTAGGTTGAGAGCGGGTTTGGAAGTAGCAAGTTAGAGTTGGGTTGAAGTTGAAACATTTTAGATCCACTAATTGAAAATGCTGGGAAAATGATTTATTTGTTAGTTCAGAAATAAAGAATACACTTATACATATTCCACTGATAGCTCATGATATCCGTTTTTCAGTTTTGCAGCATATAGAATGCTAAAAGTGTTCTATCTAGATATGGAACTTTCACTGGCGCATCAATAGTGATGAAACAAGGCAGTGGATGGCTTCATTACAGGTTTTAAGTGGGCCTCATTTTTCAATATATCACAGCATTACCCCATATTTAAAACTAAAAGTGACTTTGCAGTAGTGCATAGAACACTGCATACAATTCACATATTTTTGCACAAAAAATACTGTATGTCTGTCACTGCTAAGTTAAAGGTATTGGTTGACTGATCCTATTAAAACCCAGGTTCTAGATGTAGAAAATAATAATACAAGAGACTGCCATATTTTTAGAAGATAACTTATAGATTAATTATGTAAATGAATACATGTGTATACATAAATACACTATTGGCCAAACAATGACAACCTTTAAAAAATATATATATTGCAATATATAAAGGCTGGTACAATCTGGTGTAAACATTTCAAATAAAAAACAACATATTGCCCTTCATTTAAAATTAATAAAAACAATGTTAAACAAATGGTAAGCAAATTCACTGGTATCTTTTTCTTGTTGCCCTCTAGAGCTCAATATTCTTGGCATGTTATTTTCAAAGCTCAGTCTCCTATCTGAAAGGCATATGTTGGGTGTTTACCCAAATGAGACATTTATGGGCAAATTAATCTTACTAGTTAGATTTGGAGGTGTGATTATTTCATTAGTCTCTATAAGGGGCTTCCACCTGCTGAGGAGCATGGGACAGCAAGGTCATAGTAAAGGCAAGGCCTCAGGGGAGTGAAGTTGTGGAACAGGACTCTGGGAATGAGGTATGAGATATGTTGAGTTTGAAAGAGCAGCTCTGAGCTTCAACATAGTAGTAGTAGATTGGAGGTATCTCTCCCAGGTGACACTGCCTGTTAGTGTATGGATCATATCAGATATTGAATCAAGTTTGAGGATTTCTCTGGAGGTTTGCACTAGAGGTGATCTAGGTCCACTAAAGGGTGTCACTGAGGTACGGACTTGCCCGGCATGAAGCCCCTTTGGTCTTTGTGGACCACTGACGAAGGGGGAACGCCCCCGAAACATTGTGACGCAATAAATGTACCAGGGGTTGCACCCCGGTTTGAATCGCTCTGTGTGCCAGCCTGTATTGCTTTTTATCGGTAACATTTGGGAGGGCCGTCTCCTTGAGGAGCTGTGCACCAAGCGGGATCGTGGCAGAAAGGGCCTGAAAGGGCACGTGAGTTTGTACAGAATTCCAGATGGTGAACTACCCTACTCAGCCTTATGGGCAGTACCTTCGCTAATTTAACATCAGTTGCGAGCAGGGAAAATTGGCTGTATGCGTCATAGTGTTTTGAATCTTTACCAGGCTTGTTAAGTAGTACAATAGTGGCATTGTACATAGATGGTGGTAGAGTTTGACTTTGTACTGTGTCCGTAAAGGACCAGTAACATAAATTTTTTTTTAAAAAAAAAAATTTGTTCGTAAACATCTAAAAAAAACCACCAACACAAATTATACTTTAAAATCACAAAGCCTTATTAAGAAATAACTTACAGAAACTGCACTTCCTGTCCTGTACAGAAAAGGCGACAGGGCGACTATCGATCCTGCTGGACTCGATTTCTCCTCCTAGCTACTCTCCTGACAGCGTGTGAAAGAGCAACATGGATGCCTCATGGATGTGATGCAGTGGCTGCCTGGGCCCCCTCCTGCACGATAGATGATGTCGCTGGTGATGACAAGCGGTCGCTGCTGCTGCAGCCGACATTGATCCGCTGCTCCCTCCACTCCACCGCTTCTTCCGGGTGAGTTTTAGTAAGGCATCAAATTTGAAATCCTGAAATTTTCCAGATACATGAGAGATCAATCAAATACGATTTTTCTCATATGCCAGACCAACCAATTCAATCAAAATTGATATCAACCATTATTCAAAGCCTTTAGGGAATTGCTATTTCAGAAAGACTGGTGTAAGACATAATATTCTATAGTAGGATTGGTTAATATTCTTGTTATGCTTCAAAAATTATATATTATCACTGTTGATTAAATTAATGGTTTCTTAGCATAAGTAGTTTGATTCAAAGTTATTCAGTCTGAATTTATTGATCTGAATATTTATTTTTCCATCATCAGTTTTGAAACTGTTATGATATAATCAGTGCAATATGGACACTATATGGCCTATTTTTCAAACTTTTAGAGCTTTTCAGATTTTTTTTCTAGTATTTGTCCAAAAACCTACATTTTTAGATGTTTTCATATTATTAATTGTATTTTTCAGATTTTTTGTTATTCGTGCTTTTAATATTCATAGCTTTTAATAAATTCCATGGCATTCATGATTTTAGAGAAAATGGCTTTATTTGTTGCTTCAAAAATCTCTAAATCCACAAAAATTTGAATATTGATTAATGGTCCTCTAATAGATCTGTCATGATCTGTTACTCATTCCTTATTTGATTGAAGAACTGCCCTTGTTTCAAAAGTTCTTATTTATTCTTATTATTAATTAATTTTTTCATATATAAATAGTGCTGGCAGTTTTTGCTATTAATTTTTTTTTTATAAAATTCCATTACAAGGTATTGAACTTTAAATGGAGTTGCCTTGATAGTTTATTGAAGGTTCAATGCCTACAGTGACACAGAACCTGTATCAGTTAAATTACGACTTTCCAATATACTCTGAATTTCTTTGGGTGATAGTGTCTCTTAAATATGAATATCACATAATCGTATTATGAGTTGACTGAAGATTCATAATTACCCATTGTGGGTTTACAGAGATTGGCTACTGCACTAAGGGTGAGGATTAAGCCATTAGATAAATGTCCTATCGTTCTCTCTGAAGTGGTTGGAAAAGAGTTTAGCTATTTTTATCCACTGCATTCCAAAAATATTGCAGTACAGTGTATATTGTTTCTGAGGATTTTACTTTATGCTGTATATTTTAAGAGACAAGGACATAGCGTCTATTAGCATTGACTTTCCATTTGCTTGTCTTGTGTTCTTAGCATAAATATTTATTTTTGCATGAGATTTCTAGATCGAAACAATGTGAGGAATAAATCAAAGCACTTTATTATGAAATTTACTGCTTAGACAATAAAACAAATAATTAACACAGACAGCCTTCCTGCTCTGCTGATCTCAGTAATGAAAATAACCCGTGTTGTACAGTAATAGCCGTACAGCAGCTTGCAGATGCATAATTATAGCTACTAATAGTAATTTATTAAACTCATTATTTCCATTCATTTTTTTGTCAAACATTTTATGATACTATTATGTAGCACATTCTAGATGAATATCCAGTTGTAAAGTTTAGTGTCAGCAGTGTCCAGGTTTATTTGTTGTTTAGCTGTTCCTTTTTGCTATGTTTTCTATGTGAGAAGCCAATAGATACATTTTCTTGGATTTTGGTTACTCTTAATACTGTTTATCTCCTTTTATGTTGTCTACATGATAATGCCATGATTAAAGCAAACCAGTCATTCAGTGAGATGTAATTCATAAATCATATCCAACCAGGGATAGCTAGAGCTCCTCCACTGCATTCATGTATCGATAGTTCACAGCTGTATATATGCCTTTCTCAAAGTTTCTGTGGCCAGTCTCTTGCTGTGGACCTTTATTTCTAGACATATTTCTGCTTAAATAGTTGCCTTCCGCCATCATCTTCTATAGATCTTTAATAGTTACTCTAAAACAGTGGATCCCAAACTATAGTTAGGCCACCTCTGGGGAAGGGGCTAGATCCATGGCTAGAGGGACTCAGACTGGGACCCAGCTAAAGTGAGATTAGGAGAATGACTATTTACTCTCCTAGAGTCCAGGTTGAAGGTCAACATGATTGATATATGGGGAAGATATCTGTCAGGCTTACCGTCTGGTCCAACGAGGAAGGAGCAGGAACTTGCAGAATACGAACCCACAAGCGCCTCGCACAACACTAACCCACCTGGAGTGGACAGGGAGTAGTGATGTGGCGAGTAGCCAATGAGACTAACCAAGGCGAAGTACAGAGGGTTCAGGCAGAAGCAAAGTCAGGCAGGCCGAAGTCAGGGGCAGGCAGCGAAGAATCGTAAATGTAGTCAGGCAAGAAGGGGCTATTTAAGTCTGCTTCCTCCAATACCGCATGTTGGGTTATTACTCTTGACCAAGCCTCTTGAATTCTTGTCCTGAGTTCCTGTCAGATTATCCTGAGTCCTGTAAATTCCTTCCTGCCCCTCCCATGTTCCCTATGTTTGAACTCACTGGTTTTTACCCCGTGGCCTGCTATATAGATTTTCACATGTCTGACTCATTCTCTGACCTTGTCCCTGAACCTTGACTTGGTTTGCCTGCTGCCTGCCCAGAACATTGCCTGCATTGCCTTAGAATTTGCTTTTCAGCCTGTTCCTTATACAAGTTTCTTCTAAGGTCTTTGTTATTTGTCATTGTTTTTCATTAATACATATTTTTTTGTTCAAACACAGTTGTTCGTTCAGCCTCATTAAGTTCTATGGAGGACCACAGCTAACATGCTTATTTATTATTAATATGTTATGACATACATGGCATTTCGATGGTTATTTATTAAAACTCATTTTTTTTTCTGGTTGGGCTTTTTGGGGCAAAACCCCCAAAAAAATGTTTTTATTTTTTAAAAAAAAACTAATTTTTTTTTTTGCTATTTATTATACCCAGATACTGCAAAAAGTGAGATTAGGAGAATGACTATTTACTCTCCTAGAGTCCAGGTTGAAGGTCAACATGATTGCTATATGGGGAAGATATCTGTCAGGCTTACCGTCTGGTCCAACGAGGAAGGAGCAGGAACTTGCAGAATACGAACCCACAAGCGCCTCGCACAACACTAACCCACCTGGAGTGGACAGGGAGTAGTGATGTGGCGAGTAGCCAATGAGACTAACCAAGGCGAAGTACAGAGGGTTCAGGCAGAAGCAAAGTCAGGCAGGCCGAAGTCAGGGGCAGGCAGCGAAGAATCGTAAATGTAGTCAGGCAAGAAGATCAGGGCAGGCGGCAATAAGACAATCCGGAAACAAGCTAGGGTCAAACACAGAAGATCAAGTAGAATTCAAATGCTAGGGGTTCAGTCAGATAACCTAATAACCAGGCAATGAGTCACAGAAGCAGATAAGTTTAAATAGAGCTATTTGGCGCCAAACTGGCGTCCTCACGCTGGCGTCGCACAGCTGACGTCAGTGCGTCCGTCATTGGCGTCCATCGCTGACGCCCTTGTGTCGGCGACCGTCACCAACGCCTTCTTGTCGGCGTCCGTCGCCGGCGTCCAACACCGCGCGCCGGCGCGCATCGGTTCCCCGATGAGCGCGCCTGCGCCTGCGTCGGAAGGAACGCGGAAGCGGATCCTCACAATATCTTCTTTTCTGGATATCCTTGCAACCATGGTTGAGCAATAGATAAGCTGATGTTTTTTAAGTGACAGACAAAACAGTATACATACTGTCAAGAGGTCTCTGTTGCAGAACCAGAAGCCTGTGGTGTACCGGCCACTGCTCCTCCTGGTTAAACCAAAGGAGGCAGTGTGGGTTTACCCTGGTGATTTAAGTCAATGAGTTTTCCCTTTGCCCATGTATTTCCTGGCTGGTGCCTGTGGTCCAGCTGCAGGTAATTGCCAAATTAAGGGGCTATTTAAGTCTGCTTCCTCCAATACCGCATGTTGGGTTATTACTCTTGACCAAGCCTCTTGAATTCTTGTCCTGAGTTCCTGTCAGATTATCCTGAGTCCTGTAAATTCCTTCCTGCCCCTCCCATGTTCCCTATGTTTGAACTCACTGGTTTTTACCCCGTGGCCTGCTATATAGATTTTCACATGTCTGACTCATTCTCTGACCTTGTCCCTGAACCTTGACTTGGTTTGCCTGCTGCCTGCCCAGAACATTGCCTGCATTGCCTTAGAATTTGCTTTTCAGCCTGTTCCTTATACAAGTTTCTTCTAAGGTCTTTGTTATTTGTCATTGTTTTTCATTAATACATATTTTTTTGTTCAAACACAGTTGTTCGTTCAGCCTCATTAAGTTCTATGGAGGACCACAGCTAACATGCTTATTTATTATTAATATGTTATGACATACATGGCATTTCGATGGTTATTTATTAAAACTCATTTTTTTTTCTGGTTGGGCTTTTTGGGGCAAAACCCCCAAAAAAATGTTTTTATTTTTTAAAAAAAAACTAATTTTTTTTTTTGCTATTTATTATACCCAGATACTGCAAAAAAAAGCCAGAATCCGAAAATCCGCCATCTCAAACCTGTCAAGATCATGTATAAGCAGATGTCCCTATCCCAATTTGAAGATATTGTGGTTTGCGCTTGGTTTAACCTGATAATCCGAAAAAATTGGCCGATTCGGGAGAAAAGTCCAAAAAAAATTGTATGTTTCTTGTTTTCGCTCTCTTTTGTAGATTTTTTCCTGATCTAATTTTTCCAAGGTATTTTAATGAAAAATAAGATAAAATCGTGGATGGGAGTTTGGACAAGCTTTTTTAATCCAAAAAAATTGATAAAATCGGATTTTAGTAAATAATCCCCTTCGTGTCACCAGGACCCCTTTTCAAATGTTAAAGAATATAAAATCAGGTGTCTGGGGTGATAGGAGAGGCATACAGATAATAAGATACATTCCAAGAACATTCCATTACACTTGGAAATATTTAAATGATAGAACTAAAGCTTTAAGTTCTTTAATACCTAAATTGGAGAAATGCATTAAGATTGGAAACTGATGTTTGTGTGATCTAGTGTTTGATGCAGAAATACTTAATTATATACAATTCTGACTATGGCGTGGAGACTGAAGATAATTTTTCAAGACATTAATTTTTATCTTTCTCTTGAAGTTGTTTTTCTTTTTGTCCATATAACTTGCTATTTGAAAGTACAGTAGGTAACGTGATTGAAATTCTGAGCTGAATATCAAAGTTCTTTTCAGACTCTAACACTTGTTGCTTTTAGAGCAAATGATCTGTTCTTGTAAGATAATAATATGTCCACGAGGAGAATATTTTACATTGTAGTACTAAGTTGTCGATACAATACAGTAAAGCACTGTTAGTAGACTAGTCTGTGAAGTAGCTCAAAGTAGAGACATAGAGAAAATGTAATTCATTATACAAATCATTTGAATGCAGAATGAAGAAATATTCCATGAATTATAATCATCATTCATTTATATATAGCAAGTTACACAGTGTTTTACAATAATTTATAAAAAAAACAGTGGTTTTACAATAATTTAACAAGGGTTGCAGAATAAAGCTAGGAGGTCCCTGCTCACTAAAGCTTACAATTTAAAGGTTGACAATGAATTTGTTTGGATTTTCTCCTTATGTTACCCACTAGTAGCTACAAGTAAGTGAGCATGTCCACCCACTTAATAAAGTGATACAATTTGATTCATTAGTTTATTCTACTTTTTAATCTTTTTAAGTGTGTCTTGATTTAAAACTATTGATGAGAGAATTTGTCCTGTTTTGCAGAAAAATTTGCAAAACTGCGCAAAAATTTGTAAAACACATTGAAGTCAATGGGCAGCAATTTTTTTCACATACCAAATTTTTTACGCACGCAACAATTTTGCTCGCTCAAAATGCATTAAAGTTAACGGCTGTTTTTTTCTTAATGCGACTTTTGTCCAAATGCATTAAAGTCAATGGGCTTTTTTTTTTTCTTATGGGCGTTTTTATCTGCAACTTTTCTGATGCAGAACATTTTTCTGCAACTAATTAGTGCTGCAGTTTTGCAAAAAAAAAATAGAAATGGCAAAATGCAGAATTATGCCGCAAATCCATGGCAGACAAAAAAAAAAACGTCCATCACTATTTAAAAGCTTACGAAACATTAAGAGATATTCCAGCAACTAATCTATCAAATTGTAACAGTTTAGTGTACTGTCTCCCAAACTGTGGGATTGACTCCCCCAAGGGGTGCTTGGGAATAGCTGGTGGGTCCTGCATGAAAAACCGTTAGGGTAGGATTAGGTAAATCCCATTTTTAAAGTCAGCTAAATTGAAAGTTACCTTTGACTTATATTTTAGTATGTACATGACCTTTTCTAAGAAACAGTTGGCCTAGTTGGTTCAGCCTGCAACTAAAAATGTTGATAATTTGTTCCCAATTTAGAAAGTTCTGTCATAACTTTTTTGTGACTTGGAGTGGACGCACCATAGCATGAGCCCACTATAATGCTAGAATTTCGGGGGGAAAACTGCAGCTTGAGAAAACCCAATGTTGATTTACATCCAACCACATTGCGCAAGCTTTGTAAATGAGCCCACTGGTATAACACATATAAATGAATTCCTTGCTGAGATTTCATCCTCCTTTAAAAGGATTCAGTATTTTATAGTAATTGGAATAGCTAACTTTCTTACACAGACAAAATACCAACTGACAATGTCAACTGACAATGACTTAACTGGTTTAGCGGAAAGTAGGGGATTAAAAAACCCTTCTGTTATTGCTAAATCTCTAAAACATGCAAAGCCAGCCACATTTTTTATGATTTAAATACTTTTGTGCAATGTTAAACTTGCTTTTTATTTAAATTATCAACATACATTATTTAGTTACTTATTACATTTAAATTGCTAAGGGAAAATGAACTATAATTTACATTTTGTGCTTGAGTCTAAAACATCTGAATAGCTTATAAAATAATAAAATGTATGGAGACAGTGGGAATTCAGAAAGAATACATGCCAAGTGGGTTACAATACATTGATATTTTGAGAAATGAAAATTGAATAATTGGGCTTTTTTTTTTTTTTTTACAAAGAAAAACTCCAGACATGAATACTCAATCAAAAAACATGCTATTAAATATGCAAGTAGTGGCAGCAGGTCATTTACACACAATTGTATTACTCACGGATACTGTCTGATCCTTTGTTAGTCAGCTTTGTGAATTGAGCTGCCCTTTCCTGCCTTTGGTGCACAATCCCTATTGAAGGTACCTCACAGCTGGTTTTACACTCCAAGGATCTCTCTATCCCTGAGCCTAACCACTTGAGTCCCTAACCTGGCGGCCTTGTCATCGCAGGGTGCTAAACCTTCACTAATCGCCTTGGCTGCTCACTATCTTTCCTGTCACTCCTATAGTGAACTATTACAGTTTCTGACCTGACACTTGCTTGCTCCTATACTGAGGCCTACCTCTACCTCAGGCCCTCCCAGCTACACACCATCTCCTCCAGCGAGTGGGTGCAGAGAAAGAGAGGGAACACATGGCAACATCCCTTTTTATAACCTCTGGGGAAACTACTCTCCCTCTCCTATGGGAACCCAACCTAGCTGGCTAACATAATTCCTGGATAGTGATGTGCGAATTTATTCTCCAGTCGCAAATTCACATAGAATTCCCGCAATTCGGCGCTGGTGAATAAATTCACGAAAACGCTGTGAAAAAAAGCGTAAAAAAAAATGGACACCGCATCTGTTTTTTTTGGACGCCGGCGCATTTTTGCCAGCAAATTTGCGCCGTCAAAAACGGACGCCGGAGTCAAAAAACTAAACTCTGGCGATATTTCGCAGATTTTTCGCCGTTTTGCGAATGTCGCGGTAAATTCACGAATTTTGCGGCAAAGCGAAACGTTTTTAATATAGTTAGTTAGCCAGAAATGTAATCTATAAAGTCTGGAGTGAGCGGATGTCTAAATGAAAAGAACAGAACCCAACTTCCTGCTTTTCAGCTCTGAGTTAGTGAGTGAGTTTAAGGGGGGCCACATGGGACATAATTGTCCAGTGAGTTTTTCATTTGATCCTTAGCATGCAGGTCAGATTCAAAAGCAAACAGTTATGACCCATGTGACCCCCTCAAGTCCCTGATTGGTTAATGCCTGGTAACCAATCAGTGGAAACCGAGAAAGCTGGAAAACAGGAAGTTGGCTATTATGTTAGACATCCAGTTCCTCCAGTCTTTATACATTACATTTTTGGCTAACTAGCTATACTGAAAATTTTTTCTGCACTATTTTCCCTTAACTCTAAGGATGATGTTGAAAGTATCAGTCTTCCAACCTATATTGAAATACAAAATATTTTCAAAAAAAACTGTACATCACTTGTTCTTTAGGCTTTTTGTTTTGTAGGGACCCTGATAACTTAGTTCTTCACACAGATACAATCATTTAACACTTATATGTAACAGACATGTAACAGCTGTCCTTAAGTTTAGTTTTCTGTTTTAAGATAAATTAGGGTTAGAAGGATCTGGGCTCATAAAAGCATAGAGAGGGAGTTTGTCACTGAGAGACAGTACCCTGGACTTCTGAAGAAAGGTTTCATTTATTCTGTACACAGTTTAATTTTCATTTTAAAGGGGTGATTCATCTTTGGAGGTGGGGCAGGCAATCACTTTCACTTTTCATTCTCTACTTCCTAGATGTCGCTGCACTCCTTTACATTCCCCCCTCTCTACTCACTGTCTAAATACAGTGCATGGGTATGTGGATCAGGTCCCCCATTTTGGCATATAAACAAAACTATGGCTTGATGTAAATTTGAAGACTGAAGGAAACACAATTTAAATAATTTATATAGTGTAAGTAAAGTTTTTTTGCTTGATAAACTCAATTAAAAACTAATTTGGAAATATTTCTTAGGGTTACAGGTCCCTTTTAAATCCTCTTAATTATAACATGTGCCCAGAAGTGGTAATGATTCATAAAAAATAAATAAAGAATTATTAAAGCCTGATGCAGCAAAAAGCCTGAATCAGAAAATCCACCATCTCAGACCTGCCCAGGTTGTGTATAAGTCAGTGGCAGAAGTCCCTATCCTGTTTTGAAGTTTCTGTGGTCTGCACTGGTATTAGCCAAAAAATTCTGGCTGTTCGAGAAAAAACTCGATAAAATCATGTGAAAACCCGAATCGTACGATTTTTCTGAGTTTTGACCCGAACAGATTAAATCAAGCTTTTTTAATAATAAATAAGGTCATAGTGGATTCTAGTTTGGTCACTTTTTTATTTAAATAATCAGAAAAATTCAGATTTTAGTAAATAACCATCCTCATGTACTTTTGAACATAAAAATAAGTAATGTTATATAAAAAAGTCATTACAATCTTGTTGTTTTTGAGCCACCTATATTTTTCTCTTAACTAAACCTTAAATTGTAAAATCTGACTTGAATTCCTTAGCAACCATGCATGATGGGGAAGATTTAAATTTTTAGGAGTAGAACAATGAACAGATTATATAAACACATATCAATGTTCCAATTTTTGGAAAATAATTTTTTTTTACAGACTATCCAAATTACAGTGAAGTTGTTATCATTTCCTCCCCACCCCCCATCTTTAGATCGGCACCTTGGAAACAGAATATGCATATAAGCATGATACCAATTAAGTTTATGTAAAGTTCATACTGTGTTATATATAACAATGGAGGACTGTTTACATTAAATAGACGAACAATATTTAAGTATTAATGAGAAGTTTTTTTAAAAGAAACACAAAACTATGATAAAAAGTCTTTTTCATTATCTTTAGGCATTGCTATGCACAGGAAGTGAAAGGAACAAGAGTAATAAAGGTGGAATAATTATTCTAGCTTTTATCTTCTGTGTACAGTATTGTATTGAATTATTAAAATGTATTTTTAAAAAAACAATAATTTAATAACTGGTTTTCAAGATGCTAGAATAAAAAAAATAAAGCCTCGCTGTTATTAGAATTTACATTGGTTAACAAAATGTATCTAACAATAAAATTGAGTTACAGTTGATATTTCAAGAACTATTTTTTTCTTATAGCCTAATTGCTAGAAAACTGCAGTAGTATTGGTAATTTAAGAAATGGATAGCTTTGTCTAATGTACATGTAACCCTTATTTTCCACACAGGACTAGCTTCCACTCAAATAGTGCAGAGACCCTCAGTCTTAGCTGGGTCCTTGCATACATGTGTGGAGAAAGGGAGAGGAGTTGCAATACTATACCCCTCAGCTGCTCGGAACATGGTTTCTGGACACCAGGAGTTCTTAACCAAAATAACTTTAATAAAAGTTTTTTTACAGGCACAAGGTAGTCATAGTACATGGTTTCTTTGAGGCAAAGTGGTCAAGGCACATTCAAAATCTGCATGTATCACACACTGACACTCTCTTGATGTCAGGGAGCCGGGAGCTCCCTCCAGGGAGGTAGTCTGGATCAAGGAGGAAGCCCTCTTGAGGGAGCAAGGTTGTGGTATCCAAAGGGTTAAGCAGAATCAGTAGTAGTGGTCACAGGCAGGAGTTAACGAGGGCAGGCAGATCAGATGCAAATATCAAGAGTTCAGGCAGGGGGTCAGAACCAAGGTAGGAGCTAGAAACAGACTGGGAGCAGGATTCAGGCTGGGAGCTGGAAACAGGCTGGAAACAGGCTGGAATAAGGCTGGAATCAGGAATCAGGAAACACAAACGGGAAGCCAGGATTAATGGCAGCAAATCCTATTCTTGGGCGCCGTCACAGTGTTTTGGGCGCCCCTTTATGATGAGATCCCGGCACCAGTGATGACATCATCATACAGCGATGCTGCAGCCATTTGTTCAGCATGGGCGCCGCCATCTTGGATCTTCACTGTGACCGCCGGGAATGTAAACAGCGCCGTTGGGTACTTCTGTGCCGGGTACTTCTGGCAGTCCTGACACTTGAGGACAGACTTGGCAGGATTCCAGTTCAACTCTGTGACACCCTTTAGTGAAACATCCAGGGAAATCCTCTAACCTGATTCACTTTCCACTATGATCCTTACAGTAACAGGCAGTATCACCTGAAAGAGATACCTCCAATCTAGCACTCTATGTTGGAGCTCAGAACTGCTTTTTCTAGCTCAGCCTATATGACATATGCCCCTAGAGTGTACTATAACAGGAGCTCACCTGTTACCAGACTTCTCTAAGGCTTTCCTCCCTTGGGGCCTCTCCTTTTCCGAGGCCCTGGCTCCCAGAAACTTTCCACTCCCTCCAGAGGTGGAAGTCCAAAGAGAGTGAGAACATATGGTGCCTCCCCTTTATAAAGAAATAGGAAATAATGACACCTCCTGGCCAAATCTGCAAATGCTAGGGAAATACTTTAACTTGTGAAGGGAAACACGCCTCCATTGCATCTCTAAATTAGATTCAAGACTTAGCTGGCCTACCAGTAAGGATTTCCAAACCATAGGGGAAGTTAATCCTATGGATAGCTATATACATTATCTAGAATAGACAATGCAAGATCAGAAGAATATTTGAACTAGTTAATGCCTGAAAAGTAGTTATGGGCGAATCTGTGCCACACAATTACCGCAAGATTTGCAAAATGCATTGCAGTCAATTGGCGTCAAAATAATTTTGACGTGAGTGACAATTTTTATATGCATGCCAATTTTCTGTTTGGTGCAGCAGATATTTCACAGGCGAATTGTTGCTGCAGTTTCGTGAATTAATGCGCTTGTGGCAAAACACGGATATTTGCCGCAAATTTGTGTCTGGCAAATTTATTCGCCCATCACTAATGAAAAGGTATTCTGCCTAAGGATCACCTGGGCCACTATAAGGTTATTTTTTTATGGATAATAGATTCTTGGATTCTTGGATTATCCAAATCTGATGGTTTTGATGAATACCTAGCTGTAGGGATTTAATAGCTGTAGGGAAATGAAGATTTTAAGATGTCAAGGCAAATAGCAATGGTTCTATAGCCTCCTTTATAAATCAAACATAGAAGTCATTAATATGAACCATTCTTCAAGGAATGAATTACATTCCTCATAGGGGAGTACTTATCAAGGTTTCAAATTATGGAAGATACATATTGTAAAATGTCCATGTTATAGAATCAACAAAGGAGAAAGGATACAGCACTAATTTTTATTTACACAGGACAATTTATTACAAACTTTATGACAAACCTTATGACAATGGGGTTGACCTTAAGAAAATGAAAGGCTGGATTAGGTAAGCAAAACATAATTAAAAACAATTAAACAATTAAAATTAAACAATTAAAAACAAAGTCAAGTCCCATAGTCAGTAGACTGCTTTGTTATTACACTGTACTATTAATATTTCCAATATAAAAAAGCACTTTGCACTTCGCATTTTTTATATATATATACATTTTTATATCTTAGGCTATTCCAAAAGTATACAGAGCAAAACGGACCAGTAAGCTTTTACAGATAAGAAATTCTCTTACATAGGGATGAATGCAGGAAAAGTGCATTGCATGACATCATGATGTCAGTCTGATCTGGAGCTGTCACTCAAATCTTATCGAATATCTTTATTTTTGGATAATAAAAAGTGAATCTGTGTACAGGCATATAACATTGGTTCTGAATATATAGAAAACACTCAAACAAAATAACATAAATCAAAGCTTATCTTCATGTTTATTTAAGACTAACTCTTTGATGATGATGCCTTTCAAAGTTTCATAAGATGCAAGACGGATGATAGTGGTGGGACAGCACAGGAATTTATTACTTAGCTGAGCTGCTTCATGTATCATAATAGTGGCAATTAAATGTAGGATACAGTTAGGTCTGTAAATGTTGCCCTAGCTGTAGTTTGTAATTAGCCACTCAATATTCTTCTCAAGGCTGATCAGATAATCTCTGCTCAACCACTCCACCTCTCACTACTGGCTGGTCTGCTTCCAGCTGAAGCCAGTAAAGCCTAGATACACATGAGGTAAACCCAACACACATGAAGGATATTAATGAGCTGGAGAAATGGAAACTGATGTGCAAGTAAAGGAATGGAACTATTAGGTCATGGTAGCTGTCAAAGTTGGGGTTCCCTGGAGAACAGGTGCTTGCAAAGTGAAGTGACAGCTATGTTAAAGGATATTATAGCATAGGCTTCTTTTCAAAGAAATGAACAAATGATGCAACCCCCTTGATATGAAAGGCATTTTTATCTGCCTAGGGCAAGGGTGGTAAAGGTCTTCAATACTCTTGTTGTGTCTCAATGGCAGATAGCCATAGTCATGAACTCACAGAGTGCGAGAAGCATAGTTGGCAAGATCTTTTTTCCTAGGTCAGTGATTCTGGGTGATACACTGAATGGTTGAACTTGACTGACAGGTGTTATTTTTTTTGCTCCCAAATTCATAATGTAACTACAGTATATGTAACTAAGCTGAGTAAATGAATGCACTAGCATTATATCCATCATGTTATGTAGGTTCTGCTGATCACCTGTCCCAATGCAGTGAAGCATTTAAACATTTACTGACAGCTTTCCTGTAAGTCCAGATCTGTGGTTTCCACCTGATTTCTACATTTGTGTGTCTATGTACGTGCATAATTGTATAGAAGAGGTAAACACATTGCAATTGCCCAAGATTCAAGTCTTTAAATATTTGCATGTGTGGAAGCTGATAAAGCTGATTAGTCCAGTGAAATACATTGGGGGGGGGAACGTCACATGATGGGAATACACACACAGGCAGGAACCTGCTCATATAGCAACCCTGTAAATTTATATATTTATATGTGACTAGTGATGGGCGAATCTCTCCCGTTTCACTTTACTGAAGTTGTAAAACAGAGAAAAAATTCATGGAACACCGACTATTTTGTGCAAATGTATTCAATTCAATGGGCGTCTTGCTGACAATTTTGACGTGCAACATTTTTTTTGACGCACCAGATTTTTCGCCTGCAAATTTTCAATGCAGTTTTGCCACGAATCTATGCCTGACAAATTTATTCGCCCATCACTATATGTGACTGATCCCAAGAAACTTAAGGTGAATCACTAAAATGTATTGGCTTTTCCACCAAATCAATTTTTTTGAGTATTTTCCTGAAAACCCTGAAAAAGTCAGATTTTTGGGCTAAACTCACTAAAGACCTTGATAACTTCAAATTGAGATAGGTGCCTCTCCCACTGACTTATACAGGAGACCTCAACAGATCTGAGTTGGCAGATTTTTGGATTCTGGCTTTTGGCAGCATCAGGGTATAATAAATCTCAAAAGAATTGTCAAAGGTGAGGTTAGGGGGCTCTGTGAAGGCAGATGAGTGAAGGTCATTGAGTCCTTGAGGCCATAGCTGTATGTGGTTACAGGAACTGAAAGGGAAGGGCAGAACTGGGTGATGAGGGCAAATAACAAGGACTGGAGCAGGAACAAGAAGGGCAAGGCAGAGCAAGATTCAGGCAGGTCAAAGAAATATATAGTTCAAGGTACAAGATATAAGGCAGAACAGGACTGGAAGCAGAGCCAGGACTGGAAGCAGAGCCAGGCCAGGGCGGGCATGCGCCCTAGGCAACCTGGCCAGCTGTTGCGCCGAAGGGGGGCACGCATGGGCAAATAGACGCTGGCCCGCACAGACACTGGCGCGCATGTGCGAATCACTCCTGGCGCGCATCACTCCTGGCGCGCATGCGCAAATTACTGCTGGCGCGCATGCACGGACTGACGCCAGTGCGCATGCGCCAATCGATGTGAGCGAACAGACGCGGACAGTCGAGACAGGAAAGAGGGGACCGGACTAGGGGGTAGGAGCCAGAGGAGGTACGTGCCTGGTGCCCCCTCAGCTTTGCGCCCTAGGCAGGTGCCTACTCTGCCTACCCCTAGTTCTGGCCCTGACTGGAAGCAAGAACAAGGTCAGACAAGGCAGGGCAATATTAATGCAAGGGAAGGGTTTCGCAAGGCAGAGGTAAAGCAAGGCAAGGGTAACGCAAGACAAGGTTAAACAAGGCAAGGTTAAACCAAGGCAAGGTTAGGATGAGGCAGAGTCAGGCAGGACAAGGCAAGGAAGACAAGGCAGGTTATATGGCTAGAGCAGGAACCCAGCTAGGGGCAAAACCACAGTGCATAGGTAGGTCAATGCTCAGGCAAGGAGGGTGAGGAGGGCTTGCCTTATATAGGGCAGGATCAACCCTGATTGGATGACCAAAAACCACCAATCACGCTGCTGCTGGGCTAGGGCTGCAAAGGCCAGGTAATAGATAGTGAGTCAGCCTGCTGGCTTCTCATCTGGCCTAAAGGTTAAAGCTTAGAGCCAGAAACCCAAAGGTCTCAAATCCCAGCAGAGTCTGAGAAAATTAAAAAAAAATTGCCCCAAAAAGCCAGAGGAAGAAAAATGTAAGGGTTTAATAATTGAAATTACTACATAGGCACTGATCTATTATTGCATTGTGGGATATCATATACAGCCGGAAGACTGTGAGAAGATTGGCAGGAGAAATAAATCCTGAAGGACTAACACTCTTATTATTTGTTGTATTATTTATGTGTGCAAAAATACATGTAAGGTACTGAATTGTGGAACTGACTTTGCTTTTGATTTGATTCACTTTTGGTTTTTTAAGATTAATGGCTTCAGTGCCTCAGAGACTTGTCGCAAAGCTTCGTTTTGCATGGCTTGCCATTTTTGTCAAACTTAATAGAATAATGTGAACCTGCTGCCGCCATCATGTTAAAGCAATTATATTAAAGCTTGATCTATTCGGCATGCCCACACCACTGATAATCTATTTAATTAATGCTCACCTTCGTACAGAACTTTTTTTTTTTTACATAGCTTTAATAAGAGAGGCATAGGGAAAACTCAATTTTCTTTGTCTTTCTTTGTCTCAGGCTAACAATTTGCTGTTGTGGTTAGCTACCTCAACTTAGACAACTACTATTCTAGGGCGTCACCACAACCTCATTAAAAGGGGATTATTCTGCACTGTAATACTTTTTTTGCATCCTCCTGCTTCTGCATGATGGGAAAGAGAAAGAAAGTTACCCCAGTGTTTCATAGGTATTTATACAATGTAATAAATGTAATAGGTTTAGATTTTACTTTTTGTAAAATAAAGCCAAAAACACCTGAAACTTTGACACCTTCTCCATTTAACTAAAACCAGCAGAATAATGCAAACAGGGGCAGATTTTTAAGGGTCAAATTGAAAAATTTGATTTGAATTTTTTGATTTTTTTATGGTCAAAACTCTCAAATTTGAATTGTGAATAATCCAAACTCAATTAGAATTTTAATTCGATTTCGAATTGCGAGATTTATAAAACCTTGCCCCTTTCGAATTTCGAATTTCATTATTCGCCACCTAAAACCTGTCGAGTTCTGGTATAAGTCAATGGGAGAAGTCCAGTGACCAATTTGAAGATGTTACAAGCCTTCCTGACATTCAAGTTTTTTTTAGTCTAATTTGATTCTAATTCGATTTGAGTTTTTGGGTTGGCAATATTTATTCGAGTTTTAGATATTCAATTTTTTTATTCAATAACCCCCAATCAAATTTAGAGTATATTCAAATTTATAAGAGTTAAAAAAATTCACATGAATTCGAAATTCGACCTTTGATAAATGTGCATCTCCTAGTCTACATCTAGTAGGTGAGGAGCTAGTTGGGCATAAAATATAACTTTTTTGGGGGTTATTTACCAAAACTCGAATTTATTTCATTTTTTTATTAAACCAACCTCAACCAAACTCCCATCCACAATTTTTTTTTTTTTAAAATCTTTATTTTTTGTCAGGCAAAAAAGAAACATTACAGCAATTGCACATAGCCATAAAAGACATAGCCAAAAAGGCAACATTTCAAAAACACATTACTTCCGTTGCTACTACAGTTATCAAGATTTGCATAGAAACAAGAAATCCTAAGAGTAGGCTAAGCAATGGATCTTTACATAGAGCAGACAGATCTAACTTCAGTACGCTGCCAGGAGTATACAATCATAGTATAGTGCAATCTGATCAGAGAACAGATATAGGGGGGTAAGAAAAGGGGAGAAAGGGGGGGGGAGAACAGTCCAGGCTTACTAATACATTCTGAAAAAGCAATGATTCACAATAGAAAGGAAGCAGTGTGACAATATAAATACAGTTTAGGCGAAATGAAGTACCAAATGAGGCAAACAAATGCAAATAATAGCAGACATGATTTAACCTAAGAGGTGGCCCTGTCATGGTCTGGCAGAGAGCAGCCAACTAGGCGACCGGGTCTAGCTCCTTCCAAATATTGAGTCCACGGCAGCCAAGTGGCCCAGTGTTTCCGAATAGCTGTTTGGGTTACCGCATGGATCTCCTCAAACTTTCGAATCTCCTCCATTTCCGTCCACCATTCAGAGATAGTAGGCACCAAAGTGGATTTCCATTTACGAGGAATCAGGATTTTTGCAGCATTCAATGCATATTGAACCAAGGATTTATTGTAAAGGGATGGTGAAATATCATTGTGATGTAGCAATACCGCTGCCGCCGTCAGCTCGATCTCTAGATGTAGCTGCTCCTTGCATACAGACAGAAGCAGCGTCCAATATTTCTGAATTTCAGTACAGTCCCATAAAATATGGAGCAATGTGCCCCGGCCAAGTCCACACCGCCAGCAAATATCCGAGACCCCTGGGAAGATTTTGTTCAATTTAGTAGGGGTATTGTACCATCTCGTCAGGATCTTATAATTGCTTTCCAAGATGCGGCAACTCCTAGGACCAATACAGGATTTGAGAATCATCTGTTCCTGTTCCTGCTCAGAGAACGGATGGTTAAGATCGTGGCTCCATTTAGCAAAATGCGGTTGTGGAGGCAGTCGCTCATCAGTACCTGTCAGGAGTATCCGGTAAAATAGATGAGATGTTACGTCTGACCGGAGCTGCTTGACAACACAGGGATTCAAATGTCGTAAAAATAGAAGTGCCCAAGGGCTGCGGAAGCTTAGGGCGAATAAAACTCGCCAACTGTTGGTAGCGAAAGAGTTCTGATGCCGGTAGGTGTAATAACTCTTTGAGTTGTACCCAATGAGGTAAAATTCCCTTGGGGCATAAATGGAAAATTTGTGTTATTGTGCCTTGTTGCCAAAGAGATAGATAGCCCTTATTCACACCAGGAGGAAAGTCCGCATTATGCGTAAGAGGGGTCAGCAAGGATTTTGCCGACATAAGACCATTCCTAGTCTTAAGCATATCCCAAACGTTGAGGGCATAATTAGAAAGGTGATGATGTGAATCAGTGTTGCGATGCTTCGGAGAAAGCCAAGGAAGAAGTTGCAGAGGCTGAGCTGAAAATGTTTGTTCCATAGAGACCCAAGCTTTAGAGCGGCCATGATAAGTCCAATCCAAAATTCTTAGCAAAACACTTGCTTGATGATATTTGCTGAAGTCTGGTAAACCTGTACCTCCTCTAGTTTTAGAACGTGTGAGAATGTCGAATTTAATCCGAGGGCTTTTGTTATTCCACACAAAATTCCGGATCAAGGAGTTCAAAAGTCTGAAGAAATCGAGCGGAGGTTTCATCGGAAGGGCCTGAAACACATACAACAAGCGTGGCAAAATATTCATTTTTACTGTATTAATTCTGCCAAACCATGACAAAGCCTTACTAGACCAATCACTCAAATCACTCTTGATAGTCTGCAACAAAAAAAGATAGTTAATACGAGCCCAATCTGCAAAATTCGGAGTCAAGTGGATACCCAAATACAAAAGTTTATCTTTTGCCCATTTAAAGGGAAACTGATCCCTAAGCGCCATGAAAGTAGTATGAGGTAAGCTGATATTAAGTGCGCTGGACTTATCATAATTTATTTTAAAATTACTCAGCCTGCTAAAGTGTTTTATTTCAAGTAACAAATTAGGCAGCGTAACAATAGGTTGTGTAAGCGTGAATAGCAAGTCATCTGCGTATGCACATATTTTGTGTTGTACCTTGCCATCGGAAATACCATGGATATTAAGATTAGCTCTTATTTTACACAATAGAGGCTCCAGAGACAATATGAACAGAAGTGGCGATAATGGGCACCCCTGCCTGGTACCATTATGAAGTGAGACAGATTCTGATAGAGAATTATTTATCTTAATTTTAGCAGACAACTCAGTATACAGGGACGTGATCCACTTCATAACATTCGGGCCCATGCCTATATACCGAAGACAGTGGAACATATAGTCCCATCTTACCCTGTCGAACGCCTTTTCGGCATCAGTAGACAGGAAAAAGAGGGGGACCCGATGCCTCACAGCCAACGCAATAATATTACCAATTCTGTTCAAATTATCTCTTGCTTCCCTGAGAGGGAGAAACCCAGCTTGATCCAAGTGTATCAGTTGAGCTAAACCAGGTTTGAGACGTGTTGCAATGATTTTGGACATTAATTTGACATCATTATTAATTAAAGAAATCGGCCTGTAACTGGTGGGGGAAGCGGGATCCTTTCCTTTTTTAAGTATAAGACTAATATGTGCCTGTAGCGAAGTGTGAGACCATAGATGTCCCTTGCTAACCCATCCACAATTTTATCTTATTTATCAATAAAATAACTCAAAAATGTTGAGTCAAAAGAAGACTCGTACAAATGATTTGAAGCCTGAATCGCTTGATTTGTTTCGGGTTATCACCTGAAAACCCTGAATTTTTGAGATTATTGGATGAAACCCAGCGCAGATCATAATATCTTCAAATTGTAAAAGGGACACCTGCCATTGACTTCTACATGACCTCAGTGGGTTTGCGATGGAAGATTTTGGGATTTGGACTTTTAGCAGCTTTGGGTTATAATAAATCTCTAAACATTTACGTTTTTTCCTCTAAAATTTGAAAAAAATTCATGACCAGAAAAAATCAAGGTTTAATATGTAAATGTTAAATAGCTGTGGCTGCTTATAACTATATTTCTTTTACAGGTAAAAAGAAAATGAGGTCCTGCTCATTAGCCATAGAATTGCTTAAACCCATTAATATACAATTTTATTTCTCTTAAGGGGCTAGTGGAGTGTATTAAATGTTAATTATTTAGAAAACTGAAAGCAGGCATGAACAGTTGTCTTGGAGGTAGAATCACAATTTGAGATAAAAATATCTGTTTTAGCATTTTTATTCCATTGTATTACTTCTTGAGCAAAATAAGAAGTGAAGCTTGTGCTTTAATCTAGCAAGTGTATTGCCGGCATTTAGTGACTAAATCCCTGAGTTAGGAAGAAATACTGAGCAGTTTTTAACTGTTTCTCATGTACCATTAGGATAAGTACAGTATGGACACAACAGAAATAAACATTTACAGAAACAATGATACTATTATTTAACTGTGCTTCTATCTAACACCATTAGGATTTTTGATGGAGCTGTAACTAACAAAACACAATTCTTTATGTCATGGCATGTGTCCTGTACAGGCTTCTGATTAAAAACATAAAATTGACTGATATTTCAATCAGTGGTGCATTATTTGCCTTTAGCAGTTTATTATTCTAACCATTTCCATCAAAATGTAGACACTATAGATATTTTAGACCAGAATCCTATTACCATTAGACTTTAAAACTATGTGAAAAGTCCAAAGGAATAATGTTTTCATGCGGCATATTAACTTGATTAGTGAAATAAAACATTCAGTTCTTTTTTTTTTTTAATTCCGTTATTGGAATTAGAATTAGAAAATAGTATTTGTGTTACCCTACTCAAGTATAAATATTAGCGGCTGTCATTAATGTTTATATGCATGTACAAATTGGACATATACAAAACCCATAGGTTTGCAAGGTTTTGTAGAGAATTTTTTTTTAAATATTGTGCAAATACATTTAAACTAGTGAGGCAAATTTTGTATATGTGGTCATTTTCCCCTTGGTCCTTGGCTGATCTTAAAGGGGTGGTTCACCTTTCAGTTAACTTTTAGGGCCAGATTTATAAAAGGTCGAGGTCAATTTTTGAATGAAAAAAAAAATCGAATTTCGAGCTATTTTTTATGTACTTCGACTAGGGAATAGTCCTCATTCGATTCAAATTTGAAAAAAAATTGAAAATTCGAATATCGGAATTTATCATGTACTGTCTCTTTAAAAATTTGACTTTCGACAATTCGCCATCTGAAACCTGCCAAATTGTTGTTTTATGGGAGACCTCATAGAATCTATATGGAGTCAATTGGTGGACGTTTTGGGGAAAATTCTTTGAATCAAATTCAATTGAATGCGCTATTCCTTCGATACGTATGATTCAATCAGGAGAGGCAGTACAGATTCAGGAGAAAAGAGAGTAGTCGAGGTCACAGGACAAGTCACACACCAATATTACAGTTCAAAGCAGGATCCAAGAGAGTAGTCAATACACAGGCAAGGGTCAGGACAGGCAGTGGACTAGATACTAGCAGGGACAGGCAGGGTCAGTAACATCAAAAACACTAGAAATTGCACCCAGGAATGATGAAATAGACCTTACGTTGGGCAGTGAGTATTTGCCCGAGGCCCCTTTAAATATTTGAGCTTCGCGCCAAGGCTAGATGATGTCATGTCACTACCTTCAGGGACAGAGCAGCAGCGTGCATGGCCCCATAGAAGATTAAGGCTGCAGGGGTCCCCGCTTGGGCATAACCGCTGCCCCACTGGACCACCAGGTATTCCCACAGATAGTTCTCTTTAGAAAGTAGCAAAAACAGCATATAGAATAATTGCCAATCAGTTTAATAGTGGCATTTCAGATAAACACAGTGAGCCTAGAAGAAGGATAGTGATGCTGACTTTTTAGGGCTTTGTTTTCTATTTCAACCAACAAAAATACAAAGAAAAATATATAAATGATGTACTGACTATTGTTAGTAAGACAACAATTAGTACTTAGGCTGCTACCTTTTATATGACAGTATGATTGTACATAAACTTGTGTTTCAGTTATCGCAGGTTCTGTTGTTAATAATATAAAACTGTAATGCGCAATACTGTATTAAAAAGATATATAATCTCCCACGTTTTATGAAGCTGCAGCACTGGCAATGTACTATAGTACAATGAAAAATATGTACTGTCCTAGACATAACAATTACACTCTTTTTTTTAGAGTACAGAGAGGGCAGTAACAACCAAGCAGCAGTTTCTGTCAGTATTCTGATTTGTATGATTTACTGGAATTGTAGATCATATAAAAACAGACTTGCCTGTATTTGTCTTTTACAACCCAATATTCACATAAGTAATTACTTGAATCAGCTGCACTTAACTTTCAAAGAACTACTTGTAGAAGTCAGCATTTTTTTAATTAATAGGTGTGTGGCATTCCCCATAATGGCTGGGAGCACATATTATTTAATCATGTAATGTATTTTTTTAACATATTTTACAATGATAGATTTCTTGGGGGGGAATAAAGGCCATGGACTGTCTTTAAGAAAACTACTAAAAACTATGAAAGCCTGTGGTTTTCACTTCAGAGAATCTTTCACACATTAACGTTCTACTTACTTTTGTGCCTGGATGTGAATGAGCCAATTTGAGATGTATAAGATAGCAAATTGTTTTCATTAATTCACCTGGACTGAAATTCTTGCCTTAAGGGCTAAGGTCCCAAAATCCCATACTAACCTCCTCATGTTTGGAGTTGAAACCCATTGATGGTTTCCTAAGGACACTTTTTTTCATTATTTGAGGTATTACGGCATTAAGGAAAAACACCCTCAATCCTATAGAGGATAATTCAAAGTCAAATAAATAAATGAAAGGTGTATTTAAAAAAAAAATATATATAATTTATTTATCAAACAGAATTCTTAAAAGCTGGCCGGCCAGGAAACACAATAAATAGATAATCAGTAAAATTACATAAAAACAATTATCAAGTTACTCCAGGTGGGTAGTAGCTTGTTTCAGTTTTATTAATACAATATACACTCCTTGGTTATGATAGGTGCTTGCCCCAATTATGCAATAGCAAGGCTGTGAGTTAGAGTTCTCCAACTTAGAAAAGTTATTTTGTGTTTAGAGTGTTATAGTTCTCGGTAAATCGGTGTAGGGTACAAGGTACTTCTCTCAGTGGATTATCAAGCTAATTTGTATAAGCCTGTAGATGAAAAATGGGTTTCCAAAGGGATTTGTTGGGGCTTCCCCCACTCCCTCTTTTTTTCCAGCTGTAAATGCCTCCCAAAATAATTGGATTGATCTCACCAGATCCTGCATTCTGGTCTTTCCTCGAGAGCACAGCCAGGCATAGACTTTTAGTGATAACCAGCCTGTTAACGATGTCTCCACTTTTTCCCGAAGATCCAAGATGGCGCCTGGTTCACTTCCACACGTGCGTTCCACTGTGGTGCACAATTCTCTGAATCTCCGCACGATTTCCACTGTTTTACAGATTTTTAAGGTCTTTACCAATTCACAAAGTACCGGCAAACTGCCGATTTTCCCCAACCTTCTTTCTCCTGATATTACTCATATGTTCCCCAATTCTTTGTGTTAATGGACAAATAGTTTTCTCTATATTATACTAAATTATAAGTACATTGGATAAGGTAAACCACATATTTAGATTGACAATTATAAAAGTTATTTATCTTAAATTTCCCAGAGTCTGCATGCATTTGGGATGCATTTTTTAACCCAGCAGCATTTTGAGCAATGTCCACATGGGAACATTCCTTTTATATTTTGTGGAGGAAAGGTTAATTGATTATGTTGTGAGTTTTTATTTTTACTACTACTGTTTTCCTTCCTTAGGCAACTGGGAGATATTATATCTTTAATATTTAGATAGTATCTTGAAGATTACATTCGGTTTTTTTTCTAGAATCTTTCCCAACACTTTGTCCTCCATAAGAATATGCCAATGTTTCTTAACAATTTTCTTCAATATCTTCCAACTGTCTCTACTATATTTCGTTATTATGCATCAACCTTTTCTTTTTTCACTCTTTTTCTGTTCTTTTTGTTTTTGGGGATTAGTAGCTACTAATTCACAAAAAAGAACAGAACAAGAGTGAAGGTTACAGAAGGGGTTAATTGGGGAATCCCCCACACCCCCTCTCTTTCCAGTTATATGTGCCCCCCAATAATGGACTGATCTCACCAGATCCTGAGTTCCGGTCTTTCCTCAAGGGAACAGTTGGGCACGGTCACTTGGTGACAGGTCACTTAGCGCTGGATCCAATAGCCTTTTCGTGATGTCTCCACTTTACAGGTAGCTCTTTCCAAAAATCCAAGATGGAGCCTGATGTTTCTCAGGGTGTGCATTCCACTGCGGAGCACAAAATTCCAAATTAGCTCACAAGGAATCACCACAATTTCACGATTTTGGGGTAAATTCACCAAATATTTAATTTCAACCTTAGGAGTGACACACTACCTAGATATTGCCTATTTAAGGCTTTATCAAGAAGTTTTGCACTAAGTGACCATACCCAACTTTACCCTTGGGGGGCATGTGTAGCTGGAAAGAGAGGGGGTGTGGGGGACACCCCAATTGACCCCTTCTGTAACCTTCTGTACATATATCTCCACACTACAATACTCCCAAGTTGGAGAACTGTAACTCACACCAATTTTGCTCTACATAATTGTTGTTGCAAGATTCGGGGAATCTTTCAATACAACCTAGAAGATTTGGAACATTCCTATTACTGTGATTTTAAGTGACCACCTACCTGAACCAAATATTTTTGTGTATTTATATTGTTATATGTTGGGTTCCTGGCCGGCCAGGTTTGAAATGAATTTTTTTTAAGTAAAATAAAATTCTTATACATTCAGATTAATTTAGTCTCCCAATACACCTTTTAATTAATTTATTAGTTTAGTAAATAACCCCATTAATGTTGATAAATAATCCCCTAAAGTTTGCTTTATTTCTTTGTTGGGTTTGTACCTATTTTACATACACTCCCTCCATCTGATCAGAAGAAACTGTAGGAGGAAAAATATGTTTTTGTATCAATGTAAAGCCACTAAGGCGATAGTTTATAGAAGTTGCAAACAATGCAGACAAACATCTGATGCTATGGGTTACTAGCCCCTTTAAGTGCATACCCCTGATTTGTACTTTGTACAACCTTTCCATAAACTATAGGCTATGGAAATAATGCTGGAGACTGCTACAAATTAATTTATTAAATTGAAAGAAGTGGCATATCTAATACTATATAACTTTCTTATAAAATAGAATAAAAAAATAAATAAGGGGCACATTTACTTAGCTCGTGTGAAGGATTAGAATGAAAAATACTTAGAATTTCGAAGTATTTTTTTGGCTACTTTGAACATCGAATTTGCTACTTCGACCTTCGACTTTGAATCGAACGATTCGAACTAAAAATCGTTCGACTATTCGACCATTCAATAGTGTCTTTAAAAAAAACTTCGACCCCCTTACTTTGCCACCTAAAACCTACCGAGCACCAATGTTAGCCTATGGGGAAGGTCCTCATAGGATTTCCTAGCAATTTCTGATCAAAGGAAAATCGTTTGATCGATGGATTAAAATCCTTCGAATCGTAAATGATTTTTCCTTCGATCATTCGATCAAACGAAATGTGGTAAATCTTTAACTTCGATGGTCGAATATCGTGCCCCTAAGTGTTGGATTTTTTGAATTCAGTTTAATGATTCAGTTTTATATTCATTGTTGTGAATAATAAAAATAGAAAGAAAAAATGATCGATGATAAAAAAATTTTCATAAATTTGATATCTTGGCAGTCACCTTTGGGGTCTCATTTGTCAAAGTAGGTGAAAGAAAAATATATGCAAGTATAAGTATGTAGACATGCTGTCAAGGTTATAAACCTTGAATTTTGAACAATAGCAGGTAAAATTGTATGAAGCTTAATGGAAAACCAGCCTGTCACAAGTCACAAACCTTTTGAATATGTCCTCACCTTTGGGTTAGAATTATTCCGAAAAATTCTGTTCAATCCTCTTGATACAATCATTCAATCCACCCCAAGGAAAATATCTCCTATTGAGAGTATCCCAGAATATCCCATCACTGTATATTCTAAACTGGGCTGCTCTATTGCATCTCCCTTAACTGATACAGAATATAAGCTATGTGAAGTAGTTGATAACTAGATGTATTTAAACTCTGTTTTGAGAGTTGTATTGATTTTGTCTGTCAAGAAGTGATGGGCGAATAAATTTGTCTGTCACGAAATTGCAGCAAATTTCTGCATTTTGCCGCCAGCGAATAAATTTGCGAATCTCCCATGAAAATATGCCCGTGAAAATTTGCTGGCGGCAATTTGCCATTTTCATGTTTCTTTCCGTAAAAAGTCAGATTTTCATGATTTTTTGAGTGAAAACCTTAAAATTTCACGATTTTTGAGTGAAATCCTTCAAATTTCACGATTTTTGATGAAATCCTTCAAATTTCATGATTTTTTAGCGAAATCCTTCAAATTTCAAGACTGTTAGTGAAAACCTTCAAATTTCAAGTTTTTTGAGCGAAATGTCTGATTTTCACGATTTTCGAGTGAAATCCTTCAAATTTCAAGATTTTTGAGTGGAATCCTTCTAATTCCACGATTTTTGCGTGAAAATGTCCGATTTGCATGATTTTTAGTGAAAACATTTGAATTTCAAATTTTTTCAGGAACTTTCCTATTTTCATACATTTTTTTGCCGTTTTGCGAATTTTGCGGGAAAATTATCATGTTCAGATGATTTTCTTAATGCAGTGTTTGAATTGAATTGTGACTCGTCTTCAGGAACAAGTTGGGTCACCTCCAGTATACTGCTTGTGCATGGGCCTAGGGAATAATATGAGGTTCTTAAGGGCTGCATGCATTCACCCCTCAACCACTGCCACTGGTATTTCTGTATAATAAAAATAATAAGGGGTACATTTATCAAAATGTGAGTTCGCAATTTTTTTTCGACTTGAGAAAAAATGCAGCCAAAAAAAAATAATTGGGAATTGTGTAAAAACCTGATAAAATTGAGCGAAAACAAGAATTGTATGATTTTTTCCGGGTTTTTTCTGAGTCACTTATTTTATTTTTTTACTTTTCCCTAGTGATGGGCGAATTTGCGGCGTTTTGCTTCGCCGGAAAATTCGTGAATTTCGCGCGAAATTTGCGAAACGGTGAAAAATTTGCGAAACGTCGCCGGCATCTTGTTTTTGACGCCGGCGCCCGTTTTTGATGCCAGCGCCCGTTTTTTTCCGCAAATTTTCGCGGGCGTTTCGCGAATTTATTTGCTGGTGGCAAATCACGCAAATTCGCTGCGAATTCGCACCTGGCGAATAAATTCGCCCATCACTACTTTTCCCCAGAAATCCCAAGTTTTTGGGATTTTTGTCCGAAAAGACCAAAATGGTCAGATTTCTGGCTAATTACAGCACAGAACACAAAAACTTCCAAATAGGATAGGGACCTCTGCCACTGACTTATATAGAACCTCGACAAGTCTGAGATGGTGGATTTTTGGATTCTGGCATTTTGCAGCATCAGACTTTAATAAAAGTCGAAAAAAAATGGAAAATTTGAGTTTTGCCTCAAAAAGCCTGACCAGATAAATTCGGAGTTTAATAAATAACCCCCAAAAAGTTTCACAAACCATTTCACTATTTACTTATATAAAAACTCAAGCCTCAAAAACAGTGGGTTTAAATCTTATTTAATTGCAGTATCCTGAGAAAATAGTTTCACTGCTATTGTGGAATGTGAAACACAAATTGAACTTAAATTAAACAGATTTTTATGTTTTGGGTTTTGGGAAGTAAAGATATTTTCTACACAGGCTTTCCCTCTGTATACATGTTTTTTTTTTACCTCAAGAATTAGTAAATGTGCCTCCATGTTTCATTATTATTGCCTATAAGGATATAAATAAAATTCACCTACCACTTAGGGGCAGACTTATCAAAATGTTTATCAAATGATGAACTCCATTGATAAATATGAGTCTAAAAATCCCATAAGAATGAATAGAAAATTTTTCTGTTGTGAATTCTAGGGGGCCGATTCACTAACTTCGAGTGAAGGATTCGAAGTAAAAATCGTTTGACTATTCAACCATTCGATAATCGAAGTACTGTCTCTTTAAAAAACTTCGACCCCCCTAGTTCGCCATCTAAAACCTACCGAACTCAATGTTAGCCTATGGAGAAGGTCCCCATAGGCTTTCCTAAGTTTTTTTGATCGAAGGATATTCCTTCGATCGTTGGATTTAAATCCTTCGAATCGTTCGATTTGAAGGATTTAATCGTTCGATCGAAGGAATAATAATCGAAGGAATAATAATATCTGCGCTAAATCCTTCAACTTCGATATTCGAATTCGAAGGATTTTAATTCCCAGTCGAATATCGAGGGTTAATTAACCCTCGATATTCGACCCTTAGTGAATCGGCCCCCTAATCTCACATTTTGGTGAATTCTAATCTCACATTTTGATAAATCTGCCCCTTACTGTTCAGTGAGGGCATCAGAAAAAAAAACATTGACCACACCCCCAAATTAAAAACAATGTTCATAACCTGCTAGGGACCTTTCATTTTCCTTAAATGCAGCCAATTTCGTCATCTTAAAAATGCTTTGTTCTTGTGCAGTTCTTGTTCGACAAAAAGTCAAAACCTGTCAGTCCCTTGGTAACTGACTGCAAAGGTGCTTTAAATTATAGATAGCTGTCATTGCTGCATGTATTTCCAAATAGACAGAACCACAGGGTTTCCCTATGCCTCCATCACATATGGTTTTATAAGTGTTTGACCCATTTACTATTTTTTATAATTTCTCTCTCTCTCTCTCTCTCTCTCTCTCTCTCTCTCTCTCTCTCTCTCTCTCTCTCTCTCTCTCTCTCTCTCTCTCTCTCTCTCTCTCTCTCTCACTCTCACTCTCACTCTCTCTCTCACTCTCTCTCTTACCTGGCATTGAACCTACTGTATTTATTAACTAAGGTAAAAACCAAGTATTGGATTTATTTAAACCAAATATCTATATTTTTCTATCTATCTGAATTTATACAGCTCTATGCTATGTTCTAACAAATATTCTCAGTGTTCAGTTTAACTTGAAATATAAAGAAGAAGTCATAAGAATTAAAGATGATCAAGCTTAGTATAAAAAAGTTGCATATCAGAAAAGTTGTATATCAGAAAAAGTGACAGAAAAGACATTTATTCCAGTTACTAATTAAAACTTTTCTAGTTGGGGGTATTTTATAGTATATGGCTATTTTAATTTGCCCTTTTAGTAATGCAATATGCTCATACCAATGAACTTTTCAAAACTGGTTCTAAGCGCATTTCCCTTTTAAATTAGAGCATTCGGTTTGCCAGCCGCCATATGTTCACTGCCCAAGCAGGATAAATTAATAAAGGATGTGAAAAGGACTCGAAAATGACATTTTGCAGGTGTAATGAAAAGTCATACCACACAGTATATATGTATACATGCAGGATGACTGATTGTTTAAAAAATCTCAGACTAAATTGCAGGCTTTTATTCTAATTTTTGAAAGTAGAAATGTACTGTGGAAAAATAATGCATTATTGGCAAACTGGCAAAAAGGTGAACAGGGGTCTAGGATAGAGTTCTAGGGGGTTATTTACTAAAATCCCAATTTATCTCTTAGGAGCAAATTTAGCAAGGGATGAACTGAAAAATTAAATTTTTCAATTTCAATTTTGAGCTAGCTCCGACTAGGGAATAATAAAAATTTTATTTGAATTTGAAAAAAAAAAAATTGAAAATTCGATTATCGAAATGTATCATGTCCCCCATAGGCATCTTAAACCTGCTGTTTTAGCCTATGTGGGACCTCCTAGAACCTATTTAAAAAAATACTTTGAATCAAATTCAATCGAATATGATACGAATTTGATTTGAACCATCGAATACAGCCTATTCACTCGAAGTTAAAAAAAAAATTAAATAAATTTTGTTTATTGAAATTCAGAGTTGATGGGAGTCTAAAAAAACTCTGATCACCTCGAAATTTGACACTTGATAAATCTCAATCAGAAAAATTTGAGTTTAGTAAATAACCCCCCCTAACAAGGTCTATTTATCAAAGATCGGATTTTAGTGGTTTTAGAGGTTTTTGAAATCAAACTCTAAAGAAACCAAAGTAAAAAACTTCGAATTTCGAGTATTTTGTGCTCCTCGACTATCGAATTGGCGTAAATTCGCCTGAGTAGAATGATTCGAATAGATCGAGCGCAAAAACGCTGCGACTATTCGCCCATTCGATAGTCGAAGTACTGTCTCTTTTAAAAATACTTCGACTGCCTACTTCGCCACCTAAAACATACCGAATTGCTTTAAAAGCCTATGGGAAAGTCCCATAGGCTTGTTTTCCAAGTTTTTGATCGAATAAAAAGGCATTCGATCGAATGAAAATCCTTCGAGCGAATATTCGATCGAGCGCCTATTCGCCTGGGGAAAATTCACCAATTCGACTATTCGCTAGCGCGTAAATTCGCCCGAATTGCCTATTCGATTCTATTCCCCAGTCGAATTTCGAGGGATTTAACCCTCGAAATTCGACCCTTTATGAATTTGCCCCTAGGTCACTCCAATTATTTTCAAAAATAATTATTAATAAATTAGAAAATTTGTTAAATTCATGAAGGGAGTTTGGTTTTTTTTCATAAAAAAACAGAGTTTAAGTAAATCAGCCCCTTAAACTATATGGGGGCCATTTACTTAGTTCGAGTGATGGAATAGAAGGAAAAAAACGTAGGCTACTTCGACCTTCGACTACGACTACGACTTCGAATCAAATGATTCGAACTAAAAATCGTTTGACTATTCGACCATTCGATAGTCGAAGTACTGTCTCTTTAAAAAAAACAGTTAGACCCCTTAGTTCGCCACCTAAAAGCTACCAAAGTCAATGTTAGCCTATGGGGAAGGTCATATACCGACAGGATGTACAAGTAGGACATCTAAAACATCCCATCTTTCTGGTTAGTTAACCATCCTGTCTGGTAGCTCTGAATAGGATCTGTTTTACTAATAAATTGTGTAAACTGACACTCCTCTTGTAAGCCATCAGATGAGGACTGTACCAATTTTATATATATATATATAAACATAGCACAGTCATACAACTGGCCAGTAGGCTGGTATTTTGGATTGCTACGTGAAGCATATGTGTCTAGCTTTTAATTTAGGCCAATAATAATGTATCAACTTGCAAGCAAACCAAATACCAATATAGAGACTAGTAAGAGTATAAGGTAACACCACATCACAGCAATAATATCAAGATCATATAACTCTTCTGCTATCCTGGACTTCATTTGCCGACTCCCTGTGGACAAGCGACAATTTCATATCCTAGTGATACCATGTGTAAATGTTTGCATAAAACATATTCTTTGATAAAACATACATACAGGGCAAATCACTTACAAGGATTTATGTATTTTAGATTTCATTTTCTGATTTTCCCCTCAATACCCTGGATAGTTCTCCTTCCAAGCTCCTTTATTCCTGGATTTTGTGGGTTTGCATTTGTTCAGATTTTCACGCTAAGCTCCAAAGTGATTCATCTCAAATTCAAATGCTCTGTTTGCTTTTCAAATGTAAATTTTTTCACTTTCAGCATCGGTCTTTGTGCCTGGTTGCCACATGCCATGTGCCCGCAGTTTTGGCTTTAGCTCACATTTCTCTCTTATTATTACTACTTTAATTAGGTTGACTATACAAAAAACCCCAAAGAACGAAGGAGGAAAGCAGAAGCAACAATCTATAAAATATAACAGCAGTTTCTTTTTTATGCCAGTGTGCGGTTTGATTTTAGCTGATGATTTGCTTTTTGTTCCAACAGAATTTTATAATTGTTGGGTTAAACATGTCATTCTATATAAGATAAGACTCAAATTATTGCTTTTTAATTTTGTTCAAAGTCCATCATTTTATTTTTATTGTTTAAATAAATCGTTGAAGAAGATTGTTTCAGAGGCAAGAACATATACAGTACAAAGGTGTTTAAGAAGAACCAGGCCACGAGAGACTCAAATTATTGCTTTTTAATTTTGCTGAAAGTCCATCAATTTATGCATATTGTTTTAATAAATCATTGAAGAAGATTCTTTCAGCGGCAAGAACATATACAAAGGTGTTGAATAGGTTTATTACAGCACTCAAGCCCAGAAAAACCAGGCCACGAGAGAGAATAAAGACAAGGTTTGTCAATACTTGGTACCTTGATGTGGGCATACTTAAAATAATGTGTTCTTATAGAGTCAGGATAAGTTGTGCTTATCAAAGCGGGGCCAGGCCAGCCAGGCGCCCTAGGCAACCAACTGGTTGCGTGCATGCACGAATAGACATGCAAGTGCAAGCAGACAGTCTGCAAAGAGGAGAGAGGAGACCAGATTAGGGGTAGGAGGCAGAGAAGGTACATGCCTGGTCCCCCCCCCCAGTTTTGCGCCCTAGGCATATGCCTATTTGCCTACCCCTAGTTCCGGCCCTGGTGCTTATCATAACTTGCTGCATAAAGATCAGTTCACATCTGTGCATTGCCATTGTTAGGGTGTTAGGGTAAAACTAATTACCTGTTAAATAGCTCCACATTTTTTGGTAGATAAAGTCCCTACTTTAGATATGAAGCACAGACTTTGTCAGTTTTCATTGTTCAACATCACACTTTTGTGGTCAACAGGAAAAAGGACCCAGTTTCTTTATGAAAAGTCAAAATACTGTAAATGCGTTGTATTTGCAAATTTGGGGGCCAATTCACCAAGCTCAAGTGAAGGATTCAAAGTAAAAAAACGTCAAATTTCGAAGTGTTTTTTGGTCTACTTCGACCTTCGAATGGGCTACTTCGACCTTCGACTACGACTTCGACCTCGAATCGAAGGATTCGAACTAAAAATCGTTCGACTATTCGACCATTCGATAGTCGAAGTACTGTCTCTTTAAGAAAAAACTTCGAACCCCTAGTTCGCCACCTAAAAGCTACCGAACCCAATGTTAGCCTATGGGGAAGCTTTGCTAAGTTTTTTTGGTTGAAGGATAATCCTTCGATCGTTGGATTAAAATCCTTTGAATAGTTCAATTCGAAGGATTTAATCGTTTGATTGAAGGATTATTCCTTCGATCGAACTTTTTGCGAAAAAACCTTCGACTTCGATATTCGAAGTCGAAGGATTTTCATTCCGCAGTCGAATATCAAGGGTTAATTAACCCTCGATATTCGACCCTTGATACATCGGCCCCTTGGTGTTAGGCTATTTCCTGAATTAGAAAATGGCTCACCATTCTGAATAATGCGGCTGATACACTTGCAGAGCTAAAAGTATAAAAAATATTGACTTATTTCCATAGATGCTACACTGTATTACTACAATTAACCACTGCAACCAATGTGATCTTTGCCATCATTTTCTTACTTGTAGTAAATTGATTAATGAAATAGCTGAGTGTTTGGAACTGATAACTGATGTCTGATTTTCAGGTTGACCTTGTGCCTTTATTTTGATTTTGCCTTGACTGACTTGATCTTAACCTATAACTTGACCTCATCCTCAAGTTTGTACTTTGCCGGTCAATATGTTCCTGACCCTGGGATACTGGGACCAGATTCCTATTGCTTCTTACATACATATAGTGCTAGGCATTAATTACAGTTCTCCAGCATAATACAGACTTAAAAGCACAAAGCCAAAACTTTAGGAGCTGTGTTCTTTTCTAGTATAGCTAAATGGTTAACTAGACATAGCTTCTAGAGCACTGGATTGTTGTTCAAAGGGAAACTACTCATTTAGAAATACTGGAAAAGGACAAGGCTTCTAGAACATTGGATTTTTGTTCAAAGGGAAACTACTCATTTAGCTATACTGGAAAAGGACAAGGCTTCTAGAGCACTGGCTTTTGGCTCAAGGGGTAACTACTCATTTAACTATACGGGAAAAAGACATGGCGAGCATTCAATTTTTGCTCAAGGTCTTAAGATTTGCTTAAAGACTTAGCTCTGATCTCTATACTCAGGTCTGGCTCAACAATTATTAGCTAATATAGAGGGAGCACTTTTCAAAATATGCTAGAATAAAGATAACAGATAGGGATGAATTTACTAGCCACTTATCTTGAGCTTTTCCTTTTCTCCTTTTCTAAATGTTTTCATACAGTGAGTTTGAGGATACAGTAAGAGCTACACTGTAATTGACACCACTGAAACTTGAAACAGCATGTGTAGCAAGGGTTGATCTCTCACATCTGGTAAAGGCAGGCTTACTTCAACTTAAGCTGTCCAGATACCAGTCAGTCTGCTTTTTATTTAAAATCAATCCATGCATAATAAAAACAAGGCATCCAAAAAACTTTCAATGCAATTTATAATATTCTTAATACCTTGTAGGCATTCAGAATAAAATCCTCCCACAGACAAGCAATGCTTTACCATAAGAATTAACTTCTTAGATGTAGAAGCCTCTAAATACAGTGCAATATGCCAACCATGATATATAATTAATACCAAAAAGCTTTAGAGCTTTAAGTGCGCTTGAACCATAAGGGGCCGATTCACTAAGCTCGAGTGAAGGATTCGAATGAAAAAAATTCGAATTTCGAAGTATTTTTTGGGTACTTCGACCATCAAATTGGTTAAATTCGTTCGAATTCGAACGAAATCGAACGAAAAATCGTTCGACTATTCGACCATTCGATAGTCGAAGTACTTTCCCTTTAAAAAAACTTCGACCCCCTACTTCGGCAGATAAAACCTACCGAAGTCAATGTTAGCCTATGGGGAAGGTCCCCATAGGCTTGCTAACCTTTTTTTGATCAAAGGATTTTCCTTCGATCGTTGGATTAAAATCCTTCGAATCGTTCGATTCGAAGGATTTAATCGATCGATCGAACGAACCTTTAGCGCTAAATCCTTCGACTTCGATATTCGAAGTCGAAGGATTTCAATTCGAGGGTCGAATTTCGAAGTATTTTTAACTTCGAAATTCGACCCTTAGTGAATCTGCCCCTAAATGTTTGTTTTGTTTATCTTCTTTCTTACCTTTGTTGGGTTGCCATTCAGTTCAAGTCATTGCAAAGCTTACTGGCTGATGTTTGTACAATTTCCTATAGTGCATGCAAACTTTATGGGGTATATTTATCAAAAAGTGAAGTTAGAGATCTCCACAGTCTGCTAGAGTGAAATTCCACCAATCTTTATTCATTTCTATGGGATTTTTAAAAGATTATTTATCAATGGGTGAAAGTGAATGTTCACCCTTTGATAAATACGCCTTTAAAAATGCCATAGAAATTAATTGAGAGTGGCGGAATTTCACTTTAGCTGACTGTGGCAATCTCTAACTTCACCCTTTCATAAATATACCCCTAAAGCTCCCCATAGACGCGATGATTCTTCTTGCCGAACGAACGATCTTAGGTAAGCCCGACCAATCCTTCGAAATTATCGTGCAGTTAGTGGGATTCGAACGATCGTACATCTTACGATTTTTCGGCCGACATCTGTCAGGAAATCGATTGGCCAGGTCAAAAAGTCTTTGTCGGTCCCAGTGCAATCTATCTATGTTTGCAGGGCCAAGCAGGCAGCTCCCCTTTGTTTTCCTGGTAAATTGGTCTTTTTAGTTGATGGTAAATTCGTACGATCATTCTGAGAAGATCGTGGTCTCACGAACAGGATCTGATCTTTTAAAAATCTCAACATCTATGGCCAGCTTAAGGGGCAGATTTATCAAGGGTTGAATTTCGAAGTAATGGGAGTTTTTTTAACTCCCATAACTTTGAATTTCGAATAAAAAAAGACCAATAGAAACTTATAAAAAAAAACAGTTTTTAACTTCAGGTGAATAGGCTGTATTCAATTAGTTTGAATCTAAGTTTTAGTGCATTCGATCAAATTTAAATCGAATGATTTGCTCCAAAAAAACTTACATTTTTCAAAGTCCACCAAATGACTTCAAATAGATACTAGGAGGACATTTATCAAGCTCCAAATATGTAAACCTCGAATAATTTGTAGTTTTTGGAGGAAAAAAACCCTACAAATTTAAAAGCTCTAGAGGTCCTGTATAAGTCAATGGGGAAGGTCCCAGTGTCTGCACTGATGTCCATATTGATATCTGATGAGTTTGTGGTTTTTGCACAAAAAACTCAGAAAACTAAGGGGCAGATTCACTAAGGGTCGAATTTCGAAGTAAAAAATACTTCGAAATTCGACCCTCGAATTGAAATCCTTCGACTTCGAATATCGAAGTCGAAGGATTTAGCGCTAATCCTTCGATCGAACGATCGAAGGATTTAGCGCTAATCCTTCGATCGAACGATCGAAGGATTTTTCGTTCGATCGAACGATTAAATCCTTCGAATCGAACGATTCGAAGGATTTTAATCCAACGATCGAACGAAAATCCTTCGATCAAAAAAAGGTTAGCAAGCCTATGGGGACCTTCCCCATAGGCTAACATTGACTTTGGTAGCTTTTAGCTGCCGAAGTAGGGGGTCGAAGTTTTTTTTAAAGGGCAAGTACTTCGACTATCGAATGGTCGAATAGTCGAACGATTTTTACTTCGAATCGTTCGATTTCGATCGAATTCGAACGAATTTAACCAATTCGATGGTCGAAGTACCCAAAAAATACTTCGAAATTCGAAGTATTTTTCATTCGAATCCTTCACTCGAGCTTAGTGAATCTGCCCCTCAGATTTTTTTTCATAGTTTTCTGAGTTTTTTGCTCAGAAACCAAGAACAATTCGAAGTTTTAGGGGAAAGCTCCAAAGTTTGCCCGACCCTATTTTTTCAGGTTTGTTTCTTTATATATAAGGTCCATTTGAGCGATTGGAGTTGCTCAGATTTCTAACTTAGAAATACTGAGATAAATTCGGACCTTGATAAACAACTCCCTAAGATTCTGTAGAGAATATGCAAATTGCTATAATGCAAATAATAGGCATCATAAAACCTAACTTAATAAAGATATTAGGTACACACTTCTGAGCTTGATTGAAGTAAATAAAATACAATGGGGCAGATTTACATAGGGTCGAATATCGAGGGTTAATTAACCCTCAATATTCGACTGCCGAAGGTAAATCCTTCGACTTCGAATATCGAAGTTGAAGGATTTACCGCAATTAGTTTGAATGATTCGAAGGATTTTAATCCATCGATCAAACGATTTTTCTACGACCAAAAAAAGCTTACAAAGCCTATGGGGACCTTCCCCATAGGCTAACATTGCATCTCGGTAGGTTTTACTTGCCGAAGTAGGGGGTCAATTTTTTTTTTAAAGAGACAGTACTTCGACTATCGAATGGTCGAATAGTCAACGATTTTTAGTTCGAATCGTTCGATTCGAAATCGTAGTCGAAGGTCAAAGTAGCCTAAAAAATCATTCGAATTTTTTTTATTCTATTCCTTCACTTGAACTAAGTAAATGTGCCCCAATGTGTTGTTTTGACTGTAGTTTTAAGGGGGTATGTACTAAAACTAACATTTATCTCATTTTTTTAATTAAAACAAAGTCAGCCCAGCTCCCATCCATGAATTGAACTAATTTATAAAAAAATCAGCTAGTAAATGTTAGTGCAGAAAAAATGTTGCGACAAAATCGTATGTCAATCTGAATTGTGCAACTTTTTCAAATTGTCGCTGCGACAACTCAGATTTTATCAGATTATCAGATGAAAACCAGAGCAGATCACAATGTCAAAAAACATTTTCAGGGACATTTGCCATTGACTTCTACATGACCTCGACAGGTTTTAGCTGGAGTATTTTCAGATTTGGATTTTTAGCAGCTTTAAAGTATAATAATAGGGGGTTATTTACTAAACCTCAAATGTATCTGCTCAGGCCTTTTGGGACTTGAATTTTTGCAAGATTCATTGTACTCTGATGCTGCAAAGAGCCAGAATCCAAAAAGGTCCTGTATAAGTCAATGGGAGAGGCACCTATCTCAATTTGAAGTTATCATGGTCTGCACAGTGTTTAGCCCAAATTTCTGACTTTTTCAGGGTTTTTGGGCAAGAACTTGAAAAAAGTGATTTATGAAAAAAGCCTGAACAATTCTTACAATTCGTGTTTTCGCTTAATCTTATCAGGGTTTTTCCCAATCCAATTTATTCAAGTTATGTTATTAATAAATAAGGCAAAATCAGTATGGGTGTTTGGTCAAGCTTTTTTATTCTAATTATGAGATAAATTCGGATTTTAGTAAATAACCCCCTAAGTGTAAAGACCACAAATACCACTAATACAAAACTTCGGTTGGTAAAAGTTGTCAAGGTCCTATTGATCCTTTTGACCCACTTTAAATCAATTTGGAATTTTAGAGGTTTTCAGATGTTTTATTCTCTAGGAATTGTCCAAAAAACTGGAATTTTTAGAGGTTTTCGATGTACTCGTTCTTTATCGTATTGTTCAGCTGAATTTTCCATTTATACTTTTTTTATTTGAATTTGTAATAAATGTCTTGACATTCATAGTTTTAGGGGCTTATTAATGATGCCTCAATTTTTTATGGTCGATGGTTGAGATTTATTATACCCCAAAGCTACTAAATATCTGAATATAAAAATTCTCTAGCTAAAACCCGATGAGGTCAAGTAGAAATCAACGGCAGATATCCCTTTTACAATTTGTAGAGGCTTCTTTACACCATGATCTGCGCTGGAGAACGTTAAAAAGTTGGGGTTTTTGCATTTCTCAAGCATCTTTTTTGATTAACGAGTTAAATTTGTGGATAGGAGTTAGATTGACTTTGTTTTAATAAAAGAACGAGATAAATTTAAGTTTTATTAAATACCCCCTTAATAAATACCCCCTTAGAATTTGTGAGTTTAGTTGTGGTTTCAAAAAACAATAAAATCATTAAAATCTAACAGTTGATAAATAGGCCCCAGAGACACTGATAAAAAGCAGGAAAACAAAGTAGAAAAAAACATATATTTCAAACGTTAATAAATATTCCCGTAATTTTATAAGTAATTATTGTGTGCCATGTTTGCTATTCTCCATGGAGATGCACCATAACCCACCATTATCTCAAGTTATCAGTCAATCTTCACTGAAAATCTACTGTTACAATGAAGCTATAGAACATAAGTTACTGAGCTAATTGGGTGTCTCACTTTTTTCTTGCATGATGGATTGCTGTGAACTGATCTGTGTTTGCCAGAAAAAGATTTAATTATCCTCTGTGGGAATGTACACACTATATTGAGTTCAACTGAACTGTGGATTTTGTCAAGTGAGTGTTCTGACTGCTTTTAAGATAGGATGAGCGAGTAGAATTCATGCTATCAGCCAACAACAGCGGAGACAGCAGTATTTGCTATTTGCCAATAAAGCCTAAGCCCAACTGAGTTACTTAGAGTCAGGCATTGATCTATCCATCTGACCTCTGTTTGGGAAAATCCTCAAGGCCTTTACTCATGGCAGTTATTTTAGGGCTGATTTGAATTTCACTGTTCTACATGCCTTTATTTTCTTCATTATCTTTCCAATACCATAGCATTGGTCCTGACTTGGGAATCAATTGATAAATTGCATTTGCAGGCCAATCAATTAGCTGATAGCAAGGGGACACTTTCCCCAACTAACAATTATTTTTGTTCACAAAATGATCATTTGTAATTTTTATTTTTGCCTAGAGCAATTTGTTGTACCAGAATGTCTCTTTGAGACTGGAGACTGATGCCTTATGTCTTTATGCCTGGATGTTGCAAGGGAGGATGTAGAAATAAGATTGAAAGCAAGTGAAGGCTGCTGTTTGTGACCAATTTATGTGAGAAGTCCTCAGTGATGTGGTAGGTAGTAATCTGATCAAATAAAATACAATTACGTCTAGCTTTCAATCTGTAAACCTCAAGAGTCTTGGCAGCTAAAGTGCTTGCTACTGTGACGTAATTTAAACAACAACATGTCTGGTTCCAGACAGAAAATCATTGATCTTGCCCAGACAATTTTTTCGGGTGTTTTTTTTTTTCTTCTTCTTGAATATTTACTGCATAATTACAATGATCAAGAATAGAGAAAACAGCCCATTGATTCATAGGGAATACAATGCTGTTATACCTCCAATTGTTTTATTTCCAAGTTATTGTCCCTTTAACCATTTACTGGATTGTTGTAGAAAAACAAGCAATTCATCCATTATGTTTAGGTTTCAGGCAAGTGTTTGCAAAAAGGATTACAGGCAACAATATAATCAATGTTTGTTTGCATGGGGTTGAAAGGAATAAATTGTTAGGACGTTAATCTGACATACTCAGAATGAAATGTTTAGTTTTCCTTCTTCTTTTGGGTCATAAACAAACAAACAACATATTACATGTACAGTGCATATTAGAAACTGAAAGAACTTTAAAACTTAAAGGGATGACATACCTTAGTCTACATTCAAAATATTTTCTAATAGTGATGAGTGAATTTGCCCCGTTTTGCTTTGCCCAAACATTCGCGAAATGGCAAAAAAATTGTAAAACACATTAGTCTATAGACAACTTTTTTGTAACAAAATATATTAGAGTCTATGGGTGATTTTTTTCTCACTCCCGATGCTTTGACGTTTTGAGCAAAAAACACTCCAAATGCTTTAAAGTCAATGGTTGTTTTCTTCTCACTCCCAATGCATTGAAGTTTTGAGCAAAAAATACGCTGATGGCAAAATGAGGAATTTCACTGCAAAACGAGGAATTTCACCGCAAAACTATGCATGGTGAAAAAATGCGCTCATCACAATTTTGTATAAATGCTCAGTAAAACACGTTGGTATAGATTATTCTGTACAGGAAAACGTTATGCATAATTCCTTACATAATATATTTAGAGCCTTGGAGAATTATCTACTTTTACTAACAAATCCTTCATTAAAAAGTTGTTGCCTGTAACATTTTTATTTCAAAGCACTAAAAGAACAAAATCTTAAATATATTTGAAAATACTGCTGTTTGCCCACGGGAAGGCCCATTCATCAAAGGTCGAATTTGGAGTTCATGTGAGTTTTTTTTTTAATGTAATCAAAATTTGATTGGGAGGTTATCGAATATCTAAAACTCGAACAAAATGCGATTTACTATGCTTATTAAATCTGTTATTATTGTCAATTATTTAAGCCCGAAATGTAAAACTCGAAAAGTGAGTTTGTTTTACTATAGAATCCAAATTTTTAGTGCAAAAAAAAAACAACTTGATTTATTATACCCTGAGGCTGCAGAAATAGCAGAGGTCCTATTTGCAATTTGAAGATATTATTGTCTGCGCTGGGTTTCATCTGATAATCCAAACATTTTGAGCTTTTCTGTGAGGATCCGCTTCCGCGTTCCTTCCGGCGCAGGCGCAGGCGCGCTCATCGGGGAACCGATGCGCGCCGGCGCGCGGTGTTGGACGCCGGCGACGGACGCTGACGCGAAGGCGTTGGCGACGGTCGCCGACGCAAGGGCGTCAGCGATGGATACCAATGACGGACGCACTGACGTCAGCAGTGCGACGCCAGTGTGAGGACGCCAGTTTGGCGTCAAATAGCTCTATTTAAACCTATCTGCTTCTGTGACTTATTGCCTGGTTATTAGGTTATCTGACTGAACCCCTAGCATTGAATTCTACTTGATCTTCTGTGTTTGACCCTAGCTTGTTTCCGGATTGTCTTATTGCCGCCTGCCCTGATCTTCTTGCCTGACTACATTTACGATTCTTCGCTGCCTGCCCCTGACTTCGGCCTGCCTGACTTCGCTTCTGCCTGAACCCCTCTGTACTTCGCCTTGGTTAGTCTCATTGGCTACTCACCACATCACTACTCCCTGTCCACTCCAGGTGGGTTAGTGTTGTGCGAGGCGCTTGTGGGTTCGTATTCTGCAAGTTCCTACTCCTTCCTCGTTGGATCAGACGGTAAGCCTGACAGTATAACCAGGCCATGGATCCAACCGAAGGGGCTTCTCCGTTCGCTGTCCTGACGCAACAGCTGTCGTCTTTGACTCAAGCCGTTCGGGAGCTACAGAGTGGTTACTCTCAGCTACAGGAGCATATCCGAGCACATCCCCCGGCTGTAACTCCCTCCTCTGCTACTGCATCTTCTTCCTCTGTTCCAGCTGAAGTACAAGTAATTACTTCCGAGATTTCGGAGCCGAAAGTCGCCTTCCCAGAAAAATTTGCTGGTGACCGGAAGTTATTCCGCAACTTTAGAAGTAGCTGCAAGCTGCTATTCACCCTTAAGCCTCACACCTATCCTTCTTGACTGGCGAACCCCAGACTTGGGCCTTCCGTCTTTTGGATCGGCAAAGTCCTGTTTTGGCTACGGTGGACTCTTTCTTCGATGCCATGGCAGTGGTCTACGATGACCCACACAGAACTTCCACTGCTGTCCTGTTGAGGATTATACTCTGGAGTTCCGTCAGTGGGCAGAGGATACTGAATGGAACCCTGCAGCACTGAAGAACCGTTACCGTTTGGGTCTTTCAGCTGAGCTGAAGAATGAATTGGCCCGTACAGGCATTCCTGACACCTTGGAGGAGCTTATCCATATCTCCATTCAGTTGGATCAAAGACTGAGAGAACGTAGGGAGGAGGAAAAGGCTGAAAAAGCTGGCCTTTTATCTCCTACTTGGCTCTTACCTTCTGCTCCACCTCCTATCCGTATGCCTCCTATGATGACATCTACGGTTCCTACAGCCTCTATCAGTACAGCCCCAGAACCGATGCAAATTGGTGCCATTAAGTCCGCATTAACTCCTGAAGAGCGCCTCAGACGTCGCAGGCTTAATCTTTGCCTATACTGTGGTCAAGCGGGCCATCTTCTTCGGAATTGTCCGACCCGTCCCTTGGGTAAGGAGGCTTGTGAAAGAGACTTTAATGGTTGTAACCCTTCTGTGTCCTTACTGACAATTTCTCTATCCTTGCAGTGGGGAGACAAGGTGGTGGAACTTCAAGCAATACTTGATTCCGGGGCAAGTGGGTGCTTCTTGGACAGTAAAGTTGCTCTTCAGTTCCAAATTCCTCTCCAATCCAAGAAGAACCCTATAGCACTTCGTGTGGCGGATGGTTCGCTGATTATTTCAGGTCCTGTGGTTCAAGAGACTGCTGCACTTTTTGTTGTGATTAATAAAATTCACGCTGAAGTAATGAACTTTGATGTGGTTACGTCTCCATTATTCCCTATCATCTTGGGGTTACCCTGGTTACAGAGACATAACCCATCTATCAATTGGGCCACTGGTGGTGTAACATTTTCTTCAAATTTTTGCCTTTCTAGATGTAAATTAGAGAATTTGTCTTCTTCAATTAAAGTATGTTCCCTTTCTTCTTCTTCTGAAATCCATGATCTACTTCCCCTGGCTTATTGGGAATTCGCTGATGTTTTCAACAAGAGAGGGGCCGATAGGCTACCTCCCCATCGTATTTATGATTGTCCCATTAATCTTCTTCCGGGAGCCCAAATTCCTTTCGGACGTATTTATCCTTTAACTGAGCCTGAACTCCTGGAATTATGCACATATTTGGATGAAAATCTAGCCAAGGGATTTATCCGACAGTCTTCTTCTCCCGCCGGGGCTGGGATTTTCTTTGTCGAAAAAAAGATCATTCGTTGAGACCTTGTATCGATTATAGAGACTTAAATAAGATCACGGTCAAGAATCGTTACCCTCTTCCTCTCATTCCAGAGCTATTCCAACTATTTAAGGAGGCCAAGATTTTCACTAAACTTGATCTTCGAGGAGCATACAACCTAGTTAGAATTCGGGAAGGGGATGAATGGAAGACAGCGTTCCGCACCCGTTATGGTCATTTTGAATATCTGGTCATGCCGTTTGGACTTTGCAATGCCCCTGCTACATTTCAGCATTTCGTCAACGATGTTTTTCGAGACTTTCTTGATATTTTTGTCATCATTTATCTGGATGATATTCTAATTTTTTCTAGTTCTTTGGAGGAGCACAGAATGCATGTGAAGAAAGTTCTTGCCCGCCTTCGTACTCACCAGCTCTATGCCAAAGTCGAGAAGTGCTTATTTGAAGAAACATCTGTGGGTTCAAGAAGAACTCCATCCAGTTGCTTTTTTTCACGTAAATTGGCCAAAAGCGAATGTAACTATGACGTGGCGGATCGTGAATTACTCGCTATTAAATTGGCATTAGAAGAGTGGAGGTATCTCCTCGAAGGGTCCAAACACCCAATTCTCATTTTCACTGATCTTAGGAATTTGGAGTACCTGCGATCCGCCAAGAGATTAAGACCTAGACAAGCAAGGTGGGCTCTTTTTTTCATGCGATTTAATTTTCACCTTACTTACCGGCCCGGGTCAAAGAATGTCAAGGCGGATGCCCTATCTCGCATGTTCTCTTCTGAGGACGAGATTCTCTCTTCTCCTGAGACAATTCTAAATTCAAAAAACTTTCTTTTGTTACAATCTGTTCTTGTAAACCAAATTAAGGATGCGTCTAAAACTGTCTGTGAACCTTCTTTAGTGCCCAAAGAAGGGTTTCTTCTTCATGAAGGGAAAATTTTTGTTCCAGAACTAATGCGTTTGGAGGTTCTTAAAAATATTCATGACTCTAAACTGGCGGGTCATCCAGGTATAAAGAAAACTATTATTTCTGCTAAAAGACTGTTTTGGTGGCCTGGGATGACTAAAGACTGTTCGGAGTTTGTTTCCTCTTGTGAAGTCTGTACCAGATCCAAGGACTCTCATGTTCGACCTATTGGCCTCCTCCAACCTCTTCCAGTTCCTTCTCGTCCTTGGGGATCAGTGTCAATGGACTTTATTTCTGATTTGCCACCCTCCTGTGATTGCTCCACTATTGTTGTTTTTATTGACCGCCTGACCAAGATGGCTCATTTTAAATCTTTGCCTGGACTTCCTTCTGCCTCTGAGACGGCTGATTGTTTCATCAAGGAAGTAGTAAGACTCCATGGTCTTCCAGATGAGGTAGTATCTGATCGTGGCCCACAGTTTACGTCTCAGTTCTGGAAAGCCTTATGTGGTGCTCTTAAGATTTCTGTGTCACTTTCATCGGCTTTTCATCCTCAATCCAATGGCCAGACGGAGCGAACTAATCAGACTCTTGAGCAGTATTTGAGATGTTACTCATCGTATCTCCAGGATGAGATGGGTTAATCTCCTTCCTCTGGCGGAATTTGCCTATAATAATGCCCAACATTCTTCTATCAATCAGTCCCCCTTCTTTGCAAATTATGGTCTACATCCTGTAACCTTCCCTTCTTCCATTGTTTCTGATATTCTTGTTCCTGCAGTCAAGGACCGGTTGACCTTTTTGGCTGATAATTTCCTGAAGCTTCAAAGGAACATGAGGAGAGCGCAACAGAACTTCAAGATTTACGCGGACAAGAAACGAAGAAGTGATCCAGAGTTTAAGGTGGGGGACTGTGTTTGGTTGTCTACTGTTAACCTCAAGCTGTCCTGCCCCAGTAAGAAGTTGGGTCAACGTTTTCTGGGGCCTTTTCCTATTATTCGTCAGATTAATCCTGTGGCTTTCCAACTTAGACTCCCGGCTACCTGGCGTATTCATCCAGTATTTCATGCTGCTCTACTTAAACCAGCCTCCACATTTCACTTTCCTGGCCGTACAGCTCCTCCTCCACCTCCTGTTGTAGTGGATGGTCAAGAGGAGTTCGAGGTTGAGAAGATACTGGATTCCCGTGTTAGGGGCAAGCATCTCCAATATTTGGTCAGTTGGAAAGGCTTTGGTCCGGAAGAGCATTCCTGGGAACCTGTTTCTAACATCCATGCTGCCGAGCTGTTGAAGAATTTTCACAAGAGCTACCCTGATAAACCTTCTGTCAGTCGCGTCCTGAGGCCGCTCCTTGATGGGGGGCAATGTGAGGATCCGCTTCCGTGTTCCTTCCGGCGCAGGCGCGCTCATCGGGGAACCGATGCGCGCCGGCGCGCGGTGTTGGACGCCGGCGACGGACGCTGACGCGAAGGCGTTGGCGACGGTCACCGACGCAAGGGTTGTGCGAGGCACTTGTGGGTTCGTATTCTGCAAGTTCCTGCTCCTTCCTCGTTGGATCAGACGGTAAGCCTGACACTTTTCCACCAATTTAATGAAAAATTCTGACTTTTCGGGTGTAAAATCCGCAAAATTCTTAAAAAGTTGCGGTTTTTGTAGATCCAAACATTTTGGGCTTTCCAACCAACTAAATGAAAAATTCGGACTTTCCAGGCGTAAAATCCGAAAAATTCAGAAAAAGTTGCGGTATTTGTAAATCTGATCTTTATGGGGCCGATTCATCAAGGGTCGAATATCGAGGGTTAATTAACCCTCGATATTCGACTAGGAACTAAAATCCTTCGACTTCGATATTCGAAGGATTTAGCGCAGATAGTACGATCGTACGATCGAAGGATTATTCCTTCGATCGAACGATTAAATCCTTCGAATCGAACGTTTCGAAGGATTTAAATCCAACGATCGAAGGAATATCCTTCGATCAATAAAACTTAGGAAAGCCTATGGGGACCTTCCCCATAGGCTAACATTGACTTCGGTAGCTTTTAGCTGCCGAACTAGGGGGTCGAATTTTTTTTTAAAGAGACAGTACTTCGACTATCGAATGGTCGAATAGTCGAACGATTTTTACTTCGAATCCTTCGATAGTCGTAGTCGAAGGTCAAAGTAGCCCATTCGATGGTCGAAGTAGCCCAAAAAAACTTTGAAATTCGAAGCTTTTTACCTTCGAATCCTTCACTCGAAGTTAATGAATCGGCCCCTATGTGTTTTTTTTCATGATAAATAATAAATTAGGAAAATTTGCGATTTTAGTAAATAACCCCCAACATGCATCATTTCAAAATGTGGAAACCCCTTGACACAATGCTTTAAAATACATTTAAGTTAATGGATAAAGCAATACTATCATTTTTGTAATTTAGGTGCAGATTTATCAAAGGTGCATTTTCGAATGAAAAAAAATTGAATATCGAGCTTTTTTTTGTGTACTTTGACTAGGGAATAGTCCAAATTCGATTTGAATTTGAAAATAAATTGAAAACTCTTATATTGAAATTTATCATGTACTGTCTCTTTAAAAATTCAACTTTGACCATTCGCCCTAAAACCTGCCGAATTGCTCTTTTTATGGGGGACCTCCTAGAACCTATTTGGAGTCAATTGGTGGACTTTGAAAAATTTAAGTTTTTTTGGGGAAAAACTACTAATCGAATTTGATCAAATGTGTTATTCCTTTGATTCGTACAACTCTAAAACAGCCGAATACGGACCTATTCGATCGAAAATGGACCTATTCAACAAAAAAAAAGCTTTGACTTAATTTCGGTTGGTCTTTTTGAATTCAAATTTCAAAGTTTTTTCAATTCGACCCTTGATAAATCTTTTGATAACCATTAAAAAACTAAGGAACTTTTTTAAGTAACAGAAGAAAAAAATTGAAACAAGAACACTTTACAAATGTCACTTTTATTAAAAAAAAAAAAAAGTACCTTTAATGCAGAGGTTTTCAGATTCTTTTGTCAGACTCAATATGGTGAGAGACGTTTCATCTAAATTTAATTCCAGATATCCCCATAGACTTTTTATGAGATTTTTATGAGATAAAACATGAGATAAATCTTTCATATTGAATCTGTTCCCTTGGGTTCAACCACTGTTGTATGATCACATACCCCCTTAGCTCCTAATATGGTTACACAAATATAATAAAAATCTTAAAAGCTAACATAGTTATAGTGTGTAGTATGTATTCACCCCATTTATGCTTTAGGATGGGCCCCTATCCTTGCTGTGTGCCTCATCTTTATGGCCAACATTACAGTTTGGGAACAACAAAGCAAAAACCAAATGGCACACTTGTCAAATGTTTCAGGGGTAACCACATTTTCAAGTGCTCTATATACACAGTTGTGTGATAATTTGTTTATTAAGCTACACACATGGACTTATGTATTGTTCTGAAAAGTTGGGAAACCTCTGGTTTAATTTAAAGCAACTGAGTTCCAACCATTAGGTTATTTTGGTAAAAGTAAAACTTAATGAGCCAGCAGGAGTAGAGAGTTGTCTATTAGTAGGAATAGGCCTGGACTGGAAGTCAAAATAGGCCCTGGCTTTAAAAGTACACAGAGGCCCAAACAGCCACCCCCACCAGCCCAACAAATAGTTAGTGTCTGTGGCATCTTACAGAAGCTCCTCCGGCATTTGCCAGTCTGGGCCTGAGTAGGAAAGTAGTATAATTAATTTTAAACACAATTCTTGTGTAAAGGGACTTAAATCCTCAGAATATTAGAGTTTGTTGCTGCTGCTGGACTCTAACATAAAACAAATAATAATTTGTTAATAAAGTTGTAAGGTAGAGCAACATCTGATATTATTGCAGATATTGTCAGATATTTTAGATGTATTATTACTAATACAGGTTCTGCCAATTGTTTTTAGAGAGGGAAGGCCTGACGTTGTTGTACTTAAATGTTGTGTGACTACACCTCCTTTCAATCCACACTTCCTTTCAAACCACATCCTGAGCAAGGCCCACCAATAATTATTCAGGTATACAGTATAAATCAGGTACATACTTACATATTTACTGATCAGAATCATAGTTATAGTTTTTTTGCTTGTCCTTTTCTCATACTTTCAGCCTTTTGTCCTTTTATGTGCTTCTCTAGCCTTTTTTTCCCCCTGGTTATTCCTATTCTTTTTCTTTCTGCTTCCATCATTTTTTTCACATTATCTGTCCTCTCTTCTTTTCCCATTCATCTCTGTTCACACACTTCCACCTTCTGCTCTCCCCTTTCCCTTATTTTTTTCCCTTCCCCATTTTGGTACCACACTTATTCCTCATTCTGCTCCTTTTCCCTTTATGTCTTACCTTTTAATTAATATTATTCTATCCATTTCAACTACTTTCCTTAAACAAGTACAGAAAAAAAATGTAAATATAAATAAATGCTAATATTACTATTTTTAAGTGGTTGAGAGAAAATTGCCTCCTCATCAGTTCATATTCTAGCTGTGAAACTGGCACTGCTTAAGGACTAATTCATAATTCATCAGAATTGACTGATTCATAAAGATGTAACACTTGATCATACTAAATATTTTGGAAAATTCATCTGGAAATTATCTACCTGATCAGTCTTCATAGAAAGCCTTAATTGAATACATTTTGAACAATATTAGTCACCCAGCATAATACTAGGGGCCTGTGCAGACCTGTAGGAAGCAGACCACATCCACTGCCAATGCACTCGTCTTATAACCAGAAAAAGGTTTGGTCTAGGCTATTTTTCTAACTCCATTAGTGAAGGGCGAATTTATTCGGCAGGCGCAGTAAAAATTCGGCAGCTAAAATTCGCCAAAAACGGATGCTGGCGTCCGAAAAAAATAGACGCTGGCGCCGTTTCACAAATTTTTCGCCATTTTGCGAATTTTTTGGCGAAGTGAAACACCCAAATTTGCCCATCATTAAACTCCATTAAATAACCTACCATTTCAAGAGGGGCCAAGTTGACGCACAATATCGACTCATGTATGGCCAACTTGAGGCTTGTTTACCATCACTGTCAAACATCAGCACACACTTTAGTAACCAATTATTCATTTGACACCATACAGAATCCACATAACTTCAGACTTGGTCAGGAGAGGCCAGTTGATAATTTGAAAATCATTGACCCTCAGTCAAATAACAATACAGACTTTACTAGTATCAGTTAAAATTGCTGGTTTCAGACAGAGACTACAAATGCAAATTAAAAGTATATATATGTCCTATTTTTAATTATGTGTAGAACCTTAGGAGCCCTGACTATAGGGCCCAGCTACTGTATATAAATTAAAACATGCCAACATATTTAATGCTAGGTGATTCCCAGAATAATATGAATGCTTCACAATAATTCAAACAGTAAATACTACTTAAAAATATTTTCTCTGCAGGCTAAAAGAACATGGTATTATCCTATTTGAACAAAAATGTGGGATTTATTAATCATATTTGCACAGGCTATCATGGAAATGTATCTCTGATTTTGTTTAAATTCATTTTATTGAGTAAAGTAACGTTGGATTAACCTCAGGGTCCAAGTTAAACTATAGATTCTTTGTTCAAATCTGGATAGCTGCCAGGTCACTTTATAAGCTTTCTATTAATAAAAGTAAAAATACAGTGTATGAAATGTACATGTTTACCATTTTAACCCTTTACTAGAATGGTGGTAGCTAAAACAGAACTTGCCACTTATATTGTTTACAAGCTTCAATGTTAGAAATATGTTGGAAATGTTATGTATTAATTGCAAAGTTTCCCCAAGCTGGAAACTTTTACTCTGTAATATTTCCTTAGTTGTACATTTGGAAAAGGTTCACAGATTATACTTTCAAAATACTTTTTATAAATGTCTTTATAACTCTTGTTGTACTGTAAAAAATTGGGTACAGAAAGTACATTGCAATTTGACACCATATGATAAACACTTGCTTTATGATTTTTAAAGCATGTTTCAAAAAATTCCACAAAATCACAATTTTTTTAGCTGTATAAAATTTTGTTTAATAAATTGCCTGATTTGAATTAATCATGAAATCCCAAATTGTGTCCAATTTGAATTAATCTTAAAAGCCCAAATTGAAACCTTTTATCAAATTAAATTATTTTTATTTGAAGTCTTATTTATATTTTTAACTACAGAATGAGCCAAATCACAGCATAATATAAAAGAGAGAAGGTGGGGGAGGGGGACATAGTGACTATGTTCACTTATTACTACTAGAGATTAATTCCCATTATCAAACACTTTCAACATATGAGGCTGATGGTAGTACATTTTCCCAATGGACATTAAAAAAATTGAATACAGACCTAGTTAAGGAAGCAACTTTTTGGCAACTTTGGCAACTCTCATATGATTTTTGGAATAGTCTGGACTTCAATGGATTTTCATTTTCTCACCTCTTCTCATCAGTTACTGTTTTATAGAAATAGGGTGGTGTATACCTTTATTTTATGGTTTTGTAATATCTGGTTGGATCAAGTCCAGAAGGTAAAGTTATGGCATGAAGGATAATTTTAAATCCCAGATACTTTGAAAACAATATACCAAACTTTTCCATAGTAGGATTAGCACTGGACACATCCACCAAATGCTTAGGGAGATTAATGTGTGGCTGAGAGATTGGTGTAGGAAGGAGGGGTTGGGGTTTTTGGAGAACTGGGCTGATTTCTCAGTTGGCTATAGGCTCTTTGCAAGGGATGGGCTGCACCTCAAATATGATGTTGCAGCTGTTGTGGGGGAGAATTGGTTGCGGGTACTTTAAGGAATAGGGAGGACCACATGTCATTTGTTCAATATGGTACCAGTATTAAATGTATGTTTGCAAATGCAAGGAGTCTGACTGGTACAATTGGAGAGCTGGAGGGAAAATATGATGTGATTGGTGTGGCGGAAACATGGCTGAATGAGTCACATGACTGGGCAGTTAATATCAGTAGCTATACTTTGTTTGTACAGAGGCAATAGAAAAGGAGGAGGGGTATGTCTGTTTGTTAGGCAGGATTTATAAGCCTATATAAAGGAGGAGGTTATGTTAGAAAATGAGGGGACAGAAGTCTTGTGGGTAGAGTTCTTCACCAATTGTAAAGAGTCCAGCAAATTAATTGTAGGCGTATGCTATAGACCCCCTAATGTAAGTGAGGAGGAGGAGGCGAAGCTCCTGATGCAAATAGAAAAGGTTGCTAGTTTGGGTAATGATAATGGGGGGTTTTAATTATCCAGATATTGACTGGAGCAACAGTACTGCCAGATCAATTTATGGGAACACGTTTTTAAACTTGTTGCATGACAATTTTATGGCACAGGTTGTTGAGGAGCCTACTAGAAAAAATGCTATTCTGGATCTAGTGATCTCAAATGACCCAGAACTTATAGCAAATGTGCAAGTCATTGAACCCCTGGCTAATAGTGACCGTAATGTTATATCATTTAATGTCTGGTACAAAAAACAAATATACATTGGGGCAACAAAAACCATGAATTTCAAAAACACAGAAATGCTTATAATTTAAAATGATATTAAAATGTTTTTGTGCTCAATTTATTCTCTTAAGGAGTAAATGTAGAAGCTCTAAGAATCACCCTATGTGGCTTAATATAGAAGTAAGGAATTTAATAGCAAAGAAGAGAAAGGCATTTAAAAACTACAAGTCTGTTGGGACAGAAGCTGCATTTTTAGCGCAAATGCTTCGATCGAACGATCAAATAAAAATCGTTTGATTGAATAATAAAAAAGGATTTGTATTTGATCAAAAAAAGCTTAGAAAAGTGCTGGGGAAGGTCCCCATAGGCTAACATTGCAGCTCGGTAGTTTTAAATTCAATCGAATTTGACCCATTTGATTGTCGAAGTACCCAAAAAATACTTCGAAATTCTAATTTTTTTTTCATTCGAATTCTTCACTCGAGCTTAGTAAATCTGCCCCATAATGTCAGACAAATTTGATTGCTTTTTATGATGTGGTAAGTAAGATGCTGGACAGTGGGGGGCAGTAGATGTGATATATTTGGATTTTGCCAAAGCGTTTGATACTGTGCCCCACAAACAACTGCTTTCTAAACTAAGGTCTGTTGGGCTTAATGAAGTCGTTTGCACATAGATAGGAAACTGGCTACGGGATCGGGTACAGAGGGTGGTTGTTAATGGGACATTCTCTACTTGGAGTAAGGTTCTAAGTGGGGTCCCTCAGGGCTCGGTATTGGGTCCACTTTTATCTAAATTGTTTATTAATGACTTAGGGGAGGGTATTGTAAGTAATGTATCAGTGTTTGCAGATGACACAAAACTATCCAGCCCAATAAATTCCATCCAGGATGTGGCATCCTTGCAACATGATCTTGACAAACTGGCAATCTGGGCAGCTAAGTGGCAAATGAGATTCAATGTTGATAAATGTAAAGTCATGCACCTGGGATGTAAGAATATCCACTTATACCCTTAATGGGACTGCACTAGGCAAATCCATTATGGAAAAGGACCTTGGAGTCCTTGTAGATGATAAACTTGGCTGTAGCAAGCAATGCCAGTCAGCAGCATCAAGGGCAAATAAGATTTTGAGCTGTATTAAAAGGGGCATTGATTCAAGGCAGGAAGCGGTTATTTTTCCACTGTATAGAGCACTGGTAAGGCCCCCATCTAGAATGTGCCGTACAGTTTTGGTCTCCATTACTCAAACAGGACATTATTTTATTAGAGAGGGTACAGAGAAGGGCAGCTAATCTGGTAAAAGCTATTGAAAATCTTAGCTATGAGGAAAGACTGGCCAAATTGGGGATGTTCACGCTGGAGAAGAGGCACTTAAGGGGTGAAATAATAACTATGTATAAATATATAAGGGGATCATATAATAATCTCTCTAATGCTTTATTGACCAGTAGGTCTTTCCAGCTGACACCCATTCCGTTAAGGAGAAAAGAGGTTCCGCCTAAATATTTGGAAGGGGTTTTTTACAGTGAGAGCTGTGAAGATGTGGAATTCTCTCCCTAAATCAGTTGTACTGACTGATACATACACGGTTATGGAAGATAGCTCATAGTATAAGATGATCCAGGGACTAGTCCGATTGCCATTTTTGGAGTCAGAAAGAAATATTTTCCCACTTTGGGGCAAATTGGAGAGGCTTCAGATGGGTTTTTTTGCCTTCCTCTGGATCAACTGGCAGTTTTAAAAAGTTAAAAGGTTGAACTTAATGGACATGTGTCTTTTTTCAACCTAACTTACTATGTTACTATGTATTTGCTCTGTTTCCACTTCCTTGTTGGTACCCTGGTTAACTTTTTTTGTATACTGATTTTTAAGGGTTCAAGTTTACACCCTTAAAAAGAACCACAAATAAAGGGTAATTAGGAGTAATAAAAATGGCTTTTGGATTGGTGTCCTTTCTAGGTTATTTAGCATGCTTTTCAACTATTGCCCATCAGTACTATGCATAAACTAGGAGGGTGCATAACTGTATGACCCTAAAACACAGAGAAAGAAAGAAGACAAGGATGAATCTGCATCTCGTGTTGTTAGGTCACTTTGACACACAATTTAAAAGCTCACATTTTGGTGTGAATTTTTGTAACCAATTTATGTAACCCATAGCTTTCCCATAGCTTTCCAAAACTAGCTTCTATGTAGTTTATATGCTAAAGTAGTTTTCATAGTTACAATAGTCTATTGCCAAGAGACTAATTCCTTCCCCCCCCCTCTTTACTGTAGAGTTGCACCGATTGAATTACATCATTAGGATTTAAGTCATGTCATGGTCAAACATTAATAGTGAAGCTTTTGTCATATAATTTAAAGCTCTAGATTTTTGGTAAAATGGTGCATGGATTCTTGTTACTTGAACTGCTGAAATGTTAAATCCCATTCTCTCTTCTCTGATCTGCTTTATGACTCGAAATGCTATAAGACCTCCAATATCATATTGCTAGTAAATGTTAAATAGAATCTCCCAGAGGATATTCACTCTTATTTCCAAAGATTATGCCCAGGTAGCATAGCTAACTATAAGCCTTCCTCAGATCTTTCTGACCTTGGAAAGTGATTAAGAAATCCCTGAAATCCAAACTGAAATATGTTTTGGCAGTCACTCCAAAGTAAAATTGTACTGCTATAACTGCAAAGTTTACCAAAGACCTCAGACCAAGCTATTGCTGCAGATACATGTTTTGCTTATGTTATTTTGAATAATTAAAAAAATTATATTTCTTGCCTCAAACATTTGCTTTTGTGAACTTTCTTGCTACAGTTTATAGTCTTCATGATTCAAGGAACTAGGGTAGCCAGTCAATATTCTAGGTGAAATGTAAGCCATGTAGAATGAGTAGCTGCTGCCTAATATCTATAACTTATTTCCACTCTGAAGAAAGAATGAAAGCCATTACCCCTCCCAAACCACATTAGTTTGTCCCTTGCAGCAAAAAAAAATTTAAAATAGAGCAGAATGGTTGGTGGGCAGTTGGAATTGGCTTAAACTGTACATTATCAGTATTGGTGATTGTTTGCAGGAAACCATTAAGTGGTGGAGATGGCAATGTCAATCATGCTTACCAACAGGTAATAGAATAGAGCAGTATTGGGGGCATAATAGTCAGTTCAGAAGAGACGAGAGAGAGCTTTGCAGTGCTACTAGCTTTTATCTATGGCTTTCATTCAACTTTAGCACTCTTCTTTCACCCAATCCTTATAAACCTTCTTTACCAAGGCAGCCACTCACTAGTTTATGATAACAAATTAATAATATCTCCAACTATGTGACCTTTACATTCTGAATGGTTACCAGAACTGGACAATGGGCCAGTGGACAAACTTAGCAACCATTTTCAATAATTGGAATTCACTCAAATTTGTTTGATCATTGTTTTGCACGGCAGGGATGCTTTGAAAGGAGTATAAAATGATTCCGGGATTAAGTCAGAAACAAGGTAAAGTAAAATCTAGAACCAGTGTAAAATTCAGTAAAAGCTAAGACAAGACTTCTAGCTGAATATTACATTTGTCACTAATGTTTCCTTGGGTAGAGTGTGTGTAATTTCATCAATGCTCTTAAAATTTTCTAGTTATGGGGTGAATAGCTCCAGGACATGGCATAGTAAGCGCATACTGCCCATTGGTAAAGATTTCTTAGAATATCTTTGTTGGTTATAGTTCTTTTTATATGTCTACTAAGTGATTTATTGAAATGTTTTCCCCTGTTTAATATTGTGTATGGTTAGGAAGGAACCAAAAGACATAAGGAGCCATTTACAAATGTCTAAAACACAGATTTATCCCCTAAATCTTCAAAAATACTTCTCTGACATATAAATAGGCCTTATATGTGAAATAGTAAAATTTCACCAAATGGTCAATTTTTTTTTCTCGTGCCAAATGCATTGGAGTCGAGGGGCATTTTCTCTGCATTTTTTTACTACAAAATGCATTGGAGTCAGCAAGCTTTTTTTTTGCTTTTTTCTCATCCAAAAAACGATTTTTATTCCAACTGAATCAAATGTATGACTAAATCCTACAGCAGATTTGCAAACATTTTCACTAAAACATGAATTTTGTTGCAAAATTGCATAAATATTTTGTATAAATGTATATAAAAATTCACTTCTCCCTAGTTATCTGTTTAAAAGCCATGATCTAGTTTGTTTCTAGACTTGAACACTTCACCTTTTATTTCATTTACAGAAATCACTGAAATCCATTTTTCAGTAAGGGTCTAACCCCTATGTTTTCTATATACAGTAAATATAAACAATGCTAAGATTAATGTTGTTTCATGTTCCTAGTACACAAAATCCTTACCAGATTCTAAGGGGCACATTTACTTTGCTCGCGTAAAGGAATAGAATTTAAAAAACTTCAAATTTCGAATATTTTTTTTGGCTACTTCGACCATCGAATTGGCTACTTTGACCTTCAACTACGACTTCGACTTAGAATCGAACGATTCAAACTAAAAATCGTTTGAATATTCGACCATTCGATAATCGAAGTACTGTCTCTTTAAAAAAAACTTCGACCCCCTACTTCGCCACCTAAAACCTACCGAGGTGCAATGTGGAAGGTCCCCATAGGCTTGGTAACAATTTTTTGGTCGAAGAAAAATCGCTCGATCGATGGATTTAAATCTTTCGAATCGAATGATTCAAAGGATTTATTTGTGGTAAATCCTTCGACTTCGAAGTCGAAGGATTTACATTCGGCAGTCGAATATTGAGGGTTAATTAACCCTCAATATTCGACCATATGTAAATCTGCCCCTAAGTTATGGAAAAGTCTGCCATCAAGCTATGTCAATAAATATATATGCTAACTTAGGGGCCCATTTACTAAGGGTCGAAGTGAATTTTCGAATTCAAAAACGTAGAATTTTGAAGTAATTTTTGGGTACTTCGACCATCGAATAGGCCGAAATTCGATTAGAATTGAAAAAACTCCACAAATTTGACCATTCGAAAATCGAAGTACTGTATCTTTAAAAAACTTCGACTTCGACACTTCGCCACCTTAAACCTGCCGAATTGCTGTTTAGCCTATGGGGGACCTCCTTGAACCTCTCTGAGTTTATGACTTAGTTTTTAGAAGTCAACGTTTTTTTTTGTACGATCCTTCGAATCGTTCAATTCGAAGGATTAAATAGATTTTTACTTCGCTTGAAAAAAAACTTGACTATCGAAGTATCAAATTCGATGGTCGAATTTTGAAGTTTTTTAACTTTGAAATCCGACCCTTAGTAAATGTGCCCCTTACTGTCAGTCTTAAGCTAAAATCAACTGGTAAAAAAGAGAAAAAGATAAAACTACCTATGTCTCTTATTTAACAAATCATAAGGCTGAGTAATGTTTTTCAAAAAGTGTTTTGTTAATTAATATATGATATAGATTTTAATTTATATATGATATAGAATAGTCAACATGCATAATTAGAAAAATAATCCATTATAAATAGCAATTACAGGGTCTAGTATGAACCTATCATAGCTATTATACATTTATGATGTAATTAATACAAAGTTAACCCAGCTGATTAAACCATTTAATGAAAACTGGCATGCAATGTAATAAACCCTGTGCAAGTCATGCAGTCAGTACACAGGCTGTAAACTGAACTATTACATTGCGTAAATAGAATGCATCTTGAAAGAATAACTATCATTTTATTTTATATAAAAGTATGTGAACATGATAGTGTTAATGGAAATAGTAGATTAATACCTACTTTACTGAGTTTAATGGTATAATTGTTATTGGATCATAGACCTCAGTGAGTTTCATCTAACATCTGCCTGAAAAAAGTTAAATGGAATCGATGTGGTTGAATTATACTTACTGGTTTACCCTTAAAGGGGAACTAAAGGCAAAATTATTAGGTGACTCCAAGTTCTTAGGCATCATCCACTGATTCTTGTCATTTACCTCCTACTCGAGGTTGGCACTCCTCTTTTAAACAAAAATTACTGGACTGCAGTGTTTTCTTCTCCTTGCACTGGCCTCTGCATGTGCCCAGTCTCAAGCGCTGTAGAAAATGTTGGATGGGCACTTTAATGTAAAACAGGAAAACAAATAGAATCACTATGGTGGTACCTTAAATTGGCACCACAAGTGATTTTACCTTTAGTTCTTCTATAAACATATATAACGCCAGACAATATCTTAACACTTACAACTGAAGAAGGACCTTAGATTAGAGGTGAAATATTTTGACGTTGCATTAGACTATATATTATGACCTAGAAGAATGAAGACCTTCACAGACACATATAGTGACCCACTTTTTAACCCATTGCTGGATCAAGGTTGGCTTGATGATTTCTGTGCACCTCCTCTCTTCTTTGAACTAATAGTAGCTCTACATGGCAGTGATTCTTTCACCATACAGCGGATCATGGAGGAACATCTGAGCAATAAAAAAAGAAAAATTGAGGTTGGATGTGGCCATAAAGCACAAAAATGATACAAAAAGGTTAAAAAAATACTGAAGTTGGGCAAAGGGATGTCTGGATACTAAGGGACAGTTTTATTCATTTTTGATTTTTTTTTTTAAAAAATTTTTGGCAAAAAATCTTCCATGCTTGTGTTTTTTCCAGAAATTAAAGATTTAAGCAGGTTTTAGGCAGTTATATCACAGAAAAATATACAATTGCAGGAAAAACAAATACAATAGGGGATAAATTGACAAATCAGCCCCTATATAATGGCCCTTTCCTTACTTTGTGCCTTTAAATTATGTGCACTATCAATTATCATTGAAGTACATTATTATTATAATACTATGCAAATACATATTGTGTTGTGGCCTTTTATAGAGCATTTTTTGAGTTGAGCTTGTAACAATATATGGGAACCCAAAAAAGATATATATAATTTATGTGAAAGTATGGAGGGGTGTATGTATGGTTGCTGGGTTTTCATTTGGAGGGGATGAACTTGATGGACTTTGTCTTTTTTCAACCCAATTTAACTATGTAACTATAGTTAAGCCAAAGAGCAGTGAGAGGCCTCCACCTATCTATATAGTTTTCTGAAAAATGCTCTCTCGGCTTTGTTGTACATTTGTAAGCAAAAAATATTAAAACTGCTAATAAATTTGGCAGGATTAGGAAACCTTTGACACTTCATTTATTGCAGAACTACAATTCCCCGTATTTCTCCAACATTTGAGTTGGTGTCTTGATGTTGGTTCTTGCAGTTTTGACATAAAAATATTTTTCCTAGGTGTTTTTCAATTTATAAGGACTGAATTTGGATTCGAAGCAGTTAAATTAGTAAAATTCTTGGAAGATATTGAGTAACGAGTAATCTGGGTAAAATGCGCTATTTATCTGGTGATTGTGATGAATACAAGTGGGATCGCCGATTCATACATGACAAGGGCACGGTGATATACGATAAGGTAATAATGGACAAATTACACCATCTCATTAATGCCTTTCCTGTCAGTTGAAAAGATATCTGCTACGTTTTTGACAGACATGGTTGTTTTGCATAATACTTGTGATTCAGCTTTATAATCTCCAGGAACGAATGTGCTCATATAGGCAAAATGTATTCAGAACTTAATATTCTTGCTCTGATGCTTGGTTCAGGATCCAACTGTGTAAATCTGATAATCTGATCATAATTACTAATCAAATAAAATGAAATTACAAATACATATTTATTAATAAAATGTTGTTGAGACCAGGACTGGTTGGGTAATGCAGAACACACATTTGCTCCATTCCCTTTGGATCTGAACGGACTATTAAAGAGGGAGTTACTATACACAGAATTAATATAGGGGTAACATCCCTAAAGTGGTGTTTAACGGGGATTGGAGAGTGAGTGTCAGTGAGAGAGGCGAGTGTGTAAAATACATGATATGTGTGTATGTATTATTTATTTCACGTTTAGCTATTTCAATTATGGTAAATTATAATTATCAGCAAAAGTTTAATGTTCATTTTATTGCAGGAAACGTTTATCCTATATTACTATCAACATTTATTTTTCATAGCAAAATGTATAATCCCTAAACATGATATAATTGTATATAAAAATAAATTATAGATAATATTGCAGCGATATATCATTGATTATTGCTACCATACTATTCATATTTTATTTTATGCTTTATAGTTATGGTTACTTATGCGTAGTCTCCAGCTAAGCTACTGTATACATAAATCTGTGGTTTACCTACACACAAACTGGATATTGATGTTTGTCAGAAGGTGTGGTGTGTGTTGTAGACCAATTCTTCTTTAGAGCAGTGCTTTCCAAATTTTTGGGCTACCATTCTGTACAGTCTGAAGGCAAGTTAGGATTAGAATTTATGACAAAGGCCATTTGTTCTCCTAGATAACAGTAAAGGGGGTTAGTTATCAAAGTCCAATTTTATCTCAACATTTTCTGCTGCAAACTCCGATCAAATTTTTCAAGCTTATTTATTATTACATTTTACCGAAAATTTGCTTTGCTTTTTTCGGATTTTTCATCTGAAAACTCAGAATACTTATGTTTTTGCCCGAAAACTCTGAATACTTCCGGGTATTGCACGAAACCCAGTACACATCAAAAATCATTGGGACTTCTCCCATTGACTTATATGCAACCTTGACAGGTCTGAGATGCCGGATTTTCTGATTCCGAGTTTTCCATCCTCGGGGTTTAATAAATTCCAAAAAAGTTTAAAAGTCCAATTTTATAATAATAATAAAAAAGTTTCGTGATTTTTGAATTAAAGGTTAGTAAATAACCCCCTAAATGTCCAACTTGAAGGTCAGTTAGGGTAAGATTTGGGGAGAATGTATGTATGCTGTCCAACATATAAAACTATTACTGTCTTTTCCTATATCTGTATTATTTCCATGAGTTAAAGAGGCCTTGATCAAAGGTTTGGCCTTCAAGGGAAGCTCTGGACACTGATTATAGTTATGCAGAATGTATATAATTGCTATACATAGCAACATATCTCCTCCAGAATGACAGCAACACAACAATGATGCAACAAACAGGAATTATCTGTTCTTACATATACAGAAATATAGAAATAGTAGTCATCAGCACTGACAATTCCTTTGTGTTGAGCAGAGCAGAAGAAAGAAAAGATGTTACAGAAACAGCAGCACTGTCCCAAAGGAATCCATGTTGTCCTGAACCGTGTCACTGTAATTACATCTAGAAATGCAGCTGAGCAAATGGTCGAGGAGATATCTGGGATAGCCTAAGACATCACTACAGCATAATAAGTGCAGCATCTGTAAATTTAATTCTGCACCTTGATCTACAGTCTTCAATGTAAACTCTATAACATCTTGGACACAAGAATACAAAAGTCAACTCATTGGTTAGAATAATATAGAATAATGTCAGTGGTATAGCATGTACTTGTTGAAATAAATATGTTTCGCACTTTCCATGTGCTGCTTTTTTACTTGAATTATTTTTATCCACATCCAGAGATACAGGAGATTAAGCTGACAAGAGAGTAATACTTTCTTGGTGGCAGTATCACCCATTATATATAACTGAATATTAAGGGGATTATTTATTAAAATACAAATTTTAAAATCTCAACAAAAACATTTTTACTAGAAAACTCAAATTTTAAGAGGAAAAAAAAACAAGATGTATTATACCCCGATGTTACAAAAATCACAAATCTGAAAATTCACCATCTCAGACCTGTCGAGGTCCTGTATAAGTCAATGGGAGAGACACCTATCTGAATTTGAAGTTTTTATGCTCTGTGCTCGGTTTAGCTGAGTTTTTTCAGGCAAAAACTCAAAAGATTTGAGCAACTTGGGGAAAAAAGAATTTGAGTGAATCGGGTTTTCACTCAATTTTATCAAGTTTTTCCGGAATCCGATTAAATCAAGTTTTCTTAGAAAAAAATTGTGCATGGGAGTTGGGTGATGTTTTTTTTTTAATAAAATATGAGATAAATTCAGATTTTAGTGAATAACCCCCTAGATCAGGGATCCCCAACCTTTTGAACCCGTGAGCAACATTCAGAAGTAATAGGAGTTGGGGAGCAACACTAGCATGAAAAATGTTCTTGGGGTGCCAAATAAGGGCTGTGATTGGCCATTTAGTAGCCCCTATGTGGATTGTCAACCTACATTGATGCTCTGTTTGGCAGTGCACATGGTTTTTATACAACCAAAACTTGCCCCAAGCCCAAAATTCAAAAATAAGCACCTGCTATGAGGCCACTGGGAGCAACATCCAAGGGGTTTGAGAGCAACATGTTGCTCACGAGCTACTGGTTGGGGATCACTGCCCTAGATGTTATGGGTAAGAGATTGAAAATGAAAGAAAAAAACAAATACAACTTTATTGGCAGCTTAAAACGTTCTTGGTACAACAGCACCTATTAAGGAAAAATTACACTGACTAGATGTTTCATGCAACAGGTTCCCAACAAAAAAAACTTTATCAAAATATATTAACTAGACATAGATGTTATTCTTCGATGTGAAAGAAAACAATAAGTCCTCAGAATAAAAAATAAAAAAAATAAAATTGTGCGTTTCAAACAGCATTTTCTATAATGTGTGTATTTATATGCAGAACGATTCCTTGTCCAAAGCATGTAGAAAAGTGCGGCGGCTAGGAATGCAAATTGTTGAGATAATCATCTCTTCGTTTCTGCTTCTGGTTTAATGATACCATAGAGCTCAGAAAGAGCCTCGGGATACATTGCTTGCTTCAAAAGAAACCTCATTGTGAACGGATCTGTGGTGGTATATTGTATGTCATAGCAATCCATAAAGAATGCAATTTCCCCTAATTGTCATGAGCTGAGAAATATCTTGCACAGAACCATCTCTGTAGAATATGGTCTTAAGCCTGTATATTAAAGCTGACAACCTGTCCCAGTAAAAGTTACAACAATGGCAGAAATATTATTTTGTTAGGATTTACAATACCTGTAGGACTTTATGCACTAGGTTTTTGTGTGGAGGATGTTACTCAGGCTTCTTGGCACTATTGTCATGCAATATAGTTTAACAAAACAAAAAATAGAAATCTGTAACAAACATATTGGGTATAGGATTGACTGAAGTTTGTTAGCAATTGTGACATCACTGATGATTTTTAGATGGTAGACAACAAAACAAAATGTGCATCATATAGAAGTTTAGTAGAATGTACTTATAATGTGTTTCTAAAGCACAGTTTAATATTAAAATAAACAAGGTTATATACTTTACATCTTGGGTAATATATGACCAGCTGGAAGAGATGATTCCGTGTATTTTATGTTGTGTTATAATGTTGCCAGTATACAGAAACAGCACAGAATTCATCATTTTGAAGGCACAGTAAGCTTTTGATCCACAGTGCTTATATAGTAACTGCATTAAATATTAACTACATCCTGACACCATTTTTCTTGGAATTGAGATAGACTGATTGCCACCTGTGCAGTATCTTGATGGGGTAAAATGGAATAAAAGACTTTCATAGTGCAATGTATAATATCCCAGATAACCCAGATAACACATTTCTACACAATAGAGAGCATGTTCTTACACTAAAGGTTGTATATATATATATATATATATATATATATATATATATATATATATATATATATATATATATATATATATATATATATATATATATATATATATATATATATATATATATATATATTTTAGTAAATTATGAACAGGACAAAGGAAATCATAATAGGGAATAAGCACATTATAAATAGAGAATAGGAGACAGAATCAAAGGGTACGGAACTTTTAACAGCAAGTCAATAAATTCCATGAACAGCTCACTCGGCTGAAATGGAGAAATTATCCAACGTTTCATATTCTGTCTGAGGCAGAATTTAGCAGGGAATGACAGTTTATAAAGAAATAGTTATGAGATCTCTTATCCAGAAAACGCATATTCACAAAATTCCTGAATAACAGAAAGACCAATCTCTCATAGGTTCCATCTAAGAAAATAATTCAGTAATGTATAAATGATTTCCTTTTTGTCTGTAAGAATAAAATTTACAAACAAGTACCTTGTACTTGCTTCTAAGTAAACTGCACAGATTCATACAGGCATAAGATATGGCGATCCAAATCCAAAACTCTTATCCAGAAAACCCCAGATCTCTGGATTATAGATCCCATATATGTTCAACTTATAGTTAATTAGGCCTGCCACAATTGGCCCCTTCCAGTTTATTAAACCACTTCCCCTTACCTGAGTCTGTTCCAGAGCTCTGTACTGCCACCAGCTGTTTCTAGGGCTAAAGAGGACGTTCCTGTTTCTCAACCATCATACAGTATATAGGGATTTTTATTAAAATAAATGCTTACAATAAAGAAATAAACCATAATACAATTCTTAAACTAACATAAAATTAATGGCAGGTTAAATAAGTCCACTTAAGATACCCACCACCAGAAGACTCCCTCCCCATTCCACCCAGATGAGGACGGCCAACTATCAAAGTCCACCCCTTTGTCTATATTGACCGCCTCCCCTCCCCACACCCTCACCAATTCCAACAGCACCCAATGTATAGCCAGTTTCAAAGTCTTATCTCTGTCCAATCTGACTTCCATTCCCCTCCACCAAACCAAAATATCCAGAGCCCACCACCTCCCTAACCCCGTCCCCCTCCCAAAAGATAAAGAAGACCCCCAAACCCAAAACAAGGCATTTGCCATTATAATAAACGCAACGGCTTGAATCCACAGAAAATGCCTTAAAATAAACAAACAAAAAAAAAACAGAATCATGTTCTTGAAATAAAAATATGACAGAAATACTAAAAGAAACTCCTTAAAGAAAGAAAACTGCCATGGCCCGAAGGCTACAGAGTAAATCCCTTCGATAATGAAGCGGTGTACCAGGAGCGAGCTGACTCTAAGATCTTATATACAATAACTCTTCCATGATGGATTTAACAATGCTCTCAGGAGTCACATCCGAACCAAAAGTATAACAACATCGCCCGTGCCATAGATGGTACTTATATACTGTGATCACCAGGTACAGCATCTCGTGGTCGTGGCTGCTCTGTCTGGCTGACACTCCATAGACCAGTTTGGCATAGCCCAGGGTGAGCATTTAGAGCTCGGGAGACCTTTGCCATGGGACAATGCTGCAGAAAATGCTCCTTGGTCTCCTCCACACCCCCAGGGGCAGTTTCGGTCGACCACGGACAAATACTTGACATTCTCCCTGACAAAGAGCTTTCTCTGAAGGGAGCTCATATAATATATAGGACTTCTGGTCCTAAGACATCCCCACTCTAGAAAGTTCTAGGGAAACCCTCAACTGGGTTAACCGTAGAGATTGCTGCCACCTGCTGAACAACCAAAATATGACATTAACTTTTGCATTTATAATTCATCTCCTTACAACCAGCTAGTATTGAGTTTATCTTGTTTCTCCTTATGTACCTGTATACTTTGTATACCTGGGAAATCAGTTAAAAATTAAAAAGAGATGTTGCCTTCTCAAAGCTTGCCCTAAGTGATTTTATTTGTAGCTCTAGACTTCTCACTGACCCTAGCGACAAGGGAGTGGTTGGTAGAGATGTCGCGAACTGTTCGCCGGCGAACTTGTTCGCGCGAACATCGGGTGTTCGCGCTCGCCGGAAGTTCGCGAACGTCGCGCGACGTTCGCCATTTTGGGTTCGCCATTGTTGGCGCTTTTTTTTGCCCTCTCACCCCAGACCAGCAGGTACATGGCAGCCAATCAGGAAGCTCTCCCCTGGACCACTCCCCTTCCCTATAAAAACCGAAGCCCTGCAGCGTTTTTTCACTCTGCCTGTGTGTGCTGAAGAGATAGTGTAGGGAGAGAGCTGCTGCCTGTTAGTGATTTCAGGGACAGTTGAAAGTTTGCTGGCTAGTAATCGTTTTGATACTGCTCTGTTATTGGAGGGACAGAAGTCTGCAGGGGTTTGAGGGACATTTAAGCTTAGGTAGCTTTGCTGGCTAGTAATCTACCTTCTACTGCAGTGCTCTGTATGTAGCTGCAGTGGGCAGCTGTCCTGCTTCTGATCTCATCTGCTGACTGCTGCAATAACAGTAGTCCTTGTAAGGACTGCTTTTATTTATTTTTTTGTTGTTTTACTACTACTACTACTACTACTACTATAAGAGCCCAGTGCTATTAGTCTAGCAGTGTTGGGGAGTGGGACTGGTGTCCCTGAAATCACTAACAGCTCTCCCCCTACACTATCTCTTCCAAGCACACACAGGCAGATTTTTCAGATACATTTTTGCCCTTGATCCCCCTCTGGCATGCCACTGTCCAGGTCGTTGCACCCTTTAAACAACTTTAAAATCATTTTTCTGGCCAGAAATGTCTTTTCTAGATGTTAAAGTTCGCCTTCCCATTGAAGTCTATGGGGTTCGCGAACCGTTCGCGAACCGCTCGCATTTTTGCGCAAGTTCGCGAATATGTTCGCGAACTTTTTTTCCGACGTTCGCTACATCCCTAGTGGTTGGAAAGACTGGCAAGAAAATCAATAGGAAAGTGCCTAAACAGAGTATATAAGTAAGAAAATAATCAATATGATCATAATAAGAAAAATCAAGTCCCTGTTGTTTCAAATACTTCACTACATAACATACTAAAATGTAATTTTTAGGTGAACATCCATTTACATTTACCCCATGGACTGTTGGGTATTTGGAAAGTAGCCACATCAATCCATTTATTTGTGTATTTATTTTCATAGTTATTTGCTAATGATGCCAGCAATAAGATAAAACAATATCATGTATTTTCTTAACCTAGTGTAACATTTTGCTGGGATTTTACAGCTGGAAACGTTTAAAGCAAAGAGTTTCAAGTCTTTTCCCTAATGTGTGGCACATCACTCACAATGAAGAACCATTCCAACAGCCATTTTTCGTTAGATTCCCATCTATATGAAAGGGGATTACAGTCAGCGAAACCATACTAAACTTTAATAGAGTTTGACAAATTACTCTCAGTGTGTATTTAAAAGTTGGATGTGGAGAGCTAAGTCTGACTTGATTTATTGTGTGGGAGGGAATTTGAGCATTTGTTCTGTTAAAATCACAGTTTTCCTTTGCAACTAAATACTGTTTTTATTCATTATGATTATATTTAATGAATGTCTTTTAATATTAAATAAAATTGTGTTTTACATTCTACAGTATGAAATGCATTAGTAAAAAAATGTATTACCCTCACAGGTGTTACCCATTCTAAGGAAAAAAATGGTATGTTGTACAGCCCTTCCAGCCAATTAAAAGCATTGGCTCTGCTAATTCTGGGAAATGTCCCATTCAAGTGTTATTCCACTTCAAACCACAGTGTCATTTAATTCAAACTTTTGGAGGAATGGGCCAGTTGCTGGATCTGTTAACAAAATGGTAGCGAGACTTATAGAACACACAAGAGTTATGAAGAACTTGCAAAATATATTTGTATGATGAGGTCAGTAGCTATAAATGGAGCTTAGTGAGGTTACTTGAGTCATGGCAATCTGTATAGTCTGAAACACTGTACACTCTGTTTTAAAACATAAATATATTAGAAAGAACCACAGAGTTCCTTCCATAAAAACTCTTGGCTTGCAGCCTCTTGCCTCTATACTATTGTGTAAAACCAGTTACCAGAGATGACTTGAGATAAAATAAAACATTTATTTGACACAAGCTCCATGGTTTCTGAACTCACAATGAATCAGAACCCAGAACAAAGGAATCACATATACTTGGCAGCATATGACATGAGAACACATGCATAGAAGAATGAGCACAACCACACACCCTCCCCCCCCCAAGAACTGCTCTTAGAACCAAAAAGGTGGTTCTGCCTCAAGGCCAGGGTACTAGTAACCAAGGCTAGCTTGAAAACAGAATTATTCCATGTCAGGGGATCTCACAATGGAATCTGCATACACAGAATTGTATTCTCTCTCTTTCTCGATACTATCATGGAACCCTTTGGTGACTACTAATGTGCGTTTACATTGGGCACACTGTTTTGTTCCTTGTTATTTAACCTAATGACAGGGGATTGATCAGTATTAAAGGATAATAAAATAAATAGGTCAGAAATTCTTAACATTATATTTTGGGATTCTGTACCTGTGCTTCTGTCACATATTAGGAATGACTCATAATTTACACACTATATAAAATCATTGTGATAAAATACTGATTTTGTAATCAATTCAGAATCTCATCACATGACAGCTCTGCATCAAGCTCTACATCAAGTAGAGTAATAAGCTTCATAGCATCAGCTATTATGTTATGCTAATATAAATTTCTGCTTGATTTTACACAACCCATAAGTTAAACTTCTCAACATCACCCGGAGCACACTGAGCATGTGCAGCGCCCATGACACTCCTAATGGAATCCAAGATGGTGACCCCCTGTGCACAACTTTGTAGACCTGGATCATTACTATTACAGAGAGAAAGATATACCGTAGAAACCATTTAAACACACACCACTTAAAATCATATACAACCAAAATACTATAAATATATAACAAATATAATCAAAGTGAAGGCAACTAGAGCCAATGGCACCTGATTTCCAACATTCTCTATCAATCCAAGTCACAATAAAGAAATGGACCAGTGTCTACGGCAACGTAGAAATCAAAAACAGTATATAGTGCAATAAGTTTCAAATAAGCTTATAAAGCACCCTGTGTTCATCCACAAGTCTATACTGCGTGTTCACTCGGGAAGGATTCTCTCATGGACAGTGCACCACTGATTGATTCTTGCCAATCTGGCTGAAGTGCAGTAAAAATTCCGAAAAAAACGTGAAAATCAGATGAAAAAATCGTAAAAAATCGTGAAAATCAATTTTTTTTTACTGCACATTTTTTGGAAAATGTAATAATAAATAAGCTTAAAAAAACAGAGCGGTTTTGATTGGAGTTTGCAGCAGAAAATATTGAGATAAATTCGGACTATGAATAACCCCCCTTTGTGTGCAGAATTTCTTTCTTTTGTGTATTGTGTGTGTGCGGATACATACATCTTTTACTAAACATTCAGCAAAAATAGTTAGTAACTCTTATAAAGTAATTAGGAATACTTTAAGAAATATACAATTTAACATTGACAAAATTACCAAGTTTTAAGGGCATAACTGATCGCTGGTAGGCTCTTAGAAAATATATACAAAGTGCTACATGCAAAGCTTTCTCTGCTCCTATTCCAAATCAAAAACAGATGTGCCCTTTTTCCTCTCGTTTTAAATGAGTTAGCAGAATGTGCATTAATCCGTTGACCCTGTCTATAGATTTTTAATTGAGGGAGTCCTAGTTCTCTATGCCTATTGATATACGTGTTTATATAAAATTGTATTACAGTACAATACAGTACAGAGCAAAAAACAAGTCCCAGAATGATGCAGGTTCCAGTCGAATTGATCTGCTATTGGATTTCTGTGCATGAATAGCCGTGCCACTCAGAAATGAAATAGGGTCACATTTGAGTTACAAAAAACTTGGTGTTTCAAGATTCAAATATCGATATATGACTTATGGTTATTTATGAAAAATAAAAATAAAAGAATAAATGGAAAAGGCCTGATTGGTGTATCTGAAATACTGTACATGTTAATCCTAAATGTTCAAATTAACAAATTAAAGAGTCACTATACATTTTTATGTTCCCTCTGGATTTATATAATGAAAAATATGTAGGTAATATTTATACTAAACCCAAATAAAATAAATAATTAGCATTTATTCTGGTCTAAAAATTGACCCCAAATACATTGTGCCTTACAGTTCCACAGTTGTCCAAGGTCATATACTGCTACTCATTTATAATGTGTGTAAGTTCTCTTGGAAAGCTTCTTTCCTTCTTCACATATTGATACAGACAAGCCAGTGATGCAGTATAAAGGACTTTTTCAAAATTATACCAGACATGCTATACAGCCAACTGTTATAATAGTTGTAAGCACTTTATAGATACTGTTTGGATTAGCTTGAAGCTCTTTTGGGGCAGCAATTCACTCCTTTCTGTTTGTAGAACCAGTTGCACGGGATCTCCTTTTCAGCATTGGTTCAAAAGCACAGGCTTTACTATGCTCTTTCTTGATATACTGTAAGCATTAATGCTTAAATTATTTCATTTTAGAATATCCGAGACCATGGGAACTAACCTAGAGGTCAAATAATAACACAGATTAAAATTACATTTCAAGTATGCATAGCATGTTTGCACCAGGTTTATTTATTTAAAAATTCAGTCTTTGAGTCCCTATTATAATGAAATTGATGATCAAGACGGTGACAGTCCTTTTGCGCGTATTGACTTTTCACAGCATTTCTATATCTGAATATCTGCATAACCCGTATAACATTTACCAGGTAAGGGCAACTATGATTATCTAAGCATGTTCACTGCGCCTGACCCAAACCTCTCAAGCACACCAATTTACATGTGGCCTATCACCCAACTTGCCATGCACGGTCTCCCAAAAACCCAGAACAAGAGCCAAGGTTCTGGTCATGGCTCACACTTCTGCCTATAACAGCAGCCTTTAACTTCAGGAGGAGCCCTCCACTACTCGGATGCCGCCAGGTCTTAAAGTGAGTGAACCAGAGTAGAGGTTGTGGGCAGGCAAGGGAACCAGAGCATACAACAGATGAATGGGAAACAATCAGAACATAGTCAAGGGTCAGGCCAAGGTCAATACCGTGAAAGCAGTGAAGTACCAAATCAGAATCCAAGATCATAGTCAAAACATGCAACAAGGGTCGGGACAGACAGCTAACATCAAAGACAGGCACAGGCCAAACATGAGAATCAGATCAGAAATGCACCCAGGAGCTATAGTCAAACAAAACCTACGTTGGACAATATTTTCCAGTTACCAGCCTCTTTAAATATTTGAATTTCACGCGACACGTGATGACATCATGATGCTGCAATGAAACTAAAATTTGCACACGAAAAACGCTCTTATGCAGTCACTGCATCCCCATCGCACTACTAGACCACCAGGAACCATTACATAAGTGTTTTAAACCATACATCTCAGTATCTCAGGAACAACTAAAGTCTTTAGGATGGGCCTAAAAAAATGGCAACCATCTTTCCTCAAATATCTTATTAGAACCCATGTTGTCTGTATTATAATTATTTTATTAAAATATACAGTATCTTTGAATTGTATTTATTTTCAAAATATTTCTGAGACTTTACTAAATTTGAAAATATTTTTTTTTAGCATCCCATGGCTTAGTTGGGTTATTGATCTTTCTCACATAATTCTATAGCAACAAGAAATTTTTGCTCAATACATTTAATGCATAATGCAATTCCCTGATTTCACATTTTTCCAGATTTTACACATTTTTTTATGGTCCCTTAAAAACATAAATGGGAAGTCTACTGTATATTGCTATATAATACACAAAAACCATGACTATCCTGTAAATTATATCCTAATAAACGGTGCTTAGTAATGTCATTGGTTATAATCAGAGCTATCATTTCTGTCACATGACTCACTGAAACTTGTGTATGATAATAAATAAAGTACTCCCTGTTGCAAAATATGAGGATATTAGAAGTCACCTTGAAGTTTCACGACTTGTATTAAAACCTTCAGCCTCGTGTTTTTATATGGTCATGGAAATCCTCGGTAACTTAATATCCTTATATTTTACAAGAGGGTGTACTTTATTCACTATATATTGCCATAAACTTTCAGTCCCCAAACTGTAAACAACACTATTATATCCTTTATAATGTTACAATCATACAACATGTACAGAGCACACTAATCATGTATAAAAAATAAAATATGGCTCATTTACGACTCCAAGGCTTGTGTGCTAATATGCACAAAATCACATTGCCTGTAATAAATACTAGTCAAGGAACACACCTCCATTATTTTTAGTGTTGGTTTGTGGACAGGTCTTGTATAATCATGTGATATAAAAAGTCTGACATGACAGGAAATTCTTTGCATCTTGTAGACATTGAAGGGACAAGCATAGACTTCATTTCTTGTAAAAAAAGAACCTAGTAAAAGGAATATATATTGCCGTGTTTTTACATTTCTTCAAAAATGTATTCAAAACATGCTGGACATTAAATTAAGAATGTGCTGAAAGCTAGAGATGTAACTGCCAACTTGGATCAGTTATATTAAATCCACTAGGCAAAATGTCAAGGCACTGCTCTATAAAAGAAATTAGCCATCTGCAAGTTTTGGCTCAACGGTTTCATGTTCTCACAGCAGTTTCGTGTTCTCGCTGCAATTCTAGCTATTTTATCTATATACATTTTCAAAGCCATGGGGGCATCCTTAGCATCCTGCGCCACACAAGTCATAGCACAGCCAGAAGAGAACATCCAGAAGATTATCCTAGGGAAGGTTGGGGCCTCACAACTGAGTTGCAACAAAAGGTAATAGGTAGCACCTCCCATTGATAGAGAGATAGCAAAATAATGGTGTGCAGGGTCACATGACATATAGAATTGAAGTACAAGAAGGAAAAGTGTGTCCCATGTCATTGCACCATCCCATTATTTAGTCTGAGATCCCAACCATATAAGGTAAAATTTAACTTTAATTAAATCATCCAAATTAACACGAGAAAAAATAATAATAAGAAGAAATTAAAAGCAAGGTTAGGTAGGGTAGCTGTATAGACACAAGGTCATCAGCTAATGTACGATATATAAGATCGAGATTGTGATGTGGGTTTATGCTACAATAGCAACTGTTGCCCACCATCAATCCCAACTGCTGACGTGCTGGCGTGCCTCTGTGCGTATGAGGGATGGATGGCGTTTGGAGTTACTGTATGTAGGCACATAAAAAGTAAACACAATGTGTACTCTGTAAACTCAAATGCCGTAAATGGCAGCTTCAACCTGAGAGTCCCCGTGTCAACTGTGAGGGTACTTGCACCTCGTCCCTTGTATCAGGGAAGAGGTAGTGAAACAATAGGAGGCGGAAGCAAACCTCCGCGATCGAGAGCACCCCTCGTACCCTCCCACACCACCCTTCCTTTGAGATCAGTCCACGGTTAGGACGCGGGTAGCCGATCGGCAGAGTGCCTTTTGAGTGAGTATCGGCGAACTTAAAGTGCCCTTCTCCAGCCCTTCCGCCCTTCCTCCCTTCCACAAAGCCGCCCGTCCCAGCTTGTAATCGTCCCTGCCTAACAGTTTTAAAAATAGATGCGCCTGACGCGCGTTTCGCTTGTCAAACTACAAGCTTTATCAAAGGCTGTATTGGGCGCCAAAATTAGTGCAGGTTTAAATAGACAGGGGGATACTCCTCCGATTTGAATTAACCAATCATGGGGCAAGGGGAGGAGTCCTGTCTTATGCAATGTGTCAGATCAGTGTTAAGCATCACTTGGATCTGAGAATCAGGCCATTGGCAACATTGTTTAGAGACAGTTTCCTGGTGTCTATAAAGTATCAAAATTCTGATTCTCTGATTACAATAACAAATTCAGTAGTTTGTGAGCATTCAATAATAGGTAAAACACTATGATACAGTTACCATCTTTTGAAACAAAAAGATACAGTTCTGTAGATTAATTGCTTATAAAGATTATATCAATTCTGGAGATAGATAGAGAAATTCATGGTGATACTTTCCTTGAGACCAACTGATATGCACGCAAATGCACTATACAAAAATATTTAAGGGGTTATTATCTGATTTTACATAATTTTACATACAGGGCTACAATGTTCTTTGTGCTCAGCCACAGTTGCCACACATTGATACATGTCCAAGTTGCAGGACAAGGGGCTTGATGGCATACTCTATAGAACAACATTTGCAGCACTATAATAAGTAATAGGCATATATATTTCCTAGATTCATAAGTGAGCCAATGAGATATATATATATATATATAAAATACAAAAGTGGTTCTATTGATCATGTTAAGGAGCGACCCAGCAAAACTCACTGCAAAAGACTTAAATACATACTGCATAAGTCAAAAATACTGTGCACACTTCTATATACATCATTATAATGTGGTGTGCAATATATCTTGGTATATTTTGCCTTTATTTATTATGCCATATGACCACTGGATTGAGTGATTGCAATAGCTTTTTGTTGCCTTTGGCAAGCACTTTGTGTTGCAATGATGGATTGACTTTCTGTTTTTAATATTTTCTTAAAAGAATCTCCTTAAACTGACATTCGTTCCATCTACTGCTGGTAGTGTTCAGGGTCACTAAGAGAGTCACATATGGAAATGTTATCCTCCTATATTTGGCTGTTATTTTACAAACATATAGGTTTAAAAGTATTAAATTATCAACCTATGGCAAGTATCAACCTATGGAAAAATAGCTTCTTATTCAGGTACACAATTAGCTCATTAATTAATAAGTGTTGGGCAGTACTGGGTGTTGCTCATCAACAATGGTGGGCTAAAAGCTGTAAAACATGTTACTTTCATCAACTTCCTCTCCCATTGCTATTTTATTCCATCTGCTCCATCTTGTTCTGCTGTACTTAGTATCCACAATCTATTCCTGCTTAGAACTGCTGCTCTGTAAGGCCCACTATAATAGGGGATCTGGTCAATTTCCATTATTTGCACCACCAATATATGGTGACATTTAACATGGGCTCTATATATAGAAATAGCACTAGAATGCCACTAGAATTCTGGATATCAACCTGCTCCTTTTGCCTTATATTTATAAATATATAGGATAATGAGTTCTAGAAGCAATATTCAAATACATATGGCTCTGTTTGTAAGTTTCTTACCTCAGCTGCCATTTTTATCACCTTCTTATCACACATTATTAATTGTATTTTAATTTGTTGAACTGTTTAAAACCAGACTTAATCGCCATAGAGCATCTGTCAACACAAAATTATTGAATGCTCTGAACAGATGTTTTATTTTTTAGTGTGAACAAAGGCACACAAAATCTGACTTACTATAAACTACATTTTGCACGACTTTTTGCATGCCGTGATTTTCTCAAAACACTGCAAAAAACTTGGAATTTAATAAATCAGACGTCATTATACTGCATCCAATGCCTTGTATCCATCAACCAATCAGAACAGAGCCCTCCCCAGACCTCCCCGTCTCTATTTAAGAAGCTATCCAGGTGCCATGTTTGGAAGAAATTATCAACAGAGGAGCCATTTATTTATGAAGAACAGTTGTGCCATAGTGAAAAGGAGCTTCTCTAACAAGGTAGATCAATTTATATGTTTTTGCAGAACTTAAAACACATTAAACACATGTAATTTTACCTTCCCATTGACTCCAATGCATTTGGTGCCATTTTGGAAAAATGTGACCATTTTGCTAATTTGCAAATCAAATCAAAATGGGCCAGTTCTGCTAAATTAGCAGATCTGGCCCATTTTGACTTGATTTGCAAATTGGCAAATTAACAGTGCTAATCACTAATGTTTTTAGGGAAGGTAAATACTATATTAGGAAGCCCATAATTATCCTTTTACAAAGCAATTAGAAATGAATTATCATGCATGAAATTTATATACATAAAAAATAAATGTGTAAAAAAAAAAGTCATAAATAGTCTGCTTACATTTCAGAGTTTGTTTCCACTTTAATACCTATAAACAATGAATAATTCCAAAGAAAGATTTCACTAAAGCAGCAGGAATAAAAAAAAAACAAATACATCAATGCCAGGAAAGGCTTAATGTAAAATTGCCAAGATTTTTCCAAGAAAACAAATGTTTTTGCTTATTCAAATGTCCAGGTGCATATCAACCTTTATGAATGGGGTTTAGTAATAACCATAGTCTAAAACAAGATATGCTTTGTAAGTACGTTTTAATGCATATTTAATATGTTACGGACATTTTAATCACCAGTTAAAGCATCTGGAATAAAGATGGCTGAGAAATTTCATGGAGAAAGAGCTACATAAAATTGACCAACATACCAGAAAATGCATTGCACATGAATGGTTTATCAGATAAGGGACATCTGTACTTATATAATAAAAAGTCTTAAGTGCGGTTGAATTAGCTGTAAAATAGCCATTAGCATATGGGTAATAAATTGAAATCTCTGCCAACCTGATATATTTGAAAATATCACTTACTGCCCATTAATCAAGGTGCACCTTCTTATTTTAAACTGAACATTCTAATTGGTCATAAACAGAACCAATATTTACCGAAGCATTTGAAAGCTCTCGGCAACAGCAGAAAATGTCAAGTCTCGCAACTGCAATCTTATACACACCAGAGCGCATAAGTTCAACGATATTAAGGACACATTTTATTCCTGCACGTGTGAAAGAAAATTTAAACAAAGGGTAATGTATTCCAGATGTGAATAAAGTGCAGTTCTTATCCACTTGGTATCCATTTTTATATACAGACATAAAGGAGTTAACAAAGCAGTATAGCGTGAAGGTTGCAACTATTTTGTATTAACTATATGAACAGAAATTAACATTAAATAATATGTCTCGCTCCGTTTACCTAAAACTGTGTGCTTACGTGAACACTATTTTCCATATGGAATGGAATGCTTTTTGTGCTTCCCACAGGGCTGAAGTGATTATTTAATTCTAACTGCCTCTAAAGACTGATGGCCTCTAGTCTTACTATTTCTATTGTCTGGGGTGGTTTTACTTCCTTATGCAGGATTTTGCTATAAAAGTTCTCTATGCTATATCGGTTACTTCACCAGTCTGTTTTACCTTTTACATGATTATATAAAGAAATAAAAACTATATTTTACATAATGTAAATCCTATCTTCTTCATCTATCCCAGAACATTAACTCTAGATTTGTAGGACTCACAGCTTTGTATCAGACCTATTTATCAAAGGTCTGATAGTAATGCTTTTAGAGGTTTGAAACCACAAATAAACTCACAAACTCTAAGGGGGTTATTTATCAAAGTCCGAATTTATCTCAATATTTTCTGCTACAAACTCTGATCATAAACACTTGGGGTTTTTTTACAAGTATTTGTTATTCCATTTTCCCGAAAATTTCCTTTGTCGGAAAAAAAAATAATCAGATTTTCATTATTTTTCCAGGTTTTTCATCCGATTTTCACGATTTTTCAACTCAGAATTTTGCCCTGAAAACTTCGGGGTATTGCACGAAAACCAGCACACATCAAAAATCATTGGGACTTCTCCCATTGACTTATATGCAACCTCAACAGTTTTGAGATGCCGGAATCTGACTTTTCCATCCTCTGGGTTTAATAAATTCCTAAAAATTTGTAATTTTTAAAAAGTCAGATTTTATAAAAAAAAAAAAAAAATATCAATTTTTTTTTTTTATTTTTGCATTTGTAGTTTGCATTTGGTAAATAATCCCCTTAAACTCTGAATGTTATGATATTTATTAAAAGTTCAGAATAAAAAAAGTACAAATGGAAAATAATGTGCTAAAAAATTACAAATACATAAAAAAAATCCAGGTTTTTGGACAATTCCTTGCGGAAAAAAAATCCAAATTGGTCCAATAGGATCAGGGCAGCTCCCACTGACTTCTCTATGACTTCGACAACTTTTACCTGGTGAAGTTTTGTTTTAGTAGATTTTGGGGTTTTTACACACATTTCAAATTTTTAGAGCTTTTCAAAAACAAACAGGAAAATCACAAATTTTTGGAGATTTGTGGAAAAAAAGGAATTCAATTGTTATTCTCTTAGTAAAATCAGTCTAACTTACCTGCATCTTTACATTTATCATTTTTCTGTATTAAGTCCAAAATAGGATCTCCTTAAAAAGATAGATCGGTCCTGGAAGGGCTAGATTATATTATTTCAGATCGAGCTGTCTGCATCAAAATATGCCCATAGCCAGAAGTGCTCAGCTTTACTGCAGTTCCCACGGATAATTCTTTTGGCTCATCCTCAACTTTATAACCCATGGGTATTCATGGTCTCGAGCTTGAGCTTTGTAATTTCAAAACTGCATGGTCTTCCAGACTGTGCAGAATAAATGTCTCAGATAACCTAGTGACCACATCAAATTCACTCTTGACCAATAGGGAATGATGGCTTTTCGCTAAATCAACTTCCACCATGATGCAAAACCTCTGTCTGGTCTTGAGTAACAATGCAACACCTGCAGGATATCTGGGAGTTATTCTTAGCAATTAACATTGAAAAAAAAAGTAACCAGCCAGAAGGTGGTGGTCACTTCTGTTTTGTGGGAATACTGAGGAGCAGACAAGCTTGACTATGGTAGGGGAGAAAAGTGCTAGACACATGTTGAGTACATCCAATAAACACATTATGAGTAAGCAGTGATGTCTGCATCTTTGGCCTTTTAGGAAAAGTTATTTTTGAAAGTGTTTAGTTATTGCCTTACATAGTTTTTGCACTCAAGGCAGCATCACCTTGAAAGTTTCAAGAGCTGCAATGGAATGAAGGCACTAGGCTAAAAGATCTGGGTCCCAGCCTCCACTTATATCATACCTTAGGTTTTTCTGGAAGCAGCCGGTGCTTCCTCTACATTTATTAACAAAAAGTGTAAACTTTTTGAGAAAGATAGGAGCAGCGTGAATGTTTGATATGATTTGTATTTACATATTGAATCACACAGAGGATACAGTGTTGACCTAGAGATTATGTTATCAGCCTTTGATGTAGGATCATGATAGAGACACTGGTTAGATTCCCTGTGGCAACTCTTGTGACCCTGGTCAAATAACTTAATCTCCTGGTGGCCCAGGATACTTAGTTTATCTTTGATGGCTGCCTTGCTTACTGCACTGTAAGTCCTATTGAAGAAAATCACTATTCTAATTTATTTCCTTTTTTAGATGAAAGCTCATATTTAAAGCTTAAGCTTCAACATAGGAAATAGTGCAATCCAGTAGATTAAAACATCCAGGTGAACAAATGAGTAGGGGACGGGAGGTGTAGAGGTCATTGCAGATGATGTAAAAACCAAATTCCAGTGCAATTCTTTGAACGTTTTTAATCTATCTATTACACTGTCAATGGCTGTGCTTGCTGTTCTGCTTTATATTTATTTATCCCCTAGTGGCCCTTCCTCTCCTGTATTTATGGAAACAATTTTACTGTATTTTTGAACATAGTGGTGCTAATGAAAGTCAATTATATTAAAGTTTCCAGCTTCAATTGTTCTTATAAACCCAAGCAAAATGTTTAACTTATGTTATTATACTGTCTCTTGGGATAAAGTTAATAGAGAAACACAGTCTTTTTTTCAACACTTGTTTCAAGCTTTTAGAATCAAATTGCAGCTGTGATGTTAAAAAATCCGTCAGCCAAGCAGACTTTTTTCATTTAGTTCATTTTTAATTCTTGACACAGGGTACTGTACAAGAGCTGAATTCGTCTGGATTACACTGGACAAAATAATGGTCCACATTATCTTCTTTCTCTGAAGTCCAGAAGGTTTTCACTTTGAGAAATGTGTTTTTTATAAATACTGATCTCAATGGTAACATTTTCTATAGCAAAGGTCTTTTTTTTTAATAACTCTCTATGATTTCAAATGAATTGCTAGGTTCTTTTCCAATTACAGAAAAATCCCTAGGTAGACCAATAAGCACATTTTGACATTGGTTTACTTACAAACATTTGAAATGAAAAACTGTGCCTACTAAAATGACCTTAAGTAGAAAGCAGTTGTTTACATTCTTTGTCCAACAGAATTAGTATCTAGAGAAGAAAAAAAATAAGTTATGAAATATACCCTTACTCCACCATTGACACTTCCATTAGTTTTGGCACTTGTTCTTGGGCTATTACATAGAATATCCTATTAGCTACTTAATGAGGGTGGTTATTAAAGCTGAGCTAATTCCATTATCATTCCCATTAAGCCTAGTTAAACCAAGTTTAACTAGTGACAACTTACAGCTTGGAAATTTAGAATGAATGATATTTTTAATATGATTGTTCACCCAGGGATATCTACAGTAGAATTATTGTTTGTTTATATAGTATGCAGCTATTTACAGATATAATGCATCATTCACTGCCTCTCAGAACAGCTACAATCTATAGTTTCTTACATATACAAGGGTGAATTTAATCAGGGCCCAATTAGTATATTGGGTATATTTTATATCTTTATTATTATATTTTTGTAGAGTGGGAGAAAATGCAGACATGGGTAGAACATACAAATTCCATGTTAACACTCAAGGGGTCATTCATCAAGTGGAGGACAGGTTATAAATCATTCTGCCATGTTTTCTGCATTTTACATTGTGGAGCTCAGAGACGGTCATTCTCTTGATGAATGCAGTTCTTCCAGCATTTGACAATGCTGTATTCATAAGGGGCAAGGGTGGCAAGTTGGAGATGCCCTTCCATCCTCTAATTTGTGTTTCATTTAGACATGCAAATTAGAGAGCACCGGCAGGCACAAGCTGCAATGGAGTGTTGTATTTATGACTTGCCCTATGGCACTTGCTTAGGACAGGACTGTCTTGTGTTCACCATTCAAAGGTGCAGAGCATAACCAGATCTCAGATGAATTAAATGAACACTAAGGGGAAACTATTGCACTCTTGTCAGGGGTCTCTGTAAATGGTCCCTTCACTCTCTTGAAAAATGTATTTAAAAGTATAGTAAAATAGTACTCTGATTCAAGAGTTATTTATTACTTAAGAGACCAGCACAGCCTAGCAAGTGTGCATATTCATTAAAAGTCACATTTATTTTGAATGCTGCACAATTATAAAAAAAATATAACTAAGAATATTAGTGCAAATCCACTAATGGGGATTTAAATTTTCCCCTTTATTGCTCTATAAAATGCCAGAACTAGATTAATAAAAATTAAATTTTAGTTATACCATAACAATACTAAACAAGAACCAACAGGACCTTATCTGCAAGCCTGTTTATCAGAGAGGGGGCAGCTGAGGTCTGGTGCTGCTCTAGACACCGGACCCCAGCCTGCCCCCTTGCCTGATGATCAGGATTGTTTTCAGGTACTGAGTATTAATGTAACCCTGGGAACCATGGAACTGTAGCAAGGGCAAGACTGACTGCACTCCTTGATGTGTTTGAAAATGCTATATTCCCAGAAGATGAGGATGTGAACAGGAGCTGCAGCCACTCCTTCAGTTCCTGCAATTGAAATCCATTATAGGGGTTTTCTCAACAGCCTGGCCAACTGATATATCTGCCAATATCAGCCAGATACCCATTGGCCAAGTGCATAAATATCTAAATGAAAAAAATATCTGCTCATTTGACTACCTCGCTAAAAAAATGGCCATTTATATGTATTTCCTGATGAATGCATCATAGTCCATAAAACAGACTGAAAAAAGGAAGCCTAGATTAAAAAATATAGAGGTAAGAGAAAAACAATTGCTGTGGATAAAAGCAAAGGTTTAGTGCAACCATGGGTTAGTGAAGTCAGCCAGAACAAGGATCATTAATCAGGGAGAACCAACAACGAAACCCACTATCGGTCAGTACCAGCAAAAGAAGAGAGCGAGAACTGGAGTAGGAATTGGATCAGGTATAAGAGCTGAGAATAGGGCACAAAACAATAATGAAAAAGTAAGAGGAGACCTATACAGTCAAAGTTTTAAAGAGAAATCGGCTCCAAAAACATTAAGGGGCAGATTTATCAAGGGTTGAAGTGAAAATTTGAATTTTATCATTTGAATTTGGAATTCGACTAGTGAATATTTAAAATTAGATTCAAGTTTTTTTAAAAAAAATTCAAATTCAATTTTAAAAATATATCATGTACTGGCCCTTTAAGAATTCCAATTTGACTATTTGCCACCTTAAACATACAGAATTGCTGTTTTAGCCTGGGATCAATTTGGAGTTGTTTGCAGCCTTCCTGAAAATCAAGGTTTTTTTGGAGAAAAAAAGTGTAATTTAATTCAAAATGAATTTGAATTTAATTCGAGTTTGCGGGTCGATCCCATTCACCTAAATTTGAAAAATTTAGATTGGTCGTTTTTTTTTCTCGAGTTTATGGGAGTTTTTAATAACTCCCATGAACTCAAAATTCAATCCTTGATAAATCTGCCCCTAACTATTTTATTTCTAATAATTCCCAGTAGAGTCTGACCTTGTCAGGTTTAGTGACGGTTCTGATAATATTTGCAAAATTTCCATTGCAAGAACTGTGTGGGAGTTATGTTACATATTAGATGTACTCAATAAGGGATCCTCTTATTTCATGTGTTTATCTGTTTGACTTGTAGGGGCCCATTTACTTAACTCGAGTGAAGGAATAGAAGAAAAAAAACGTTGAATTTCGAATGATTTTTTTGGCTACTTAGACCATCGATTTGGCTACTTCGACCTTCAACTACGACTTCGAATTCGAATCGAATGATTCAAACTAAAAATCGTTTGAATATTCGACGATTCGATAGTCGAAGTACTGTCTCTTTAAAAAAAACTTCAAACCCCTACTTCGCCACCTAAAACCTACGAGGTGCAATGTTAGCCTATGTGGAAGGTCCTCATAGGCTTCCTAGCAATTTTCTGATCTTAGAAAATCGTTTGATCGATGGATTAAAATCCTTCGAATCGTTAGATTTTTCGTTCGATCGTTCGATCAAACTGCGGTAAATCCTTTGACTTCGATATTCGAAGTCGAAGGATTTACATTCGGCAGTCGAATATCGAGGGTTAACCCTCGATATTCAACCCTATGTAAATCTGCCGCTAAATCTATTAATAAAGAAAATATTTTTATAAAAAAAAATGTCGGTAGAGCCACAATAGATAATAACATTTTAAGTAAGTAATTGAAAGAGAGGTAAGCAAGACTGGATTAAGAAATTAAATCCTAATCAAAACATATGCCACCTGGTAAAACAGGCTCAGTAGGAGTGGGTTATGAAATATGGTTGTAGGGGAATAACCATTAATAATCATAATGAAATATAAGAGTGAAAATCGACCAAGCTGGAAAAACATCCCGATGGGGCAACTTGTAGTATTACAGGTTATTTGAAGTGTACATGTAATGAGAATTAGCAGCAGGAAGTGACAGATCTGAGTGTAAAATTTCAAGAATATATAACCAATACACATGTATTAAAAGACTGATAAAGACCTTATTTGATCATTACTTTTAGGGCTGCTATATAACAGCAGCTCTATTCATCTCAAGATCCCCTAACCTGTGGCCATACCCTGTGTGTGTAGGCCTGCCAGACAAGAAACTGGACATATGTGTTTACATGGGGATTCAGGTTTATATAAATTATACAGAAAGAACAATATCAGTTTAATTACAAATTTTAACACTGTACAGAAAGAAATAATGGTATTATCCAACAGCATGGGAATATATAACAAGTAGGCCCAATAATGAGATGTACTTTGGCTGTAAGACAAAGATAATCCCCAAGAGGAATGATACAATTACATACAAAGTAGCCAGTGAAATACCTATGAGGAAGAAAAATGAGGATTATAATAGCCTGCCGAGTTTAGAAAAAGAAATATGGTACCTGCAGATATGAAAAGGGGTCCACTTTCACATTCATGCAACATGATGTAAGATAACTCTTGGAAAAATACAGCAACATTTATAAAGTAAATGGTCTTATTAATTCTAGCTCAAGATTTTCTCTTTAATAATGAAGTTGCTTCTGTACAACTATGTGTTATATATATCGTTAGAACAAAAAGAACTCCAAATCTGTGTATGTTTATAGAATACAAAACAGTGAAAGAAGCAGGATCAGACAAGTTCCAGTTTCCTTTGCATTTTAAATAAATTATCAGATTAGAAAAGACATCGGAAATTATGGAAATGAACAATTTGCATGAATTTGGCAATTCATGGGAAAAAATATTTTTTCCAGTGTATTATTGCCTAATTTAGACACTAAAATGATACATGAGGAAGGTTGTTTATTACAATTTGAATAAGTACACTTAAAATTTAAATAAATTCATAAACTTACCAAACTCAAAATTCATTTGCATTCTATATGTATTCCAATTGTATTTATTAATTTTCAGTTAACTTTAAGTCTCAAAATGTTTTTAAAAAATTCAAAGATTATTAAAAATGAATTGAAAGCATTGATTAAATTATGCCCATGACTATTCACATTGACCTCTACATAAATTGAGGAAATGCCAAATTTTTACATTTGAGTTTTTTGAACTCTGAATTTTTGGGGGCAAAACTCGAATTTTTAATTTTTTTTAAACTCAAATTTTTCGAGATTTATTAAAGCCGATGCTGCGAAAAGCCTGAATCTGAAAATCCGACCATCTCAGACCTGACAAGGCTGTGTATAAGTCAATGGCAGAGGTCCTTAACCTACTTTGACATTGCTGTGGTCTGCGCTGGAATAAGCCCGAAAATCCAACCATTTTGGGCATTTCAGACAAAAATCCCGAAAAAATTCAGGCTTTTCAGGGAAAATTCCTGAAAAATTGAACTACTCGGGGTTTCTATCAATTTTAGGTTCCAGCTATAGAGGAAGCAGACCCATAGTCCAAAGCAGTTACTGTACAGGCTTAAAGGATGACTTATCCCTAGTAATGGTAGGGCAGCAGGGCGCAAGACTCATTCAATGAAGATTGATGTTGAGTAACTGGAAAGCAACTGCTGTGTCTATGTTGGTAGTAAATAGTCCCAAAGACATGGAGGACAATTTATAAATGCATAATAATTATCATAGTAAATACACAAGGTCACCAAAAGAATAAAGTGTGATGGGGGCACATTTATTTAGGAGCAGATTTATCAAGGGTCAAATTTCAAAGTAAAAAATACTTCGAAATTCGACCATTGAATTTAAATACTTCGAATTCGAATATCGAATTCGACGTTTTTTACCGAATGTGACCATTTTGTGGCCGAAGTAAAATCGTTCGATCGAATGATTGAATCGTTCGAATCAAACGATTCAAACAATTTCATCTATCGAACGAACAATTTTTCTTCGACTTCAAAAAACTTAGAAAAATGCATAGGCAAACATAGCACTTCGGCAGGTTTCATTTGGCGAACTTTTGAAGTCAACGTTTTTTTTAAAGAGACAGTACTTTGATTATCGAATATTCAAACTATTTTACTTTGAATCGAATTTGAAGTAAATTCGAAGTCGTAGTATTCTATTCGATGGCCGAAGTATCCAAAAAATTACTTTGAATTTCAAATTTTTTTACTTAGAAAATTCCCTCGAATTCACTTCGACCCTTATAAATCTGCCCTGGGTCATATTTCGAATTTGTATGACTTTTTAAAACTCCCATAAACTCCCATAAATTCAAAATTATAATAATCGAAATGTATTAATGATATAAAAAATGTTCAAGTCAGAAGAATTTAAACGACCTAAAAAAACTCGAATTGAATTAGATCAAACTCGATTTGAGTTTTTTCTCTGAAAAAAACTTGAATGTCAAGAAGGCTGCAAACATCTCCAAATTGATCCCTAGACCTCTCCTATTGACTTAAACAACAAGTCGGCAGGTTTTAGGTGGTAATAGTCAAATTTGAATTCTTAGAGGGCCGGAGTATGATAAAGCAGAAAAACTGAATGCGAATATTTTAAAAAAAACTCGAATCAAATTTGGATAACCTAGTTATCCTAGCTAGCTCCCTCGCTGTGTTTCGTGCAATAATCTCATGTTTTTCTGGCAAAAATCTGAAAAAAATTGTTTTCGGGCAGAAAATAAAATAAATCTTGTACGATTCAAATGTTTCACTTTTTTCAAGTTTTTTCCCGCAAGGAAATTTTTGGGAAAATGTATTGATAAATAAGGTGAAATAACCTGTGACAATTTGGTCGGAATAGACTTCAGAAAATAATGAGATATTTTGGGATTTTGATAAATAACCCCCTAAATGTGCAGCCTTCCAGAGCATTTGCTTTTTAGATAGGGTCAGTGACACCATTTGAAAACTGGAAAGAGTCTAAAGAAAAGGGCAATCATTAACACACTTTAAATAATAAAGATCAAACGTAAAGTTGCTTACAATTGACCAGTCTATAACATACTAAAAGTTAACCTAAGGGAGGACCAACCCTTTAATTGGGCAGAGCTGAAATAAGCCCAGAATTATGAATATCCAGTATAGAAGGGTTTAAACAGAGCTTTTTAATGTTTTTTTCTCATTCTCTTGCAGACACAGGACTGTTTGTTTTAATGATAATATGCATAACATATCTGTCAGTCTGTTAATTATATGCAGATGAAATTGGAAGGCAGTTAAAATATGAAAGTGTAGTTACATGCAGATGTGAAGACAAGCCTTCTAATAAGGCTGTACGTGGAATCAGGCAATATTTGCATTCCGACAATATTCCTTGATCGATTTCTTTTGACTCGCATAACTGACATTCATCCTCATGAAAAGTATAGTTAATTAGCGCTAGCAGAGGCACATTATCCTATTAACTGCATCCCACCACTACACAGACACGAGGAGACATTGTGTGATGTTCATTGATATTCATAGATTCCTGTTCTTGCTGCTAAGAGAATATACAGTCTAAGCGGCCTCACAAGGGATGCTGATATTAAAGCAGCACATTAGTTGCACCAGCCTGCAGGTTTTGGTGTATTAAAAAGGAAATGGTGTGTTTGGTATTTCACCGACAGCAGTGGTTGAAAAAAGAACTACCTGCACATTTAATAAATACAGTATATATCATACTCAATATATCTTATGACTCCACACAAGTTTGTTTATTATTTTATTTTAGGCATTATAAACAATCACAGTTTTAAGAATACACTTTATAGACTTGCTTTCTATGCTCTTACATATTTTAACAAACAAAAATCAAAGAATGCAATTTATTTTGCATGTTTTTAAACAAATCAAGGCAGCTTTGGGAGGGTGGTTCCCAACGTCTTATTCAGCCACAATATATCGATATATTGACATTGACATTATTTTATATATTTTTATTTTAACATGAAATTCAGAATTTTTGGATCAGCTTAGCATTTTCCCCAGAAGCCCCTTTTTGCCTGGCAGATACAAGTTGCTTATAGCCACCCATAACCCTTCTATTGTGTTATAATCCTTTAAAATAAGCAGAAAGGGACAAAGATTTGTAGTTGTGTCAGCGTCCGCTTCGCCGCACTTCGCCAGGCGTATTTTCGCCAGCGCTATGCAAATTCACTAAAATCCGAAGTTGCGCTCAGGGGAAGCGTACGGTTGTGAAGTTGCGCTAGCGTTAATTCGCCAAACAAATTGAAGTTACGCTAGTGATGCTTAATTTGCATATGGCGCCAAATCGAAGTTACAATGGAGGTATATGTAGCATCACTACTCAAGCCTGGGAAACCTTCAAAACAGCAAATAAAATTTTTATTTTGCCCTACACATGTGCCCACTGTATAGTTAAGGTGCCATGAGTTAGGAAATGTAGGGGGGAAGGAGGGTAGCCAAAAAAATTTTTCGATCTTTTTCAGCCTATCACCCATAAAAAAAGAAAAAACGCCAGCGTTTTTTGGGACTTAATGTTTTAACTTTTTTTGAAGCAATCCCTATCTACTCTTTTGCGCTTCACCTGGTCTGAGGTGGCGAAGGAAGACTGGCGTAAAAGGTAGCATCAGAAAAATTTGTGCGTCAGTGAATTTGCATAGTTACGTCCGTTGCACAAATTCGCCAGGCGCAAGGGTGCGAAGTAACACTAGCGAATTTACACCAGCGTCCATTAGTGAATCGGCAAATTAACGAAAATGCGCTACGCTAGCGAATTAACGCTAGCGTTAGGCGCTTCATCCTTTAGTGAATTTGCCCCATAGTGTAGCTGTCTGAAGCCATGGCAAGATATTACTGGGACATGGACTGTTCCCTTTGTACTTTACATAACTGGTATAGAGAGAAAAAGAGAGAGGGAGGGAGATCTTAAGTCTATGGTCAGTGTATGTTCAGTGGGTGGATCATGGTAGCTGTTAACTCAAAATGTAGCATCAGCACTGCTTGCTGCTTGTGAAAAAAATTGCAACTTTTTGCATAACATTAAATTTGATCGGATTTGATTTAGTATGTGTGAGTAGATGTGACAGTGTGACAATGTAGCATAGTTGTGTAGTAGTGCAAATATATGTGATACCTAAAGCATATGTTTGAATGTTTATGGGTGTAGCACATGGGACTCTAAAGGGTTTATTTACTAAACCCTGAAAGCAGAAAATCTGAAAAATTCGCTTTTTTTAGAATAAAATCAGAATTTTAAAAAAACATGAATTTTTAGTTCAGAATCTGAAAATCCTGCATCTCAGACCTGCCAAGGCTGCATAAAAGTCAATGGGAGAAGTCCCAAAGATTTTTTGATCTGCTCTTGGTTTCGTGCAATAATCTGAAGTTTTCGGGTGAAAATTCAGGAAAATTTGTGAAATTCAGATTTTTTTTCCCAAAAAATTTTTGGGGAAAGTGTATTGATAAATACGGAGAAAAAAAACCCTTACGGATTTGGTCGGGGTTTTTCCAGATAATATTGAGATAAATTCAGTCTTTGATATGGGACCTTGACTGCTTTTACGTGGTGAAGTTTTGTACTAGAGTTTTCCATGGTTTTTACACCTAATACACCTAATATCCAATTTTTAGAGAAAAAATTATTCATGAAAAAAATACAAATCCGATTTTTTTTAAATTAGCCTCATATATGTATATCCTTGGTACCAAAATTCACACATTACTTCCTACAATCCTGAAGAAGGCCAAAACCAATGGAAGCAAGCCCATCTCAAAGACCAATTAGATACTTGAGGGTAAATGCTTATTTAGTGTAGTTGTTACTCCTATGTTTTTATATATCTATAAACTTTTTGTGAGTGTATGTTGAAAGCAAAATATGTAATGAACCAGAAAAGTCTGAAGACATCTAAAGACCACTGCATTAGGGTTACGTTTATTAGATTCCAATTAACTTGCTAGAATGATTTTAGACTGCTGGAGCAAATAAGAGCACAAAAGGAAGCCTACAAAGAACACTTGTCTACAGAGACAAATGCCACATAGATATTATCCTGCCTGGAAATGAACTGAAGAACTGAAACAAAGGCATAGCAAACAACTGTGCTGATTATATAATGAGAAAGAGAGAGTGAGAGAGAGATATATGGAGGTAGGGAAAGAGAAAGAGAGAATCACATACTTTATACACAAAAGTACTTTTTCGTTACATTTTCAGAATTTTATTCTTTCTCTTATTTTGTGATCCCTTCATTTCTTAACACGTATTATGTCCCCATGAATATGTATGACAATTCCTATGAAACTTTTATATCTTAATTTAAATGTAGCAGACCTGTTTATGAACTCTGAGTCAATTCCCTCTGTAGTAAATTTTGGCCGTTTTCGTCATGCATAGTTGGAAAATCTACACTGCAGCATGCAGTAAACCATGAAAGATACACTTTTATTACACATATTTTATGGTTTCAATCAATGTTGATGATATGCAAAAATATGCAAATCGCCCCCAGTGTGTAAGAGCAGAACAGCATGATTTGTTTTTAGTTAAATCACAGCTCACTGTAACTTCCAATATGACTAGCTAACATGAACATGGAAGATCTATACACATGAATATGTATGCACATATATTTTTGTGCACTACAAGCAAACAATGAATAACCTTAAATAATGAAATGTGTTTTCCGAAGAGAGGGTTGTAGATCAGACTACAGTAGAATTTTGTAGCACATGCTGTGCAAAAATAAAGTGTTGAGCTAAGAACAGGCTGCACATATTCCGGATGGTATTGGAGGTGTAAATGGCACAACACTTTGGCTGCTGCATTAATCTGATTTCTCAGAAGGTTGTATTAACAACCATTGTGAATGCAATAATTATTTAAATGCAAATCCCAACTGAAGATCAAAATGTGAAACTTCAAAATTCCGTATCTCTTTTTGCACTAGGAGAATAACTAGAAAATGTATTGATTTGAGGGATTTGTTAAGAGATATGTTAGATATGATTAATTCTTTCTCAGAGGAACAAATAGTTGAAGCAAAATGCATTTCGGAGGCAGGTCATCAAAATCAATAAGTAAATCTCTTTACCAGACCAACACTCTTGAGTTATTCTTTTAAAAGAATGTTTTCTGCCATATGTTACTTACATACACTTTCCTATGTTTGTACAAACATCCATCAATTTTTAAATTTAAGATATTGTTCAGATATTTCTTACCTAGCTTCTCTTAGGCACAAATCCATCTGATGCTGTCTACAGTTTGCCTTTGAATTGTAAAAAAAAAATCATTTTTCTAGTTTCTAGTCTTCAAATTTTTGTAGTACCAATCTTGACAAACATTCTACCGGTAGAGGCCTATTTACTAATAAAGGTCACATTTTAGTGGTTTTAGAGGTTTTTTTGAAACCACGGCTTAATTCACTGTCTCTAAAACCACGAACGTCATGACATTTATTACAAGATCTGAATAACAAAAATGTACAAATGGAGAACAACGCTGAACAATGTGCTAAAAAATACGAATATCCCTAAAAATTTAAACTTTTCGAAAAACTCCTAGCGAAACAAAAATCCGAAAATCTCTTAAAATCTGAATTTATTTAAAATGGTCCAATATGATAAGCGCAGCTCCCAATGACTTCTATAGAACCTCATCAACTTTTACCTGGCAAAGTTTTGTATAAGTGGTTTTCGTGGTTTTTACATTTAATAAATATTCTGTTTATCCAGAGTTAAAAAAAGAATTAGGCCAAAACTCACCACAGTCAGGAGGCAGCCCAGGTAAAACACCCCAAGCCTTGAAGTACCAAAAGTGAATGCGTAAGGGTGAGGTCACACAGGGCGTTTTTATGGATGCATTTTTAAAAAAGTATAGCCAAGTGAAAATATAATTGGAAATATATCAAACCACACGCGCATGATAATATGCGTTTTTTCATATGTTTTTTTTTTCCAATATGCATTTATGTTTTTCTCATTTCTCATAATTCCTTTCGGAAGAATTTTAGTAAACTTTTGTGAAAAAAAACCAATCAGAAATGAAGCCTTAATACGTAATGTAATTACATCACCAGCATACAACACCGCAAATATGTATTTATGCACAATCCATCTCGCAAGAGTTTGGCCGCTTTATTGAGATTACGCAACATATTTCAGCGAAGTATATTTCCAAACCTGCTGATCCCATAGAGGTCAATAGGGCACTTTCTTAGCGTATTGGCATTTCTGCTGGAAAACTCAAATACTGGCTCACAAGCGCCCTGTGGGAAAAGCTATAGTGCGTATTCCATTATTTTCAGTAGGGATTAATTTTGTGCATATTTATGCTCAAATACACAGTTTTAAAATGCAGTGTAAACTGCCCCCTATGACCTTGCCCTTAGGCTTGCTCTATTTCTGGTACTTCGATAAATCACTGCTTCACTTATACACCTGCCTTGAGGACTTCTCATTGAGTGCCTGATCCTATATATACATATACAGTATATACAGTAGTTAGTAGTGATGAGTGAATTTTTTCGGCAGCCATGGACTGTGGAGAAACTCCGCAGTTTGCCATCTGCAATTTTTTTTCGTGAAACTGTGGCAAAAATTTGCAGCGGAAAAAATTGCCAAAAAAGTTGCAGTTTTGCAAATTTTTCACTGTTTTGCCAATTTTTCTGGACAGATTCGATCATCACTATCGGTTAGTCACGTGTTTATCACTTTCTAAAGGTGCATTCAAATCTTTGTTGAGTATATTTTTGTATCTCACTGTACAGTAAAGAATAACTCATCTTCATAGATCTGACTGTAAAAAAATCCTATTTGGGCACCAAGATAAAACCTTGTTTCATCTAATCTCAGGCTATTTTACAAGGTGATAGTACAAAAAAAATAGCAAGACAAAAGGAAATTAATAGATAGTATAGGAAATAGGTAAGAATTTGGAGTGCATTTCCCTTAAAGTTGCAAGCACAAGATAATTGCAACCATACAATGATGAATGAAAAGAGACTGTGTTCATAATGCTTCTTACATAAAATCAACTTGTTTTTCAACAAGGAGCTACAAAACTGTGGCATTTATTTTGGATTCTACTTTAAAAGATGATGTGCCAGCTTGGTTGTCATGCACGTATGCTGTTGGTTGTGAATGAGATGTGTATTTAAGTTTATGGAACTGCCAATCAATGTCCATTTGCTTTCTGCTTGGTTAATTAACATGGCTTGTATGGTCACATAGTAAAAAGAGAATAGAAGAATGTCTATAGCTTCTGCTTAACAAACCTCATTGATACTTTCCATCAAGCTGAGGACCCTTGTTCAAATCCCACTGACATTAGTCATCTTACATGTGTTATATGATTGCACTCTTTGTTCACCCCTGTCAATTGCTCTTGAGTCTTGACTCCACTTCTTAATTCCCTGCACACACAAACACACACAGTAAAATAGGAATATAAGGATCAAACATTAATGGAACGATACTACTTTAGCGATAAACTTCTGAATACAATTCTATATTTTTTTTTTCAAATGTGAAAACAATTAACATTTGCTATATGCACTCAGATTTCAAAAGGTCACCATTCAGTTGAATATAATCCTTTCCTTTGCCAATGTCACCTACTTAGAAATGACTCATCTCCCTAACATTCAAATGCAAGATTGCACAGTTAGTACAGTCCATGATTTTCCTCCATATTAATACAAATTAATATCAGTATATCATAGAATGTTTGTCTAAACCCCCTTTTGATTATGTATACTGATATTCAAAATATTCTTCAAGAAATCCATCTGTACTTCATTTCTATTACAATTTAGTCTTGAGCAATAGACTTGAGTTGTTTTTAATTTGACACAGAAATTTCAGCTAAAACAAACCTTTTTTTAAATCTCACCTTAGATGATATTGATATGTTACAGGGTATTTGATAAACATTAGTAGCATTTTATACGGTTTATGGCAGTAATATAATCATACTAATATAATCGGTATGTCTATGTGCATATCTCTACCATTAGTTCAGTGCCACAGTCAATTAGTTCAGTGCCACAGTCAACGAATACTGAGAAATGTCTCTGTTAAAACACATGTATGGGGGGAATATAATAAAAGTTGCAAAGAGCAAAACAATTTGCACAAATAAGAATAACATTTTGCATTAATTCTCCTTTTTAAACTGTTATTGCATTGTGAATTTCCATTGTGCGTTGTGAATTTTCATTGAGCATTGCCCACTTTTAAGAAGTGCTTAAAGGTGTTGTAATCTTTTAAAGTAACAACTTTTTCAGTAAGAAGTTGTATTATATCACTGCGCACTGGTGCAAACTATACCATTCACAAACCTTCTTCCATTGTCGAAAGTGGCCACTAAACAGTTTTTGAGTTTGCAAAAGCTATACTTTTTGCATTGCAAATACTTTTTTCCATTATCGACTTTTATTACATTCCCCCAGTAGTGTCTTAGCAAAGCCATTATCTCTATTGTCTATTTTGTAGCTGTTACATGTAGCTACTACTAATAGCTCTGTGTGTCTTGACCCTAATAGATATGTTGGAGTAGAACATATATAATGTGGCATGGCCCTTTGGGGTTATATTTCACCCAACCTTTTACATGGTTTTTCATTTCCTTCATGAAAAAGAAAAGAACTGCTATTAAACAACCAATAGCTGTACAAGATACAAACAAAAAACACTTTATAATTGTCAGTCCCAAATTGACTACCCCAGAGCCAATAATAACCCAGTTTATAACATAATACAAAATATTAGTATATCAGGAAGCCTTGAATGCTACATTTATTCACTCTGGATGTCTGGTTCTGAGATAGAATATCAACTATGTCTATGTCACCCCCTCTATTACTGAAAAATTTGAAAGCGACCTATTAGTGCATTCTAAAAAATGTTTTGTTACAGCAGTCAAACACTTTCCATTACAGATATTGCTTATCTGCTCACAAATCCCCTCCTTAAAGGGGGTGTAAAGTCATCCTATTAAATTCAGGGATTCTGAATCCCTAAAAACAGGCAACTTTCCAATATACGTGCTTTATTTTATTCTTATTGTTGTTGAAATAATCAATTACTGAGAGATACGGACAGCCCAGGAACTGTCAGAAATAGACCTACATCAGTCAAGGAACAACTGGCTGTGGCCAAGAACTATGATGTTATGCGGCAAGCTGAATGTAAAAGACACTTCTCCTAAGGACATAACCTTTCCAGTGTACCAGATACTGTAATTTACCTCTGGAAAGGCAAGAATTCATGAACCTCTGTACTAAATATTCAGGCTGACCATCAACAGAAATTGGAGATTGCTGCCGAACAGTTTTGGTAGGCTTTAACGAAGAAACATGAAAAGAAACATGAAAAGATTTAGAAATTTTGAGTTCAGGAGAAAGTTCTAAGCCAACAGTGTAATGATCAATGGTTTCAAAGGACCAATGAATTTGGGTCCTAGTTTAGCAGAAGGGACTTTCAAAGGAATGTTCTTAGAAGATAACCAGACCCTATCACCAACCTGATATTTGGGTGACACTTTACGTTGAGATCAGAGGCTTTCTTTTGGCCAGTTACTGCAGAAAACAATTCATTTAGACCCTTCTGCCAAATCTTAGAAAAGTGATCAACCACAGAGTTGACATCAGGAACATCTGATGAATGACCAGAAAATTAAAAGGCTCTAGGATGATAGCCAAAAACAGTAAAAAATGGAGATTCCTCAGTGGACAAGTGAGTAGCATTATTATATGCAAACTCGGCCCAGAAAATCTACCCAAAGTGATTGATTACTCGAGACATAACATCTGAGATATTGCTCCAAAGACTGATTTCTTCTTTCCTTGTGGGCATTAGTTTGCTGATGATATGCAGAGGAAAAAGACACATCAGTCTAACCCTGCCTGAAATTATGGATCGCTAACACAGCAGTGGCAGAACAATCAGTGTCGTCATAGATAATTGCCATTGCCTTGAAGAAGGCATCAAGTGAGAGATTGGCTGGATCTGAAGGGAATATTAGCTAAAAGTCCATAATTGGGGAACCCCTTGCAGTAGGGTAATAACAAAATTTAATCTCGACTCCTCAGTGGGAAAGGAGCAGGTTTAGAATGCAAAATGTAGTTTGCACACCTCCTGAAACTCAAAAAATTTGCTATGGTTCCCATTTGTGGAGGTCGGCTTTCTGGAACAGGAGCTGGAACAGAAGCGACTGGTTGTGTTGCTGGATAACGTCCGACCTCATAGACATCCTCTGTAGATATTTGTCACGACCGGCACCCGATACCAGAACAAATGCCAAGCACCCTGGTCTCGGCTCGGCTTCACCAGTAGTGTGACCGCCGTTGGGCTTCGGGAGGAGCCCTCAGCTTACTTGGGTGCCACCTGGACTTAACGAGGGGTGCAAGGCGAGATGTTCTGGTTGGCGAAGGGGCACGGCTGTTAGCAAAGTCTTTTTGGGCCGAAGGTCATGGTACAAAAGGATTAGGCAGAAGGATGGTTAGACAGGCTGGGTCGAGGCAAGCGGATATCAGAATCGTCAGGCAGGCAAGGGTCAAACCGGGTTGTCAATCAAGGGATTAAGCAGGAAGAGTTGTTGTAGGCAGGCGAGGGTCAGGATACAGAGTTCAGAGTAGTCAGGATACAGGCAGGGTCAAACACGGATAATCAAGATATAGAATAACAGGAACAGATGCACTAAGGCTCAGAAGCACCAGGAAACAAATCCTATCACGGGCACTGGCTGGGAGACAGAATGGGCCTTATAAAGGTTCAAATTTCGCGCCAAACGGGCGTCAAAAACATGCTGACACAAATGCGCCGGCGCCAGCGCCGACTCGTGGACCACGCTGATGACGCGGTGGACGACCCCGCCGCACAACAGGCACAACAGGTACTGTTACATTATTGGACGGTTTGATCTTGCTTAGCCTTTTCTTCCCCAAGACCTGGAGGAGACTTACTAGGATTGCTTCTGTGGTAGCAGCAAAAGCAGCTGCTCCTTGTTGGCCCAACATAATGACACATTTGGTATCTAAAAACCCAGAACAAATGGCAAAGTTCATGTCAAGGTTCATGTTTCTGCCTATAACAGCTGCCTTTTGCTTCAGGAGGAGCCCTGCGCTAGTCAGATGCCTCCAGGTCTTGAAATGAGAGACGAAGGAGAAGGGACAAATGTAAAGGGTACAAGTAGAAGCTTACCCCTGTAGATGGTGGGCCCCAGTGCACATGCTCCAGACCTTCAGCATAGGGAGTAAGTACCAGAAACATCAAAGCAGGCTGGCACAAACTGAACCACACATAGTTGAAAAACAGGAGCCAATTATAGAAGTAGTAAAATATCACATTTTATTTCCCAAAATTAAAAACAATGGCCTGAGGTGTTTCATGTCTCCAAAGGACACTTAGTCATATGCTGCATTATACAGTTTTACCTGCAACTGACTTGCTGAAGCAATAGCATACTTAACCAATCAGATAAAAGTTGAGTGTAGGATGGGCCATACCAGAGAGGACTTTGATGTAATTGGCCATCTTAAATATATTGCAATGTATGGACAAATAATCCCTGTTTTGTTTAAAGTGTAAGGGATTCTTTAGTAGTTTAAGGAACAGAATGTCTCAATGTCCTAAATACTGTATATTGATAATGGGTTGAGTGCAGCGGACCTCTTGTATTCATCGAAACCGACTTGAAGTGCACCCAGGAACTATCAGAAATAGACCTATGTTGGGCAAGGAACAATTAGCAGAGGCCCCTTTAAATATTTTAATTTCATGCCATGCAGTACGCTGAATGTAAAAAATGAAAAAGATGCAGAAACCCAGAAGCGGTGGTGCACACGGCTGTGTACAGAAGAGGAGGTAGCAGGCGTCCCTGCCACCTTCCAGGTATTCTAGCAACTATAAGTTAATATGCAAGATAGAACCACAAATCTTTATCCCTTATTTTGAGGACTACTCAAATGACAAGCAGTGATGGGAGTAGGGCCATCACTGTTTCTATATTTTTTTAAAAAACATTTTGTCTTTAAGTAAGACTCTTAGAAAAGCTATTTCAAGGACATTCTGTATATCCTCCTCTATCAATTCTTTTGACTTATTCCCATATTGTCCAAGCTGGCTTCTGGTTGCACAGCTCCTGTTCAAGCCTTTTTTTTTGGGTGATTTTCTGGTATTCTGACCCTTATATGTATCTTGACTATGATACTTGCTGCCTGCCTCGACCCCTTGTATGTTTTGACAATGCTCTGCCTGATCCTTGCCGGTACCTCATTTAACTCCAAAAGGGTATCAGTGAAGGCTGGGGTAAGCAATGTTACAGTTACACATTCTTTGAAGCCCAGTGCAAGGGGACAGTTATAGAGAGGTTTTGAAGTAAGAAGTATTTGCTGTTCCTTATTTTCCTCTAAGCATAGCAGGATGACAGCTATAACCAAGGAAATATTGTCTAATTTCACCAAATAACATTCTCTGGAGCCATACAACAGATATTTGCATCTATTATAAAAGTGTATAGCTTTGAGAACATGTTTACTGTTCATTTTATATGTGCCCTATTTTTGTCATTTCAGATTTAAACTAATATCTTTCTCCTTTTATATTTTATTGTGTTAAAATCTCGAATACATGCATACTGCTGCAAGTCATCATGTAAATGAATGCAGAAACATTCAGAAGATTGTAAATAGTCCAACATACTGCATGAGCAAAAGTAATCAGTTATGTCTTGCCTGGAGTAGGGAAATTCTGTACAAGTACCATTTTTGGAATCTGTTCCTTTGCCTTGAAACAGATGTCTGAGTTTTTTTGGCAAGACCCACTTCAGCTTTGACAGTTAGTTGCTTGAGGGACGGCTAAAATGCATAGCAATTCTGATTGGGATATAATATTCATACGGGTGTTAATTGCAGTGTCTGGCTGTGCATAAATAATTAATTATCCAAAATCCACACAGCTGCGACTAGTGGGGTAAAGTGATTGCACTGTCATCTCAAACAACTCAACATATTGCAACAACATACAACACAGAAAAACAGTAAGAGACTGCTAGAATTGTTAGATGCTGCTCAATGGTATGGTCAAAATGTATTGGATTAGATTAAAATGAAAAGGACAAGTATACTATTTTTGAAGGTTATGCACCATTATATTGCTCCTACCCCTACCAACCACATTCTTTTCTTGGAGTAAAAGTTACTTTGAATCTCCTGTTATGGTACAGGTGGCATTATATTTTTCCTAAAAGTCTAAACAATGCAAAGATGCAGGGCAGGTCACAGGGTCCTGGCTCCCACCCCCACCCTAGCGAGCGCATGCACGCATGTGCCAGTTCCCACAAATCTGGGCCTGCAGAGAGGGCAGGGATGGCCAGGATATAATGGTGCATTGTATTAAAAAACAGTGGATTCAGTTTAGGAGGGGACAGGGAGCAATTCTGCAATGAGAATACTGTATACAATCCTGGGGCAAGGAGGATTGTGCATACCCCACTCTCAGGGCAATACATGGGCTGTGACAATAGATGATATCCTTGGACACATTTTTTTTAAATCCCTCAGCTGGAGAAATAGGGTACTGAGGAAGGCATATTAGTAGTATTAAACTGTATGACCCTTAATGCAAGCCTGCAAGCGATACTATTAACTAGTGTTGCATATCACAATATTTATCACTGCATCAGTGCCAAGCCTGATTCAGATGTTACGGGAGTGCTCAAAGAAGTAGTTTTTGAATTTACTTTTGAAGAGACTGAAGGAAGATTCTCTACAGAGGCTGTCCTTCTTCTGAAGCCGAAAAAATTATTGCAGAAGTGGAGGGGCCTTTTTCTTGGTTAGTTAAGAGGAGCGTAATTCTAGCAGCAAAATTTAAGACAGAATATAATGGAGAAAGATGGAAATTTGGTCAGTTAATAGCAAGTTGCAGAAGTCTAGGTGAGGATGAGGGCGTGGATGAGTATTTTAGCTGTTGCGTGAGAAAGGATGGGATTGATTTTGACCATATTCTGTAGTTAGAGGTCACAGGTTCTGACTGTTAATATAAACAGAAAAGAAGAGGAATGAGTCAAAGACTACACCCAGACAATATGCTTTGATAGGCTTACAAGCATGCCATTTGTACAAATAGTAAAAGGGGAGGGAGATGGTCCAGAATTGGGTGGAAAAAATTATCTGTTCAATTTCTGTTAGGTTCAGTTTGAGATGATGATGATTCATTCAAGTGAAGATTATAGGTGGAAATTAGAAATTTGAATCTCAATTTCAGCTATTAATTATTGGGGTTTTAAATATATTTGATATCATCAGCATACAGAGGATATTTAAAGCCAAATGAGTAAATAAGATCACCCAAAAAATATGTTGTATAGGGAGAATACCTATACACCATGTACTAAACCTTGTGGCACCCCTGCATTAAGTGGAACTGGTGATACGGTTTTGTTATCATAAGAGATAGAGAAAGATTGGTTAGGATGCTAAGAAGAGAGTTAGGATACACCAAGCAAATTCAGAATTTGTATAAGGATAGGGTGGTCAACTTTACAAATGCAAATGATAGGTCAAGGAGAATTAGAATGGAAAAGTGGTTTTGGCAACCTAAAGATCATGTATAACTCCCAACAAGGCAGGCTCAGTGGAATGTGCAGGTTGAACACCAGAATGGACTAAGATATTATGAGTGTGTAGGAAGTAAGCTATATGGAAGAACAACATTTCAGACAGGGTTTCAGAAGCAGGTGGAAGATGGGAGGTGGGACAGCAATTAGAGAACTTTTTTTTTTTAGAAAAGGCTTGACACAGGCCTGTTTGAATGGAGAGGTAAAATTTTCAGAAGCCATTGAAGCGCTGAAGACAAGTATGAGCTGGAGTAGGCTGAGCAGCATAGTGGTTATGTTACTGTATGTTTTGGTCTTCTGTACCAGCCCAAAGCAACCACAGTCCTTTAGCAGTAAGGTGAAGATAGATTCTCAACAGCTGCCCAGAGCCCACTGAGCATGTGAGTGTCACAGACACTTTCCAAGATGGTGACCCCCTGTGACAAGTTTGAAGTCCTGGATCATTGCTGCTATTGACAAGCTGAAACTTTAGGCAGATACAATAAGTTCATTGTATAAAATATGGTATTTTTAACCATATTAATTTTAATGTTTAGTTTTCCTTTAAGAAGGAATAAATAGTTTGTGTTAGTAAAGAATGGGTTTTTGTTATGAATAGACACAGTAAAGAGTGAAGGAAGTTGAGTGATTCTGTTAGTGAAGGATCTAGAAGGGTATTGCACATAGAAAACAGGTGTAGGGGATTGGATTTGTTATTATTTATGAGCGTTCGGTAGTAGATTTTCTAGACTTGCTAAGGCGTGACAGCAGAAATTTACATTTAAAAAATCATTTCTGATTGTGTAAGGTATTTTCTCCTCTTAGGTTCTGCAGATTATGTATAGGAGCATAAGAAGAGTTTAGCCAATGTCAGAGGTTTTAAGATAGCAAGGGCACATATGTGTCAATATTGGTGGAGATAATGTTGTTATAGACATTGACCAGAGTATCATGACCAAATGAATCCCTAAGGCTAAAGAGACTACACCTAGCAGAGTGAGCTAGGGCTGGGAGATCAATAGCATGAGTGCTTAAAATTAGGGCAGTTAGGGAAGGAGTAGGTGGGGTAGGAGAGTAAAAGACAAAAAATGTAACAAAAGGATGATAAAACAGAGGGAAGGTTGCTGTTAAAGAGATGAAAGAGATGGATTTTTCATACAGTTTAACACAATAGAGGTCAATAGTAAGGGCAGACAGCAGGTTAGAAGTTAAGAGCTCAGAGACTAGTGGCAGGGTAGATATCAGCACAGAGCTTGATGGTGCAACACTGAAGGTAGGGAAAAAAAGGCTTTTTAAAGGAGAAGGAAAGGCTAAAATTAAGTAAGTTTTATCAGAAAGGTCTATATAATTACACCAGTAAACCCTCAAAATAATGCTGATCTGAGTCCTCTGTCAAAAGAAACACAGCATTTCTTTCCTTCTTTAGTGTACACACGGGCTTCTGTATCAGACTTCCTGTTTTCATCTTAAACCTCCAGGGCACGGCCTTGAGAATGCTCAGTTTGCTCTTCTCCCCCTCCCTGCTGTAATCTGAGCCCAGAGCTATGAGTGAGCAGGGAAACTCAGGCAGGAAGTGATGTCACACCAAGAAAATATGGCAGCTGCTATCCTAAACAAACCGAGAGAGCTTCTAGAGCTGTTTACTCCGGTATGGTAAAACATTCCACCAAATAAATAGTGTTATAGCTTGCACTATTGTGGCTAATCTATTGGTAATAAACTGCTTTGCTAGCTTTCCTTCTCCTTTAAGGCCCTTGTTTAGACAATTATCTGTAGCTTGTCTATATTAGACTGGGGAAGACCAACTGGAGATAGACTGCAGAAACTTATTGGGGTATTAGTAAGACCATAATTCAAAAAGCTTCCAGTCTCTCATCAAGGTAAGACACTAGAAAAACAATATTCAGTTTAAAGCTGTATAGGGCCTGGCAATAAGGGTTAATAAAGTTTATATTTGTCCTGTGGTTTTAGCTAATGCTTACTATTCTCATTAGTAATATACTGTACATTTTAAGCAGCAATATAACTCACTTAACAGTACATCTTGCTGTCATAAAGTGGACAAGTCGAAGAGAAATAATTAAAAAGAAAAGAGTGTTCATAAACGCTAACTGCAACATAGAAATGAAATATACCTAAAATAGCTAGGACTAATGCAATTAAAATTTGTGATGTACATAATAAGGAATCCGGGAACCCTTCCACTTAATAACCCCCATGTCAATGAAGTGCTTCTATGTTGTTCAAATTTAATATATATTTGAAATGTCCAATTATGATAAAACTATAATTAAAATTATAGTATTTAATAGTCCTTGCATTAGCACATAAAAACCATCAAAAGTGGAATTAAAATGGGCAAATACAAATCAAGGGATATTTTAGCCTGAATGTGTAGATTTCTTATCTGAAGAGCCGCTCATATATTGTAGCATTTAATCATTAATTAATCATTATAGCACAAATATAAATAACGTATTTACTTTGCTGGACGGCAAGGTTTTAGAGATCACAGAGCAAGTAAGGCTGGCTGTGTATGAAAGGATTTATTCCAATAATTTGTTAATTCTGATGTATAGCATTCCATTAGATTATACAGGATTGGTCATCTACATATGGAAAAAAACAGATTTGCTACACACAGCACATTGTTCTGGCAGCCTACGGGGGGCTCTGTCTAGCAGTGCACTGGGTTTTTATGCAACCAAGACATGCCTACAAATAAAATTCAAAAATAAGCACCTGGTTTAAGGCTACTGGAAGCAAAATCCAAGGGGTTGATGAGTAACATGTTGCTCACAAGCCACTGGTTGGCGATCACTGGTTTATTGGAATTGTCTGTTATAGTGTGATAACTGTAGACACCATCATCCTCATGTTTCCTCAACAGGAAAAAAATTTATTAATTGTTTGCAATACTGTATATAATAAATGACTATATGCTAGCTTCATTATCTCTGCATTATTATATTTCGAGTCCATGCTTGATGCCTGCAAGCCATGGCTTTATACACAACGTTTTTATCATTGACTAAGGAAAAGTTTACTGCTTTCTACATCAGTGATGCATCGATCGTGACCTAAAGATCATTTTGCTACTGACAAAATATAAATCATTAGATATTGAGTACATTTTCCTTTTCCCAACAAAACTGAGCAAAACGATGATCTGAAATAATGTGTATCAATTGGGTTGTAGCAAAGGAGATACTTATGCGATTGAGACAAGGTGATAAAAATTAAGATAATCATAAAGGATTGAAAATGTCATGTTTGCGAAGGGGGAAAACAAAAGCTTATTATATAATATGTAAAGCATTGTTTCCTCCAAAGTAGTTCTGTTTTTATCAAATAAGGCTTAGCTGGGATTTTGGAAATGAATGCTGTATCTTTCTAACACCTTATTAATAAGTAATGAATACTGTCAGGTAAAGTATTTCCTTTCACATTTAATCACAATTACAACAATTTTATATTATCTGGAAATCTTCCCATATTTATCTTTTTTTCTCTGGTGATCCTAGTAGTGGCCAATTTGAGCGACCATTTGGCAGTTGTAACCTTGAAACCAAGCATGTTGCAGGTAAAACTTAGTCCCTGTGTAAAATTTATAATGAAGCAACAGACTTCTTAATGACTTAGATAAGAAAGTAAGGGGCCGATTCACAAAGGGTCGAATATCGAGGGTTAATAAACCCTCGATATTCGACTGGGAATTAAAATCCTTTGACTTTAAATATCGAAGCGCAAATAGTGCGATTGAACGATCGAAGGATTATTCCTTCGATCGAACGATAAAACCCTTCGATCAAAAAAAGTTAGCCAAGCCTATGGGGACCTTCCACATAGGCTAACATTGAGTTCGGTAGCTTTTAGATGGCGAACTAGGGGGTCGAAGTTTTTTCTTAAAGAGACAGTACTTCGACTATCGAATGGTCGACCGATTTTTAGTTCGAATAGTTCGATTCGCAGTCGAAGGTCGTAGTAGCCCATTCGATGGTCGAAGTAGCCCAAAAAACACTTAGAAATTCGAAGTTTTTTTACTTCGAATCCTTCACTCGAAGTTAGTGAATCGGCCCCTAAGTGTCGGCTGGCCATACCAGGGATGATGGTTTCATAGTTGGCCAGATTGAATATATTACAATGTGGACAAACAATCCCTGTTTTGTTTAAGGGGCAGGGTATTTTTTAACTATATTATACTATGGGGCAAATTCCCTAACCGGCAAAAATTCTCAGCCATTGCAACACTTTGCCAGGTGCAAATTCGATAGGACAACGCAACTTCACTAAAATGCATAATTGTGTCCAGGGCACCGAACACTAGCGAAGTTTCGCTAGCGTTACTTTGGCAATAAAAGTGAAGTTGCGCTAGCGTTGGCTAATTTGCATACGGCGGGAAATTATAAAGCTGCATGGATGCATATGTTGCAGCAAATGCATTACATTACAGAAGTCCAGGGAACCTTAATAAAGACAATAGAGTCGTTATAATGCCCTACACATGAGCCCACTGTATAGTTAATGTTTCATATGTTAGAAAATGTATGGGGGAACCCGGTTATCCAAAAAAAAAAAATTACGGACTTTTGCAGGCTATCAATCGCTCTGAAAAAAGGAAAAGACACCAGCGTTCTTTGGGATTTTTCCACTAAAAATTGAGGAAGTCCTATGCACTCCATTGTACTTCGCCTGGTCTGAGCTGCCGAAGGCAAGTCTAGCGAAAGAGTTAACGTTCAGTAAAATCCGCATCTTAGTGAATTTGAGTAGTAATGTCCATTCGCCAGAGTGAAAATTCTATCTGTCTATCTCTTTCGCTAGCTAAGTTACACCTAGTAAATCGGTAAAGTGCCTGAATGACGTCATACTGGCAAATTTTCACCAGCGTTAGTCGCTTCGCCCTTTAGCAAATCTGTTTTAAAGTCCTTAAAAAAATGGGACAAATATTTCTATTTGCTGTTCCTGCTATAACCATTTAAAATATTGACATTTATAAAGCTTATCCCAAAATTCTGACACTTTCATGACTGCTCCACAACAGAAAAAAAATTCTCTGTAAACCATCTTATCCTATTGGCCAAAAATGTCAAATTCAGTCAACCAAAGTGAAAAAAAAAGATTTTCTTCTTCTGGGAAATGTATCACAATCCCAAAATGTCATGCAACTTTTTTTCATTCAGGCCAAAAACATTCTGGAAAAGAATAATATATAGGGGACCATTTCTTTACTATTACTACAACTTTTTTGTAAATTCTTTATTTTAGGTATTTTCAGAAAGAGGGGATGGAAAGGGTACAGAAAGAAGAAAGGAGGGGGAGGGGGGGCAACATTTTACAACATACGTAATACATAGTCATTGCATGGTAAATACTGACAACAGGTGATACCTCAATTCAACAATTATAGTCTACCTATCTAGACAATAAATAACAGCTTACGCAGTTTTGGGGTGTAAAGCCCTCTGTTAGAAAGAAAGAGTATTACACCATGGAAAACGGACAGTCTCTATTTGTATAACATCAATCATAGGGATTTAATATAGGTAATCCAGGGGGACCAGATTTTCCAAAATTTGCTACTCTGGTTATGAATAAAATGGGTTATTTCATCCATTTGCCTTATATCTTCAGTATTCATAATCCATTCTTTCAATGTAGGTGCTAACTCTGTTTTACATTTCTTAGGAACCATAGCCTTCGCAGATTGAAGGAGAAAAAGAGTAAAGGTGTCCCATCTTACTACAACTTTTTTACTGGTGAAAATGAATCTGAAAAATCAGCCCTTATGTAAAATTTAAAAAAAAAACAATGATACATTTGGAAAACATTTCTGATACCTTACCTATTTTTCACTAATGATCAATTCTGAAAAGAGAGGACTTTTTTTTTTTTTTACAAACATTGGTTAATCTGCCCATATTTTTCCCTGTCTCACATATCTAGACTGTTTAAAGTGCTGATTAAGTACTATGAGTAACGGAATTGGCCCCATAATTTTTAATTTCATCATTTAACTGAAAAATAGGGTACAAATAAAAATAAATTCAGCACCAATATATTTTATAATTCTTCTTTATGATTGAGTAAGGGATGATTTTGATGTAGATGGCCATCTTGAATATATAAATATCCTTTATAATTTACACATACATCAGACCCTTAATATCATCAGTTATAAATTAAACATAGTTGCTTTGCAATCAAACAAAACCAAAACTAGTCTCTTCATCACATGATCTTATATACCTGACAACTTTGGTTGATGAAAGTAGGATAAATACAGAGAGATGACTGTAAAATGAAGGGATAGTGTAAAAAGTTTACCTAGTTGCACTAGGTCTACTAAATGTTAGTAACTAACCAATTGGTATCAGTGATCACAGGTCTGAAAGCAAAAATCAGATTGGTTGCTGTAATTTTACTGTATTAGCCAATTAGTATAGTTCATTTGGTATTATGCATGATGTACATTACTCCCCTTGTACAATCAGTTTAAAGCTTTATACAGGTCAGTGTCACTTAATAAGCATTAGCATGTAAAATTATCTGTTTTATCTCTCCATAATTATCTTTTAGATCATTTCTTCCTTGGGCTTAAGTGCTCCCTTACATTGATATACTGACATGCCAGTGTTTGTTGTTCAGTCAGCAGCAGACTGTGTATGATGACCTCAATGTAGACAACATTCTACCATTCTAGCCAATTGGGCAACAAACGGGAGGGGGGTAGGGGGTTTGCACCGACTAGGTTTCCTTCCCCTTTAAGCTATGGTGTACAAAACACTATTATGAATGAGTTCCATACCTAATATGACAGTACCATTTCATTTAAAAATTATCTTGAACTTAAAGGTACAGTAACACCAAAACATGAAAGTCTTTTAAACTAATAAAAATATAATGTACTGTTGTGCTGCACTGGTAAAACTGGTGTGTCTGCTTCAGAAACTCTCCTATAGTTTATATTAACAAGCTGCTGTGTAGCCATGGAGGTAGCCATTCAAAGCTGAAAAAGGAAAAAGGGCACAGGGTACACAGCAGATAACAGATAAGCTCTTTAGTTTACAATGGAAACTTATCTGCTATCTACTGTGTGTCTTGTGCTTGAAAGGCTGCCCGCATGGCTACACAGCAGCTTGTCTATAAAAAATATAGTTGTGTTTCTGAAGCAAACATACCAGTTTTACTAGTGCAGGGCAACACTACATTATATTGCCATTCCTTTCCAACTGTTTAATTTTTTGGTGTTACTGTTCCTTTAAGACTCATGGTAACAGGTCAGTTTGGTCCTAGTCTGTCCAGTTCTCAGCCAGTCTGATAAGTATCCAACTATTTCTTGAAACCTTTATATGGCAGCCTACTTCATCTAGTGTGTTTTTAAAATGTATATGTAAGGCTCTGGTGTTCAGACAAAAGGGTAAATTTATTCAGTTCAATTCACCAGTTGCTCTCTATCCACTTGAGTAGGAACTTTAGGGGCTTCTTATTAAAGATTGAACAATGACTTCTCCTGTTGTCACATTATGACAAATATGCCCCTTAAATGCTATACAAGTGAGCTCTGTTTTCACCTTTTGATCAATGTTTCTTCCGTGGTGACACCTACAAAAATTCAGCCTCATTTAGGACAGCAGATAAATGTAGCAGCAGTAGTGGAAGACTATGCCATCCATAATTCAGACCAAAGAGTCCATAGCGGGCAACAATGGTCAAATCTGAACTCCAGGTAGAGGTCAGTGCAGGTCGAAATATTCAAAAGAGATCGAAGCTAGCCACCCAGGCAGGAACAGACAAAGAAAATGTTTTTTTCCAAAATTTGTAGACAGCTTGAGTAAAAATGCATCATTCTTGGCAGCATTTAAATGGATTTTGGTGCCAAGGTGAATGTGGGTGCAGGGACAAGTACAAGTTAAAGTACAATCAAACTCTGGGGAGCTAAGAGGCTTGAGGGTCTGCCAAAAGAGGTGTCACCAGAGCCAGATGCCTCTCATCCAAGATTTACCTACTTTTACAATTCTTACTTATTCATATACAACTAGAAGGCTCCAAATGAAGCCAACTAAAGAACTTCTTGTAAGAAGGGCCCTCTGATTCTATTTTTATTCTGTAACCCTTATTTGTTAAATTATTGTAAGAGCCTTGTTTTGTTAATGATAATGATGAAGAAGCAATTTCAAAATAGAAATAGCAAAGCCAATATATCATTTATGAAATAAATATGTATGTAAATAAATAAAGTTGCTTAAGATCAAAAAAAGAGAATTAAATAGCTTAAAAGTTGTAACAGAGGGAAGCGAATCCGATATTGTAACTAAATCAGGGCACAAGTAGTTGAATTGAATTTTATATTGCTCAGGATAAAAATATCCGAAATATACATTTTACAGAATCCTGGAAAAATAATTTCCAGCAATTTAAATTACGAACTTGGTATACATTTACTATAAGAAGATTATGGCACCATAACAAAATTAACACTTACTTGTAAGTGTGATTTAACATCTTGGAACCATAGGATAAAAACGTCTTAAAAGAATTATAGAACCAATATACACTTGGCTGCTCCTGCTATATTATTATATATATGTTGCACTGTTTTGCTATGAGTTATTACTAGACTATTGATTTTTAAATCTCAGGAGCCTGATGCGGATGCACATGAAAGATCAGCGCTGGAAAGTGTGAGAGTGGTCCAAGGTGGTTAAAGGTTTTTTAAAAATAATTTTTAAACTCTGTACATTGTTTTTTAGTTTAACAAGACCACTGTGGTCCATTGACACATAAAAATAGTATCTTATTATGTGTTTATTCCTAGCACTGAAACACAGAATTAAATAAAAGGTGTTCCTGCAGAACATATTAATTCTTCTATTACACATACACACCATTCATTTCAGCTGGAGTGTCTTCGTGTGTGCCAGATGCCTCAGTAAAATATTTGACATATGTGTTTTCAGTTATCAAGATACTAAAAGCACTCAGACTAATTCTGAGTAAAATTGTGCCTTGAAGATGCATGTTGTATGAAGACTTGGTCAGGCTTACAGTATCTTTTTTTATTTCTCCATTTCAGGCCATTTACCCCTTAATATCAGTCCACATGTACACCCTCTAGGCCAGGGGTCCCCAACATTTTTTATCCGTGAGCCACATTCAAATGTAAAAAGGGGAGCAACGCAAGCATGAAAAAGTCCCTTAAGGTGCCAAATAAGGTGCCAAATAAGGGCTCTGATTGGCTACTTGGTAGCCCCTAAATGAACTGGCAGTCTACAGGAGGCTCTACTTGGCACTATACTTAGATTTTATGCAACCAAAACTTGCTTCCAAGCCTGGCATTCAAAAATTAGCACCTGCTTTGAGGACACGGAGAGCAACATCTAAGGGGTTGGAGAGCAACATGTTGCTCACGAGATACTGGTTGGGGATCACTGCTCTAGGCCATGTCTTAAATACATTTTATTCTGTGTGCTAGTGAAAACATTAAAAGGGTTATTTATGAATGCACTTGAATTTTGGATGCAAATCACCATGTTCTTTTCTTAGGGGGAATGTAATTAAAATTGCAAGCGATGTTTAAAATTGCATTTTTGCAAATGTTTAGGGCTGCTCTGAATGTAAACTCATTTGCTGGTGAATATTATATTGCTTGTCGCTAAGCAAAGGTTAGCGTTAACACCAGTGTCGGACTGGGACAACAGGGGCCCACCCAAAAACCTTAGACCAGGGGCCCACTCTCAGTACTATTATTATTATTCTTCTCCTCACTCAACCTCTATTCTCCTAGTCTCTTTTCTTTACATACTATAATTTATTATTCCATCTATTTAGCCTCTTTGTTCACATAGAAATAGGGAATGGCCATGAAATAGGCCAAATGTTTAGCAGCATGAGGGCCCACTGACACCTGGGCCCACCGGGAGTTTTCCTGGTATCCCGGTGGGCCAGTCCAACTCTGGTTAACACCTGCTCTGGAGTTTCATTAAAAAAATATGGCGCAAAAAACGCTTAGCAATTGCAACATTTTTTTACATACATTATGCATATTTGCAAAAACTGTTTTGTCGCAAACATTACAAGGGAGTCGTTGAGGTCTGAAATCGGTCAAAATGGACACAAACAATGAAAATTGTTCTCCATAATGTTCACAATGATCTCTGAGAACGTTTTTGGTGCTAACAAAACTATTCCCCCATTAATATGGAAATCTTAACAAATATGTACACAGAATAATGGGAGAAGAGTGGCAAGTTAAGGACATGGGGTGAAGATGCTTTTGACAATATTTCTCTACAACAGCAATGGGTTGATACTTTTGCAGCATCAGGCTGCCATTCAGCATCAGGATATCCTTGCTTTCGACAAGTAATGCATAGAACTCAGTGTACATGCTTAACCTACAAACACAAGCATTTAATTTCAACAACCAGTTCTGTTTCCAATTTTCAGCACTATCAAGGCTGGTGCTAAACATTCCCCAGCTGCCAGGGATGTTCTTGATTTATGACTTTTAGGCAATCATCTGCTGTGGGAAGAAGATTGTTGATCTAAGCATGACTTAACTCACTACTGAATGCAGTTATTTGAATTTGTGTTGTACAAATTATAATCAAGTGTGTTCCTATCAGTAACTGAAAAAAGCAATATGGATTCAGTACAGGATCAGCAAAGAAAAGTACAGAAAAGGAAATTGAGAACAAGATACACTATATAAAAGTCATCTTGCTTTATGCAGTCTTCCAGTTGGGCAGTGATGATAAAAATGTTGGAATACGTTGCCTTTGAACTTTAAAGAGGATGTTGATAAGTTGTTACTAAAATGCAAACTTATTGAATAATGAAGATGGATTGAACAAGCATTGCACACATTTCTGTAAGATTCCGAATCCTGATTTAGGGTTTATAAGCTAGCTCCCAGCCTATAGGTTGTATTATTTCCGTTTGTTTTTCAGATTAAACACTGGAAATGAAATCTTTGGACAACAGCTTTTTTCGAAGACTGGTGGAGATACGTCTTTAGTGCAAATGATTGAGGGATTCATTAAATAAAGAAAGTACGCAGAAGATTTACATGGCTGGACTTATAAAATAAAATACACTGTGCTCTGTTGAGTAAACCCAGAGGTCATTACAGGCAGCTTTAAGAATATAATAACTACAAGGTAACTACTGATACTAGGGGGCACATTTACTTAGGGTCGAATATCGAGGGTTAATTAACCCTCGATATTCGACTGCCGAATTAAAATCCTTCGACTTCGAATATCGAAGTCGAAGGATTTTGTGCAATTCATTCAATCGAACGATCGAAGGAATAATCGTTCGATCGAATGATTAAATCCATCGAATCAATGATTCGAAGGATTTTAATCCATCGATCGAAGGATTATCCTTCTATCAGAAAAGTGTTAGCAAGCCTATGGGGACCTTCCCCATAGGCTAACATTGGCCTTGGTAGGTTTTAGATGGCGAACTAGGGGGTCGAAGAAATTTTTAAAGAGACAGTACTTCAATTATTGAATGGTCGAATATTCGAACGATTTTTAGTTCGAATCGTTCGATTCAAAGTCGAAGGTCGTAGTCAAAGGTCGAAGTAGCCAATTCGATGGTTGAAGTAGCCAAACGAATTCGAAAACCGAAATTTTTTTCCTCTATTTTCCTCTATTCCTTCACTGGAGCTTAGTGAATGGGCCCCTAGTAGTGACTCTGAAATAGTTTTGTGTCATAAGAATACTGTAAGGTGCAAAGACCTTTGCTTTGCACCATTATATTTCTTTCTGCCTAGTACCCAATACACAAGAGAATGTGGAATGATGATCTGGTTCCATTGAACACCAGGTACAGAAACTGCTGGCATGCCAAGTCTGTGACCCCCTATATACAGACAATATTTAATTATAGGCTAGATTAGAAGGTACTAGGATAGGAAGGCTAATCATTAAAAATAATAGATACAGTACACATATGGGATCTGTTAAACTGGGGTTTTCTGGATAATGGGTAGTTTGGATGTTCATACCTTAAGTTTACTAGAAAATAATTTAAACATTTAAATAAGCCCATTGAGATTGTTTTGACTCCAAGAAGGATTAATTGTATATGTATTTCATAAACAGTATATATTTATTAAGGATGCACCGAATCCAGGATTCGGTTTGGAATTCAGCCAGGATTTGGCCTTTTTCTGCAGGATTCTGCCCCGCTGAACCGAATCAGAATGCTAATTTGCATATACAAATTATGGGCGGGCGAGGGAAATCATGGGACCTGTTATCCAGAATGCTCGGGACCTGGGGTTTTTCAGATAATGGATCTTTCAGTAATTTGGATCTTCATGCCTTAAGTCTACTAAAAAAAATAATTTAAACATTTTAAACCCAATAGGATTGCTTTGCCTCCAATAAGGATTCATTAAATCTTAGTTTGGAGCAAGTACACAGTACTGTTTTATTATTACTGAGAAAAAGAAAATTATTTTTAAAAAATTGGATTATTAAATTGAGTCTATGGTAGATGGCCTTCCCAAATTTCTGGATAACGGGTTTCCGAATAAGGGATCTCATACCTGTTATAAATAACTAAGACCGTTTGAAACATTGCTTAGACTAGTTTGATCAATAAAGTTAATACAAAGAGGAACTTTCTCTGTAATATCTGATAAGCATAGCCATTATTAAAAGAGGGATGTATTTGTGGCTACTGGAAAAATCTTTTTAATTAGCTTCAAGAGAATAATAAGAACAGTATATAGACTGCCCCAACATACTATGTACTGTATATAAAGCAAAATTAATGAATCTATAGGAAGAGCATGAATTTCGAGAGGAAGGGTTCCCCATTTAGTGAATGGAAACGCTATCCTATGTCACATTGCATTGCATTGCCTTGCAAATATCTCTAAGAAATTATAATTATCATGTCCCTGAAAGACATTGGGGCAAATTCACTAAGCGTCGAAGTGCCTAACGCTAGCGTCAATTCGCTAGCGTTGGTCATTTTCGTTACTTCGCAAATTCACTAACAAACGCTGGTGTAAATTCGCTAGTGTTACTTTGCACCCTTACGTCTGGCGAATTTGCGCAACGGACGTAACTACGCAAATTCATTAACGCGCGCATTGTACTGATCGCTACCTTTTACACTAGACTTCCTTCGCCACCTCAGACCAGGCGAAGCGCAATAGAGTAGATAGGGATTGCTTCAAAAAAAGTTCAAATTTTTTCTAAGTCCCAAAAAAACACTGGCGTTTTTTCTATATTATGAGTGATAGGCTGAAAAAGATCGAAAAATTTTTTGGGGCTCCCCTCCTTCCCCCCTACATTTCCTAACTCATGGCAACTTAACTATACAGTGGGCACATGTGTAGGGCAACATAAAAAATGTATTTGATGTTTTGAAGGTTTCCCAGGCATTTGTAGTGCTGCTACATAGTCCTCCATTGAAATTTGAATTTGGCGCCGTATGCAAATTAACCATCGCTAGCGTAACTTCGCTTCGCGAATCAACGCTAGCGCAACTTCGCAACCTTACGCTACCCCTGAGTGCAACTTCGGATTTTAGTGAATTTGCGGAGCGCTAGCGAAACTATGCCTGGCGAAGTGCGGCGAAGTTACGCCTGGCGCAACTACGAATCTTAGTGAATTTGCCCCAGAGTCTTAATGCCATTGATGCCATACTACAGTCAAGAGAACAGGAAGCATCTTAAGGAAGTGAAGGCCTAAGATGACCACTATGGTCAAAAAAATGAGAGATTTTAGGTAGGACAAAAATACAGTCCTTCGAGGAGCCATATAGGATAAACGGAAAAACCTTAATTTTGTAGGCATTAATTAATACTATATAATGCTTGTTTTCTTTGGGCTAAAAATAAATATAATCTTTGAAAATGGCCCCTTTATTGGAATGCTGTATTGATCTGTTATGGTCCCTGTTCCTGTTTCAAATGAGGTTTGGTTGTGTCCTAACGGTATGTGGGGAAAATCCAATCACAGCCCTGCAGTCACACAAGCAAAGACAGGCTTCAGCTCCCTATCAGGTCAGCCTAGCTGCTGATTGGTTCCTATCCTACAGTATCTGCCCATTCTGGGGAAGGAGGCATCAGCAAGTGGAACAGATGAGCAGGACTAGTATGGTTTGAAGAAATGTTCAATAAATCAACCTGAACACTACTTTTAAATCATATTCCTTCTATATTTAAAAGAGTATAATTCACTGGCTCATTTTTTTTTTTTTTTTTTTACATAACAGACCATTTTAAACATCTGCAAGTATTATGTTATCTAACCAAGCAACCAATGTCCCAGTTTTACCAATAACTTTTTTTTCCTTTTTTGTGACACTAATAACATGTAGTGACAGATGTCACATCAGATTACAATCTTTGTTTTATCAATAAGGAAAACTGGGCCATATGGAGGATTTAGCTTTAAAGTGTAATAATGCATTGTTCCAAATACTAATTTATTCCAATGGCAAGAAACAGCAAGCCGCTCATGATGTCTAACATTAATGTGTTGATATTCTGCAAAATGTTACTTATACTAAAATAAACAACTAAATATTGGATTCCTCATCTAGGTGTAACATCAATTTAAAAATCTAAGTACTGTTAGTTTTTTCTTTCTTTCATACAGTTTTGCATGAATTTCATCACAAAGAGAAGGTTCTTCAAAACAGAAGACCTGGGAGTAAATTTGCTAACACTTCGGCAGGCGAAAATTCACTCACACAATGCTAATTTACTAAAAGTTGCGTCCAGATCGACGAACGCTGGCGAATTTTCACTAGCGTTACTTTGGCAATGAGAGCAAATCAAAGTGAAGATGCGCTAACATCCAATTCTGCCTAATGCAACTTTGTTAGAGGTCTTCACTCAGGCTAATTTGCATACGGCTGGAAATTTAAAGTTGAATGGACGTATATGTTGCAGCAAATACATTACATTACACAAGTCCAGGGAACCTTAATAAAGACAATAGAGTTGTTACAATGCCCTACACATGAGCCCAGTGTATAGTTTATGTTCCATGTGTTAGAAAATGTATGGGGGAACTGGTCACCCAAAAAAATTTTTAAGGACTTTTGCAGGCTATCACTCTGAAAAAGGGAAAAGATGCCAGCGTTTTTTGGAAACTTTTTCCACTAAAAAATATGATGTAAGTAACAGAAGAATCAGGAAGATCTATGCACTTCAATGCACTACGCCTGAGCTGGTGAAGGCAAGTCTGGCGAAAAAAGGTAACGTTCAGTAAAATCCGCATCTTAGTGAATTTGCGGATTAACGTCCATTCGCCAGAGCGAACATTCACCTGGCGATATAGTGTGAATCACCGCTAGTGTCTATCTCCTTTGCTAGCGAAGTGACGTCTACACCCGTTAGTAAATCGGCAAAGTCCCTGAAAACAGTAACGCTGGCGAATATAGTTAGTCACTACACCCTTAAGTAAATCTGCCCCCTGGACCCTACATAGAGGTATTGCATATATGTTTCATGGTGGATGAGGCCCTGGAAAGTGGAAGTCCCCTTCTTGAAGTTGGGTTTAATACAGTGTAACCATCACAGTCTCAGGGCTCAGTACTTTACATATTTAAAGTAATCTGTTGAATAATATATATACTGTGTGTGTATATACACACACACACACACACACACACACATACACACACTGTAACCTGCAGCACTTAATACCCCTCTGAATTGTGTCTGTAAGATACCCTGCCATTTAGACTGTAAACCTCCAACCTTTTGTATCCTTGACACTGAGCACTTAATCTGTATTGTAACTATACTTTATAATTTATGTGAATTGTATTTTAATAATGTACTTATTGGTGTTTATTGCAATGACCCCCTGTTTGTTACTATTAATTTATTGTTCTGCTGTAAAGTGCTTTGCCCTCAAGGAACGCTATACAAATAACAATATAAATACATACATGCATAAAGTCCTCAACTAGAAACATGGGCTGACACACCTTTAAAAAAGTATAGATATAGCATACTTTAATAAATAGAGGCAGTTTTTGGTGATAAGAATTAAGTTGAGCATCAACCTCAAACACATGGTTACTTTCTTTTCTTTTCAGACTCATCCTATACTACTGTATGTAGTATCGTGTGGTACATTTTCTGTAGAATAATCATAAAAATGTCCTGCAAGGCAGAAAGGATGATCTAAGATATGTATAGCTTTAAACTGTAACAGGGTACTGTATATGGCAAGGGGAATAACTATAGAAGAAGCAGACCTTGTGACATCTGGGCCGGGCAGGCAGGCTAAATGGGGGTCCCAACTGGTCTTTTTCCAAAAATTCTCAAGATTTAGGGGGTCTGGAGATTAATTTGCTATGGGGCCCAGTATCTTTTAGCTTGCTACTTTATATATTCATGCCATTTCCAGTCTTTGGGCTCCCCAGTTATGGTTATTATTTTATCTTGTGACTATTGCTCTTTAATATCCTGTTTGAAAAAAAAAAACCCTCAATATCATGATGTCTGCTGTCAGATACACTTGTATGTATATATACAAAAGGGAGCAAACCATCAAATTCAGACTATAAATGCCAGAATACTGTAAATCAATCCAGTTAGGGTAATTTACAAAGAGCCTGGAGACTCACAGGGGCATATTTACTTAGCTCGAGTGAAGGAATATTTTAATATGTAATTAATAAAGGATGGAATTGTAATATTGGATGGACCTTTGGTAGCACCTAGGTCATTTCTTCAGTACATGGAGTGCATTAGAAGCTTTGAACAAAAAAAAAAAAAAAATATATATATATATATATATATATATATATATATATTGTGCTAAATAGAAAGTTATCTAAATACATACATATTTTACTTTAATATATTTTGATGGGCTGTTCTGTTGCCTTTGTAGAATGGAATCAAGGAATCAGTGGGGAGCCTGGCAGATGCAGAAAAATACTGTATTTATTTGCATTTTATTGGCAGATAAAGGTTCTAACTAAAATGTGTTATTGTAGGCTTTTATTATACCAAACTTGTGGTGAAGTTTAATAGAAAAAGGCCTTGCTAGGTTTCAGTTAACTTAATAAGGACACTGCAAGACAAGCAGTTGATTGATATTATATAATTATGTAGAAATGTATTTTTAGGTATGTGAATGTATGCATTGTTGCATTAAATACACAAGTCTGTATTTTTTTTTACTTTTTTTGATTTGTGTGCATATGCCATAAAATAGCTGTGCTAGGCTAGTAAAACACAAAGATGAAAGGAAGGTGTTATAATGAGCCTTAGGGTACGAAATTCTTGTCATCAGCTAATAAAACACTGAAGTTTTGAATTTAGCATTTGTATGATTTCTGCGATATGGAACATATCACTGTCATGGAATACCCATTTAGAAACAGTTTGTTAAGTATTATCTTTTTGTACTTTTTTAAAGAAGGCAGGTTTCAGGCAGGTTTTGGGGGCAGGTTGCCCTTTGGCAGGAGATATGGACAGGGTTGCCTTCTGCCCACCAGGGCTCTGGTCTGCACCTTTTATTGGACTTTTAAGCCAGAGCAAACTGCAGAGTGCGGCCAGACATAAGTGCTCAAGTATGGGACCTTTTATCCAGAGTTCTCAGGACCTGAAGTTTTACAGAACAGCGATCTTTCCATAATTTCTTGGGTCTGCTAAAAAAATAATTTAAAAATGAAACGCTTTCAATATGGATGGGAGAATTCGATCCGTTTAGTTTTGCCAAAAATTAGCCGCCGGCGAAATGTCGCCGACGACCATTAAAGTCTATGGTTGTCCAAAAAATTTTTTGACACACGTCTTTTTTTTTTTGACACACAACGACATACAAGTCTATGGGCGTAATTTTTGCGGTGAATCAAGGCGAAAAAAATTCGCCCAGCCCTAGCTTTTAATAAGGATTGATTATATTTTAGTTGGAATCAAGTACAAGGTACTGTTTTATTATTACAGGCAAAAAGGAAATCATTTCTTAAAATTTGTATTATTTGGATAAAATGGAGTCTATGGGAGACAGTCTTCCTGTAATTCAAAGCTTTCTGGATAATGAGTTTCCATTATATAACATCGTTACATATCTTTCCTTTTTCTTGTCATAATACGCTGAACATGAATTTGAAGCTGACCATAAAAGCCATCTGGTAATTTAAATGCTAAATTAGAAAACAAGTTACACAGTTCACAAAACATACACACGCACACACGTACACACACTGTCAACAACTTCCTAAAAGATCATATCAAAGTGAGCTTGCCCTTTTCTATGACATTTAATAGACGGCGCATCTAAAAAAAACCTCTACTGCGTTTCCATACAATATTTGATAACGCCTCAATTAAAATACAGTTACATAAACATATTTGTGTAGTTACTATAGTAAAGTTTAAAGGGAAATATAGGAAATGAATAGACAAAATGACAAATGGTGCTGTAATTTACTTTCAGGCTGACCCCTTCCACCCCATTGTTGTTAGACTTTTGCTTTATTTAGAAGCTTTTCTTCACAACTTTCCTTTCTGCAAATCCAGGTTGTTTATGGTTGTCCTGATTAAAAATAGAGTTATAAAACAGTGTAAAACAGTGGAAGTGGGGTGAAATGAATTCATCTAAAATCTTACTGCTCTCCACTGCTACACATGACTATTTTCTCAGTCAGTCCCTTGAACTAATAGCGGAGATAAGGTTGCTGTTGCTGTTTGTCAGGAACTGTGAGGAATAAAACCCTGGCTTGTGTGTCTAGACTCCCCTGCATTATTCTGGTGAACCACTGGGGGGAGGGGTGTCTTAGTATTCACGCTGGCCACTTTCCTGAACAGGTTTGCAATAACTCTTCCTGTAACACAGTAACCTCCTTCTGACTATAGCTAGTCAGGTGATCCCACTGGTGTCTAATAAAAGGGCAGCCAAGTATGGAGGTTTACTTTGAAAGCAGCTAGTAAGTTGCAGGTAAAACTTAGTCCCTTTGTAAAATGTATAATTAAGCAATTGAATTCTTAATGAATCAGATGAAAATTAAGCGTAGGACTGGCCAGATATGGGATGACTTTGACGTAGTTGGCCAGCTTAAATATATTGCAATATATGGACAAACAATCCCTGTGTTGTTTAAAGGATAAGGCATTTTTTAGTAGCAGTATGCACAAAATGTCTCTGTCTTAAATATATTGATAATGGGTTGAGTGCAGAGGACCTCTTGTAGTTGACTATATGTATTTTGTGGTCACACCCTCATTGCACCCCCGCCTAATGGTTTTAAAAAATAGTGGTGAGCACAACTTTCCCTTGTTTGTTATAGCTATACAGGAGCAGTGACCAGCTCCATGTTGTAGCTCCCAGCTATAGTCAGGTGATCCCACTGGTGTCTAATAAAAGGGCAGCCAAGTATGGAGGTTTACTTTGAAAGCAGCTAGTAAGTTGCAGGTAAAACTTAGTCCCTTTGTAAAATGTATAATTAAGCAATTGAATTCTTTATGAATCAGATGAAAATTAAGCGTAGGACTGGCCAGATATGCGATGACTTTGACGTAGTTGGCCAGCTTAAATATATTGCAATATATGGACAAACAATCCCTGTGTTGTTTAAAGGATAAGGCATTTTTTAGTAGCAGTATGCACAAAATGTCTCTGTCTTAAATATATTGATAATGGGTTGAGTGCAGAGGACCTCTTGTAGTTGACTTTACCGATGTCTGCCACCAGCCCTGACCATTTTCCCTGTTACTGGACTCTGCCCTAGTCTACCACAACAGGCCTGTATTGGAACTTGTTGTTCATTTTACCATATAATGGCTTCTGTGCATTATCCAGACGTTAATGGTTTCATCTTGGGTTACTTAGTACATTGTCTCCTATCTGCTGGACACTCATTAGTGGCCAGACCTGACACTGTTGATGTTGTAATATACTGTTAAACAAAGTTTGGGCACCATGTAGGAAAAAATTGTTTACTGAAGAACAAAAGAGAGGAAAAATGGTACTTGATTAAGGGGCCAATTCACCAAGCTCGAGTGAAGGATTCGAAGTATAAAAACTTTGAATTTCGAGTAGTTTTTTGTGCTCCTCGACTATCAAATTGGCGTAAATTCGTCTAAGTAGAATGATTCGTATAGATCGAGTGAAAAATGCTGTGACTATTCGCCATTCGATAGTCGAAGTACTGGATCGAGCGCAAAAACGCTGCGACTATTCGCCCATTCGATAGTCGAAGTACTGTCTCTTTTAAAAATACTTCGACTGCCTACTTCGCCACCTAAAACCTACCGAATTGCTTTTAAAGCCTATGGGAAAGTCCCATAGGCTTGTTTTCCAAGTTTTTGATCGAATAAAAAGGCATTTGATCGAATGAAAATCCTTTGAGCGAATATTCGTTCGAGCGCCTATTCGCCTGGCGAATATTCGCCAATTCGACTATTCGCCAGCACGTAAATTCACCCGAATTGTCTATTCGATTCTATTCCCCAGTCGAATTTCGAGGTATTTAACCCCTGAAAATTCGACCCTTGATGAATTTGCCCCTAAGTATACTGGTACTGACAGCACATCATACAACATTAGTAGAACTATTACATTTAGATTCTCTTCACTAAAACAAAATTTTGTAGACAACAATTCTTGAGTGTTTAGCCTTTCCAGCAAGTTTGCAGGTTTCGGGCAAAAATCTGAGGTTTCGGCTGAAAACTCGTGAGAATCGGAGTATTTACCGCAAAGCAAATTTTGGGGAAAATGTAATAATAAATAAGCGTTAAAAACCCGAGCAGCTTAGATCGGAGTTTGTAGCAGCCAATATTGAGATAATTTCGGACCTTGATAAATAACCCCCCTAGTGTGCACACTATGGGGCCGATTCATCAATAGTTGAATATCGAGGGTTAATTAACGACTGGGAACTAAAATCGGGAACTAAAATCGTTCGACTTCGAATATCGAAGTCGAACGATTTTGCGCAAATCCTGCGATCGATCGATCGAAGGATTTTTCGTTCGATTAAATCCTTCGAATCGAACGATTCGAAGGATTTTAATCCAACGATCGAAGGAAAATCCTTCGATCAAAAAATCACAGGCAAGCCTATGGGGACCTTCCCCATAGGCTAACATTGACTTCGGTAGGTTTTATCTACCGAAGTAGGTGGTCGAAGTATTTTTTAAAGAGACAGTACTTCGATTATCGAATGGTCGAATAGTCGAACGATTTTTACTTTGAATCGTTCGAATCGTTCGAATTCGAACGAATTTAACCAATTCGATGGTCGAAGTACCCAAAAAATACTTCGAAATTCGAAGTTTTTTACATTCTAATTCTTCACTCGAATTTTGTAAATCCGCCCCTTAGCATTCTTAAAATGACAGTGGATATTTTCATACAAGGGTGAATCAGTGTTATATTGATGTTGGAATTGTTAATTCACGGTTTTCATTGAACTGCTTATACATCTTCATATTAATATATTTCTATTCACTACCTATTGTGTGGTTAATTGTCTATGACATTGTTTACAGTAATCTTTGCTGCTGAAGTACCCTGGGAGTTATATTTACACCAATACCAGGTTTTAGCCCTGGATGGAGGCACTTAACCTATTCAAACCCCGTAACTCTCCCACTTAGAGGTTTGTAGACACTTTAGTGAAATGTAATTGAGTTAGCATGACTTGCTAAAGTAGATCAAATCATTTGGCATCTTTTATAAGACAAGCATAATAAGGATTACCACATGGTCCCAAAAAAGCCAGCTGATCACAAGGTACATGCTCTCCAGAAACCATTGGCAGAAAAAAACAACAGATGTTAGGATTAAGAACACACATGATTACACATCATGCATATGAGGCTTCAATTTCTTCATTGCCAATTAATATGTTTGCATTAATTTGTAAAATTTGTTTTAGCTTTACTATGGCAAATACATATTTCATGCAATACAACCCACTCTTTTATAGTCCTGTGCTTTCGAACCAACAGTAATACAAATCTTTATGATATAGGAACATAAGCATTTTCAGACTGTGAAGCTGGATCCAACCATACATCTTGGTTATTCTCCTACTAGTTCTATTTATATACTGTTGTCTATCTTTGCTTCAGTCTCTCTGTGTTTTCTTATAAAAATTACAAATGGCCGTATTTTAGGCATACAAGACCACATATAGTTGGATGAGAAACAAGAAATAAATCCTATAGAAGGTTTCTATCTTGAAAACTGTTTACAATTTGTGACCGTGGAATTTCAAGTTACCCTACCATGCCATGGTACTATACTGGATTCCAAATCTACCTCTGTGTGTTTTCTAAAAGATGTGCTCTCTGAAGCTTTCGCTTTTCATATTTCAAGTAGAGAAATTCATTAAAAGGGCATTGAGAGTGTTCCTGCAAGTTTTCACTGGGCACCAAACGTAGATACATTTTAATCTTTAAACACAGTATCAAGATCTGTTTGTTTGAACTAAATACATTTAGTTCTCCTTACTAACTAATTCTTAGGTAACACGCTCTTGGAACCTTTAGAAAACTTTGATGGGGTTATTTTTTATTTTTTAGACCTAGAATGAACTCGCAACTTGAATGGTTTCTAATTATAGAAAAAACTTGAATGAATAAACTCGAATCAGTGAGTTTGGGGGGGGGTAACAACCTAAAAACTTGAGTTTTCAGCGAAAAATGTATAAAATTGCTGGAATTAATTGAGTTTTCGAGAGAAACCCTCTGAAAAAACCTTGAACATCATGAAGGCTATTAATATCTTCCAATGGTTCAAGGGACTTCTGTCATTGACTTCTAATAAATATTAAAAAATTCAAACCTTAATAAATCTGCCCATGAATATTTCAAATATATTGAGTGGTATATTAATGATCTAGGGGGCACATTCACTTACTTTGAGTGAAGAAATAGAATAAAAAAAACCTTAGAATTTCGAATGTTTTTTTAGGCTACTTCGACCTTCGACTTCAACTAAAAATTGTTCGAATATTCGACCATTTGATAGTCGAAGTACTGTCCCTTGAAAAAAACTTCGACCCCCTACTTCGCCACCTAAAACCTACCGAGGTGCAATGTTACAACTTTATTTACACTAAGGGGGTTATTCACTATGCTCCGAATACCCGAAATTCCCTGAAATCCGAAAAATTTGTGATTATTATAAAATCAGACTTTTAAAAAAATCACAAATTTTTCAGAATTTATTAAACCCCCGAGGGCTAAAAAGCCCAAATATAAAAACACGGCATCTCAAACCTGTTCAGGTGAAAACTCAGAAAAATTAAGAAATTTCGGGGAAAATTCACGAAAAAATCTTGAAAATCTGAGCTTTTCCAACAAAGCAAATTTTCAGGAAAATGTAATAATAAATAAGCCTTAAAAACCTGAGCGGAGTTTAGATCGGAGTTTGTAGTAGTCGACATTGAGATAAATTCGGACCTTGATAAATAACCCCCTTACAGTACACTGTTTACATATAAGAGTGTTATCCCTGTCTTTCAATTAATCATTTGACTTCATCTAGCAGATTGCCTCAGAAAGACAGACATCTGTTGTTTATATATATTAAACTATTTCATATACCATACAAACATTAAACATAATCAAATTGTTAAATATTACATTCAAATGTACTGACAGAAATATTAAATTATCATAGCAAAGTTAAATACACGTTAATAATAGTAATAATAATAATAATGCATCTTTATCATACTATAAACAAAAGTCTAATCTCTGTACTCTGTAGACTATGCATATCAATGGCTGACCACTCAATAAACTAGGCACTTATTTAAAATATCCATTGATTTTATTCCATAGTTTATTTGGTATGAACAAACAATAAGCAAACACTGTAGCAGTAACTGAAAAGAAGACACACTTTACATTACATGGCATAACAATTCAAGTTTAAAGTATACAAGACAAAAAGGAAGCAGAATTGTTTTAAAAATTATTCCTGTAACATATTTAATATGATAGCACAGGTATGGAATCCTTGATACCGAAACCCATGATCCAGAAAGCTCTGAATTATGGAAAGGCCATCTCCCATAGACTCTAAATTTTCTCTGTTATAATAATTCTGTACCTTGTACTTGATCCAGATTAAGATATAATATATCCTTATTGGAGGCAAAACAATCCTATTAGGTATAATACACTTCTATATTATTTTCTACTTCAAATAAACTCGAACTTTTAAAAAGCGAATGTTAGCTTATTTAAACATTCCAATTGAAAAAATGTGATTGAATAAAAAAAACTTGAAGACTTTGAACCATTTCTTAAATAGTTTAAATATTATCTTAGGATAGCTCCCATTGACTTCTATATGATCTTGCAAGTTTTCAGATTCAAGTTGATAACCCCCCCAACTGTTCCCCCAACTTCATCCTAGTGATGTGAGATGAAGCAAAAAAGTAACTAAATGTAATTTTCAAAAAATACCACTTATAACCCAGTTTTTAATAAACCATTTACCAGGATTTTATTAGGTGCACCACACTAGCGGGCAGATTAAAAAATTTTAAATTAAAATTTTTGCTGCAGTTCAAGTGTGTAAAACTCACATATTTGAATTAGAGTTTGAATAGAAAACTCAGATTTTAGGGATTTATGAAGTGCAAAAAATGTGAATGTAAAAAAAAATCAGCATTAATAAGCTGAAGCAGTCAATAGGAGTCGTCCTATGCCAAAATAATTTTTTTGGTTTCTTGAATTTTTTGAAAATGTTGTTGGTAGACCATCAAGTAGGATACCAGTTTGCCATACCAGGTCTTTTTCATGTTTTTATGTCTTTATGAGTTAGAGTTTACTTCCCATTAAAAAGCACACATTCCATTTTGGTACATTTTTGAGTCTGTTAAAATGTAATTAAAAAAAATTTGCATTTTGGAAAATAAACTAGCTTTCTAGTGTTGAGCACCTAAATCCTTACAAAAATCGTTTTCTAACACAAAAACACTTGAAAAAAAAATCATTCAAAAGATTTGCTTATTCTTTACAGACATTTTACCCTAAGGGTTTCCAATGTGAGTACTATGTGCATGCATTTATATAGTTGAACCTACTTGTGTTTTGGGATTTACTTTGAGATCATAAAGTCTAGTGTTGCTATGGATAATTAACCTATTATCAGTATTTAGGAGGCATTCTCCCCAGAGAACCTGACCTCTGGGGAGAATGTATATATATACATACATCTTCTAGGCTTTTTAAGTGTCCTATTAGAAGTCTAGTGACTAAGCTGGCCTATTATATTGGGGAGCTAACATAAAGAGATAACGAGCCAGCAATCTAGAAATACAGGCAGAGATGAATCAGAAACTTCAACATTTTGGGGTTATTTACTAAAACTCTTTTTTTTATTAAAACATAGCCAACTAAACTCCCTTCCACAACTGACTATCTATAGTTACTTCTTACTAAATAACAAAGTGCTATAGCTAATAATGAAAGTGCTTTCAAAGTTTGTTGGATTAATGTTCCTCTCCATCTGACTTTCCCTTAAACTCATTTATCAATACTTCTCGAAAAAGTATTGCGACAAATTTGGGCATCAATTTGAATCATGTGATTGACACTCCGAAAACTCGACTTTATTGAATTGTTGTAGTGAAAACTCTACTTTATTGCATTTTTGTATGAAAACCCAGACTTTATTGGATTATCAAGATTATTATGTCAAGAAACAACTTCAGGGACAGATGCCATTGACTTCTACATGACCTTGACAGATTTGAGATGGAGTATTTTCATATTTGGTTTTTAGCAGCTTTGGGGTTTACTATATATCTATATATGTGTATATATATATATATATATATATATATATATATATATATATATATATATATATATATATATATATATATATATATATATATATATATATATAACCAAAGGAATGGTGCACTCCGTAGATAAAATTAATACCTGGGTGCCAGCATGGAAAATAAGCAGTGAAAAAGGATTGCGGCACTCACAGGGTTTTAGTGAAAAAACAAAAAATGTTTTATTATTAAGCCTCAACGTTTCGATCCCCCACGAAGATCCCTGTGGGGGATCGAAACGTTGAGGCTTAATAATAAAAATTTTTTTGTTTTTTCACTAAAACCCTGTGAGTGCCGCAATCCTTTTTCACTCTATATATATATATATATATATATATATATATATATATATATATATATATATATATATATATATATATATATATATATATATATATATGTAAATATATATATATAAAAATTCAAGTTTTTTCCCTCTAAAAATTCATGTTTTCTCCTTTAAAAACTCAACCATAAAAATTGCCATGTAATGTAAACACAGAACTGCAAAGCCCTTTCTTTATCCCAAGCAGGAAATCTTGGTTAGAAGTCCTATACATAAAAAGGAATCATTCATTCATTTTGGATTTGGCTGAATACAAATCCTTCATTAAAGATTTGACCAATTACCTGACTGAACCCATGCCCAAATTTGCTTCCACAAATGAAAAACATGCCTATGTAGATTTTCATTCATCCACTTGGATGAGTGGTAAAACATTTTCAAGAAAACTCGGAGAAGTCTAGTTGCTTTAAACTGTAGACTCCACATTACCTCAGTTGACCACTTGCCCCATCTGTATAGCATATTCATTCCAGATCACACCAGCTTAGGTAAATAGAAGACAACTTGGGTCATTTATGACCCTGAAGGGCACAAGTGCAGGCCCCTCAGTGCTTATTTAAAAAGCACTTGGCCCTCTGGTCTGCTTCTCTCTGCACTGAGCACCACATAAAAAATTCTGGGCTTAGTGTAGATAGCAGTATCAGGAGGTACAGATAGCCCTGTCCTTATTGCCTGCAGTAAGGACAGAGCCCCAGATGAAGGCTATGCCTCCAGGAGCACTATACATTGCACTTCTGAATGATTTACAAGGTACAGGATGGATGGGGGAAGGAAATGTCTATGTGCCTCCTCCACACACCCTTTACAGGGCTGACTAACTCAATCTGTGCTGTATTAGGGAAGGGAATATCAAGTTTCTGCCTACCTATTGCAGCCATTTTTTGTGTGGGGCATTGTAAAGTCCTCTTTTATTCCTCCTTTTCAGAGCATTAGCAGCTCTCCAACACACATTCCACAATTGTTAATTTATGTTTGTATAACAAGCATCATCTCTACAATGGAGCAAATTAATTGGTTAAAGTTATTTAAAGTTACAAGTCACCAGAAAAAACTTGGCAAGTAAAAGTTGGCAAGGTTTAAAATAAGTCAATAGTAATGGTCTCTAACAACTTTATTGGGGTTATTTAGTAAAAATCGAAGTGATCTTATTTTTAATTAAAACAAAGTTGACCAAACTCCCTTCCACAAATTGAACTCATTTATCAATAAGTTTTCGCGAAAATTTTTGCGGAATTAAAAAATGTTGCGACTAAAACGTGCGTTGTATCATATGATTGATGCTCGGAAAACTCAACTTTATCGAACTGTCGCTGCGAAAATGTGACTTTATCAGATAATTGGATGAAAACCCCAACTTTATCAGATTATTCAGCACAGTTTATGATGTCAAGAAACAAATGCAGGTACATCTGTTATTGACTGAAATTACCTCGACAGGTTTGAGATATTTTTATATGTATTTATTACTCACACGCGACTGGTCCGCATCTGTCCTCGTGGTGGCCCTCAGTCAGCCGGACTCCGCACCTGGCAAATTGGCAACATCCAAGAAAGCAATAGATAGACTGGAGCCAATGACCACGGGATATTAAGATAAAAAAAAGTCTTTATTTCCAAGCATCTTTAAAAACACAGACAGGCATTCTCCTGAGACTGTTCAACTAAACCATAGCGTGTCTAGTCACCTAGGTGACTAGACACGCTATGGTTTAGTTGAACAGTCTCAGGAGAATGCCTGTCTGTGTTTTTAAAGGTGCTTGGAAATAAAGACTTTTTTTTATCTTAATATCCCGTGGTCATTGGCTCCAGTCTATCTATTGCTTTCTTAGGTTTGAGATATTGACAGGTTTGAGAGAGAGTATTTTTGGATTCAAATTTTTAGTAGTTTTGTAATTAATTTCTAAAAAAATAAAATTTTTTGCACACAAAAAATGAGTTTTCCTGACCAGATAAATTTGAGGTTTAATAAATGGGCCCCTAATAGTTATAGGTTGGAAAGAAATAACACTGCTGCATCAATACCAGACATTGCATTTCTCAGTGTGTGGTTAGAATCCATAGTGAAAATAACCTTTTCTAATTCGAGCCATTTAAGGAATATATAGTGAATAAAGTACCCCCTTTTGTAAAATATAGGGATATTATAAGTTACCGAGGAGTTTCATGACCATATAAAAACACGAGGCCAAAGGCCGAGTGTTTTTATACAGGTCATGGAACTCCGAGGTAACTTCTAATATCCTCATATTTTACAACTGGGGGTACTTTATTTATTATAATACACAAATTTCAATGAGTCATGTGACAGAAATGACATCAGAACTCACCGTTTATAACTGATGACATCAGAACTCACCGTTTATAAGGATATAATTTACAGGATATTCATGGCTTTTGTGTATTATAAGGGATATATTGCACATCATTTTAAAACTTAAATACATCCTTGTTTATAAGATTGTAATTGTAGGACAGTTTAAGTAGTTATAATGATGGGGCCTTCAGTTGCATTAATGACAAATGCCATTGCCATTCATTTTCTCACTATTATCAGAGCATGGATTTCACCTTTGCGTTCAAAAGACTCAGCTCAGAGGTGATGTAATGGTTCTTCTTCAATATGTTAGAGGTTGATTTTACAGCAGTCTTTTAAAATGCTATAAATACCTGCACTGTATTTAGAGTAATTGATTTCACACTTGAACATATTAGTCAGCCTTTGAAAAATATATATCCACAAAAAGGAATGACATGGTAAAGTTACCCAGAAGGCATTATTTTATGGTTATCTTGTAATTAAAATGATTAGCTTGTGGAATATAGAGCATTGTGTTTACATGAATATGATGCCTAAAAATGTTCATATGTCATATTCAAAGTGAAGACTCCCAAACATTTTGAGGCTTATTGATCAACAGTCTAATTTTAGTGGTTTTGGAAGTTTTTGAAACCACAATTAAACTCACTTTCTCTTTATTAAAGATCCAAACTGAAAAAGCATGAATGGGAAAATACACAGAAAAGTTGCGACAACTACTTTTTTGACTTGCTGCACAATAACTAGGACTTTATGACGCAAAGTCTAAAACACCAGAAAACCTCTAAAACCATGAATCAAAGAAAGATCTTCCAGTTGTGAAAAGGGACATCTGCCATTAACAGGTTTAAGCTAAAGTATTTTTTTCTTAGAACTTGTTGCAGTTTTGTCATATAATATATCCCAGAAAAGTCATGGTTTTTTTTCAAAAGGTTTTCAGATTTCTTCCATTAAAAAGCCCAACCTGAAAAACTTGTGGTTTAATAAATCTGCTCCTCTAACTCAATCTATGCATGAAGGTTGAAATTGAGGGGCCCATTTACAAACAATCACATTTAGTTTTTTTTCACAAAACTCTGAGGGGGTTATTTACTAAAACTAATGTCAAGAAACAAATTCAGAGACATCTGCCATTGACTTCTACATGACCTCAACAGGTTTGAGATGGAGTATTTTTTGATTCAGATTTTTAGCAGCTTTGGGGGTATAATAAATTTCCATAAATTCAAGTTTTTATTCCCCACAAAAAAATGTTAGTTTTGCCTCAACCAGATACATTTGAGGTTTAATAAATGGGCCCTAAAAATTCATGGTTTTACTATTTTTTTTAAAAAAAAGTTCTAAAAATTCATGATTTAGTAAGGGGCACATTTACTAAGGGTCGAAGTGAATTTTCGAATTTCAAAAACTTTGAATTTCAAAGTAATTTTTGGATACTCCGACCATCGAATAGGCCAAATTTGATTTCGATTTGAAGTGAATAACTTCGACTTCGAAAATAGAAGTACTGTCTCTTTAAAAAAATTCGACTTCGACACTTCGTCACCTTAAACTTGCTGAATTGCTTTTTAGCCTATGGGGGACCTCCTATAACCTGCTTTGAGTGTTTGGGCAAGTTTTGAGAAATCAAAGGATTTTTGATTAAATCGTTCGAATCGTTTGATTTGAAGGATTTCATTGATTTTAAAAATCCCTCGACTTTGAATGTTGAACTACCCAAGTCAAATTTTGAAGTTTTTTGCACTTCGAAATTTGATCCTTAGTAAATGTGCCCCTTAGTGTAAAAACCACGAAAATCAATAATACAAAACTTTGTCAGATAAAAGTTGTTGCAAACCTTTAGAAGACAATGGGAGCTGCGCTGATCCTGTTGGACCATTTTAAATCAATTCAGCATTGTCTGAAAAACTAAAATTTTAGAGGTTGTTTAGGTATTCATATTTTTAGTGCATTGTTCAGCATAATTTTCCGTTTGTACTTTTTTTATTCAGAACTTTTAACAAATGTCATGCCATTTGTTGTTTTTGGGGTTATTTACTAAAACTTTAATTAATCTAAATTTTATTAAAACAAAGTCAGCCTAACTCCCATCTACAAACTGAACTAATTTATCAGTAATTCTACTCAAAAAATTCAGAGCAAATAAACGTCACAACAAATTTGTCCATAAATTACAATTGACGCTCTCAACTTTATTGAATTATCACAGCAAAAAAAGTCAACTTTATCAGATTATCCAGAGCACAATGTCAAGAAACAACTTCAGGGACATCTGTCATTGACTTCTACATGACCTTGACAGGTTTGAGATTCGGATTCAGATTTTTAGCAGTTTTAGAATATAATAATTCTTGAAAAAACTTGACCAGAAAAATTTTAGGTTTAATAATTGGGCCATTACAGTTTGTGAGTTTAATCATGTTCTCAAAAACCTCGAAAAACACTAAAATCTGACGTTTGATAAATAGAACTCTATGGGGCAGATTTACTAAGCTCGAGTGAAGAATTTGAATGAAAAAAAAATTGGATTTTGAAGTATTTTTTTGGGTACTTCGACCATCGATTTGGTCAAATTCAATCGAATTTGATCTAATCGAATGATTCGAACGATTCAAAGTAAAAATCTTTTGACTATTCAACCATTCGATAATAAAAGTACTGTCTCTTTAAAAAATACTTTACTTCATACTTCGCCACTTTAAACCTACTGAGGTGCAATGTTAGCCTATGGGGACCTTCCCCAGCACTTTTCTACGTTTTTTTTGGTTGAATAAAAATCGTTCGATCCATCGCTTAAAATTTTATCGTTCAATCGAACGATTTTTATTAGATTGTTCGATCAAAGGATTTTACTTCGAGGGTCGAATTGGAGGGTTTATTAACCCTCGAAATTCGACCCTTGAAAAATCTGGCCCTGAGTGTTAGGTACTGTATGTTGTTGGAGAAATTCAATATAATTTTAGTTACTAAGGGCTAAATATCAGAAATTTATATAAAAAGAAGGTAACCCAATAAGTAAAACCAATGAAGAGAACTGGAAAATTTACATAAGCAGGTGAAGAACTGTTCTTAAAAGAACATTTTATAACACTGCAAATTGATAGATAGGAATTCTTATTCCATATCAGTGAACTATGTAGGAAATGATCAATAGCCAATAGTAGCTAATAATGAAAAAAAATAATTAAGGGAAAAGAACACTAGTATCTTTTTTTAAAGCATGTGCTGTATTTCAGTAATGACCTTGATTAAAGCTGAAAGATCTATTATGGGAGAAAAAAAAACATGAGATAAGCTTAGAAAGAAGAAAGGAAAGAGATACAGACAAAATGGCTAATGAAAAATACAAACTGCACGCCGACCTTTATTTATTCATTAACCTTTAGTTATATAATACTGGCTCATTTACACAGTGTCTTATAGATATTGCTCACCTTTGACATCAGTCACTGCCCAGTGGTGCTTACCGTCTAAGCTTCTCATTAAATTTACAGAACCCATCAGGAACCCAGCAAGCTCTCTGTGGGTTTTTGAAGGGTGGGAAGAAATACAGAGTACAGAACCTATGCATGAATAAAACCCATAAGTTTCAATAATTTAAATGATCCATTACAAGGAGCTTATATATATATATTGTATACACATTTGTGTCTACTGTACATTGTTGATGAAAAAAATGTACCTAAATTTGCATTCTTAATTTTTTTTCAATTGGATCGATCTATATGATAAGCAGTATTAGAAACAGTTACTACCAATATTCTTTAATTTGCCTTCACACTAGGATGAGCATTTGCAACCAAACAGAAAAATGTATGCAAAATGACACTGGAATTGTATTTCAGCTGCAGCTGTATAAAAAAATTAAATGTGTCATAAAAGCAACACAAAGTAGATTTATATATCGAAAATGCTGATAAATTGCTGTTTATGGGGCACTACAATGATTAGCAATACAACAGTAAAATATAATTGGCAGTTTCAGTAGATAAATGACTAATTTTCAGAAACATAAATGTCATGGGCCATTAAGTTTATACATAACCATGAAGTTTCTAGTTGGAATGTGAACCCGTATACTGATATAATGGAACTGAAAACCAAATCATTATTTGCTGGAATTTCATATTTGCATGTGATTTGTAATCTACACAAAATAATTACTGCTGGATATATCAAAAGTTAATTTTAGCTCAAATTATGAGCTTTAAAACTGGTAGAAAATAACAAAAAACATTATACTATTTAGTCCACTGGTAGAATTGTATTTATTTCCAACACATCTTTCCAAAAACCAATGTTATTAATATGAAGTTAATGTTCTTTTTGCTACCTTAAAGCCTCTACTCTTCTGGGAGGGCTTTTTACTAGATGTTGGAACAAATATTGGTGGGAATTGCTTCAGTTCACTAATATTGGTTGATAAGGCATGGTGCAAGGTTGACATTCACATTTATCGAACAGGTGTTCAGTTGGGTAGAACTTAGGGCTTTGTGCATTTGTAAATTGGGCATTGATGTTGGGACATCACCCCTACAGTAGACATTCCCATTCATCTCCCCTGTGTTCTGCTGGGTTGAGATGAGGGCTCTGTGCAGATCAGTCAAGTTCCTCCGCTCCCTTCTGATGAAATCAGCTTTGCATGAATCTTGTTTTGTGCAAATGTTTTTACTGAATGTATACTATCAGACAGATACTGATCTTATAGCAATTATATTTACTAATGACTCCTTTTTAACAAGCAAGCATGAAAAGATATATATACCAACTGTAGGCAGTGTATTTTGTTGAAAAGGGTTTAAAGTATCAGTCATCAAAGATAGAACCCTTGCAGTATCAGCAGGCAGCAGTGTCGTTAAAAGCAGTTTTATTTACCAGACAATCCTCTTCCTAACGCATTTCTTGTGGTCCCACACATACTCGAGCGCACACCGCAAGGGTTCTGTTTTGGCTATGAAAGTCTCCCAAAGATGTGGGTTCCGTGCGTTGCACCCGGGCCAGATATCTGGAGTGGTGAGTGACCTGTCCATCTTTAATGCATATTGAACTTGGTAAGTTAAGCGAAAGGTTGTAGCAATATCATAGAAGTCAATGTTACTTTGTTAAGCAAATTATTTGCATTTTAACACAGCATTGTATCCAACATTTCTGTCCCACCTGGGGATCTTTCTAAAGGATCATCCTAGATCGTTCACTAGTACAATGAGTGTGCTATATACTGTATATATCTTTGATCCTCTCCTACATTGTTTTTAATTCAGTGGGTTGTCAACTTTTACATGATATAGATTGTGGAGGCATACATGCTTAGAGGCACATTTACCTAGAGTCGAATATCGAGGGTTTAATTAACCCTCGAAATTCGACCATCGAAGTAAAATCATTCGACTTTGAATATCGAAGTCGAAGGATTTTGCGATATTCCTACGATCGAACGATCGAAGGAATAATCGTTTGATCGAACGATTAAATCCTTCGAATCAAACGATTCGAAGGATTTTAATCCATCGATCGAAGGATATTCCATAGGCTAACATTGGCCTTGATAGGTTTTAGGTGGCGAACTAGGGGGTCGAAGACATTTTTAAAGAGACAGTACTTCAACTATCGAATGGGCGAATAGTCGAACGTTTTTTAGTTCGAATCATTCGATTCAAAGTCGAAGGTCGTAGTCGAAGGTCGAAGTAGCCCATTCGATGGTCGAAGTAGCCCATTCGATGGTCGAAGTAACCATATTCGACCATTCGAAATTCGAACTTTTTTTCCTCTTTTCCTTCACTCGAACTAAGAAAATGGGCCCCTTAGTGTTGAAAATATTTTTTGGTCTTTCAGTTGAAGTTAGATATTGCCCCTAAGGTACAAAAGCACAGATGATTGAAAATGTGAAAACTGAGGGGTATATTTAAAAGTTTGATAAAGAAAAAAATAAGTGTAGTCTTGACTCTTTCCTTGATTATTAAAATTCAGACTTGTGGGGGGGGGGGGCACAGTTAAATAATGCAATTGTAAAATAATAATTTGATTAAAAAAGTAACATTGACCTCTATGATATTGCTACAAGTTTCAGCTGGTGAGATTTTCCTTTTATTTTTTTATGATTTTTTATGATTTTTCATTTGATAAAACTCAGTCACAGTAAAAAAAAAATACTGTTGTGTTTTTACCACAATCTGCTTTTTCAACCCAGCTTTGCATAACACAAATTTAATGCATCAGCCCTTAAAATACAATACAGGCAATAATTAATACCAAACATGCATCAGTTATGAAAATACATGCTCTATTTGGAGATAATCAATCACCTTAATATTAGTATAAGGTTCAGACCACCCAAAAATAGAATAAAAAACTTTTTTATAGGTTTACTATCAGTCCGATTAGTAAAGTAAACTGAGTTTAAATCACAGAATATAGGGATATATTGTATATGCATGTTAAGCATGGAAACATTTTGATTTTATTTCAGTTCTTACAATTATTAAGATTGCAGCTTTGCCACAAAGATCAAAGATCATTTAATGGCAGAGAGGTCACACATACTCATGAAATCTTTATATTATTCATTCTTAATTGATGGCCTTTTCTAGAAATGTCAACATTACGTTAGGGATTTAGGATTTGGAATAACTAAATGTATATTATAAACGAGGGTTTATGTCCCTGCGATAGCTTATAAAGTAAATGAACATTATGCAATGAATATTTTGCTGAAAGAAATGCAAACACTAAGGGGGTTATTTATCAAAGTCCGAATTTATCTCAATATTTTCTGCTACAAACTCTGATCAAATCCGCTCAGGTTTTTTGCGCTTATTTATTATTACATTTTTCCTGAAAATTTTGTTTGTGGTAAAAAAATCAGATTTTCACGATTTTTTCGCTGAAAATTCCGGGGTATTGCACGAAACCTCAGATAATCATTGGGACTTCTCCCATTGACTTATATGCAAAAAAATCTGAAAAAAAATGTGATTTTATAAAAAAAAATCAAACATTTTTCATAATTGTTGCATTGGAGTTTAGTAAATAACCCCCTAAGGGGCAGATTTATCAAAATGTGAGATTAGAGCTCACTACAAAAAAAAATCACTCACTTTCTAATCAATCCTATAGGATTTTTAGAATTATATTTATCAAATGGTGAACTCTAACTTTCACCCATTGATACACATATAAAAATCACTTAGGTATTAATAGAAAGTGAACAAATTTTGATGTGATCAGCTCTAATTTGGATGAATCTGCCCCTAATTATACATATATCTTTTTCCTATATGTTTTATCTATATTTTTAAAAATAGATTTGGAATGGAACAACAAATATCTCTCTCCCATAGAGTCCATTTTCTCTGTAATAATAAAACAGTACCTTGATCCTAACTAAGCTCCATGAATCCATATTGGTTGAAAAATGTTGTTTATTTAATATTTTCTTATATATTTTATTTTTAATAATGTTTTTATTATGTTTTACATTTACAATGTAATTACATATAACAATTAAATGAAATAAAATAAACAATTATCAAGTACACGTCAAGTTATATAAAGTCAAATGTGAGAATTAACATTTCTAAGTGATTGTCCGAATATTTCAGGGTTCCCTCTATTCAGTTTGAAGGTATCAACCCTGATCAATTTGCTTAGCATAGGTAGTTTACGAGAGTTACTGGTTTCTTTATTGTTGTATTGGATGACTTGTTAGTAGTCTGTTGAGGTAATGACTCCTGGGGGGCTCCAATGTAGTTAGTTGTTGCAGATTGTCTGCTCTCATAAGTGGTCATTCCACCTCCAGGACAGGTTCAGAGCCTTTTATCAATTACACCTCATACTATATAGTGTGTTGAATTTTATTTAATTTTTAAATGATTTTTAGCAGACTAACTTTCACACATTAATAAACACTGCTAAAAATCCCACAGTTTTTCTGTGATAAAAAGTACGAACGGAAAAAAAACACTAAACAATCCCCTAATATGAAAACCTCTAAAACCTCTAAAAATGTAAGTTTATTTGGACAACAACCTGCAAAAAAAATCCAAAAACTGAATTTTTTTTTTTTAGTTTTGCCATAGATTCTAATGGGTGGAAAAAAAATTCACGTGTCAAAAAGTTGTTTTTTTTTTTGCAATTTGTTGAGCGTCAAAAAGTCACCCATAGACATTTAGGTGAATTTTTGGCAAAGTGAAGCCGGTCAGATTCACCCATCACTACAACCTCTAAAAGTCTAAATGGCTAAAAACGGGAAACAAGTAATTTCACTGTAAATCAATGCCTGGTAAAAAAAATGTGCTCATCGCTAATTATTGTTAATATTTCAGGTATTGTAACTTCCTGTCGTAGAGACCATAATGCATAGAATAATGTAATGTGCAACTTTGAGGTGATTTGCAGAAATTTTGGTAATGTATTTTGTCATTCCAATCTCAATTATATTTAATTAAGGCAGTTTACTGTAGTTTTAAAATCCTTATACTCTTTTTTTGGGCTATTGAACTTATTGATCGCCATAAAACTATTGGTATTAGTGAAGATTCATAGGGCTTTATAACTCAATAAAAATAATGTGTTTACATTATATCGTATGGATATGCATTATTAGAATGTGATTTAATTTTTTAATATATTTAAAACTGCATATCTGGTTACAGAAGTGGAATTTCTCACAAGCATTTAGCTTATGTTATTCAGAAAAAAAATATAGGGGATGTAATAAAAATGCATTCATGGAAATATATGCACAATGTGAAAAATGAAACTGTTGCGTGAACAATTTTTCCTTTGTAGAAAATGCTCCCAAATTTAAAAAAAATTGCAAAATGAGCACTAAATATTGAAGAAGTTCTTGGCAAGCCATACATGTTGATCAAACCAAAAGGGTGTATAACTGGAAAAAATATCCTGACCAGTAAATCTCTTGAAAACAGGCACTGAGGACCAGTTAAAGTAACACTTGATCAGAAATGTACCTATTACAACACCAATATGCCAGATTTACATAACATTTACTGCCATTTTAAGTCATGTTTCAAGTATGATGTGAGCTCTGTATATACCTGTCAGCCTATAGATTACACCGTTTCTATTTCATGTTTACAGTTTGCAGTGTTGTCTTCTTGCATTTCCATACTATTTTGCTATGAAATCTAGTGATACCTCCATTTAAATAATGAATAACTGGAAGCAAGACTGGAAGTAGGAAGGAGTCAAATGTTACATTAATATTCAAGAATCACAAGAGCCAAATTGGTTACTGAAAATGGTCGCAATGCATTATTCTCTTTAGCTCACATCTCAGTTATTCCATCCTACATGCCAACCCCTTTAAAAAGAAAGTCACGCCATCCCTGTCATCTACCAAGGCTTAATCAGGAAAACTGTCAATCATCATTTATGGACAATAGCAGAATAGCAGTATTATCTAAATATGTGGGTCATGAAAGGGGAATAAGGGGTATGGAATTTAAAAGAGACATGTAAAAATTATATTTATTTGCTGAAAGGAAAAGGAAGAGCTAATCCCAAAGAAACAAGGTAAAGAAAAGATAACCCTATTCATGCATAACAAGAGAATTGAATGGCAGACCTGATTGACTATATGATTATAGACTGACAGAATTGTAGCCTTGAAAAATCCTTTAAAATACATTTAAAAAAAAAACTTCAGTAACTATAGAAAAGGCATATACAGGTATGGGACCTGTTATCCAGAATGCTCGGGACCTGGGGTTTTCCGGACTTCTGTAATTTGAATCTTCATATCTCAAGTCTACTGGAAAATATTTTAAATATTATTATGTTATAAACCCAATGGGCTGGTTTTGCTTCCAAGAAGTATTAATGTCTTTGTTTGGATACATGGTACTGTTTTATTATTACAAAGAAAAAGAAAATAATTTTTAAAAATATGGATTATTTGGATAAAATGGAGTCTATGAAAGGTGCCTTTCCTGTAATTCAGAGCTTTCTGGATAACAGGTTTCCAGATAACGGATCCTATACCTGTAATACCATTATCCAAAAACAGAAATATGATGAATATTATTGTTGCAAATGTACTTTTTTAAACTGGAACTCCTTAAAAAAGGGATATTGCATGATAAACATAACACCTTGACTAGAGTCTAGAGAACAGAACAATGGTTAAATATAACTCTAGCCAATAAATATTAAGGGACTGATTTATCAATGTTCACATTTTTTACATCCCAATTCTGCTCAGTAACTTTTTCTGCAGCTTCACAATTTTTTCTGCAAAGCAGAACAGTGCAGTTTTACTCATCACTACTGCTCTGACTTTGTAATGAAAAATTTCCCTAAGGAGCACACAGCTGAAAACTCCAACAGGACATGTTATCTGTAGTTCCCATATACTGTATTATAAATGATATACTATTACTTATTACTATATTTTCTGTTTACCCTTGCTTTACTTTACATCTGCTTGTGTAATCTCTACTTTCACAAACCTTTTCCAAGTTTTATATTTGATTTTCTCGTTCCAGCTGCTACACCTTTAATAACTTCTAATAACTAGCATTCATGTAGTGTGTTTTTATTTTATACTGTAATCATCGTTAATATAAAAAAATCTATGTTGTACCACCAGATAAGGTACTTGCTGAAACTCCTCACAACAGTACTGATTCTTATCAGATTTCCTTTCATATTTCCATTAATATCTTGAAACAGCAACAAGGAACTGTTGACCTCATAATATCTTAAAATCTTATCAGTACAAACAGTTGAGACATACTGCTATCTGTTTAATCATTTCAGCTTTATAACACCTTTGGTGTTCATGTGAATACCTTCATGCTATAAATTTGTTAGCATGCAGAATTGCACACACTTGTATAATACTACAAAGGAATTGATTTAAAATGCTATTTAATCTGTAGGTTGCTAAACCCCTGTAGTTTGTATTGATTTAGATTGGAACTGTTCAACTGGCGGCCCGTGGCTTCTCCTTGTGTGGCCCTCCGTTGAAGTCTGGCTGCTGGGATTACTCACCTTTGTGTAAACTTTAAAAGGTTTTAAAACTGAGATTAACTGGCCCCAACATTAAACACACAACTTGGAATCAGGTTGTGTGTGTCATACTGCCCTACACTGCCTGTGTGTGCCATATACTGCCTATCCTACCCTCCCTGTGTGTCATACTCTGCCTGCCCGACTTTGCATGTGTGTGCCTTACTTTGTCTGCCCTATACTGCCTGTGTGCCATACTCTGCCAGCCCTACTCAGCTTGTGTGTGGCATAATATGCCTGCCCTATGCTGCCTGTGTGAGGTGAGTCTGGAGGGGGTTTGGTTTTGGGTTTTTTAGCATTTGTAACAAGTTGTTGGCACCCAAAGGTGTTTAATTATGTGCTGGGGTTTACTGTGCTATCCACAGGGGAGGAGAAGGAGACATATGAATTTAATAATTTAAGTTATATGACATAACATTTTTCACATATGAGTGGTGGGTGACATCCCTGCAGTGAGCATCAGCCATTTGGGTTTTTAGTGTGCTAGTAACATTAATGTAATCTTAAAATTTCTTGTGAAAACATGGGTGTGGTTTAAAGTGGGTGTGACGTTAAAGGGGGAGTCACCACAACTGATTTACATGATTGGTCTTCCATCACATGGGCCAGAAAAATAAAAAGTTGGATGGCATTGATTTAGATCAGTGATCCCCAACCAGTAGCTTGTGAACAACATGCTACTCTCCAACCCCTTGGATGTTGCTCCCAGTGGCCTCAAAGCAAGTGCTTATTTTTAAATTTTGAATTATTTTGGAGGCAAGTTTTGTTTGCATAAAAACCAGGTGCACTGTCAAACAGAGCCTCAATGTAGGTTGGCAATCCACATAGGGGCTACCAAATGGCCAATCACAGCACTCATTTGGCACCCCAAAAACATTTTCATGCTAGTGTTGCTCCCCAACTCCTTTTACATCTGAATGTTGCTCACGGGTTCAAAAGGTTGGGGATCCCTGATTTAGATAATGGAAAAGTTAGAGTGTTCAAATGTTATAATTGAATTTTTATAATGTGGGCTTTCTATCTTTTCTTTTCTGATTCATAAGTCCTTCTTATCACCACCATCATATGCAAATACTTTCTAATAAAAGAACATCCCATTTCAGTTACCCTAAAACACAGATATATATATATATACATTTCATGATCATTTAAATGTCAGTTTCCTTTTAAACATGTTTATAACTGCATCCAAAAATGTCTGCTTTCAGCTTACAAGTGAACAAAAACTATCAATGATACATGCAATTAAAGTTAATTTATCATGCCTGGTCTCACACAGTTAATTTCATTGCAGAGTCCCTAAGGAAACAGAAAATGTGCTGTACTTGACAGAGCTGAAAGTTCCTTAAGGTAAACACTAACTCTCCATTAAGGTAGTGAAAATCAGACAAAAAAATTTACAAAAAAGGAATTCCTAAGAGAAAGGGGCAAAACTTAACATGGAATAACTGTATATGAAGCATCACACTTTAGCATAACTAACATTCTTTATAAGCATTTTCATTTCATTTAAAGAAAGTTACTGAATAATGTTAAGTACCAACAAATAACACATTTCCCTATTATAGAAAGCCATTCACATAAAGCCAACGGATTACATTACAAATTCTCACTATTTCATTTAAAAATCTTGAAACATTTTATCAACCAAAGCTTGATGAGCTTTTATAAATTGATGTATATTCAAAATTCAGGCTGTAAAAAAAAATAAATTAACAATGCAACATTTGTTGTGATCATGTTTTTTTGACTCACAATCTTTTATAAATATTTTATAAAAATGTTTGATTTTCTTTTTAAACATAGGGGTCCAAAGAACCTTCTGTTTTAACTGTGTTGATAGATGCAAAATAGACATACATTATTATGTTCCTTATTGGTTAATTTCTAGGCACAGAAAAACCCGTTTTTATCAAAGTCCCAAAGAGAGGCAATCATGTTTTGAGGGTGTTCAAGTTTTAACATAGATTATTTTACTACAATATCCTCTACACAATTGGGGAGGAGATTCAATTACTCATTGGATAAAGGCACAGAACTATGTTACTAGAAAAGGTTAAAATTAAACCTATTTAAAATGTATAGTATATAAAATACAACAAAATAACTAATTGTTTGGGACGATTAAATCAAATTTCAGCCTATTAACATTTCCCGTAGTGATGGGCGAATTTATTCGGCAGGCGCGAATTTGCGGCGAATTCCCGTGAATAAATAAATCAAAAAAATTGACGCTGGTGTCCGCGAAGCGAAACGCCTCAAATTCACCCATCACTAATTTTCAGTAATAAATATTTTGGTATTTTAAATGGAATTAATGTTGTGCATAACAAAAACTACATTTGTATTTCCAGAAAGCTCAGCATACAAGATCATACATACAAGATCATACATTCCTAAGATCAGTATCTTAGGAATGTATGATTTGGCCAGCGCAATAAGAAAGGTCAGTATTCCCAGTCATGAATAAAAGCAATTTTACTTTTGCATCACTTTATGGGTTTAAGAGAATGACATTTCTGAAATCTGCAATTCTGTGAAATTTCTATTCTTAGGATGAGCTAAACAGAAGGTCTGGTTTCTAAAAGAAACATCAAAACACAGGACTCAAAAGAGGCATTGGTCAAAAAATTGGAAAGGGAACTAAAATGATATGAAAAAAAAAAGTAATAGAGAATGGAGAACCTGGGAGAATGCTAATAAAGGGACATGCAATATCCAAAAACTATGGATGAAGAGTAATCAAGAAAGAAGGTAGAAGAGAATGTGAGATTTTACATGAACAAAGTGTGAAAAAGAAGCCAAGAAAGAGAAACATGACAAAGTCAAGATAGAGAAACAAGAGAACATAAGAATGGAAATATGTTTAAATAAATAAGAGGTGGTGGGGAAATTATATGAAGAGAATTATAAGAAAAGAAAGTGGATGAATAGAGAAATAGTCTAATGTTGTGTGGAAGACACAAAGAAGAGATACAAAGAAGAAAATGATGCAAGAAAGTATACAACAAATAAAATATTGAGCTAATGGTCAAAAGAGGAGAGAAAGATGGGAGAAAAAGATCAAAAGAGGAGAGAAAGATGGGAGAAAAAGATGAGAGAAAAATAGAAAGTGAGATGAATACATAGTTTAGTAAAGAAAATACATGGTACTACATAGGAGTACACTAAACCCTATACTGTACAATGTGTATGCATCAATTAAAGATAATGTGTATGGAATCCGTATAGATAGGCATTAAAATTTGTGGTGTCCAAAAAGTTGTTTTTTTTAATGTTTTTCAATGAATGTAAATTAGCACTAATATATTCTGTGCCAGATACCAAAAGAAAAGCTACAATGCCTGTCCTTAATTATTGCTACTCCCTCTTGTATCAATAGATGCTTTAACTCATGATTACTGTATATATTGGAGGTTGTTGGAACCCAGAAGTATTAACATCGTAACCCTTGAGTGTACAGTTTATATAAAGTAGCCATGTCCAAAGCCTAATGAAATGACATCTAAGTTACCATAGTTCCCAGGTATATAAATGAGCCAAAATTCAATAGACAGTCTTTTAGCACACACACAATTTTTGATGCTACTGTATGATAAAGTATTTTAAAATATACACATGGTAATATGACAGAGGATGGAATATCAAGATCACCACTTAATTTCTCTGAACATATTTAAGCAGATACTTGTGACTATACATAGACGTCTGACTGGTTTACATCACAGCAGAAATAGGTTGGAACCAAACAAACGTGAGATTGGGATTCAAGGTCATTTTGAGGCATTTGTCATTCCATCTAATGATAATAAACAACTGAAACAATTCCCTCAGGTAAAGATACCAATGTTGGAATATCAATAAACTTTGATCTAAAGAACATAAATAAACAAGCTCTAGAAGTAAACAAGACTGCGTATGAACACACTTCTGTCATGCTGTCAAGACTGATAATTAAGAAGACTATATTTGGAGCATTATTTAAATTAATAGAATCATGAAAAATAACTATAAAGTGAATACTTTTCTGTTTTCAGAATTCTTTACACTTCATGCCTTGTATCATGAAAGGCTATTTGGCTTTTAGTCCTTTTTAGCCCTTCTCACCCAACTAGGTTAAATTCTGTGTGAAATAACACAAACAGTTTTTTGCATCTACATTTTGATATCAAGATGTTTCTCTTTAAAGGAACAGTAACAGCAAATATTTTAATATGGGGCATTTTGTATGTCAAATTCAAGATAAATATTTGAAAAAACCATGGGGAAATAAGCCTTACCTATCATTAAAGCTATTTTTTGAGGGAAAAAGCACAGTTTGTACACAGTTATCCTTGAAAAAGGTCCCAATGGGGGCCGAAACATCGAATTTATGTACACAATAAAATAATTTTGAATTTTGCACATAATGGAGTGCGGATCTTTTCATTAAGATTATGCAACACTTTGGATCCTGCACCCAGATTTGATTGAAAGATTCCGGATTGGAGTGCAGCTGCCACAAGTTGACTATACACACACACATATATATATATATATATCTATATATATATCTATATATATATATATATATATATATATATATATATATATATATATATATATAGTGCCATGTAGTGTAGTTATAGTCAAGCCTGGGCAAGCACCAGTTAGGTGGCAACTAGAAGCATTGTTACAACCATAAACAGATAGAAGGTTTATGGAGGTCGTAAATAGACACACAGTTAACAAGCAAATCTGCTTCACAAAGGGGTAAGAAGAAACAAGTTCAACAATTTTGAACTGAAACTGTTGTGCTTTTAATAGCTACTGCTTTATGCATTCATGGCACAACCATTCTTGACTTGACACAACCATTCTTGACTTGGTTTTGTTCTGATATGAGTGTTATGAGTGTACAAAAAGCCATATTTTGGAAATCTCTCAACTAGCTTCACTTGCATTGTATTTTGCAGCATATCTAAACAATTTGCATTTCTTTTCAGAATTGTTTCTACACCTGGGCCCCTGTAAATATTTCCTATAAATAGAAATTGCTGGTTGAATGTAAGAACAGTTTTAAAAATGGGCGAGTTACATATACCCTAAAACTGAGACATATTAGTATATGATTATTTTCCATAGTCTGGTGCCAATAGTTTATTTGACAGCTCCTGTTTAGAAAAATAAACCATTGAAATAAGGTCTAAAATAAAAATAGCTTTCTCACCTTTTTTTAGCTACAGTAGATTGCTGTATGTTTTGGTTTTTGAAAGGATACCTAAAATATTTTATGAGCACTAGAGCTGTTGCCTTAAGGTATAATGAAAACCATATTGTCTCATGTTTCAATGCCATTAATAGCTATGCTTCAGAGAATTGCTAGAATAACATGGATTAACCGCAAAAGTTAAGAAGCCTGGTCCAGGAGAAAGAAATGCAACAGATTTAAAGCTTGCAAATTAATTTCCTCAAAACTCTTAGATTGTTGGACAGATTTCCTGAGTGTAGCTAAAACTGTTGATAGGTCCAGCTCAAACGCTAACCAATAAAAACATCATCAAATATTGAACTGGAGAATCCTGAAGATTACACAGATGTTAAATACTGAGAATTTCTTCTTGAGCTCATACTGTAACACTGATATGAGTTTTACTCTTAGGATATTGTGTATGAAGAAATTACATAAGAATCTCTCATCGTATTGAAAATTGGTTTGCACTCTTCATAAGTTTGGAGCATTGCTATAACAACAGGGTTTCTATAAAATGATGTTCTCAGCTTATCAATTTCAAATACTGGAAAACCCATAGACCTTCAATCTCAAATACTCAAAACCCATAGACCTAATTCATGCTGCCGCCTTATGCTAGAGACACATGTTGCCACTATATGGAGGAAAACAGGTTACAGCCAACAGAAGGTAATCAATAAGATTAATTACATAGTTATTGAAAAATTAACTTGTGAAGTTGTGGCTTTGCAGGTGACCTTTGGTAACATATGGGGCATATGGTTCCAATGTATTCATCAAATGGCGGCTCAGCGTTAGCTATCTTTCATCACATATTCACATTTGGATTACATACATAAAATTAGATTTGGAAATGCATATAGTCACCGGAGTTAGATAAAGAGCAGAACCACTGTTATAATGTCTCTGTGAAAGAACTTATATACACATTGTAAAGATATATATTGTGCATTTTTATAAGCTGTACTGGAATACAGCTACTTTAAAGACATGCTATTCAATTTAAAATGAAAATATAGATTTTTAAATACCAAATAGTATATCTCATAGACTGTGGCATTGCATTTACAGGAAATGAAAAGCTCTGGTTCCTGACAAAACAGAGGAATGGATACCGCAAATAAAAAAATGTGCTTAAGAAAAAATATCACAATAGTCTATTCCTGCCCTTAAATATATGTTAACACATGCATTTGCTTTTGGAATACATGATATAAAAAAGAAGCGGTGAAGGTACATGACCAAGTGCATCGTCCATTTAATAAAGACAACACATTGAAACTCATTGAACTAAAATAAATAGTGCATACTTTGCAGCAGACCTTTTTGACCTCTGGGGAAAAAAGCAATGGAGACTGCTTCTCTGGGTTCTTCCAGCCCATAATCGGATTCATATTTACAAATATTAAATACTATATGAAATACATAGAGCCCTTTTTAGGTGGGTGCATATTAAAGGGGAACTATCTAAAAATAAAAAATTAATATAAGCTTCATCATACTGAACTAAGAAACTTTCTAATTACAATCAATTGAATATTCTGCATTGTTTCTGAAATAATCAAGTTAATATTCATGTTTCCTCTCTCAGCATCTGATTCTCTTCATTCTGTCTTCATGCAGCAGCTGGTTGTCAGAAGAATGATCCAATATATCTTATAGGCAGGCTCCCTTTCCTAGCAGATGTATTAGAGCTCACTCAAATAACCAATTCCAGCACAAACAAAGTAACTGCCTTTTGCACAGATTCTGCATGTAGAGAGACAGGATTTCGGGTGATTTTAACAGACTGAGCTCTAATACATCTTCTAGGCAAAATGAGCCCCCTATAAGATATAGTGGAACATTCATCTGACCCCCAACTCCTGAATGACGACAGAATGAGGAGAAACAGATGCTGGGAGAGGGGTAGTGAAGATAAACTTGATTATTTCACAAATGGTACAGAATTTTTAATTGATTGTATTTAGAAAGTCTCTTATTTCAGTATGTTGAAGCTAATATAACATTTTCATTTTAGCGATAGTTCCCCTTTAACTTATCTTCTGGTGAATAGCTAAGTGTTAAGCAATCTGTTAATTTTTAAGTCTGCATGGGCAACAATATAGTGAGTGCAGGGTTTTTCTTACCTGCTGTATTTATCAGGGATGCACATAACATCTTGGATACAAGGCATTCCAAGCATCTTTTTGCTTATCTGAACCCTCTTTGAATTTCAAAGATTTCCAAATATCACATAATGTCTTTTTCAACATCCATATACTAGGAATAAAGTAATTAGCAAGGTTCCAGACATATGTTGTAAAATAAAGTCTTCTGGTGTCCTGTGGATTTTTAATCCTTTGGCAGTTACTTCTTATTCCCTTTAAACTACTCAGAGCTAAGTAATTACATGCTTTAAACATTTTCTGCTAAGATCATGCAAATAAACCCATGGATATCTATAAAACAACATGAGGTAAGCTGTTTGCTATCTCAGGGTCTAACCATGCATAATAATATAGCTCCTAAATTTTCCAAAGTACAAGAGCCTTAATAATCAACATGCCGAATAGAATGTAAGTTAAGGAATTTTAATTAGTCAATACTATATCAATGTTATGTTCCTTAAAGGGATACCTGATTTATGCTCATAAACAATAAGTTGTGAAAAACAGACTCTATTCTATTCTATTTTGAATAGGGGTTTAAAGGAACTTAAAGTACTAACACCAGGATGTTTGTAATTATTTTCTGCAACAACAAAAAAAAAAAAATAGTTCACCCACATTTTAGTTGTAAAGCTCTTTTTTCATTAATAACACTGCAACAACTAAATATCTGTATTTAAAAAGTAGGTGCTTAATGAAAATGTAAATAAAATTCAACTAAAAAGGAATTTGAATCAATATGTATTGAAGAAAACGTGCTTATTTGCTCAGGTCTGTCAAAATATTAAATTTACAAGTATGGCAAGTAAACATGACATTATCACTATCATATAATTATATTCACAGTGCTTAGCTGAAAGCTCAATTCAACATCATGTATAGTTGGTTAACTGTCATATTGAAATAAAGTTAGAAAGCTAAAGATTTTGGTTATTATAAAACAAGAAAAACAGAAGCAAAAAAACAGAACTCTGATATCCTCAACATCTGTCCAAAGTGTAACCAATCAACTGCATATTGTATACACCTGGAAGCACATTTATCAAAGTTCAAATTTCAAATTCATGTGAGTTTTTAAAAACTCCCATAAATTCGAAACTCAACCAATTGAAATGTATTCAAAAATCAAATTTTTTAAACTCTGATGAATGCAATCAACTCAAATCGATTCAAATTTGATTCGAATTTTAAAAACTCGAACTCAAACTTGAATGCCAGGAAGACTGCAAACAACTCAAAATTGATCCCTGAACCTCTCCCATAGCAACAGCAATTTGTCAGGTTTTAGGTGGTGAATAGTCAAAGTTGAGTTCTTAAAGGGCAAGATTATGATAAATCTCGAAAATCTATTTTGAGTTTTTGAAAAAAAAAACTCAAATCAAATTTGAATAACTCCCTAGTCGAATTTGACAGTTTTGACCACAAAAAACTCAAAAATTACAATTTTCAATTTTACCCTTGATAAATATGCCCCCTAGTATTGCAATGCTCAGCTATTCAAAGATTTTGAACATGGGTGACAAGAAAAATTATCTCCTGGCCCTATATATATTGACATCTCCATGCAGTAGCTGCTCTAAATACAATTGAAAAGGTCTGTCTGCCTTGTGTAACTGAACATACTCCCTCATAACTGTCACAAAGCATGCTTAATCTACAGAACAACCCCCCCACATTGCCCTTGATCCCTTCAGCCCCCCTCAAGGAACAACAGTACACAGTATAATATGGGGAAGTTTGTTACATGTGAAGTTACGTCCAGGGCGACGAACGCTGGCGAAGTTTTGCAAGCGTTACTTCAGCATGCAAAGCAAAGTTGCGCTAGCTTTGGCTAATTTGCATATGGCAGGAAGTGAAAGTTGAATGCACGTATATGTTGCAGCAAATACATTACATTACACAAGCCCAGGGAACCTTAAAAAAATAAAATAGAGTAATGCCCTTCACATGAGCCCAGTTTATAGTTTATGAGCCATATGTCAGGAAATGTAGGGGGGAACCCGGGTACCCAAAAAGAAATTTACTGACTTTTGCAGCCTATCACCCTGAAAAAGTGAAAAGACGCCAGTGTTTTCTGGGATTTAAAAAAATTTTCAACAAAAAAATTGAGGAAGTCCTATACACTCCATTGCACTTCGCCTGGTTTTAGCCGGTGAAGGCAAGTCTGGGGGAACAGCTAACGTTCAGTAAAATCCGCATCTTAGTGGATTTGAGCAGTTACGTCCGTTCGCCTGCCGTTAGAGTGCGAAGATGAGCTAGTGTCTATCTCCTTCACTAGTGAAGTTATGCCTGCACCCATTAGTAAATCATCGAAGTACCGAAATGCTGTCACGTTAGCGAATTTTCGCCAGTGTCAGTTACTTTGCCCTTTAAATTTGCCCCATAGCCTTCAATGCATTTCGGCGAATTTTCTTCATCTTGCAAATTTTTGGCGAAGCAAAACAGATCAAATTTACCTATCCCTAGTCACCATCTCTGATAACTACTTGAGAACTCAAGATTCATAGTTCATTGCCACTTTTTTAGGCCCAAATTAGCCATTCACTTTGCTTTGTCATTTCTTGATTTATTAATTTGATTTATTAAAATTTTCTTTTTCGATTAAAGTTTTCCAATCTCAAATTGTCAAGATTCATCTATTGACTCAAAAACCTCAGCAGCTAAAACCTAGCAGGCTTCTGAAGAGGTCAATAGGAGGTATAAAAGCTATTTTTGAATTTGAGTTTTTGAAATAAAATTAAGACATTGGAAATTAATGGTAGTATGCTAATTTAGTGCAATCACATTTTTTTCTGCAAATTAACATGATTAAAGTTTTGTTAAAATTGTAAATATGATTGAAATCATCAAAATGCATTTGGGTTAATTTTTTAGGCAATAATAATTATAATAATAATTTATATTTTTTTCTAAATTCAAAAACACTTTAAATTGTAATATATTTTTTCTTTGTGTTCCTGTAGTTTGTGATTTTAGACCAGGAAGCCTTTTTTTTTTAATTTGGCAAGAAAATGTACTTGAGTATTACTGAAGCTCTCACTTTTCCCTGAAGTATTTGTTGCTATTAATTTGTTATTGCTTAATTAATAATCACAAATTGAATTTTGCTTACGTTAACATTTTTTCATAAGTGTTGCTCGCAACATTTGTTTACATAAATATTATTAGTTTTATATGTTTATTGCTTTAATTATGTTTATACATTCAGCAGGTACTTGAGTTCAATTTTCAGCTTAATGAGACGTCATTAGGAATGTGCATGTTGAAAACAGCATTTCTAGTGAAATCATTACAATTTTAATTAGACTTGACCACTGAACATATTACCTAGCTTGAGGAAAAGCAGAGTAAAAAATGTAGCAAATTCAATATATTTCATTGGGTGCATTGTTCTATATTTTTGCATTTTCTATTCCTTATTACAAGTTACATGACTGGGGCAGCTGGGAAACTGACAATATGTCTAACCCCATGTCAGATTTCAAAATTAAATATAAAAAAATCTGTTTTGAAAAATGGATTTAGTGCAGAAGTCTGCTGGAGCAGCACTATTAACTGATGTGTTTTGGAAAAAAAACATGTTTTGAATGTATACTTTAATTTACTTTATGAATCAAAGAACATTATAGTAAAAAAAAAATATATAAGACATAGTAGAACTATCTTTTGATTATAATTAGCAAAGGTATATTAAAGGTGATACTTTTACTGACTAAAAGATCAGGTAAAAATTCCAAAGTTTACGGTTTCTTTACTTGAAATGATGTTCTTATATATACTTGATACACTATACTGTCTCACATAATTCATTTCCTATTCCATATAGTGATAAGAAAATAAAAGAACATTCTGACTTTCCTATCATCTATTGAAAATGGGCAATGTGCAGTATTTCTGATGGTGTCTGCTTTGGAACATGAATGTAGTCTAAAAGTGAATTTAAAAATATCTGCTATCTGTTGTGCAGGCTGTCAGTTTAACAGAAAAGAATGGTAATGAAATGTTAAAATGCTGCTTCTAATTTTATAGCTTTCATTTATTCCAAGACATTTGCTCTGGTGTGTCAGTCAAAGAGGTCAGACTCAGCAGCAACAGCAGGAGAGAGTGAATCCAAACCTGGAAGATGATTGTTTCTTTTAATAAAAATAATAGAAGAAGAAGAATACAACCAATTGCTAATATGATTCAGCTGCAATCAAAGCCTTGCTTAAATTCCATTATTATGTTTAAAGAAAATAAAATTCAAATTTATGCAAATGTAATCTGACTTTAACATAGAACATGCACATTTTCTTTCAATAATACAGCCTTAAATCCTTTTTTTTTTTTTTAATGACAACACACAATTATCAAAAGAAAAATACGACCTTGAAAAAGACATTTTGGTAGGGCCAATTGGTTTTTATATTTTAATGACAAATACGGTGTTGATATTTTGCACATTATAAAAATATATATACTTTTACATTTACAGTATAATATTTTGAATACTTGAACTAGTAGCATTGAGCCCTTAAAGTGTCAGATGATACAATAGTTGTTTTTGTTTGAATGAATCAAACAAAAACAAGAGAAGAAGGCGAATGATAGAAAGCATGGGCATTTGAAAATATAAGGATAAGCTTACCGCTTTCCATATGGGGTCCGTGTGCTCAGGCTCCAAGCCCTCAGCAGGGGGAGAAAATGCATACAAAACCCGAAAAATAGAGCTGGCACCATTCCGACACCCCAAAAATATGACTAAATTGAGTAAAGTAAATTATGAGACTCCTGGACTCTACTCAATTTAGCCATATTTTTGGGGTGTCGGAATGGTGCCAGCTCTATTTTTCAGGCATTGTATGCAAAAACAAGAGAAGAATTGGTATAAAAAAATGAATTTCCTGGATGACCATAAATATTTTCAACAGTACAATAAAAAATATATATATATATATATATATTTTCAGAGGACATATAGCATTATATTTTGTTTTCCTGCACTGTATCCTTTCTAATTAGGACAGATTTCACACATCTTGTATTGAGCAGAATGCAATGTATTACAATAACTCACATATGCTTTTGAACCATCTGTACAGAAAGATGCCACTTTATTTTATAAAGATGACTCTGTTCATATAAGTGATGTAATGGTTGGCATGCACTATGAGAACTTGTTGCTATGCATGGTGCAACACGCTTGGATTATTAGATATATTTTGATACATCAATAAAGCATTTCTAATGTTTCTCAAAGTACAGAAAAATAAAAGCTTAGTGATATGAAGCCATATTTATTTTATAAAGTTACCATAGTACATTACTGAGTATGACCTAAATTAGGTTGACCCAATTTAGCAAACCTAAGCAAAACTCTTGCCCACTTTGCAGACAAATTCTATTTTGAGAAGCATTTTGTCACTAAATAGATTACCTGTCCAACGTGAGCTGGCCAAACACACTCTGATACTGTCTTCCATCTTGGCCACACCTCACTCAATAACTTTACAAGTTATTGAGACTTCAATCTACTCGGGGCTTACTCAGATATTGATCAGGAATTATGAAGAATCCAAAAACTGCATTAGACATTTCTGTATTTATTGTTGGATTGAGGGTCAAAATTTAGGCCACCCATTTCAGTGATCAAATTGTCAATGTTCATAAATCAGTTGATCTCTCTAATTATGGTCATGTTTAGTTGTAAGATTTGGACATGTTATTATTAAGCTTGGGTCGCCCCTCACAATTATTTGCTACAGTACTGTATGTTTCATATAAAAAAAATGTGCACATATTTCACTGCTCCTGGCTTTGAAGACAGTAGTTATCTTAAAGGGCATGTAAAGGCAAAAAAATAAAATCCCATTTTTACTTTCTTTAATGAAAAAGAAACCTATCTCCAATATATTTTAATTAAAAAATGTGTACTGTTTTTATAAGAAACCTGACTGTATGCAGTGAAATTCTCCCTTCATTTACTGCTGTGGATAGGAATTGTCAGATGGTCCCTAACTGCTGAGCAGGGAAACAATCATACTTATGAACAGCAGGGGGAGCCCCCGTTTTACTTGCCAGCCATGCAGAACTCAAGCAGCTTTGTTTGTGACGATCCCTAAGCAGTCCAGACCACACTGAGCATGTGCACAGTCTTAGTCTTGCAAAGATGTTTAACAAAGTTATAAGATGGTGACCCCCTGTAGCCAACTTTGAAAGCATAAATTATTTGTTTGATTAGGCTTGTGGTGCAGTAAGTTCATGTTTATATTTAGTATACAAAATACAGCATTTCTAGCCGTATTCGATTTTAGACTTTACATGCCCTTTTGGCAAAGGTTTTAGTCAACCAGATTTGGAGAATTTGTGACCTGAGTAGCTGGTAGAAAAGCTGGATAGTATGATTTTTTTTCTATAAAGTACAGTTGTAGCATAGTGGACAAGAACTTCTCTAACAAGATAGAGCAATGTATATGCTATTGCAGAGCTAGAACCACCTTAACTGCAATGTAATCTCTTCTTTCATCTCTAATAACAGCTAGAATAACAATAATTAGAATAATAAAATTCAACAATATTTACAAAAATATTATGTAATTATGTAATTCATTAAAAAAAATGAAACAAAAAAAATATTTATAATAATAAAATTCAGCAATGGGTACGTTTACATTTTAACACATTGGGAGACAGATGTAAAAAGGTTTCATCAACCTTCCCTTTTGTGTTTTAATTTTGTTACCGCTAGAAAGACAATACAAGTAAGTGATGATGTCGTCATGGCTTATGTGATGATTGGGTTGTTCTGATGATTGTATTGGGCATTAGGTTCCTGTACTATTTTATGCTTAATAAATGTACAACAGTGTTTTTATTTTTTTACTAGTTATTCTTTTGGCAAGAGTGTAACATTCTAAGCCTAAAATGCTAACTAAGTTTTCAAGTGATTTAGATATGATAAAATATGTCATAAGTTAAATTTGCAGCTTAATTTTTCTATTCATTCATAAGAAGTAACGTTTCAGGTCCTCATACATCATATGCATGCAGCTGAAAACCACTGTGAAATGGAAAATGTTTAAATGAAAAGGAAAGTATTGCAAATGTAACATTTGAAGACAATCTAGTTTTAAAAAGAAACTTTAAAGTGTGGTGCACACTTGACTATGGAATTCGATTTCTCATGTGATAGAAGAGAGGTTTTCAAAAATATACTCTTACTTTCCGTATTGCTCTTGGAGTAGTTGTGGTATTTATTTAGCCGCTGGGCATATCAACTTCTTTAGCAGTGTAGTGGTTGGGGTAGCATGCATTATGTAAACCAACTGCTGCTTTAAACCTGAAAAGGGCTATTATTGAATGTAACACTAGGATGTGTCAGGTTTAAAGCTGCCAGAATTAGGTCAAATAAAGGCACTTTTATGGAGCATTATCTTTGCTCTGTGAACATTGCTCACAGTTGTTTAATAATTCAATATTCAGTATATATACTGTATATATATCTTTATTATTAATCACAACTTTTCTCCAAATCCTAAGCAATTGTTTTACATGCCAACATTGAATTTAGACGTTCAAAGAGAAAAATAAATATTTACAAGATCGAGGTTTTTGTACACGTTTACAGCCTGATAATCATATCAAAGGAAGATAATAAATAATATCAATACTAACATTATTTTCATTTGGGACAATGTTAACAGAACACAATGATTTGTTTTTAAGGGGAATGGTGGGGGGGGGAAACAGAGCATGCCACTGAATGGAGTTTTTTTATAGGTAGCATGAAGGCTTAAGAGACAAGAATCACTTTATATGAAAATTCTGTATTACCCTGTGCTCAGCTGATTATTCATGAGGCTTTGGGAGATGTAACTACACGAGCCAATTTACTGTAACCTACTTAGCATATTAATAAACACTCATGATTTAATGCATTGGAAAGAATGTGTCACTAGTAGGTAGTCAGCCAGGAAAAAAAATGAGGAGGGACACATGCTGTTTTTATACACTGTCTATGTAAATAAATAAAAATGTTCAACTTTAGCTTGTATGGAATACATACAGTTGCAATTTATAATTATCATCACATGAAGGTTTTCATTCTCCTGTGATCTCCTTTTCTTTGCCTTTATAGAACACAGTCACAACGAGATTTTAAAGGCTTAATAGTCAGGGTTTTTCTTTTTCTTTCTTTCTTTCTTTTTTTTTTTTTTTTTTGAAACATTACATCAGAATTATTTAACTCACCACCAGGGACTGGATTTTATGGTGAGCTCAGATGCTGTGGCTTCTGCTACACTTGATTGCTTCTGAAAGTAGCAGCATCAAATGTGAATTATATAAAATCTTATTTGTTGTAATTGCTACTATTTTACCCAGAATCCCTTGAAAGATTTCCGAGCTGTATTCAAAATTCATGTATATTCATGTAATAATAACTCTAAATATTAAAATGCATTCTTATCTTCAAGCTATGGCATATCGTAGCAGCTACTGACAAGATAACATTTTGTCATGCATAAATTGTGTTGCTGTAGTCAACGGTTTATTGCTGTATTGTTTTTGAGAATTTTATCAATAGCACACATTTTTATATAAAAAAATAGATTTGATATGTTGAGAGATATATAATATTCTAACATGGTAATTTAATTCCATCCTTTTCTAACAGAATTTTAGAAACAGACATACAAATAACAATAATAAATAATGTACATATGACAACACATACATGTACATCAAGGGGCAAATTTACATAGGGTCGAATATCGAGGGTTAATTAACCCTCGATATTCGACTGCCGAATGTAAATACTTTCGACTTCGAATATCGAAGGATTTACCGCAATTCCTACGATTGAACGATCAAAGGAAAAATCGTTCGATCGGACGATTAAATCCTTCGAATTGATCGATTCGAAGGATTTTTCTTCTATCAGAAAATTGTTAGGAAGCCTATGGGGACCTTCCCCATAGGCTAACATTGGCCTCGGTAGGTTTTATTTGCCGAAGTAGGGGGTTGAAGTATTTTTTAAAGAGACAGTACTTCGACTATCGAATGGTCGAATAGTTGAACGATTTTTAGGTCGAAGTAGCCTATTTGATGGTCGAAGTAGCCATATTCGACCATTCGAAATTCAAAGTATTTTTTTTCTATTCCTTCACTCGAGCTAAGTAAATGGGCCCCAAACTGTAGATTTTATGCCATATGTAGTCAACAGTGATGGGTGAATCTGACCCATTTTTCTTTTTGCCAAAAATTAGCAAAATGACAAAAAACTCACCAAACACATTGAAGTCAACTGGTGTTTTTTACGTGGCGATTTTTCAAATAGTGCAACTTTTTTTTCTTGTTGCAACAAGGAAAAATATATAGCTCATCCCAATGGATTGTATGCTGTTTGGTCAGCAGATTTATTCAGGTCATAGATCGGAGCTTAGAAGAAGCAAGTCATAGAGGGCATTCATTTATTCACCAGCAATACCCAATCAGTCAGCCTGCACATCTTATTCACAACTGATATTTTTATTCATGTCTGGACTGGAGGGCCAATGAGGGCATGGCCCACCAGAATTTTCACCCCTGGTCCAGGAAGTAAGTGCAGGCAGGGAGCCCCCCACCAAAAGTCAGAATATACAGCTCCTGTTTTTTTTTGTGTTAAGTGCTGTTCATCTCCAAAAATAAATTTCATATAAAATGAATTTATTAACAGGGCTCAGAGGAAAAAATAGAAAAAAGCCAATGTATCATTCAGTTCTTTACCCTATAGTTACATGTCAGGCATTAGTTTAGTAAGTATTTCTTTTGGGGTTCAAGGACTGGGATGCAGCTAATAATTAGGGATGTAGCGAACTGCCGATTTGGTGTTCGCGAATGCCGTTCGCGAACACCGGCAAAAAATGCAAACGTGTTCGCGAACTTCGAACACCCGCTAAAATCGTTCGATTCGAACGTTCGAAGGATTTTTCATTCGAATCGAACGTTCGAAGGATTTTAATCCTTCGATCGAAGGATTTTCATTCGAATCGAACGTTCGAAGGATTTTAATCGTTCGAACGAATGGAAATCGTTCGAACGAATGGAAATCGTTCGAACGAATGGAAATCGTTCGAACGAATGGAAATCGTACGATTTTAGCGGTCAAATGGTCGAATGGTCGAACGATTTGTATTCGAATCGAACACGAACTCAAAATGCGAATGTTCCCAAACGTTCGCGAACATTAGGCGGACGCGAACGGTCGAAGTTCGCGCGAACAAGTTCGCCGGCGAACAGTTCGCTACATCCCTACTAATAATGGGGGATGTTTACAAATACACCCTTAGGTGTGGGTACTCCAAAATAAAAATGATGGAGAATGTGCATTGACCCAATTCATTAATATATTTGTATCCAAGTGCTTTTGCACTTAGACATGGTTACCAATCCTCCTTCTTCTGATGAATTGTGAATAGAACTATGACCACTGATGCTGCAGGACCCTGAACCTGTTGCTGGCTTTAGGGTTCCAACAACAGGTTGAGCCTAGTAATGCCATTTTTAATCCATGTTTTTAGTAACCCAACCTTCCCTCTGAAAATACTAAGGGGCCGATTCATCAAGAGTCGAATATCGAGGGTTAATTAACCCTCGATATTCGACTAGGAACTAAAATCCTTCGACTTCGAATATCGAAGTCGAAGGATTTAGCGCAGATAGTACGATCGTACGATCGAAGGATTATTCCTTCGATCGAACGATTAAATCCTTCTAATCGAACGATTTGAAGGATTTAAATCCAACGATCGAAGGAATATCCTTCGATCAAAAAAACTTAGGAAAGCCTATGGGGACCTTCCCCATAGGCTAACATTGACTTCGGTAGCTTTTAGCTGCCGAACTAGGGGGTCGAATTTTTTTTTAAAGAGACAGTACTTCGACTATCGAATGGTCGAATAGTCGAACGATTTTTACTTCGAATCCTTCGATAGTCGTAGTCGAACGTCGAAGTAGCCCATTCGATGGTCGAAGTAGCCCAAAAAAACTTCGAAATTCGAAGCTTTTTACCTTCGAATCCTTCACTCGAAGTTAATGAATCGGCCCCCAAATGTAATGCATTAATAGCTGTAGTTATGCTGGAATTATGGGGGAAACACAGGATTGTGGATTAAAACCACTGTGATTAGCTAGCATCTGAATTTGCACAGTGCACTTGCATTTGTAAATGACCTGCTAATACCTTGTTAGACATGGTAAATAATTTATTTTAAGAGCTGGATTGAAAAATGAAAGGGACTCAGCTCATACCTGTCCTTACCACTTGCCTTAGGACAGTGCCCTTAAAACTACTGTTTTTTCCCAGTGGAGGCTTACTAAATCAAGGGGCATATTTATCAAGGGTTGAATTTCGAATTGAAAAAACTTCAAAATTCGAATTCAAAAAGACCAACCGAAATTAACCTTAGATTTTTTCAAAGTCCACCGATTGACTCCAAAGGGGTTCTAGGAGGAAAACAGAAATTCAGCAGGTTTTAGATGGCGAATGGTCGAAGTCACATTTTTAAAGAAACAGTACATGATAAATTTCGATATTAGAATTTTTGAATTATTTTTAAATTCAAATCGAATTTGGACTATTCCCTAGTTGAAGTACACAAAAAATAGCTCGAAATTAGAATTTTTTTCATTCGAAAATTCACCCTGACCGTTGACAAATCTACCCCTAAGTGACTACAGATGAAGCTTATGCTTTATTGTCTTGTCCTCTAGCAAACAGTATTGCCCTGGTTTTAACTGTAATAACTGTGAGATTGACATTTCTACTACAATGATGTGTTGAAGTTGTTTCAAAAGAATATTTTAAAGTTTGGACAATCTTTATAATCCCTGTAATTCAGATTGGCTATATTATGAATTCTTAATTTATGCGATAAATTATTTCATTAGAAAAAGTGTGGTTTTACAAATGTATTAATTTGACAGTATATAATTATATGTGTGTCTATGGGGGTTATTTACTAAACTCCGAATGCAAAAATCCCCAAAAATTTGTGATTTTTATTTTATAAAATCAGACTTTTAAAAGAATCACAAATTTTTCGGAATTTATAAAAGCCTGAGGATGGAAAAGTTTGAATTAGAAAATCTGGCATTTCAGGCCTGTCAAGGTTGCATATAAGTCAATGGGAGAAGTCCCAAGGATTTTGATGTGCGCTGGGTTTCGTGCAATACCCTGAAGTAGTCAGAGTTTTTGAGCAAAAAGCATAAGAAATCTGAGTTTTCGGGGAAAAAATCTTGAAAATTTAATAATAAATAAGTGTAAAAAAACCCGAGCGGATTTGATCGGAGTTGGTAGCAGAAAATGTTGAGATAAAACAGGACTTTGATAAATAACCCCCCCTATGTGTGTATATGTGTTTATGTATTTATGTGCGTATAGATGACTATGATGTTGTTTTTTGTCCAAACTTGTTATCAATAATTATGACAGGTTTACTACTGTAGGTTGGGCTAGTCATTCTTTTAATGGCTTGCACCTCTGAATGCCAAATTCTTAATGTGTAGAAATACATTTGCACACACATCTAAATAAATTGCCAATTAGCCTTGAATCATGGGGATTTAATATGTTAAAAGGGAATTGTGAATTATGTAGTTAGAAAATATTATTATTGTTTCGCCATTAAAAATAATAATTTGAAATTATATTTTTACAACAAATGCCCATATGGTAATTGGACCTAGGAAATAATAAATGCCTTTTATAGCATCATTATTAAAAATAGAGCATATAATATCTGAACACCCCTATCCAGAAAGTTCCACAAGTACAACATAAATATAAACAATATATTAAGTCTTAAACTCCACATAACTTTTTTGCAACATCTGATAGCTGCTTCCTAAAGCGGGTGTGTTAGCCTGCAGTCATGCCTAGGTCCAATTGTCCCCCACAACCCATACCCATTTAATCCAATCATGGGGCAATTTCCATAATTTTGGCTACAGCCCAGAACTCTGTGACACAAGAAACATTTTTGTCCCCTATCTTAGGCCACCTACCCCAAGGGTACCTCACCTCACCATTGCTCTGGACCATTGACTTCAACCACATAACCAACGCTCCCCTGCCCAGCCCTCTGTGACCTAAATTGCATTTACCAAAGGGGTTGGAGTGTGGAATCTGGCAATAAAAAGTGTCCCTTACCCTCAATTATGGCAACTCCTTGCAACCCTGGAATTTCCCGGTGTCCTGACATACTTAGTGCACTTATAATGGCTGCCTTGATTGCTGTAAAAAGCACGAGAGAAAAGCACTATTTGCATTTTTTCCATTTTCCTATCCCTTGTATACCCTTTCCAACTCCTCCCTTCCATCGAGTTCTTTAGAAAACTGCAAAACCCATAATTTCCGACTTACAGGTATGGGATCTGTTATCTGGAAACCCATTATACAGAAACCTCTGAATTATGGAAAGGATGGCTCCATTTAATGCCAATAATCCAAATTTTTAAAAAATGGTTTCCTTTTTCTTTGTAATAATAAAACAGTGGCTTGTAATTCATCTAAATAGATATAATTAATCCTTATTGGAAACAAAGACAACCTATTGGGTTTATTTAATGTTTACATGATTTTCCAGTAGACTTTTCCGAGTATTCTGGATAACTATTCCTGTTATGGCCTTCAAGTACTCCACCAAAAAACAAGTTCAAACTTTCTAGAAAAACTGCAAATTTGCATTAATTTATTTCAATGTTAAATTGAGCAAGAATTATAAGTTAATGCTTAGCACTGCACAATATGTCGGCACTCTATGAATACATGTTAATAGTACATTGTCCATTTTAAACTTTTGCTTTAATGTAGCTGAAAGCACAGTTTAAGCTGTAAGTATAAGTCACCTTATCTAAATTGTTTGTAGTGATCTTCTTGAAGTTAATATCCATATTCAGACTTTAATGTTTAGATATACTGCATTTATGAAACCACCATAACACAGCAGAGAACAATATTACAAATGTGTCCTAAATGGAAAGGCTTTTCAGGCAATAGGAACTGATGTAGAGAACAATGTCCAATAATGAGCATGCAAATGATGGTGCATTACCTAATTTTATATGCAAGCGCTAAAAGTGTAATGACAGCATTTTCAAGGTGAATGCAAATTAGTAAATATCGGCTAATTACATATGCAACTGTGTCTCATTCATCCCTGATGAACTCCATTAAATTATTGAACTACAAATTTATCTCCTAAATTGGAATCAGCTGCCTAAGTGCTTTATCCTCCCATATGAACCCTTTACAAAGCAAGTTTTATCTGTGCCAGTTTCACATAACAAGGATTGTGGTCTCAACATCAGCTTCGCAGTATGTTTGTTGTGTTTTGTACAAAATGTAAGAGCCTGGTTGTTTTAATAGTTTTGTTTTGGCAGTTAGCAAAGATAAAGGGGAACTTCTCAAAATTATTTTCTGCACAATGAAATAAAATGTGATTCTAGGCAACTTTCCAATACACATCATCATTTCAATTCAGGTTTAATTTTTCCATTTCTGCTCTCTGGTCTTAACTTTTGAAGCGATGCAACAGCGGTATTGGACTGGCTCTGGAGAACTCCTTGTGGATCCTCCTGCTCCTCACCATTTTGCATATTTCATGGTCATCTGATATTTCTGTAAATTAACAAAGAGGATGAATATATGTTTGAGAGTGGACCTATAGGCTAAGTTTTTATGGTGGGCCACTGACATTCCAGTCCAACACTGGGTAGCCATAGTCAATTCAGGGTGGAGTTACCCTTAAAGTGATTGACACTAAAAACTACTCTAGATATTAATGTACTTTAAAAGAACAGTAACATCAAAAAATGAAAGTGTATAAAAAATATAATGTATTTTTGCCCTGCACTGTTAAAACTGGTGTGTATGCTTCAGAACCCCTTTAATTGTTTGTATAAATAAGCTGCTGTGTAGCAATGGGGGCAGCCATTCAAAGGAGAAAAGGCTCAGGTTACACAGTAGTTTTACCAGTGCAGGGCAAAATTACATAACATTTTCATTACTTTAAAATACTTTTTTGGTGGTACTATTCCTTATCAGGGGGTTATTTATAAATGGTTGAGTTTGTGAGTTTTTTCTGGAATGTTTGCTTATTTATGAAAAAAATTGAATGCAATGGGGGAAAACTTGAATACCTTGAATTTATCGAGCTATTGGTCTAAAATCATGAATGCAAAACACATGTTCAAATGGTTAAAGGGATCTCTGCCATTGACTTCTACATGGCCTTGAAAGGTTTTAGCTGGAGTATTTTTGGATTCTGGCTTTTAGCAGCTTCGGGGCATAATAAATCTTGAAAATTTTGAGTATATTAGTGAAACTACCCTCAAAAATCTAAACTTTTTAGGGAAAACACAACTCGTCCTTTGATTAATAACCCCCAAAGTTAACTATAGATCATGGTAATCATTTTTGGTTAATATATCTGCTTTTGAGTTACTAAACTTCACTGTTTTGCTCTTTTGAAAGTGGACCTATCACCCAGACACAAAAATCTGTATAATAAAAATCCTTTTCAAATTAAGCATGAAATCCAATTTCTATTTTTTATTAAAGCATTCATAGCTGGTGTAAGCTCATTTAAAAATCTCAGCTGTCAATCAAATATTGTCTGCCCCTCCTATATGCACAGGGCATAGAGGCGGGGCAGACAATCACTTTCCATTCAGCACTTCTTAGATGTCACTGCTCTCCACACATTCCCCCGTTCTCTTTACCATTTAATTGTGTAACCAGGACATGAGGGTTGGACATCGGGTCCCCTATTCTGGTGCACAAACAGATTCTGAGATGATGCAAAACTTGCCTTAATAACAGTGCCCACAAAATGGCTCCTGCCTGCTTGCTATAATTATGAATTCCCAGACTGAAGGAAACAAGATTCAAATAATTTATATAGTGTAATTAAAGTTAATTTTGCCTTACTAATGTGATAAAATAGGATTTTGAACAATTTTTTTTGGGTGACGGGTCACTTTAACCTGTCAGAATTTCTAATGCTAACTGGCTACTGCTGCACAAATATGGCAGCCCCCTCACAGAGGAAATGGGGGGATCAGGTAATGAAAATCATCAGGCAAATACTTTTATGGCAAAATTATAAATAGCATGCAAAGACAGTATTATGATGAATGTAAAAAAGGGTATAATGTCTGATGTCAGTATCTTTTTAAAAGCACCCCTTTAACATTCAATTTAGTGGTAATTATTTTCTCATCGCTAACAGTGTTGACCACAGAGCTCCGGATAATGGCAACATGTGAGAAATGAATTTGCTCCAAAAAAACTAGAAACTCCTATAAATGCTGTTGTATGGAAATATGACTACAAACGTACTGTATATGAACCTGCTTTTGATTAGTTTAAAACTAGGGATTGCTAAAGCTTAACAATCTTTTCTTCAATTCTGTTTTAGGTGAGTAGAAGAGGAAAATAAATATAAAGTTTGAAACTGATCAACTAGCCCAATAAATGTAATTAGCTTTGGGATTAAAAAAACACAATTTCAAATGTTTTCTAATTTTACTTATTTGAACTTGGTTTTTTTGAGATATATCATTAAAAAAAATCAAATGGAAAAAACTGTCAACTAAAACCTGATAAGCTTCTATATGTCAGTTGGAGGTGAATTTTTAAAATTTAGCTATATTTATTTCTAATCATTTTTTTAAGCTGTGTTGAATTTAGAATAAAGAATAAAACAATGCAATTGTTGCTGCAGTTGGGTTTTTTTTCTGTGATTTATTCACAATATGGTTTTCAAATTGAGAAAAAACTAAATTTTGAAAATTGATAAATAGACCTCTTGTAGTATCATTTATCTGATTTTGACACTTAGGGGCAGATGTATTAAGGGTCGAATATCGAGGGTTAATTAACCCTCAATATTCGACTAGGAATTGAAATCCTTCGACTTCGAATATCGAAGTCGAAGGATTTAGCGCAAATTCTGCGATCAGGATTATTCCTTCGATCGAACGATTAAATCCTTCGAATCGAACGATTCGAAGGATTTTAATACAACGATCGAAGGAATATCCTTCGATCAAAAAAACTTAGGCAAGCCTATGGGGACCTTCCCCATAGGCTAACATTGACTTCGGTAGCTTTTAGCTGCCGAAGTAGGGGGTCGAAGTTTTTTTTAAAGAGGCAGTACTTCGACTATCGAATGGTCGAATAGTCGAGCGATTTTTAGTTCGAATCGTTCAATTCGTAGTCATAGTCGAAGGTCGAAGTAGCCCATTCGATGCTCGAAGTAGCCCAAAAAACACTTCGAAATTCAACGTTTTTTTACTTCGAATCCTTCACTCGAGCTTGATGAATCGGCCCCTTAAAATGTTTCTTAGTAGCTTTAAGCACTGAGGATCCAAATTATGGAAAAAAAACACTATCTGGAAAACCCCAGATACTAAACTATTACAGATCTAATGCCTGTTTTATGCTTTTATAAACAATGAACCCCATTTCTGTCCAGCTATACACTAGGGGGCATATTTATCAAGGGTCGAATTTCGAATTTGAAAAACTTCAAAATTCAAATTCAAAAAGACCAATTGAAATTAAGTCAAAGTTTTTTTGGCTGAATAGGTCCGTTTTCGATCTAATTTGAATCATAGAAATCGAAGTAATAGTGCATTCGATCGAATTTGAATTGAAGTTTGTCCCAAAAAAAACCTTAGATTTTTCAAAGTCCACCAATTGACTCCAGGAGCATCTAGGAGCTTCCCCATTGGCTAAAACAGCAATTCAGCAGCTTTTAGATGGCAAATAGTTGAAGTGGAATTTTTAAAGCGTAAGTACATGATAAATTTCGATGTTCAAATTTTCCAATTTTTTTCAAAAATCAAATCGAATTTGGACTATTCCCTAATCGAAGTACACAGAAATTAGCTTGAAATTTTAATATTTTTCATACAAATTGTCACGTCAACCTTTGATAAATCTGCCCCTAAGATAACAGCTACCAATACCCATGTTCACACACAACACAAATCTTAAATTGATTCAAAATAAAACACTTAGGAAAAAAGTGACATTAAAGTAGTCATTCTTCTGAATATACTTCTGCATACACATTTCTGGCTCCTTGAATATTTTCATTTAAAATAAGAAAATTTCCCTGTAGAATGATTGTAATTGTATCTAGACATACAATTTCCCCAAAATGTGCAATTATCAGGGCCTAAGGCCAAAGACTCACCGGTGATTGTGCCAGGTAGCAAAGTGAAGAAGTGGCACTAATGAGTCCTGTCATTTTTAATATGATGAATCAATGAAAAAGGAGTCACACTGACTGCCTTAGCATAATTCAATCAATATACATTTCTTTATTAACACCAGAGTTCAGCACAAAAGAAAAAAGAGCAACAGCATGAAAATCAGAGTATCTATGAGATATACCTACAAACTGATACAGACAAATTCCTGCTCAATGGATATAATGCCAGTTTCACTTACTCCATGACCTCCACTTATCACTCTAACTTTGCAGGCTCTGCTGTTTAGATGAAAACATCAGAATTATAATTAACTTTGTCATGTGCTTTATTTCATTCAAATGTTTTCTCATATTAAAAGGTGTAGTCTATAGGCAAATGTATTTAAACGCTTGTTTTTTGAGTTTTAAAGGCACCTGGAACTTGGTGGAATTGATTATTTCTATAAACATTGTAATTATCTTGAGCTTTTTAATTTATATTTATTTAATGACATGAAGAGTTCTTCCTTTGTTGAGTTTTCATGCAAGGAACCAATTTACGATTACATTATTTGCATTTCACATTTCTTGCATGTAGAGCAAGGAATTTTCCATAAAAGCTCATTCTAAATTTTAGTCAGGCAGAGGGTCATTAGCAGAGCAGCCAGAGACTCCAATGAGGAGAGCATAAAGTTTAGTATTATTCTGTGTTACCTGCCAGCACAGAGCATCAAACATGTCATGGAGAAAAAGATCTGCTTAAGACATCAGATCTTATTGAAGACAGACCACAGTTTGGTTCTGTCATTAAGGACTCGTATTAGTGTAATTCTCCAATATTTTTCATATGTCCTTGTAAAATTCAATGTCTTTGACAGTGTCATTTTGAAGCATATTTTCAATGCCTTTCTAATTCACCAAGTTTTGTTGTTATCACTTATTTGTGTTCAAATATTGATGATCTCTCTTGCTTCAGAGTCATTTGAGCTTAGACTAAATTTTGACAGTTTAATCCAACTGTTAGTTAATAAGCATGATTGAGTGTTTTAGTTAACATTGACAAATGCGAATATTTATTGTCGAAACTATGAGACTTCGTTATCCCAGACCAGGTAAAATAATGGCTGATTTGGGATGCCAAATTTCATAGAAGGCTTGTTAATTTCCCCTAAGAGTAATAAATACTGTATTGAAGTTTCATCCACAACTTGCTTCTGAGGTTAAAACTCCCATAGGTGACCCTATCTGCACTACAGGAATTAATAAACAGAAGGTAGGAATAATAGGAGTAAGTAGCTGGAAACTGCTTCTCTATAAACTATGTTAATTTAGACTGAGATCGCATAGTTCAAACAAACCCACTTTAAAATTTAATTGTGAACAAAACTTTTCTTTTCACAATTCAGGTTCTTGGTTTTTCCCATTCAGGATAAACAATCTGCTATGAGGTCACCATTTACATGGTTGTTCACTCTATACTGTACCACCAAGCAATGCATCAGCAATAAACTCAAATGTTATGATTTCTCCTTGCATTCATCATTTACAGCACAGATCTGTAGTCAGTGAAACACAATGTATGCATTTTAGCCATATATGTTTTTATATCAATTTCTTTGTATGGTTCCCAAGCTCTAAAAATTAAGTTTAAACCTTTTTTTCTATTGTATTTTGTGTGATAGGTTTGCCTTTGGCATTGTATTTTTATGCAGTCTTTTATGAAGTTAATAATTAGTAAGACTATAGGAGTACAACAAATCTATATTCTATCATAATCATTCATTACTTGGATCTACTTATTGTACAGGCTGCAAAATATTTTACTTTGGATATGTTATTTGCTAATATATAGAAATGTCCCTGGTAAACTCAAGTCCTAACTGGTTATAACTCTTTTGGGATATTCTGCTCAGGATCAATACTTTCAATAGCATTTCACATGTAGGTGTTCAGATAACAGTGTTGCTTAAGTTACCTTTTTCCGTGAAATATCCAACCATTAACAGTTAGATAATATGAGCTGGGCACAGCTGCATCTGTAACATAAATACCTAATCCATACGAAAAGTGCAGTACGGTACAATTCTTGTACATTATGGTAAATGCAAAAAGAGGCTTACTGTACTGTACTGAATAAGTTATTCTCACTGGTCTGATTGTCTGCAAACCTTGTATCATAAAGCAAAAAATGATGATGCTGAATTAATAACTATTTACTATGTTGCTAAAACTGTACCAGAGCACTTACCTATAGCCAATCAGCTATTAGTTTTGATCCCTATGCTGCCAGTTAGAAAATTAATGCGAGGGCTCTGATTGGTAGCTATTGGTAACTGCACTGGGGCAGATGAGTACCTATTTTACTAATTAGTATAAATTGCTTCACAGGCATTGGATGAAAACTTGGACCCCAATAAATTTGATGTCTTACTTTGTTTCCTCTAAATATTGGACTATAACCTTAAGTATTACCCTGACAACATTATGTATGTAATACTGGCCACTATTAAACAACAAAATATGTGTTATATCATTTTTTCAGTTTTTTTCTCTTTTGATATTGGGATGCTATGGAAAAGCATTTTTAATTTTCGAGATTTGTTACACCCCGATGCTACAAAAAGCCCAAATCTGAAAATCCGCAATCTCAGACCTGTAGTCTTGTATAAGTCAATGGGAGAGGCACCTATTTCAATTTAAAGATATCGTGGTTTGCACTGGGTTTAGCCCAATGATCCAAAAAACTCTGGTTTTTGGGCAAAACCCCCCCCCCCCAAAAAAAATCTAGCAATTCAGGAGAAAAGTCTGGAAAAATTGCACGATTCAGGTTTTTGCTCAATTTTATCAATCATATTTATTCTAGTTTGTCAGGCTCTACCAGTAATCAAACTCTGATCTCCATGATGGATTACTCAGTGAGCCACTGGAAGCATAAAGCTCTGACTAGTTCCCACAACTGGTCTCAAACATTTCGTTCCACACAGTGTCCTCCTCCTGACTCGTTAACAACATTTGTCACTGATCAAGCAATCATGGGCCTTTATAAGCCTGCTCCCTGCAACTAACAGTTGCTTGAACATTGTAGCTCACAAGCCTGATCCAGCCTATTACATTGGTGTTCTTGTCCCCGCTTGGTTCCTGTTTATTCCTGTCTCCATTCAAAATCAAAAAAAACTGGTTGGATCCAAAAGAATTCCAACCCAACCCTGGATATGGTGTATCCCTATCATGAATATAAAGGCAAACTTAAGTTAAAAAATTGAAACACATGACATCAATATAGTATTTATGTAACCATATTATCATCACCTTATATATATATTCAACATATTCTAGGAACAGGGGTTGTTAGGACAAGGAACACAAGACTTCCCTGGACTCCCTGGATTCTTGAGGATACAGGACAAACAAGATATTATAGTTTCATTTGGGTTATGTAAATGACTAGTGATCTGCGAATTAATTCACCAGACACAAATTCATGGCAAATTTTCTGCATTTCGGCGCAAGCAAATTAATTCGTGAAACCTCGGCGACAATTTGACGGTGCAATATCTGATGAAAATTGTTGCGCATCAAAATTATTCGGAATGCCCATTGACTTTAATGCACATGGACCAAATAGTCGCGCGAATAAAAATTGTCACTCAAGTCAAAATTGCAAAATTTACGCGCATCAAAATTATTGTGACACCCATTGACTTCAATGCAAATTTTTCACCTTTTCACAAATTTTTCGGCATAGATTCGCTCATCACTATAAATGACATATAACAATCCAAGGATAGAAAAACTAGTGAGGGGCTGGAGAAACAGTGAAATACAATATACAGTATTATGTGGAAAGTTACAAGTTGCAGTGCCCAATGAGGCACAGACTATGTTGTTAAGGCTCTGTTCTGTATTTTAACGACGATAATGTTTTGCAGCTGGGATGTTTTTCTCAAGTGGGTGTTGTGTAGTGGAGAATCAACAGGACCTGGGTTGCTCTCAGAACTGAAGCTGTACCCTTGAAGATCTATGGTCCTTCTATCATGGCTGATATGTAACTGCTATCTAAACTGTAGAGTAGTCTAAACGTTTGTTGGCAGATAGCGCAGTCCTGTTGGCATAGTTCCACTTTACAAATTTATGTGTAGCTGAAATATCATCCTGATGACATATGCTCACTGGTTCTCCATTTGCAGCCTGCAGGCATGGACTTTCGTATTCTAATGCTAATTCTACAATCTGTTCACTGACAGCTCAGAAACCAGATGATGTGTGCACTACTGACAAGTACATCACTTTCATGAAACATGCACTCTTCTGTACCTGAATATTCAAATAATCAAATACTGAGAGAAACAAAAGAAAAACCCAAACAAAAAAAGTCAGCATTAGCAGAATGAGGTCTTAAACTAATCCTTTGCAAGAATTAAGATTTTATTTAACATTACTGTTTTTTTCTTCTTTCCCCTAATGAATGACCTGATTCCTTATGAAGTTACAAGTGTTATCTGCTGGCTCCTGTTTGTCTTCATATTCACATACAGTATTTTAAAACTGTTTGATATACAAGATGAGTATTTTAAATATGAGTCGCTGGTTACTGCTGTCTTCATTTTCAAGTACAGGTACAAGATCCGCCATACGAAAACACATCACCCAGAAAGTTACAAATTACAGGAAGGCTCCCACAGACTCCATTGCAATAAAATAATTTTTAAAATTGTTACCTTTTCTCTGTAATAATAAAACAGTACCTTTGATCTCAACTAAGTCAGCATTAATACTTTTTGGAGGCAGAACAATTCTATTGGGTTTATTTACTATTTAAATATTTTTTTTTAGCACACTTAAGGTATGGAGATCCACATTTCAGAAAGCTCCCTTCTCCGGCATACCCCAGGGCCCAAGCATTCTGGATAACTGGTCCCATACCTGTAGTTATCAAGAACAATAAAATCAAGAGCACAGTTCCCTCAGATATTCGAATTTCTCTTTGCTTCTTCTTTTAATACCTTCATAAAGTTAATATCTTTATTACAGGAGAACTTTAAACATTTTCCTGTCATTATTAGCTATTAGTTGGGACACTCTCCCAAACTGCTTTGTAAAGAAGTGACCAATGTGCTTTTAAAAAGCACTGCACATGCTCTACACCTAGGACTAGGGGTGGGGTCATGTTAAGTCTGCTCAACTTTAGCTGTTGCCATAGATAAGAGATATTATTATCCTTTATTTATATAGAGTTGATATATTCTTCATTATATTCTACACAGATAATACATCATTCACATCAATCGTTAGAGTTTACACTCTAAGACCCTATGTCATATTTAAGGGATGAACCCATGCAAGCACAGGGAGAGTATTCAAACTTCTAGCAGATAATACCCTGACTGCAATCAAACCTGGGATCCAAGCATTGCAAGACAGCAATTCTAACCACTGCATTATTATTATATATTTATAACATCAACATATTCCATAGCCATTCAAATATAATGTATATCATAGCCAGTGGAGCCTACAATCTCCTTTACACACACTACTGTAAAATACCAATTAACTTGCCTGGATGGTTTGAAGTAAACTGGATTAAACCCACACAGGCCGGGGGGGCGGTCCTTAGCCATGTTGGAGACCAGTCGCACATAGTAGGAGCTCCGTCAGACAGGTCCATAAAAGCCCGAAAATAAGCAAACCTAGGTGCTTTAAGTTACGCTGGGGACACTTGCCCACATGGCTATAATATGGGGAAATGGCTGACCCGAGAACAGCGCACAATGTTGCCATACCTGCACAGAACGCCAAGCCACAACACACTGACAAGCACCCAAGATGGCGCCGGAACCAATTGCGTACTTTCAGAACAGCCTCATGCGGCCACTTCCCCTGCCGCATCCGTGAGTATCTCACCAGCTTCAACGCCATTACATCAGTCCCCCCAGCACTTACCCCCAGAGGTAATGCCAGCCGAGCAATTAATAGAGCAGCCAGTAATGGCGCAAATCTTGGCTGAACAACTTGCACAGTTACAGTCAGCGTTCACCTCTACTAACACGCAGACAGTCTCTGTGGCTGTAAAGGCTGCAATTAAGGAGATTCAGAGAGAGGTCACAGATCTGGGGGAGAGAATTGATAAACTGGAGACTTATACCGATGATTTGGCACAACGCTTCATTAATGTGGAGGAAGATAATGCCGCTCGTAAAGGGGAAGTACTCCAATTAAGGGACATGTGCGAGGACCTGGAAAACAGGTCACGCAGACAAAACCTGAGAGGGGTCCTGGAAGAGATAACACTGTCCAAAATTCCAAATTATTTCAAAGATTTATGCACTAACCCTCTCCTAAGCCACCAAGGGACATTATTGCTTGCTTCCATTAGTACCAGGGCAGGGAGGCAATCCTGGCAAACACAAGATCAACTAACACATTGGACTTTCGCAACCATAAAGTTCACATTTTTCCCCAATCACCGTGGGTAAATGGCGTGAATTGAGACCCCTCACACAGAAACTCAGGGACCATCGCATTCCCTATAGATTGGGGTTCCCATTCAAACGTGTGGTCAATCGGGTAGGCCATACACACATACTGCATAATCCTCAAAACGGCAGCAGATTCCTATAAGTGCTGGGGCTACCCCTTAAAGAGTCAATGTAGCCAAACTGTAATACATCGCAGGCGCGACCAACAACAACACTTGGGCCTCAATGGACCACAGTTCAACACCAAACCGCATTGCCAAGATTGGCGCTGAGCCCTTCTCCACCTCAGGAGTCCTGAATGAACCTCATCACAAGATATTTCCAAATAAATCGTGGATACAATTCTAATCACACTGAATCCTTAGGACAAGAGTCTAACACTCTCACATTTATCCCTACTTGGTCTGGATCAACCTCCACCGAGGTTCGGTCACAGCCCCTCCACGGCCACAGACCTATAGTCTGGGCCTTATATATAGTAGACCACTGTTGTTTTCACTTGAATTATCCTTGGCACAAGCCGGGTCAGTTAGAGTAATTCTCATCAGTCTACTATACTATACTATTTTTTGGCTCTTGCACTTTTGTTATTCTTTTTCCTTTTTGTTTTATTATGTGCTCAATGTTGAAAATGTTCATATTGTTTTATATTCTACGCAAACAAAATACTTTGGGAGGCTACTTGGTAAAAGTTGGTGATCTCAGGAACTTCTATTCTCAAAGGTCTCTGAAGCGTAAGTCTATGATATCAGCTTTATATATTATATAATGTAAGGGGAAATGGAGAGCCTGGGTGACTGTACTCCACACTTCATTTGATACGAAGGCTAGACATAGTTATGCAGTTTTCCTCTGTAGAATGCCATGGCTAAGCTAATATCTATAAATGCCAAAGGCCTTAACAGTATACATAAAAGATATCTCTTACTAAAGGAACTAAACAACTCCCGAGCCGACAAAGCTTTTATTCAAGAAATACAGTTTCCTAAAGAAGGCATAGGTAAAATCAATTCTAAACTATACCCTAAAAGTTTTTATTCATCGGGCCCCCACAAGAAGGCAGGTGTCACCATTCTTGTTCACAAAGACTGCACATTTTCAGTCGACCAGGCTATCCACGACCCAAATGGTCACTATCTGCTGACATGTGCAGGGATGAATGTACTGCCTATGCCTAAGATACTCATCTGAAATCCTACCAATTTCATGGTCGGACCATGCCCCTATAATCCTCATCTTAGAACTGTCTAAACCGCCTCCACGAGAAGCACAGTGGCACCTTAACGAGACCATTCTGCATGACGTAGAAGCTTTTAAATAGATTGAAATAAGGTTAAAAGACTACTTTAAAATTAATGATGGCACGGTAGAATCCCTTTCCACGATGTTGGAGGCCCACAAGGCCACGATTAGAGGTCACCTCATTGCTTTATCTGCCCATAAAAAGATAACTATCTTCTGTTGCATAGGCAGCTCAGAGACCTGGAAACACAATACAACTTATCGGGGTCTGAATCCCTACTAAGGCAGCTCAGCAAAAAACTGAGAGAATTGGCAACCCTAAAACACAAACAGGCAGAAAAAGCCATTCTCTGGACTAGACAACTTTTCTATGAGAAAGCAGATAAGCAACATACCCTTTTAGCTAGAAAATTAAAGGATCAACAGGCCCAGTCGAGAATAACCTCCCTTAAGCTCCCATCAGGCCAATTGACCTATGATATTGGCTTCCAGTTCTTTGACTACTATTGTAAGCTTTATAATTTAACAATACCTTACAAAGATAAGGTAATACATAAGGAACAGATTGCAGACTTCTTAGAAAACCTCAATCTTCCCCGATTTTCAGAAGACAATCTACACTTATTAAATGCAAATATCAGAGCAAGGAATTAATTAACGTCCTTAAACATATGCCTAATGGTAAATCACCTGGCTCGGATGGCCTACCCTACAAATACTATAAACTGTATCAGCACATACTAACACCTTATCTGGTAAAGCTTTTTAATCAATACTTACAAGGTAACCCTATCCCATCGACGACATTGACCTCATACTTATCCTTAATACCAAAAGAAGGGAAGGACCCTACTTTATGTTCAAATTATAGGCCCATAGCCCTCTTAAACTTGGACCTAAAGATGTTTTCTAAAATCTTAGCTCATCGCTTAGCCCCCATTCTGCCTAGCTTGATACATAGGGACCAAGTGGGCTTCATCTTAGGCAGGCAAGCAGGTAACAATACCAGACACACTATTGATCTGATTGAGATACTCCAAAGACGAGGTGAACCTTTCTTGATTTTAAGCCTTGATGCCGAAAAGGCATTTGATAGGCTCGATTGGACCTATTTATGCTCTTTATTGGAACATCTCAATCTCTCAGGCCCATACCTTGCAGCCATACACAACTTATACAGCACTCCCTTCACTCACCTTAAACTTCCAGGTCACTCTTGTAAACCTATCCCAATCTTTAATGAGACGCGACAAGGCTGCCCCCTTTCCCCTTTGCTCTACGCCCTTAGCATAGAGCCACTGGCAGCTGCTATACGCCTTCACCCGGACATAACAGGGGTCCCCAGAGGGAATTTACACTGCAAAATAGCTTTCTTTGCGGATGACGTCTTGTTAACAATATCAAATCCTTACATTTCCCTCCCGAATCTGCACCAGCTGATAAATAAGTACAGCGCCATATTAAATGTGGACAAGACGGAGGCCCTCCCTATGCATATCCCGCAACAGGCCTTAGAGGCCCTGAAGGCCACCTTCAAGTACAAATGGAGAGAAAGGTCTATAACCTACTTGGGCACCCAAATCCCAGTTGAACAAGGCCAGATATACAACTTGAACTTTAAACCCCTTATACAGCAAACAAAAAATACCTAGGAGAAATGGTCCAAATTTACTATTTCATGGTTGGGTAGGGTGGCAGCCTTAAAGATGGCCATATTTGCCTAAATATCTATACTTGTTCCAAACCCTCCCAGTTGCAATTTCACCTGCAACGTTTAAGGAAATTCAAACTCAATTTTATAATTTTTCTTTGTCCCAACGTAGCCACAGAGTAGACAAGTCAGTATTGTTGGCTTGGGAATTCCCAATCTACAAAAATATTATGAGGCCACTCACCTGCGGCAATTATTGGCCTGGTCTCGCTGGTCTTCACACACAAGCTGGGGTCATATTGAAAATGTTTTATTAAAGGACTTTCACCTTAATGCTTATATATGGGACTATTCAGAGACTATTCGAATTCCCACCTCAGCCTTATCGGCAACCCGACTCACTTGTTTAATATGGCGCAAAGCCAAGCGCAAACACAATTTAAGCTCAATCAAGTCAACCCTGTCAATGTTCCTATACAATCCAGCATTTCTACTGGGAATGGAACCCTCATTATATACAAGGTGGGCCAAATCCCATCTTTGTACAGTACGGGATTTGTTAAAACCACTTACCCACTAGATTCTACCATCTCAGATGATTCAGGATAAGCATCCACAAATCAAAATCAAGTTCTTTGAGTACTTCCAAATCCAGCACTTTCTGGAGCCCTACGCCACGCAGGCTAAACTGAATCACCCTACAGCATTCTAATTATTGGCGGCTTATGGTCTACCACAGAAAGGTCTCATCACCAAAATCTACCAAATACTCACCCACTTTGTGCAACCTACACAACTGAGACACAAATATATGGACAAATGGGATCAAGCCTTACCACAAACCATAGCGGCCGCGGACTGGCCCCTGATTTGGGACAATACCAAACAAATGGTTTCATGTGTGCTGCAAAAGGAGAGTATCTACAAGATTTTAACCTTTTGATACTGCACTCCTGAGGGGCTACAAAAGCTATTTCAGAATCACTCCCCCTTTTGCTGGAGAAATTGTGGGGCCCGTGGTACTCTTCCGCACATTTTCTGGGACTGCCCACAAATACAGCCACTTTGGACAAAAGTGGCAGCTCTCATAATCCCATTGTCCTCCTTTTGGGAAAGCCAATACCTAAAATACACAAATGTGGTCAAGCTCTGGTGAACCAGGTCTTAACGGCCACTCGCCTGCTCATAGCTTATAAATGGAAGGACCCTGCACCACCTACGAAGATAACCAAGAGAGTAAATAGCAACAGAACATTTGAGTCGGGTATTGCCTTTATACAAAACAGGATGGACCATTAACTGAAGGTGTGGTATATTTGGTAACTAAGGGGTTTGGCCACCTCTCACTAAAATAAGTGACTTCTTGAATTGCTCATCCCAAGTCTGTCAGCCCCTGACTTTGGACTGCGTTTCAACTGCACACTCACACGTAGTTTTTATGTTTCTTTTTTTTTTCTCCTTGTTACAATGTTCAAGGCTACTTGGCTGTTAGCTACAGTAACTGAAACTTACATTGCTGATACATCTCGATTGTAAAGAATAACCACCCTAAATTATCAGATGAACTTCTTTTCTTTTCACTCTGCACCAAAATGTAACAAATGCTACAAGTTAAGCAATGTATGTAAATTTTAGTGTTTTATTGAAAAATGCAAATAAAAAATAAGTTAAAAAAAAAACCCACACATGACATACAAACTCCTTTCAGATAGTGCTCTGGCTGGAATCAAACGTAGGGCTCCAACACTGCACACACATTGCACCACACTACTCATTAATGGTGTGTTTTTGAAACTGGCAACAATCTAATTGATCTCCAGTGGTTGTAAAAATAGGCATCATTTTTGTTAACTAGAGAATAAAGTGGCATAGAACATAAAAATCTAGCTATAGGAAATGTCACAAAATGTATTTTTGGAATGAACCAACGAGTATATAAAGTCAAGTGGCCATTTGACTCCTTTGCTGCTAACAATGAGTTGGGAGTGACATGTTTGAACTAAACTAAATCATTGCACTTAGAAGTTTTACTTTCACATATGCTTCTCTATGGAAACTGCTATCATACCAATATAAGTTCCACTTACTCTGGCCTTTATTAGAAATGTCAACACTCTTCTGAAAAGCTAATTTTAACTCTAAGAACTGTTTTCATCTATGAATGTGTGTAACCTTTCCAATACGTTATGTAATGTGCTTTCACTAACGCAATTTATGTCTTTCTGCCTGAATTTCTGTATATTAACATAGAATATCTGTAATAACATTTATCTCTTTCATATACCATTATGTGGGAAACAATAATATGTGGGATGGACATAGACAATGCTTTACAGTCGCATGCAAATTTTTTATAACTTCTATGATCATCTACTATATAATCTACAGTAAAATATTATCTACTAGTGATGGGTGAATACATTTGCTGCGTAAAAAAAAATTGGACACACGTTATAATAGTCGCATGTATAAAAATTGTCACACATCAAAATTATTTGGATGCCCATTGACTTTAATGCATTTGGATAAATTAGGCGCTTGTATAAAAATTGTCTCGGGCACCAAAATTGACGCGCATCAAAATAATTTTGACACCCATTGACTTCAATGCGTTTCGCCAATTTTTCACCGTTTTGTGAATTTCGCAAGAAATTATTTTAGTTTTTTTTCCTCTTTGACATGCCTAAAAAAGGAAAAGTGGAAAAGAAGCCATGATTGTAAATAGCATTATATTCAAGGGAAAACTAAAGGACAAAAAATACAGGTTCATTTAGGTAATTACATGGAAAATTTTAATGACTGGGGCGGGAGGGGGTGTAATCTACGCATCAGTAACTGTGTATTTAACATTTTGGTATTTATTTCCTCTGCAGGTAATATATAATCTCATTATATTAGATGTTAAAACTAGTGAAATAACATTTTAATGATACATGATTATGGCCTGTAGAGTTTAATTTTTGAGGTATACAGGCTCTTTGAATATCACTGGTTGGCTGTCAATGCAGGGACATTTTGGGGAATATATATTAAAACTCGAATTTATCTAATTATTTAAAAAATAAAGTAAAATAAAAATTCAGCCTAACTCCCAACCATGAGTTGGCTTAATTTACTATAAAACCTGAACAAAAAAAGTGTTGGAAAAAGTCTTGACAACATTTTATGAAAATTAAAATCATGTGACTTATTCAAATTGTCGCTTGAAAACATTGACTTTTTCGACTTGTCATCCGAAACCCTCTAATTTTTCAGATTTTCAAACGAAAACCAGTGTCCAACAGCCCAAAACCCTTGAACATCGTGAAGGCAAAAAACATATTCCAATTTTCAAAGGGACATCTGCCATTTACTTTTGCATGACTTCGACAGGTTCAAGCTGGAGTATTTTTGGATTGGATTTTTAGCAGCATTGGACCATAAGTCTCGAAAAATTTGTGGGTTTTTCTCACTCTAAAAATTTGGATTTTCTCCTTAAAAACTCGACCAGAAAAATTTGAGGCTCAATATATAGGCCTAAACTGCAGTAAGGATTGGATTAACCATTTTCTGCCGGCAGTTTTTTAATTTAGGCATAGGTGCCCTCAGTAAAAGAATCTTTGGTATTAATCATATTTGTTTTCCTTATCAGAGTTCCAAGCAGGTCCACCACTTCCTTGAAATATGACAGGTGTCATATACTGATGGGTCAGTATTTTATAATTAGTCTTTTCATGAGTTACATGGATTCTTTCTGCCCCAAATAAGTTGCCATTTCAGAGAAGCAATTTCATGTGCCGCGTTGTGTTCCTGTTTCGAATGTCTGCAAAAGAAGACCTCTTGCTGAGTTTATAAAATGTCTCTTCTGGAGTTTTGAAAAGCAAGCATGTATTTAAGTGGTTTAGCAACAATTAAAGACACAAAGCTGCTTGGCCAACATGCTTAATTTTTGCCTATTGATGAAAGACAGTATATGCAATTATATTCCACCTCAAGTGCCTGAAATGTGTAAATTGTGTGCTTCAGAGGATCATAGAAGTATCTGAGATATGTGAGCCCGTTCTCTAGCCAAACAAAACAATATATCTATGCCTGGCTTAATAGATGGATTGCTAAGCACTTGAATCATCGGTAGGTTCCTTTTATTAAGCTATATTTTTAGTTTGGCGTGTCTCCAAATGGAGGCAGACTTAAGCTGGCCATAGACGCAAAGATCCGATCGTACGAATCGAGGATTCGTATGATATTCGGACCGTGTGTGAAGAATCCCGATGTTTTTCGTCCGGCGGAGATTGGTCGTTTGGTCGATCAGACAGGTTAGAAAATTTCTGTCAGCTGCGGGTAATATTGTGTATTGCCGTCGGACATAACTGTGGTACGATTGCTGTCAGGGGCAGAACATCGGCTGATCTGTTCTTACTACTTCTGAATGGTAAGACTTTGATCTGAATGGTTAGTGGCAGGTCGGGAGATGGGAAAGTCCAATCGTATGTTGATTCGTACGTTCGGATCTTTGCGTCTGTTGCCAGCTTAAAACTTTGTTTAAATCTGCCTCCCAGTTGGGGGCTATCTCCCCATATTATGGAAACAATATTTTATGAAAATACATTATAATTATAATTTTCTGTAGTCACCCATTAACCTCACTGAACTCAGTCTGACCATGCTGGGCAGCTAGATAGTAAAGAGCTGCATTGGACGCCCTTAAACCAAATGTGCATGAGATTCAGTGTTTCTCTATATGAAGTTATTTATTTTTATTTGTGTAGATTTCAGAGTTTTCATAGGGACTTCGACTGGAAGGGTTTCAAAAAGGTAAGTCCATCTTGGCAAGGTGACCATTTTTATTGTTTATGTTCTACTTAACCATGAAAAAGTTTAAGAATTAACTTTTTTAAATCATTATGATTGGTGTAGGAGTTATTTGTACACTTTTTTTGTAAATATTTTATGAGTCCTCTTTCCATTTGTAACTGAAATTGAGCTAAAATTGATATGTTTATTGGTAATAGTATGATATATAATATTGTTTTATAATATCCAAGTATCTATATCATTCCAGTGACATCATTATCCACAAATATGACTGCTAAAACTAAAGCACAAAATATATAAAAACGTGCATGCATTTTTCTAGGACCCTACATTACTCATGCCAAAATGAACCATCCCACGGCTTTTGAACTACTAGCGCTGACTGGTTTACCACAGAAAGGCCTCATCACTAGAATTCACCAGCTACTCTCCCTTCGGATCCTGCACAACAGAGACATAAGTATATGGACAAATGGGACCAAGCTTTACTACAGACAATATTGGCTCACGACTGGCCCCTTATTTGGGACAATGCTAGACGAATGGTCTCTTGTGTACGTCAGAAGAAGAGCATCTACAAGATTTTAACCTTTCGGTACTACACCCCGGACAGGTTGCACAGATTGTTTCCAATCCATCTCCCCACTTGCTGGAGAAACTGTGGTGCCCGAGGAACTCGTCCACATATTTTTTGGGAATGCCCGCAAATACAATTGCTCTGGAAGGAGGTAGCGGCTCTCATAAGTCAGATAATAGCTTGCCCAGTCCCCCTGGACCCGATCATTCTCCTACTTGGTAAGCCTATTCCCAAATTGCGCAGATGTGGTCAGGCCCTGATAAACCAGATTTTAACAGCTACCCGCCTGGCAATCGCTTCCAAATGGAAAGACCCTGCATCACCTACAAAGGCTTAAATGATCAGCAGAGTAAATAGCAATAGAACATTTGAGTCAAACATTGCTTACATGCAAAACAGGATGGACTACTCTCAAGGTCTGGTCGATGTGGGAATTGAGAGGTTTAGCCTCATAGAAGTTAGCTGATATCTGAGGAGGCTTCTCCAGTTATCCGTCCCAAGCTTGCTACCCCCTAGACAAAGCCTCAGCTCTACCTGCACATACGTGCTCAGTCTCTGATTGCCCTCCCTGCCTTCCAAATATATTTGTCTTAAATCAAAACTGTACCTGCTATTGGAAACTTACATTGCCGATGCATTTGTGTGTTATGCAAGAATCCCTTTGCTCTTAATGGAACCTTTTTTTTTTTACTTCTCATGTTATTTTGCACTAAACTGTGACATATGCTTCTAATTTTCAGGTGTTTATACTGATATGTGCTTCATTTATTGAAAATTGCAAATAAAATATAAGTTACAAAAAAAAACGTGCATGCATTATATTGTTAATAACTGAAACAGCCATGTGTTGATGTTGTGGCTAATCATGTTCTCCCACAATATTCTCACTTGTGTGCCATAGAAAGAACACATGCTATAATGGGAAGAGGTTAAGAGGTCATGATTCAAATCACGATATACCAGAGCCCTGAAAAAAAACACAATGGAATTTCTTTAAGTAAAAACCCTATGGGTTTCCATATTAAAACACTGTGAATAGTTAGTACCCAAACAACAATGTAAAGTATAAAAGTTAATATTAAAGGATAAGAACAAATACATTAGTACAAGCATAAGAACATATACAGTACATTATGTAACCAATTGGTACTGTTCAGTAACAAACCTTAAGGGATCGGCTGTGATCTACCTCCTGAATTTTTGGCTTTCCTTGTACCCTGCCATACATCACAACATTCTAGATAAGTCAGGACATTTTTGAACACTTGGCAATCCACCTAGGTGATTCTCTACTAGCCACTTTAAACTATATCCTCTTTGCAAAAATCTGCATATTCTTTTTAGGTCTGTGAAAACAAGGTGGTAAAGAGGTACGGCATCTCATCCAGCCATTTCAAGTCTACCTTACCTATCGTAGTCTGCCCAGCCTTGCCTCTTACAGTCATGTATTTTATCTGTACAAACCAAGCCTGCTTTAAATGTCATATATATTTCCACCCTAAAATTCTATCCTGTGCAGACCTGCCATATCCCAAATCAGAGATTATAGTGATGCATTACTACATATTTTTTTTCTGTTCTCTCCGTATTTCTCCTTTCTCTCCTTTAATAGCCAGTTTCCTACCTAATTGTTTTTTCTTTGCCAGAAGACTGCTTTGCCAGAATCTGCTATATTTGCGGTTCCAAATTCATTATTTAAAATCACTCCACTGGGCTTACAATACCATTAGTCAGTGAATGTGACTGCATGTGTACATTTAAATTTCTCCATATATGACTGTTGCTACAATATTTTCTATTCCTGTAAAGGTGAAGTTAACATTTCACATTTAAAGCAACTGAGAAACCCTATTTTGTTTTCATCTGTGTCTGACCAGTTTTGCTTAGCTGATATTCATGATACATGATGATTTAGGGATTATAGCATGAAAACTGAATGCATTCCAACATTTTGGTTTCTTTAAGGTTAGAACTACACAGGAGATTTTGTTAGATTTAGCCTGATCAATATTTTGCACCCTCAATATTGGATACAGTTGCACATCTTTATACAACTGAGGTTATAATGTTTTCTGAAAACGAAATGGAGGATTTGCTATCTGACACAACAAAAGTATTGGAAGGGAACATTGCTATGGATTACTATATGTGCCCAAACTTTTGATCTTTTATATTATTACCTTCTATCACTCGTTTATTTTGCAACGGTGAGTGCCTGTAGTGAGCAATACAATGTTGCTCCTTGCTACATTTCTTATCTCACTGAACGTTCCTCGCCAACTACTCCGCTCCTCTCAGAGCCACTGTTTTTTCACACCAACCACATCCACTGCCACCTCTCGTCCTAAGCCTTTTTATCTTGCTGCTCCTTACCTCTGGAATTCCATCCCTGAATTCCTCTGTAAGTAGCACTTTGGCAATCTCTTCAAGAAAAGTAATACCTTTTTGAGCTCTAGAACAATAGTCTAATCGTGACACCTTTACCTTGTGCACTTTTTCCCCTGCAATTTGTGCCTGTAGGTTTGCCACCCACTTAGGAGGCAGGAACCTCCTTCCTACTGTCTCTCTTACTGCATGGTACTTTAGCTCCACGCCCTTATATAAGCTTTGTGTACTTTGTTTATATGTATTGTATTGATTTATATTTATATACTTTTCATCTCTATGTGTACTTTTATATATTGTAATTGTTTATAGGGTACAACACTACAGCACATTACAAATAAAGTTATACATGCATATACACACATACATTTTTGCTTTTATAATCTACCTGTATTTTATCCCTAGCTGTATGTTACTGCACCAGTGAGTATATATAAATTATATATAAAGTATGTTAGCAAATTAGACTTATGAAAAGTTTACAGATTTTAATACACTAGATACTCACCCAAACACTTACTATGCTCTACTCACCTCCTCCTCAACTCTTCTCTCATTACCACCTCACATGCTCTCATTCAAGACTTCAAGATCTGCACCCCCTTCTCTGGAATTCCACAGTCTATCCAACTTTCTCCCAGACATTTAACACATTTATTTAGAGAAGCATATTTTCACCTGTCACCTTGCTTATTCTGATCTTGCCCACTCCAACATCTTGTGTCTCAACACCTTCTTTTTCTAGATTGTAAGCTTCTTTTTCTGAAGAATCTGTTACAGTATGTTCTGTGTATCCTGTGCCTTTTTTCCTTTTCCAGCTTGAATGGCTGCCCCCATGGTTTCACAGCAGCTTGTTTATATAAACTATAGTAGAGTTTCTGAAGCAAACACACCAGTTGAACCAGTGCAGCACAATAAGTACATTATATTTCCATTACTTTAATACACTCTAGCCGCGAATAATCTGTTATGTTCTGTGTATTCTGTGCCTTTTCTCATTTTTCAGTTTAGAATAGCTGCCCCCATGGCTACACAGCAGCTTATTTCTATACACTATAGTAGTCTTTCTTAAGCAAACACCCCAGTTTTACAAGTGCAACACAACAGTACATTATATTTTCATTACTTTAATTACACTCTAACTTTTTGCTGTTACAGTTCCTTTAAACTGGAGGATTACGATTTACAAGTCACTTGTTAGGATGTCCCTTGATTTGTTACAAAAAAAATTGAAATTTAGGAGACTTTGTTGTTCTTATAACAAGTTAGATTTCCAGTTGTCATAAAGATTTTTATTTTTGGACAAAATATACCTTACCTTATTGTCAAAAGTTTTAGCTGAACTTGATCATATGCTAACTGTTGAAAGAGAAACCGTGAAATTACCTGCAAATTTGTCATCCCTAAAATAACAAGAAAATGCATGATTATGTTCTTGATGCTATATGAATAAATCAATATCTTTAAATGAGGATATTTACATGTTTGAGACATAAATATTGCAGTTACATACTGTAGATAATTAGTTGGATAATTAGTTAATTATCACATGCTACATTATTCTTTCCTAAACTGATTTTGTAGGATATTAGTGGAAGTTCAAACTGAGAAACCTATTCAAGTGCATGACCTCAACCAATAGCAAAACAAGTAGGGGACATCCAGGCACTCGGAAAAACCTCCACAAGGGCCACCAAAAATAGCATAAAAAAGACATTGTTTATTGTAGATTAATTTAAAAAAAGGAACAGTATCTCCATTGGCCCATAATTAAGTGCCCTGGGGCCACGAAATGTGTAGGGTAATAGAGATACTGATCCTTTTATAAATTAATCTACAATTAACACTATATTTTTGGTTGCCGTTGTGGAGTATTTGTGAGTGCTTGTATGCCCCTACTTGTTTAATATTAGCACATATGAAGTATCTGACATGGCTATGGAAAACACGGGGAGAACAACAATGAGTAGGTACTGTAGGTATACATTTCTCAAAATACCATTGTGAAATCAAACATAAAAATGCAATAGCAGAGCATATTTTAAGGGTTAGGATGTCACAAAATGGCAAAAATTAGTTTGCAACAGCACCTATCGCTCAAGGATCCACAAATGGCATTAATTTGTAGACATATAAAACAGAATTGCAATTCTTATTCTTTTATACAAAAGGTAGCCCTGCCCATATAAATACAAATATAGATAAATAGTTTGGTTAAATTGGCATTGGCCTTGATGAATATGTTCCAGGAACTGTTACAGTCCCATGTTATGATCGTCGACTCATCTCTTCAACTATGAACTTATTATAAGGTTTTACCACTAAATTAACCACTGTATCTTATTTTGACAGATCTACCTAAGTTTGAAGATGTAGTTATTTTCGAATTATTTGTTACTCATATTTTCCTAGTAATGCTCTAGTTACCATTCCCTAGTGAATGTGGGCATTCACTAAACCAAATAAAGCAGTGTCACAATATCTCTGCCTTGAAACCTAACATTTAATTGGCCATTGAGGTTCTTGATTGTCTCTTATCTTTTAAGAAAACACAATACATTCTGAATTATGCATCCTTTATTATTACTTTTTTTTAAAAGCTACGAAGAAACTCAGGGCTTCCATTTAATCTCTAGAGGATATACAAAATTATCCTTTAGATTTTCAAGGTCATTCACTTTTCTACTCCTTTTTTTTTTGTATTTTCCTCTTAAGCTATATCTATGGTTGCTTCCTTTATCCGATTATATCTGCAGTATGGATTCATTCTTAACAGTGATTAATGGACCTGTCTTACAGGGAGGTCAGCAGAGCATTGTTCTCTTATGAACTACCAAAGGGGCAGCTGTTCAAATTTCAAAAGCCCTAGTAGGAAATTAATGTGGCAATCAGAGTTTCTTGACAAGGTACAGAATGAAATGTCTCCTGTCCATCTGTAAATATCCCCTCTTGGGTAGTACTTTTAGTCTTGTTCATTCTCGACACAAATGGGTCTTTGTATGTATCCATTGCCAACACCTGCTCTGTGTGTGCCTGTTTTTGTTTACATTTAAGCTATCTTGCTATGGAAAATGAAAAGTTGGGGTTCATAATGTATTAGTTATCAGTATTTCTTGCAATTTGAACTTTTATATGAAAACTGAACATTCAAAAGCCATTATGTTCATTGTCATGAAATAGGCACACTACTTTTTCATTAAGAATTTTTAGAACATATATTCTATAGTGTAGTGAATATATAACCTGTCCCGTTATGCTTGGCAGAAAATTTGCGACTGCTAAAAAATTAGAGAAACTGAAAAATTGGAGAAATGCATTGAAGTCAATTTCTCTGTGACTTTTTTTGTTGCAGGCTTGCAGCGAATCCATGGCTGTCGAAAAAATTTGCTCATCACTACTATAGTGTTTTAAATACATTCTAAACAAAAGAAGGACATTTACATACCTGTATTGCACCCCTTAGGATGCCATCTCTTTGCATTCGCCCCTCTCTACAGCTTGCATTGGTTGTGTTTTTTGGCATATCTGCTGCTTGGAGCAGTGGTCACTGCAAAGAATCCCTGTTCTCAAAAACTACCTTGAGCAGGCTTCTGGTGTACCATGAGGTGCTCTTTCATGCACATTCATGTAGGGCGGCCTACATTGTGACCCAATATAAGAGACACAAAGATTCTCCTGGTAGGAAAAAAAGACTTTGTGGGAATGATTTTAATTTTCACACACTGTTTCACTTTAGTATATTTAGTCTTTTTATGTGGTAAAGAGATTTATTTATTACACTGTTCTCTTTAGATGATACATTACACAACTTCTCCATTCTAATAAAGTTTATATTCTGTAGACGATAGCTTCAAGTTTCAAGAGATTCTTAGTAGAGATGAGCAAATTTTCCTGAATCTTATGGTGATCTTGTCTTATTCCTGCCTTGTTCCTGCTCTGTTCCTATCTGGTCCCTGTTCCCTCTGATATTGATCTCCCAGTTTTGACCTCAGCTTGTTTTTTGACCTTGCATGTATTCTGCTTATCCCGACCTTTGGCCTTTCCCTGATCTGTTTGTCTGCCATCTGCCCTTGACTTTCAGCCTGAACCTGAACCAAGCAGTGAAAAGAGCAGTGCTGCCCGAGTTTTACATGGCTGGGAAGGAAGGTGCAGGGGGTTGTTCCACACTGAGGTTAGCAAAGAGTGGTTTAGCCATGTTATACAAATAAAACTTAAAATAATCCTGAAAAATGCTTCCCTACCATTCAAAAATGCAATCGTTTCACTGCTCAGCAGCCGGCAACCATCTAGAGAACTGTGTCTGCAGCAAACAGAAGGAGTAAAGTGAAGGGGAATACGACTGCATACATTCAGCTCTTTTTTTAAATTGTACAATTTTTTTAATGACAGTATATTGGAGATATCTTTTTTTGCAACTAGGGAACAGTATAAAAAGGTTTTATTTTTTGCCTTTACATCCCCTTTAATAACAAGAGTCTAGAAAAATATTTCTTTAAATTAGGTCATTGTGGGAGCCTGGACTGTACAATAATTAAGGAAATATGTAGTTGGACCTTACTAAAGGTGGCCATGACTACTACAAAAGAGCTATTGGAAATAAGTTGATGTATGATGTATAATTGAATTTGTGGTTTCGATTTTTATAATTCAACCAGAATCGAAAACTCATCAAAGTCATGCTCATTTATTTAAAACTCATATTTCGAAAACTTGGTTGCATAAAAATGTGGAAAAAAACACAGCTCAGATGCATTCTACTCATTATTTTCAATAATGAAATCACCAAAATCCCATTGAATTCTACATGAACTCACTAGTTTCTAGATGCTGAGTTTTTTTTGTGCTTAATACATCTTGAAAATTCAAGTTGTAGAACCCCTAATTCGAATGCTTTAAGGGCACAAGTTTTAAGGCAAAAATCTCCCATTTCAGAATAACTTGAATCTGAATTTTAATATATCAGCACCATGTCATTCTGAACTAGACAAGACAGTGGCCAAAAGTGGCAAGTACCTTTGGGAATAGCAATGGTGCATGTTCAATTTTGCATCCAAAATTAGCAGCATGGTCTTTTAAATTTTACTAGTCAATGGATTATATTTTCAACACTAATGGGGTAGAAATTCCTCTGGTAAGTTCAAATGGCAGAGTTGGATGAAGTAGAGCCATGTTTATTAAATGTATGATGACAGGGTTGGACTGGAGCATTGAGAGCCCATCGGGGCTGCAAATCAAAGGGCCCTCCTGGCAGTCCCTGGGGGCTGCCTCCCCACTTCCAAAGCCAACTACCACAGAGTACATGCATGATTGTGGTACAGCGGCAGTTCTTTATGGGACAGCCAGAGAGCAGGCCTGGGCCTTTTTTTTCCCGGTGTCCCATCGACCCAGTACCACCCTGTATGATGATATTAACATGCAAATGAACAAATGCAAGAATGCTGCCATCTCACAACTAAGGGATTAGTTTATTAACTTTTAGGAATATGTTTTGCCACTATTTGCATGAAATTACTGGAAAAATCCATTTGTTGAAAGCAATTTCTTGCTGTAATTTCTAAACCCATGTTTTCTAAAGATTTAGATGGTGAATTTTAAATTTTTCAGTTTTTTACATTTTTTTGTTCAGAAAAATGTGAATGTGAACGAAAAACACCCTGTGATCGAAGAAAAAAAAAAACAGGCCCTAAGAAATGGATAATATGTAAAAAATGAAATCGATGACATTATAAAATGGTTTTGGAAGATTTCACAACAGGAAATGATCATTGTTATAATCTGTGTGCTGTTTAAGGCTGCCCTTTGATTTGCAGAACAGATAGTTTTGAGTACAGGTATGGGATCCGTAATCCGGAAAAAAAACATTATCCAAATTACAGGAAGACCATCTCCCATAGACTCAATTTTATCCAAATAATCCAAATTCTTAAAAATTATTTCCTTCTTCTCTGTAATAATAAAACAGTACTTTGTACTTGATCCACACTAAAATATAATTTTAGATTAGATTCTTTAGATAGATTCTTATTGGAGGCGAAACAATGCTGTTGGGTTTAGTTAATGTTTAAAAGCTTTTTTAGAAGACAAAGTATGGTGGTCCAAATTATGGAAAGACTCCTTATCTGGAAAACCCAAGGTCCCCAGCATTCTGCATAGCAGGTCCCATATCTGTATATGAAAGTTAATTGTGGACAATAATGTTAGACTATCTCCATGAGAGATTAAACTGCATTTTCTCTTTCATGTATTTGTGACTGATATAAGAACTATAGATCTTTAAAATTTGTCTTTTAAAATTATATAAAAATGTAATGCAAATTAGAATTCACAGTCTGTGACCACAATATTTGTTTTGTTTTACAATCTCATCATGTTTAATGTTGCATGCATTATACCACACATGATTAGAAATAATGTTATCAGCCCCTCAAATACAGACTGCTTTCTGGCAGATTTTTAAGTAGCAAGAAATGTAGATCATACAGTACATACCATGCAGCAACCCTTCGGGGAATAATATTTTATTAAAATGTATTGTGTATTCAATAAAAAATGCTGCTGAGCTCAGGTTATATTTAAATCCTAAACACACTGTTTGTGAGTGGTTCAGTGTGTGATTTCTTAAACATCAGAAGTGTCAATGAAGATATTTGACATTGACAAGGGATCAAACAGGAAAAACTAAAAATGTAGAAAAGAATCTCTTTATGAACAAGTATATGTTGCAGATTTATTAAGTTAGGTTGGTTGTTTGATGTATTCTGCTGTACAGAGCTGTAGCTATATTGCTTTTTATCTGCAGACCAAATGGATCAGTTGAGTTCTGTGAAGACCTCAATCTAGCCCAAAGCAATTTCATGGCATTATCAGTATTTATATATCTAGTGCCAGCAAGTTAAATACAGTTATAATACCCTTAACATTATAATAAACAGGGGTCTTACACGAAATTGACAAAAAAGAGTTAATTAATGAAATAATATGATTAGTTGTGCCTGCTCACACAAACTTCCAAATTACAGAAATGGAGACAAGACTTTATTATTATATTTCATTATTATTATTATTATTATTATCATCAATAATAATTAATGATAACAATGATAATAATACATTTATGTGTCAAGCATTCTCCATTATTGTAGTTTGTAAGCCTAGTCTATGAAGGAAAACATTGTAATACTACATGTAATACTAAAAATTGTCAATACTTTTCCTCTGTAGTCCCCTGTTTCAATTTTCTCTTGATCTCATTTATGAATGTTCATACTGTTTAAGAAAATCTTGTGGATCAAGCTTATGTACATTTAAAATAAAAAATGGAATATGTTATTGAAATAGTCATTGAAAATGGAGAAGAGCCTTTACGCTGCATGATCTGTCTTTGACCCCATACATACAATGAATTAGTCCATCAATTAGCTTGGTTTATTGTTTTTCCTTATAAATTGTGGTGTGTTTGTATTGGAGTTGGTTGTCTAAATGGAACAGCAGCCCTTTATCTTAATGCTTACAATACAAGTCAATATCTTTCTATAACAACTTTTGTTGTTGTAAAACTCATCAAGATCCATTTAATGACTAAATCTCCTAAACTGAACCCCTTGTTTTATGTTTTTCACCTATTGCCCTTATTTAGCATAAATATGTCTATAGCTATCTTTAATAGGATGACAGACAGACTAAATGGGTTATAATAAGTCAGCTTCACAATACCAGTTTGATTTAAATTATTCATGTGTGCTTTAATTACACAATAGCTAAAATACATCTTGGGCATAATGATATAGGATAGGATTGTCCAAATCCAGGCCTCCAGGCTATAAATCTATGCTTCGCTGCATCTGAGTTTAGAATTGACTCAATTATTTTGTTCAACTGGGGTTAAAAGAAATATGCAAATTTGGGAAGCCGTTGTCCGCCCCTTTATACTAACTAATCATCTGTGTTAAACAGAGGGTAAAACAAACATGCATGGTTAGGTAGGCACTGTCCTCCCCTTTATGATAAGCATTACAGGGAGAAACTTAGCTAGAAATGGAAATTAAAACCAGAAGAATTCCTGTTCTAAACTGTTGAAAAATGTTCTTAACTCAAAATGTGTGTTTGTTCTACACTCTAGTATCTGTATTACCCTGTAGCGTTTGGTATATCTGTTATTGATTTCAAATATAAATAATTTGTGAATTTCCCAGAATTCCTTTTTCCAGGCACTTGCTATGGCCTGATCTTGGCTCAAAGCAGGCATAAGTCCATTAGAATATTAAATAACACTTGTAACCATACTGTAAGTGATTTCACTAGAGTATCACCTATAAGAGGCCTATTTCTCAAAATTAGATTTGTATAATTTTAGAGTCTTTCTTTTACTTCAAAAAACTTTTTGTTCCCTTCATTATTAAAAAAATCAAAATATAAAAACTTGATTGAATACAATTGTGGGGAAAAAGTGAAACCTTGAATTTGTGAATTTACAAACTCAAAAAAGATTTAGTAAAACTCGAAAAATTTTATTGAAAAAATCACTTATATTTTGCCTAGGACAAGTCCCAATGACTACTACATGTAAATGTTAACTTACAATGGACATCTTTACATACATGTCCAAAGTACCTGTCAGCACCCTAAATCCAGAACCAGTGCTAAGCTCCCTGGTCTCGGCTCTTGCTTCTGCCTCTAAAAGCCGCCTTTCACCACGGGAGGAGCCCTCAGCTAATTGGATGCCACCAGGTCTTATTAAGATAGGAGCAAAGCCAAATGTTCTGGACAAGCAAAGGGGCACGACCATTTACTAAGGCTACTGGAATGGAAGACAACACAACTTGGAAGACAGGCCAGATAACACAGCATGGAACAGGCAGGTCGGGTCAGCACAAGCAGAGTAGAGAATAGTCAGACAGGCCCGGTCAGTGCAGGCAGAGTTCAAGGAATTGTCAGACAGGCCAGGATCAGGATTGGAGAGGTCAGAATAATCAAGCAGGCAAGGGTCAGGATACAGAGATCAGAATAGTCAGTTAGCAGGCAAGGGCAAACAGGAATCACGTAGAATAAAGCACCTAGGAACTACCAAATAGAACCTAACAACAGGCAATGTGCTAAACACTGAAATCCCTTCAAATACTGATTGAATTTTGCGCCAAGCCCCTGACCACATTAGGCCTATATAAATGCCTGTCAGCTATTTGGCGTAATAATCACTGGACATAGACCTCCAAACAGCAAGCATTCTATCATCTGCTGTGTCAAGAAATTTGGAACCATGAAAAATTTACATTTAAACAGTTATGCTGACTGCAGGTGGGTGGAGTTGACATGGATGATCGTTAAGTTGCTGCAGTACTCTGCTTCCTCTTACCCGAAGTAACTCCTCCCCCTGTTGTCCAATCCTGCCCTTCCTTGCCCTGTCAGCCTCCTTCCTGATTCATAATCCTCCTACTTTTTTTTTTGATCAGGTTGAACAGTTCTCCAGTCTGAATAAGCTAGTATAAAAAATGTTTTAAGGCTTGTTATTTTTCTAAATAATTCCCATCTCATAAATACATTAACTGAAACTATTTTTTTTTTAACTAAATCTTGTTAATGAGTTGGGTGAGGGCACCAAAAAATCAATTGTGGTGTTAAGAGCATATTTAAGTATAGCACAACTGAAGAAGTAAAAATAAGGAGATGCTTAAGTATATACAAAACATAGAAAGCGATGAATGAGTGGCAGGTTTTATTGAAATATTCTTTTTCAGCATGTATAAAATAACAACTGATAAAAACAGGCTTAAAAGAGACACTGACGTTTGCAACCTTCAGTATTGGGCCTCTACACCTCTGAATCTGCTGAAACTACATTTCCCAGAATAACTTTTTTAGTAGAAGAATAATGCCTGATCCATTTTTAGATCAAAAGTGTAACACATACAAACTAACCAGTATGCAATAAATATATAGGGCTTTTTTGTGTAACGGTTGGCACCCTGAATCTAGAACCAATGCCAAGCACCCTTGTCTCGGCTCATGCTTCTGCCTGTAGCAGCCGCCTTTGGCCTCGGGAGGAGCCCTCAGCTACTCAGATGCCGCCAGATCTTATAACGAGAGGTGCAAGGTTCTAAACAAGCGAAGGTGCACAACTGTAAACAAAGTCTTTTGGGCAGAAGGTCATGGTACAAGGTGTAAGACAGAATTGTAGTCAGGACAGGCCGGGTCGAGGCAGGCAGAGAATAAGCAAAGTCAGGCAGACAAGGGTCAAACTGGAAGATCAATCAGAAGGGATTTAGCAGATGAGGTAGTCGGTGTACAGGCAAGGGTCAGGATACAGAGGTCAGAATAGTCAAAAGCCAAGCAGGGGTCACAACAGGAATCAAACAGGTTCAAAACAGAATAGCACAAAGCTCCAATAGCACCAGGAACAAATGATAGAATAAATGAGCTCCCTTAAATAGCCATTTCAAACTCGCACCAATGCGTGTCATCACGCCAATCGCGTCATTGCACCAATGTGCGTCATCACGCCAGCGCGCCCGCGTCAATATAACCAACGAGACGTGAGCGCGCGCCCTAAGTAGCAGCCGATGGCACGGCAGGCATCCCCGCCGCACCACTGGACCACCAAGTATGGTCTTTATTACATTTTGTTTATTTTAATAAAGTTCTTTTCAAGTTAGAAACCAGAAGAAGAAGAAGAACAGTTCTTGTGCTTTAAACAACTGGGATAAAGCTGTAAATATTTTGTTCGGAAATGTTATTTTTTTCTTTTTAAAATGGTAGAGATAACTCACAATTCATTCTAAAAAAAATAACTTGTTTTTCTGTTATACAATTTTCAATTTAACAAACATGGATTTCAATTTAGACCAAGACCCATTGCAAATCTTTATGTCCTGCAATTTATAGTGTGAGCTGGCTGCTATAAAATTGTTTTCCTTTTAACAGTCAGAGGCACTTGCAATGTGCAATTTGAGGCTACATTCAGGCAGTCAGATCTGCTGCTTATTTGAATTTCTAATGGTGTCATAAAGAGGTCGGCACAGCTTGAGATTCACAAATCATTTTCAGTATGTAATAAGTATGTAAAGAAGGGATTTTAACTAAGCATCTGAGTAAATCTGAGCTAAAATTCATAGAATGGCAACCGCAAGGAATTTTTTTTAAAATATAAAAACAGGTTTCTGAGATATTTTTTCTTCATCTTGTGGTTAAGAGCACTGTATAATGTAGTTTAAAACCAAGGAAAGATACCATAAATATATTTACTTCTAGGCACAAATATCACAGACATTTATTTTCTATAAATGTATCTTTACAACATATCAGTGCAGGGTAGCAAATGTGAACAAATCTTAATTAATTATTCAGAACAATAGAATATTTTGTGTGCATTATGCAGCCCACTGAATGGGACATCATCGCTTTCTGTATGTTTATTAATGTGCTTAATTTGTACCATCGGAAGTCTTTGTATAATTGCTTGTCAGTTGTGCCACTCTGCACAATATGTTGCCATTTTAGAGATAAATTATTCATAGGTGTATACTTATCATCCATATATTATAAATGGATGTTTCTGGAAGTGATTTCAATAGGAATTAACTTTATTTATTACTTGTGCAGGGTTTCCAAAGTGACATAGCATGAAGAAAGAGAGCCAAAATAAATATGTTCACTTTACTGGAAAAAAAAAAAAGCATCACGTGAAAAGTTACAGTTGAAGGCAGAAGTTTGGGCACCTCTTGCCAAATGACATATTTCATTCGTTCTGTAGTGTGAAAGTGTAAAAGTAGTGCAGGACTACTGCAAAAATCATTGGGTTAAAAAAACATGTAGTACTTTCAAATGTTAATGTAAACTTTTATTTTATTTCACAACTACGAAGAAAATAGTAATTGTCACATAAGAAAAAGTTTAGACAACCTAGTACAGGTATGGGATCCATTATCCAGAAATCTGTTATCCAGAAAGCTTCGAATTATGGAATGACCATCTCCCATAGACTGCATTTTATACAAATAATTTAATAAAAATTTCTGTAATAATAAAACATTACCTTGTACTTGACCCCAACTAATATATAATTAATCCTTATTGGAGGCAAAACCAGCCTATTGGGTTTATTTAATGTTTAAATTTTCTAGTACACTTAATGTATGAAGATCCAAAATTACAGAAACATCTGTTATCCAGAAAACCCCAGGACCCGAGCATTCTGTATAACAGGTCCCATACCTATACAGTGATCCCCGACCAGTGGCTCACAAACAAAATGTTGCTCACCAAGCCCTTGATTGTTGCTCCCAGTGACCTCAAAAGAAAGTGCTTATTTTTGAATTCCTGGCATAAAGGCAAACTTTAGTTGCATAAAATCTATGTGTACTGCCCAAGTGAGCCTCCTTTAGGTTGCCAGTCCACATAGGGGCAACAAAAAGGCAATATATATTTGGCAGCCCCAGGAACTTTTTGCATGCGTATGTTGCTCTCCAATTTTTTTTTACACTTGAATGTGGCTCACTGGTAAAAAGGTTGGGGACCCTGTCCTAGTAAGTCATTATTTAGTAACCCCCAAATCACAATGCCTTGTGTGTTTAGCTAAGAATCTGTTCATTTTTGTTGTAGAGATATTTGCTCATTCTTTTTTGCAGATCACTTCTAATTCTGAGATCTTTTTGGGCCTGTGTCTTTCATGTTTAACATCTACCCAAAGATTTCAATTATGTTTAGGGACCATTCCAAAACATTCAGCTTGACTTTGTCAAGTAGCTCATGGTAGCTTTTGAGGTATGGAACATTGTCTTATTGTATGTATATGTATATATAACTCTATTTGTAAAGCACTGGGTGGATGAGATAAAGAATTATGGGGAAGCTAGGGTAGACGGGGCAGTAGGATTAGTAAAAGGTCATGGGGGAGGAGTGAGGGGGGCATACAGTTTACCAGCTAAGGAGGTCCCTCTGTTACAAGGAAAACAGAATAATACTAACTTAACATATAATTCTCCACTAAGTAATGCAAATTTCAAAAGTAAAAGTAGTAACCTCCGCTGTATGCTGGCAAATGCACAAAGTTTGTCAGGTAAAATGGGAGACCTAGAATTAATTGCATGCTCTAAAAATTATGATATAATTGGTATCACTGAGACCTGGTGGGATGAAACATGTGACTGGACTGTGAATTTAAATGGTTACACCCTATTTAGGAGGGACAGAGGGATAAAAAAGGGTGGAGGAGTGTGTTTGTATTTAAAGCCTGAATTAAAAACATGCGCTAAAGAAATAATCATAGCTGGCACTGGTGGGGGTGTACAATCCCTCTGGGTAGAGATTTTGACTGGGCAAAAGTTTACAAAGAGAATTATTATTGGTGTATGCTATAAACCACATCGTATAAGTGTTGAGTATGAAGCCCAGCTACTCTTGCAGATACAAGCGGTTTCACAGCTGGGTCAAGAACCTACTAGGAATAACTCACTTTTGGACCTTGAAGTAATTCTATAAGGAAGTAACTAAAACACTAAATTTCAGACGTGCAAACTTTGACAGTATAAGGGCATCTCTGCAACATATTAAGTGGGAAATGCTTTTCACAGGGTTAAACACAGAACAAAAATGGGAAGTCTTTAAAATGCTGCTTAATAAATATACTTGTCAGTATATTCCACTTGTAAGCAAGGAACGACGTTGCAAAGCAAAACCTTTTTGGTTCAATAGAAGCGTTGGTGTTGAGGTTGGTAAGAAAAGACGTTCTTTTAAGGCTTTCAAGTTTGCTGGTACAGCCGAAACATTTATAAGGTACAAGGAGGCCAATAGTGATGGGCGAATTTATTCACCAGGTGCGAATTCGCGGCGAATTTGCGAGATTCGCCACCAGCGAATAAATTCGCGAAACGCCTGCGAAAATTTGCGTCAAAAACGAGACACCGGCGCCGTTTCACGAATTTTCCGCTGTTTCGCGAATTTCGCGCGAAATTCACGAATTTTTCGGCGAAGCGAAACGGCGCAAATTCGCCCATCACTAGAGGCCAATAAATCATGCAGAAGCTATAAGGCAAGCTAAAATTGATATGGAAAAGGATGTTGCAGCAAGCAGTAAAAAGAATCCAAAATTATATTTTAAATATGTTAATAGTAAAAAATGAAGCAGGTAGGGGTGGGACCTTTAGTTTCAGAGGGGGGTCAGCTGGTTGATGAAAACAAAATAAAAGCGCAGATTCTGAATTCTTATTTTTCGTCTGTCTTCACAAATGAGGAACCAGTTATTAAATGTTTCCTTATTAATAGTCCCAATTCTAGTAATACAACTAATGATGCATGGTTCACACATGAGGAAATTCAAAAGAGACTAGAACATGTTAAGATAAACAAAGGTCCGGGGCCAGATGGTATTCATCCCGGGGTACTTAGAGAGCTTAGCTCTGTGATTGCCATACCTCTTTACTTAATTTTTCAGGATTCATTGAGGTCTGGCATATTGCCGAGAGACTGGCGAATTGCTAATGTGGTGCCACTTAGTGATGTGCGGGTCAGGGTTTTCCTGACCCGCACCCGACCCTAACTCGCCCTGCTCCAGCCCGCGCCCACGCTACAGGGGTCCTTTTATAGACCAGCAATGATGTCACAATGCCGTCACAAAAGGGGCGGGGCGAGCAGACACGAGACTATAAAACAAGAAGCTTTTCAGCTTGTTTATTAATGACCTGGAGGTGGGCATTGAAAGTACTGTTTCTATTTTTGCAGATGATACTAAATTGTGCAGAACTATAGGTTCCATGCAGGATGCTGCCACTTTGCAGAGTGATTTGTCTAAACTGGAAAACTGGGCAGCAAACTGGAAAATGAGGTTCAATGTTGATAAATGCAAGGTTATGCACTTTGGCAAAAATAATATAAATGCAAGTTATACACTAAATGGCCGTGTGTTGGGAGTTTCCTTAAATGAGAAGGATCCAGGGTTTTTTGTAGATAAGTTGTCTAATTCTGGGCAGTGTCATTCTGTGGCTACTAAAGCAAATAAAGATCTATCTTGCATAAAAAAGGGCATTAACTCAAGGGATGAAAACATAATTATGCCTCTTTATAGGTCCCTGGTAAGGCCTCATCTGGAGTATGCAGTGCAGTTTTGGACTCCAGTCCTTAAGAGGGATATAAATGAGCTGGAGAGAGTGCAGACACTAAGTGCAACTAAACTGGCTAGAGGGATTGAAGACTTAAATTATGAGGGGAGACTGTCAAGGATGGGGTTGTTTACTCTGTTTACTAGCTGTTTGTTAACCCCATTGACCTGTATAGTACAAAATCATTTTATGTGTATATTTTGATTGGGTCCCTAAGCTTAGTAAGTGACAGCAGCACAGAGCATGTGCAGTGAAACAGCAGAAAAGAAGATGGGGAGCTATTGGGGCATCTTTGGAGACACAGATCTTTACTGCTAAAGGGATATGGTTGCCTTGGTACAGAAGCACAAAACATAATGAACAACATTTCTAGCTACTTCTCTATTTAGGCTTTAGGTCTCCTTTAAGACTTGGTAGCATCAGAGTATCGGAGGACTCCTCCCTAAGCCAAATCTGAAGCATAAGCTGAGACTGGGACTTTGGGGTTTGTTCTGGGGTTTGGGATACCATACCAAACACTACAGGTTCCGTAGTTTTCAGCATTAGGGAATGTCTATAAATCATTTTAGGTTCTTAGACCTATTTTATACATTGCAACAAAATTGTTAAGAAACCTCTGGTTCCTTCTCATCTAAATACTGTTATAATACGCACCTCTAATACATTACCCTGTAATCGTCAACAAAAAAATCCCAAAAGTCTGCTTTTGACTTCCCACCAACAAAGGCATTCTTTGCTCTTTAAGTTACAAATGTGGATCTATGCATTTCACAGGCTTCTATGGTATGTACAGTATATAAGAAAAAAAAAAAAAGAAATTAAGAGCTGATTTGCATATGGCCCTGATGTGGGTGCTTCCGAACATATAAATAACAAAAACGTATTTGCAGTATGCTAAGATGTAATGTGTAATATAACACAATCATATTTAATCAAGATGATGAATGGAAAGCAATGTTTGCAGAAGAAAAAAAACGAAATGCCATCAACAGGAATTTAGTTACATAAAAAGCCTTAGGGCTAGTTATAACAGTAAAGATGGAGTTATTGATACCAGCAAGAGCAATTATTCAGCATACCTTGCTTCTCTCAGTTATCACTGGCATCATGTAGCACAAGTGACTCATCATCATTGCCAAGCAGCAGCATGAACAATCTGACTTTTAAAACTGCTGGCAGGAATCCTGGATCATTCATTCAAAAACTGGGTCATGCTGCAAAAAAATAAATAAAAACAATTCAACAGAAATAAAAAAGTATAATGGTCAGAATCAGGTAAATCAGGCTTGGTGTTCTTTAGTTTGATACTGTACCTTAACAAGTTTCTGTTTGCACAGTGAGTGTGGGAGCTGCTAATTGAATGTTGCATGTGATCAAAGTGTTGCATGTGAATTAAGTGTTAAGCAGTCATTAAAAACCTAAAGGTTTACTGAGGAACTGCACTTGGGAGACTATAAGTACCCAGTATAAATATGAGGGCAATTGGGCTTGCTGGTATCACTCAGTGTGTGTCTTGTCCCATGTATGTGATGTTGGAGCAGTAATCGCAGATTGCAGGAGTAACTTATTAGGGTGGCAGCAAATATGGCGGAGGAAAGGAGGCTCACAGAGCAACCACTGGCATGGGCCAATGTAGTGGTGGTGGTGGAGAAGGGGCAGTAGAAGCAAATGAGGGAGATTTGTGTTGGGTTTGTGACAGTCAAGAGGGAAAGTAGGGGACAGAAGGGTATGGGGGATGCTCCACAGCAGGTCCAAAGCAACAGGTTTGCCATTTTGGATGCTTGGGAGAGCCACTCTTAACTGGCATGTATGGAGCAGGCTGATTCTCTGAGCATCCTAGGGGTCAGTGTCTCTAATATGGGCAGTGGGGGTGCAAGGAAAGAAAGGCAGGTTTTAGTTTAGGGGATTCAATTATTAGAAAGGTGAATAGGGTAATCTGTCATAAGGACCCTTCATTCTTAAAGGTCTGCTGCTTGCCTGGTGCTAGGGTTTGGCATGTAGTGGAATGAGTGGATAGATTATTGAGTGAGGCTGGGGAAGACCCAGCAGGAATGGTACACATAGGCACCAATGACAAAGTTAGAGAAGGGGGGAAGTGCTCACAAATTATTTTAAAAACTGGGCTGACCTCAATGATGATGGTGCAGCTGCTTTGGGGGAGAAGATGGATAGAGGGTTGGAGGAGATACTAGATGTGATAAACTAGATGTGGGGGTGCAGTAGAAGGATTCTGTTTTAGATAGGTTAGATGAAGTAGTAAACATAGGAAGGTAAAATGGGGGAGGAGATTTGGTTGGGTGTACTGTTAAAGACAGTGAGGACCACATGTTGTATTTTACTCTGATTCTAGTATTAAATGTATGTTTCAAATGCAAGGAATCTGGTAAAATGGAAGAGCTGGAGGTGCTGGCAACGGAGGGAAAATATGATGTCATTGGTGTTGCTGAAACATAACTAAATGAGTCCCATTACTGAACAGTTACAGGAACAGTTCAGTGTAAAAATAAAAATTGGTTAAATTGATAGGCTGTGCAAAAGAAAAAATGTTTTCAATATAGTTAGTTAGCCCAAAATTTTATCTATAAAGGCTGGAGTGACTGAATGTCTAACATAATATAACATAACACAACTTCATGCTCTCTAACTCTGAGTTAGTCAGTGACTTTAAGGGGGACCACATGAGAAATAATTGTTCAGCGATTTTGCAATTGATCCTTTGCATGCAGGTCCTATTTAAAAGCAAATAGTTATGAAATTAATTGTGTTTTTCAAACCTAGCATCACACTGAGACAAAAACTGGTACATCCAAAGGATCCAACAACAAAAGAAAAACAAAGCAATGTGGTATACGGAGTCCAGTGTAGCGAGGAGTGCACAGATCTATACATTGGGGAGACAAAACAACTACTCTCCAAGCAAATGGCTCAGCACAGGAGGGAGAACTCTACAGGGCAAAACTCAGCTGTCTTTCTACACCTAAAAGACAAGGGACAATACTTTGAAGATAGCAATGTCCAAATATTGGATAAAAAAGACCGCTGGTTTGAATGAGGTTTGAAAGAGGCGATTCATTTCAAGGTGGAGAAACCATCCCTGAACAGAGGCGGGGGCCTTCGACACCACCTGTCTGCTACATACAATGCTGCTCTAACATCTGTACCCCTGCGATTTCAGAACACTTCACACATCTAGTGATTGGCGAATTTGCACGTTTCGCTTTGCCGGAAAATTTGCGAATTTCGCGCGAAATTCACAAAACGGCGAAAAATTTGCGAAACGTCGCCGGCGGCTCATTTTTTATGCCGGCGCCCGTTTTTGATGCCGGCGCCCGTTTTTTGCTGGCGGTGAATCGTGCTACCCGTCCCGCTGGGCAAATGCCCCTAACTTGTTACTTACCCTTCTGCGCAGGTCCAGTCCAGGGAGTTCACAGACGACATCTTCTTCCACGCGATCTTCTTCCTGCTTTGACCAGCGTATGCGCAGTAGGAGCATTTCACCAGTACGGATCTACCGCCACATCTACCGTACAACGTGACTTTTGGCGCATGCGCAGTAGATGCTCCTACTGCGCATGCGCCAAAACGCTGTTCAAAGCAGGAAGAAGATCGCGTGGAAGAATATGTCGTCTGTGAACTCCCTGGACTGGACTTGCGCAGAAGGCTAAGTAACAAGTTAGGGGCATTTGCCCAGCGGGACCGGTAGGCCAGGGGGGAGGAGGGAAGGGTGGGCAACACACGGGAGGGGGGAGAGGGTTTTTGCGCCAATTAGGTTTCCTTCCCCTTTAAGCAAATAATGCACAATACTGTGCATTCAAGGTTAAAGCCACTTGATGTTGTAAGTATCTGCATCTTGTAGGGTCCTGTACACTTGCTACACTTGGGTTTGTCAGAAACATAATTTGTCATCTGCTGCCCAATAAAGGGAGTACGGCATTAACTACTGAGCACAGCCTTCATCTTTCATGCAATTTCCTTGAGTATACTTCTTATGCTGGTTATCTAGAGATCACCAAATTGAGATGGCCCCTATACCAGCAATTAGGTTCATTAAGAGCAGCTTGATATTACTCAATGCCAACAGCCAGAATGCATGGACCCAGATAAATGTACAAATTACATCAAGCCAATAGTTTCAGCCTAAGAACCTGAAGATGAATGAAGCCCATACACAAGCCATCTATGGCCATAAGCTTCCAGATTTTCATTGTTTTTAAATGCTATTTTTACTGCTCAGAAAGCCCCTTCATTCCTCATGCATAACACGATGGTTGACCAAATTATCTGAAAACATTTTTTTCAAGGATTTTTGGGGAATTCTCACTATACCTGGCCAGTTTTATTCACATAACATTTGAAACCACAAAATGCAACATTCATGGTCAAATTGCTTTTTTATTTAGAAAACTAAATGTATTATGCTAATTACTGAAGAGTATCTATAATATGTTGAGCAATCACATTACTCTTGAGACTACATTACTAATTAGGGAAATATGCTTATCAACAATTTTGGAGTGGCTTTAAAAAATCATTTAGGTTGATTAGAAATTTACATATTTTATGTTAACAACATTAAAAAAAACTGTAGGAACACAGAAAAGAAAAATTTGTGTGTGTGTGTGTGTGTGTTTATGTATGTATATATATATATATATATAAAACACATAATATTTCATACCAGACTAGTTAATCAGAAATAATAATGATCCACCTGTAACTAAAATGCAAATGATACATAGCATAAGTAATTTTAATCTATTAAGCATTTATTGCATTTTTTGGCCATTTTTTATTGATGTAGTACTGCAAGGATGTATAACTTTTTCAAACTTGAAACATACGCAGGGCTTACCAGAATTTGCACATTTAGAGGGTATATCTACAGTATAAAGACATGTAAAATTTGACAATGTGGTATTAAACAGTGTAGGGATATGGGATCTGTTATATGGAAGCCCATTAACCAGAGGGCTCTGAATTATGGGAAGGCCATCTCCCATAGACTCCATTATAATCAAATATAGTGATTTGCGGTGAATTTCTGCATTTCGCCGCCTAAGAATAAATTCACTAAACCGTGGCAAAAATCCACCATGACAAAAAAAATTGATGGGTGTCAAAATTATTTGGACACCCATTGACTTATGTAGTCCTGCCCTTACAGTGAGCTGTTAGTATGGCATAAAGAATGATATTCTGAGGCAATTTGCAATTGGTTTTCCATATGATTGCACCTTCCCATCTGTTACATCCAAAATCTCATATGTGTGTTGTTAAAATGTAACTTTTAATAAATTAGCAAATAAATAGTCCAGTATAATTAGTTTAAAGCGGGGGGGACAGAAAATCAGAGGGCAGGGGTTTGGTCACGACCATGTGTGCCTACTGTATACCAGACCTATCTATTATGGGTATAACATAAGAATCAGGGGTGTGTAAACCTGTGATGTTTAAGGGGGACTGAAATAGGCACCCATTCATACACCCTCCGATGCCAACCCCTTCACCCACATAGAGCTCCCTCCCACCGGGTGATATAGTTGAAGTCCGAAGTAACTGTTATGTTTTGGGTAGCTGAGGATGAGTAGAGTATAACAGTGCTTTATTAGCAGAGTCATGCAGCCATTACACAACAGTAACTTTCACGTTTAAGCTACCAGGAAGTATGCACCGTATGTCTGAGCACAGTGACATCTACAGGCCATTTGTATAAACACCACAGTAACAAACCTTCAATGTCTGTACACTGACTGCCACACAGACTATATTGTGCCTCAGGCCTTCGATAAAGCCCGATATAGTCTGTGTGGCAATCAATGTGCAGACATTGAAGGTTTGTTACACCGGACATTGACTTCAACGATATCACCCTTGGGAAGGGTGGGTGAAGGGGTTGACATCGGAGGGTGTATGTATGGGTGCCTATTTCAGTCTCCCTTAAACATCACAGGTTTACACACCCCAGATTTTTATGCTATACCCATAAAAGATAGGTCTGGATACTCAGGTATATATTAGGCACGCCTGGTCGTGAACAACCCCATGCCCTCGGATTTTCTGTCCTCCCGCTTTAAACCATTATTTGAAATGAATTATACTGGACTTTTTATTTGCTAATGTATTAGAAGTTACCTTTTAACAACACACATATGAGATTTTGGATGTAACAGATAAGAAGGTGCAATTATATGGTCAGTTCTTTCTCTTTTTGCTTATTACTTGATTAATTAATTTGCACACCATCTTCCTATGACTATATTTTGATGTATGGTGCTCGACTTCTACATTTAGGGTACAAATTACCCTAGCAACCATGCACTGATTTGAATGAGAGACTGGAATATGAATAGGAGAGACACAAATAGAAAGATGAGTAATAAAAATAGCATTTTGTGAAGTTTTCATAATTTTCTCATTTTTTGGTGAAACAGGACAGATTCTCTTATCACTAGTGTTTAGCCCAAATAATGCCAGTGTGTTCATTTCCAAAAATAGTCTCTATAATACAGTTACCAATTACTATTGGTTGTGATGATGTCTAGTATACACTAGATGGCACATACCAAATAGTGTTTAAGTGAATCTTTAAAAGTATGTTTTTAGCTTGTAGAGCACCACAGACCCTGAGTGGTCCACTACCACTATACTCACTACTCTTGTTATTAGTATATAACTGATAAAACAACAGATAATGGTATAGCCAACAACTTCAACCTCAGCAAAGTCTGAATTTATATCAATATTTTCTGATCAAAGAAGCACAGTTTTTTGGGCTTATTTATTAATACACTTTCCTGAAAATTTTGTTTGCGGGAAAAAATCCGAAAAAATCATGAAAGATCTGATTTTCACGATTTTTTCAGATTTATCATCCGATTTTCATGATTTTTTTTCGGATTTTTCACCCAAAAACACTGAATTTTGCCCTATACTCCAAAAACTTTGGGGTGTTGCCAAAAACCCAGCACACATCAAAAAATCATTGGCTGTTCTCTCATTGACTTATATGCAACCTGGACAGGTCTGAGATGATGGATTTTCAGATTCTTACTTTTCCATCCTCTGGCTTTAATAAATTCTGAAAAATTTGTGATTTTTTTTAAAAGTCCGATTTTATATAAAAAAATCACTAGTTTAGTAAATAACCCCCTAAGTGTGTTCTATCTGTAGTGCTACAAATATCTCTGCATCTACAGTATTACTGGTTCTTGTGGCAAGGTATTAGTAGTATTTGTGGGTTTCATATTGTTCCATAAAAGTTGATTAGGGTGATCTCTAAGTGCCCAAATAATAACATTTCTATAGTTTTGGGAGCTGCACTGATCCCAACGGATCTTTTTTTAACCATTTTTAGCCATTTGGACTTCAAAAACTCTAAAACAACTAAAATGGGAATGTTTATAAATGGTTTTCCCAGTCGTATGACACCTATAAAGAACATTAAACGTTCATCAAACTGGCAAGTTTAGTGATTTAAATCCAGATCAGATATACAGTCTTGCCATTTTTTGCATATGAAATATAGAATATTAATAGGCTTTACAACTTTTCTGAAAAAAAAATAATTTTTATATGTTTTCTATTTTTAGAGTCTATGGGAGATGCCCTTACCAAAATTTGGAGCTTTCTGGATAGCAGTTTTTCAGATAACAGATCCAGTAGCTGTGTATATATAATTATATATATATTTTTCACACATACAACTGATACAAAATAGGCACAAAAACATTTGTAAAATGTTCACTATTTTCGTTCCTCCATTTTAATTTATTTTTATTTGCCCAGCTATGTCCTCTCCCTCTTTCTGGACAGTCTACAATGCATTTTATGACAACATAGGTGAGGAAAGCTAGAGAAAGTAGCCCACAGTATAATTATTTATAAAGTGTTTTACAGAGTAAGTGGATACAAATGTAAGAAAATGTAACCTGTCTACCAAATGGTCATTTCTATCAAACCTGCAGTATCAGGCCTCCAAGAAGAGAGAGTTCCTAAAATTGTAATCTATGATTTATAAAAATGAAGCAAATAAAACTCTTTTCAGGGATCAAGACAAAATAATAAACTCTTATTATTATTTTTACTAAATATTGGACCCAAACAACATTTAGCCCTAACTATATTTTCATAAATTTTTATAATGGAATTTATGGATTCTAATCTCTAAATCATACTAAAGGGTAATTTAAAGGTGAACAATCCCTTTAATTGAATGCATTTTCCAAGCCATTATTCTCCTAGACTGTAAAAAGATAAAAGATATATCAAAACATGATTGTAATAGTCAGCCTGTTCTTACTGATCCTCAACCGAGAAACCTGTCTTCCAAATGGTCATTCCAAACAAACCTCACCTGAGAAACCTGCAGAATTGGGCATCCAAGAAGGGAGAGTCCCCATGATTGGAAACAATTATCAAGAAGTTACAAATAAACCTATATTTTCAGTGATCAAGACAAAATAATAAATTTACGTTTACCCTAAATATTAGACCCCAAAGAACATCTGTTTCATTAAAACCATTTATAGACACCATTATACATTTTTCATCAATTTTATAAATGTAATTTATGAATTCTAATAGGTACATAGAACACAACAAAATTGATTATATTATCAAGTCTTTGTGGTTTTTTTTAAATATTCGGAATATTTCTAAGTTCCAAGAAGTAGTTAATGACATTTCACAGCTTGGAGGCATTTTCCTCGGTGAAGTAATTAGCAAGTCAATTGCAGCACCTTATCTGTCAATTAGAGGTCACACTAAATTACCATTTTTTTCTAAACTCATATAATTTGTTTGTTTTACAAGCAAAAAAGCCTGTAGCCCTAGTGTAAGTTAGAACTCTTCACTGGCCCAACAATAAGCTACCTGATTCTAGACCTTGTCAGTGGCTAATGAATAACCTGGAGGGCACACCTTAACATAAATCTGTAATGAGCAATATCCTTTGCCCTTTTGACTTGTATGGATGATAATGTTGCTCAGGGCATGACACCCATGGGATCTAGTATAGTGCTCTTCTTTGACCCTGAGCTGTTTAGCAAAAATAAATAATCTGATTTTGTTGCAAAATTTCTCCATATTTTACTGTTCTAATAAATAACTCCCACCTGCACCTGTGCTGGTATTTGTGTATTTATTTATAGCATTTTCATATGAATAGCATTTTTACAATCATGCTACCTTAAAATCAGATTGATTGTTTATGTTTATGTTTAAATAATGACTTCTGTTTGCAAAGGATCACTATAAATCTACATGTTTGTAGGGTGACTCATGGGCTTTGTTTACATAATAAATTATGTGCTTTTAAAAATTATTTTTTCATACTTAATTTGGGTTGAAACAGGCCACAATATACCAGAACCACCACCACCAATCTCCTCTCTTTCTCTCTCTCTTAAGGAGACCTGAGGAAATGATTGGATAATTACAAAGTTCTTACAGTGTTTATAATACAGATTATTATTTTTTCAGATATCCCTGCCCCAGAAGAGCTTACAATTTAAGTCCTCTATTACACAAATAGTAAGGTCAATATTATATTAAACAGATTAACCTGCCTGTACTGTATGTTTTTGGAGTGTGAGAGTAGAACCATCATAGGGAGAGCAAACTCATAATACCCTGGTTTCAATCAAACCCAAAAATCCAAACCTACAAGGCAGCAATGCTAGGCACTGTGTCAATATTCTGGCAAGCCTTTAAGAAAATTTTACATACAATGAAGAAAATTTGTCCATTATGTGTTGGATTTGCTGGATTGTACTATCACAAGATGCTGGGTGTAGCAGTTTAGCACTGGAGAGATCATCGAGAAAGCTACAAAAAGTTTCACTTGGAGATCATTGAAAAAGCCACAAAAATGTAATTCTACCATTACTAGAACATGTATAGTAATTTTGCTGACTTTGCTATTTATTGGAGATTAGGGATGCGCAAAATATTTTGTCAAGTTTCGCCAAGAAAAAACACCCTTAGGGGCCGATTCACTAAGGGTCGAATATCGAGGGTTAATTAACCCTCGATATTCGACTAGGAATTAAAATCCTTCGACTTCGAATATCGAAGTCGAAGGATTTAGCGCAGATAGTTCGATCGAACGATAAAATCCTTCGAATCGAACGATTCGAAGGATTTTAATCCAACGATCGAAGGAATATCCTTCGATCAAAAAAAGTTAGCCAAGCCTATGGGGACCTTCCCCATAGGCTAACATTGACTTCGGTAGCTTTTAGATGGCAAACTAGGGGGGTCGAAGTTTTTTTTATAGAGACAGTACTTCGACTATCGAATGTTTGAATAGTCGAACGATTTTTACTTCGAATCCTTCGATTTGAAGTCGATAGTCGAAAGTCGAAGTAGCCCATTCGATGGTCGAAGTAGCCCAAAAAAACTTCGAAATTCGAAGTTTTTTACCTTCGAATCCTTCACTCGAAGTTAGTGAATCGGCCCCTTAGACTTTAATAGAAAGTTTAAATAAATGTTGCATGGTTTAAGAAATGTTACATGGTTTGAAAAATTGTTGCACAAAAAACCCCATTGACTTCAATACGTTTGGTGAACTTTTTTGCCATTTTGAATATTTTTGCCGAAACAAAACGGTTCAGATTTCACTATTGGCGATTGTGTCCAAGGTTAACCTCCAATCTCAGACAAGTGTTATTCAAATCAATTGTGATTGATTCACCCTCCCAGGAAGCAATTAATCATGTACAGTAAGTGACCAATTTGCCTTTAGGCTATGTGCACACAGGCTATTGTCAGCCTGCCTATTTTTGCAGGCTGAGAGAAGCAGACATGCTCAGTGCCCCTGTTCTATTAATTTGAATCGGGTCAGACTGTGTGCAGTCTAGGGATGTAGCGAACGTCGGAAAAAAAGTTCGCGAACATATTCGCGAACTTGCGTCAAAAATGCGAACGGTTCGCGAACGCCGCGAACCCCATAGACTTCAATGGGAAGGCGAATTTTAAAAGCTAGAAAAGACATTTCTGGCCAGAAAAATGATTTTAAAGTTGTTTAAAGGGTGCAACGACCTGGACAGTGGCATGCCAGAGGGGGATCAAGGGCAAATATGTTTCTAAAAAATCCATTGTTGACACAGCGCTGCGTTTTGTGCTGTAAAGGGCAGAAATCACACTACATTTCTAAACCTGTGTAATAAAATGCTTTAAAACGTCCGGCGTCTACATGCCAATCAAGTCGTGTAAAGGTTACAGCCTGTTCACACGCAAAGACGAAACGCGGCGCTTATTGCAACGCAAAAAAAACGCAAAGAGCTTTAATGAATGATACCGTCAAGTGAGCAAATAATAGTTGTTAATTACTAGTTGAGCTTGTCACCTCTAGGATGTTCGTCCTGTTGGTGGCAATATTTCTGTAGTGGTGTGTTTAGCAGTCACCGTGCTTGTGCGCACGTGCACGGTCAGGCAGAGGTAATTCAATGTACAGTGAAGTGAACCAAAAAACACCGATTCTGCAGTGTGGGCCCAGTTTTGGTCTACTTTATTGATCACCTGCGGTGACCATAAAAGATGCGATTTTGCCACAATTGCAGAACCCTGAAAAATTAGGCATGTGTACTTTCCTGAAAAATTATGTTTTTTTTGTCGCAGCCACTGAACCAGAAGGCCAGAAACAATATGCCATATAAATGCTGAAAATATTAATTTTTTTTTGTCGCAGCCACTGCAGCACAGAGGCCAGAAAAAATATGCCATATAAATGCTGAAAATATTAAATTTTTTTTGTCACAGCCACTGAAGCACAGAGGCCAGAAAAAATATGCCATATAAATGCTGAAAATATTCAATTTTTTTTGTCACAGCCACTGAAGCACAGAGGCCAGAAAAAATATGCCATATAAATGCTGAAAATATTCAATTTTTTTTGTCACAGCCACTGAAGCACAGAGGCCAAAAAAAATATGCCATATAAATGCTGAAAATATTCAATTTTTTTTGTCACAGCCACTGAAGCACAGAGGCCAGAAAAAATATGCCATATAAATGCTGAAAATATTCAATTTTTTTTGTCACAGCCACTGAAGCACAGAGGCCAGAAAAAATATGCCATATAAATGCTGAAAATATTAAATTTTTTTGGTCACAGCCACTGAAGCACAGAGGCCAGAAAAAATATGCCATATAAATGCTGAAAATATTTAATTTTTTTTGTCACAGCCACTGAAGCACAGAGGCCAGAAAAAATATGCCATATAAATGCTGAAAATATTCAATTTTTTTTGTCACAGCCACTGAAGCACAGAGGCCAGAAAAAATATGCCATATAAATGCTGAAAATATTCAATTTTTTTTGTCACAGCCACTGAAGCACAGAGGCCAGAAAAAATATGCCATATAAATGCTGAAAATATTCAATTTTTTTTGTCACAGCCACTGAAGCACAGAGGCCAGAAAAAATATGCCATATAAATGCTGAAAATATTCAATTTTTTTTGTCACAGCCACTGAAGCACAGAGGCCAGAAAAAATATGCCATATAAATGCTGAAAATATTCAATTTTTTTTGTCACAGCCACTGAAGCACAGAGGCCAGAAAAATATGCCATATAAATGCTGAAAATATTCTGTTTTTTTTTGTCGCAGCCACTGAAGCACAGAGGCCAGAAAAACTCAGGATTTACCTGGATTCAAATTAAACCAGTAGGGTTTGCACCCTAGTTTGTAACGGTGGTGGAGGGAGGAGGACGCTAAAGGACAGCTGTGTGTGGAGTCATGAGGCGTGCAGAGAAGGACAGCTGCATGGGGAGTCAGAAACTCAGAACAAGTCTTCCGGCGTGCAGTAACCCTCCGAGATCCACCCCTCATTCATTTTAATAAAGGTCAGGTAATCCACACTTTTGTGACCTAGGCGAGTTCTCTTCTCAGTTACAATCCCTCCTGCTGCACTGAAGGTCCTTTCTGAGAGGACACTTGAGGCGGGGCAAGACAAGAGGTTCATGGCAAATTGTGACAGCTCTGGCCACAGATCAAGCCTGCGCACCCAGTAGTCCAGGGGTTCATCGCTCCTCAGAGTGTCGATATCTGCAGTTAATGCCAGGTAGTCCGCTACCTGCCGGTCGAGGCGTTCTTTGAGGGTGGATCCAGAAGGGTTCTGCCGCTGCCTTGGACAAAAAACATTTGCATGTCTGACGTTACAGAGTGGCCAAAGTGCTTTGTCCTTGCAGGTGCGCTCGTGGCAGGATTACTGGCACCTCTGCCCCTGGAATGTTGATGAGTTCCTGAAGTGACATCACCCTTAAAAGCATTGTACAACATGTTTTGCAGGCTGGTTTGTAAATGCAGCATCCTTTCAGACTTGTGGTATGTTGGTAACATTTCTGCCACTTTATGCTTGTACCGAGGGTCTAGTAGAGTCGCGACCCAGTACAGGTCCTTCTCCTTAAGCCTCTTGATACGGGGGTCCTTCAACAGGCATGACAGCATGAAAGACCCCATTCTCACAAGGTTGGATGCAGAGGTATCAATCTCCGCTTCCTCGTTATCAAGGACTGCATCATCCACGGTCTCCTCCCCCCAGCCACATACAAGACCAGGGGTCCCCAAAAGGTCACCACTAGCCCCCTGTGAAGCCTGCTCCTGTTGGTCCTCCTCCTCCACAAAGCCACCTTCCTCCTCTGACTCCACTTCTGACACCTCTCCCTGCGTTGCAGCAGGTGCCTGGGTTCGTTCTGGTGATTCCGACCAGAAATCGTGCGCTTCCTGCTCCTCGTCACGCTGGTCTACAGCCTCATCTGTCACTCGTCGCACGGCACGCTCCAGGAAGAAAGCAAAGGATATTAGGTCGCTGATGGTGCCTTCGGTGCGACTGACCATGTTTGTAACCTCTTCAAAAGGGCGCATGAACCTGCAGGCATCGCGCATAAGCACCCAGTAACGGGGGAAAAAAATCCCCAGCTCTGCAGATCCGGTCCTACCACCCAGTTCAAACAGGTATTCGTTGACGGCTCTTTGTTGTTGCAGCAGACGTTCCAACATGAGGAGCGTTGAATTCCAGCGAGTCTGGCTGTCGCAAATCAAACGCCTGACTGGCATTTTGTACCGCTGCTGAATGTCAGCAAGGCGTGCCATGGCTGTATAGGAACGTCTGAAATGGGCCGACACCTTCCTGGACTGCCTGAGAACGTCCTGGAATCCTGGGTACTTTGAGACAAAACGTTGGACTATTAAATTCAGAACATGTGCCATGCAGGGCACATGTGTTAAATTGCCCAGTCTCAGTGCTGCCAACAGATTGCTTCCATTGTCACACACCACTTTTCCGATCTTCAGTTGGTGTGGGGTCAGCCACCATCGGCCTGTGACTGCAGAGATGACAGGAGTACAGATCCGGTATGGTTTCTGCTTTCCAGGCACGTCATCCCCAAGACAGCATGACAACGGCGTACCTGGCACGTCGAATAGCCTAGGGGGAGCTGGGGGTGCACAGGTGTGGAGGAGGAGGACCCAGCAGCAGAGGAGGAAGAAGAGGAAGAAGACGAGGTAGAGAGCGAAGGAGGAGTAGAGGTGGTGGCAGAACCGCGTGCAATCCGTGGCGGTGACACCAACTCCACTGTCGTTGTTGAGCCACACATTCCCTGCTTCCCAGCCATTACCAAGTTCACCCAGTGGGCAGTGTAGGTGACATACCTACCCTGACCATGCTTGGAGGACCATGCGTCAGTAGTCATATGGACCTTTGGCCCAACACTAAGTGACAGAGATGCGGTGACTTGGCTCTGCACATGGTGGTACAGGTGTGGTATTCCCTTTTTTGAAAAAAAATTGCGGCTGGGTACCTTCCACTGCGGTGTCCCAATTGCTACAAATTTGCGGAAGGCCTCAGAGTCCACCAGCTGGTATGGTAAAAGCTGGCGGGCTAAGAGTGCAGACAAGCCAGCTGTCAGACGCCGGGCAAGGGGGTGACTCGCAGACATTGGCTTCTTACGCTCAAACATGGCCCTCACAGAAACTTGGCTGGGGGCAGATGACTGGGAATGGGAACTGGTGGTCAAGGTGGAAGGCGGAGTGGAGGGTGGTTCAGACGGGTCAAGGACAGCAGAGGTAGAGCAGTAAGATGCTGGACCAGAAGGAGGGTGGCTTTTAGTTTGCCTGTTGCCTTTGAGGTGTTGCTCCCAAAGTGCTTTGTGCTTGCCGTTCATGTGCCTTCGCATCGAAGTTGTACCTATGTGGCTGTTGGGCTTCCCAAGACTCAGTTTCTGACTGCACTCATTGCAAATTACAACGCTTTTGTCAGAGGCACACACATTAAAAAAATCCCACACTGCTGACCTTTTTGAAGCTGGCAATCTGGCGGTAACAGTAGAAGTTGGCGGCGTTGGCGGCAATGGCGGGTGCGTTGGCCGGCTGACCACAGGTGCCGATACATGTTGTTGCCCTACTGTTCCCTGCGAGCTGTCCTCCCTGCTTCTTCCAAGTCTTATTCTCCTCCTGCCTCTCTGACTCTCCGTCTCTCCATCTGAACTATCCTCCTCTTGCTCTCTTCTACTGGGCACCCACAAAACATCAATCTCCTCATCATCATTCTCCTCAGATGCATCAATTTCTTCTGACAGCTCACAGAAGGAAGCAGCAGCGGGGACCTCCTCATCATCACTCATTATGTCCATCTCTGTTGTGTTCTCTGCCAGAATTAAATCTGGTGTAACGTCCTCATCTCCTTCATCTTCTTCTGCCAATAATGGTTGCGCATCACTCAGTTCAAGAAACTCATGTGAAAATAACTCCTCTGACTCCAGTGAAGAAGGGGCGCCGGTGGTGGAGGAAGTGTTACGTGGGGTGGCCATAGCAGTGGAGGATGAGGATGTTGTGGTAAAGTTAGAAACGGTAGAGGATGGGGGTGTGCTGTGTAAGCCAGTCAACTACCTCTTCAGCATTTTGGGAGTTCAGGGTCATTGCCTTTTTAAAACTGGGCAATTTCCTAGGGCCACAGGATAGCATAGCAGCACGGCCCCTAGTGCCTCTGCGTGGCGGCCTGCCTTTGCCTGGCATTATTTTTAAAACAAAAACAACAACAACAACTCAGGTGTTGTTTCTGGAGACGGTATTATTATTGATATTTAGACAGAATGTGAAAAAGCTCACACAGCTAGATGGCAGTTGTTTGAAAATTAAGAACACACTGGGCAAATAATGCCTACAAGGTCAACGTATACACTACTACAGCAGTGGATACGGAATATATTATTGCTGCTTGAAAAACGTCACTCAGGTGGTGTTTCTGGAGACGGTATTATTATTGATATTTATAACGCCGAGTTAAAAAGAAGCAGACATCCACAGTTGCGCCAGCATTCAATTATATATCAGTGCAAGGGGGGAGGGGTGTCCGCCACATTTAAGGCAATTATACTATATACAAAAGAGGACTTATCCCCCTATCCCGTTGCACTGTAGAAAATTAGACACAATGTATTACAGTAAAAAGCAATATTTATTAATAACCATGCTAGTGAAACAAATTAAAACATATTTAAAAAACCAACAGCGCTGCTGGAAACAAAAAACGGGGAATACCCTGATGTTAATTAGTGATCACTATATTTTATACTGGTTGAAAAACCTTGCATAGGTAAAAAAATGTGATTGGAGCAGTATAGATAGTTTGGTAAAACGTATTAGATGTGAACTCCCGGCAGAAACCAAATTAAGGGCATATATGCCAAAATGTCCCTTCTTCTCTGTATAAGAACTATATCCCAAGCAGGGTAGGGGCTGGCTCCCCTTGCAAGTCCCTCAGCGGAAGCCCCTTGAGCCGAGGTTAGATGCAGGGTAAGTAAGGAGTTAGCTGTAGCAAACGCTGGATCCAATGTAGTAGCCTAAAGGCTATATATGCAGAACCCCAGTTCAGTATGCCAGCAAAAGGTTTCCTATACTTGCCCTTGTGTGGATATCGTCCGTGGTGTGGAACGCTCACAAATATCCGTCAGATCATCCCCGGGATAAAAACTGCATCCAATCCGCAAGGGTAAAACACCGCTTTGAGCCCAGCAGCGCCGAACTACTCGACAGCTGTTTCGCCACGAAAGTGGCTTTGTCAAGAGATCAAGCGTCGGAAATCAAGTGGGGCTTTAAACATCTCATCACGTGATCAGTCCTCTCGCTGTGTCATTGCAATTATGTTGTAGACTGCACTTGTTAGACAATGTTCATTGTGAGAATCAGATCCACATGCTACTCAGCTGTTGCATTTTGTTCAGAGTTGAATTTGTATCCAGAAATGCCCGGAAACATCATTTCACTTCAATTGCTATTCGCACTGTTGGAAGTGCGCTGAAATAACATTAGTTATATCTCTGTGATCCATAAATGCTAGAGGGACAGTACGTGATTGCTATACATTCACTGCATGGTATTATATCCTAAAGATTGACATATAATAACATTAGTAATTGAAACAAAAATTATTATAAACAACAAAAATAATAACAAAAAAGTAAGCAAAGTTAAGATTAAAGATTAATGAGTGTTATGGAAGGCAATATCGCTCAAATAGAGCACGCTACCTTTCTCAAGTAAGCGAAATAAATATTTTTATGTCTATTATTTACAATAGTAAGGATCTGTCACAGCAGGGTAATAGTCCCAAAAAAGGCATATGAAATATAGTATACAATATAAATGCCACCTTAACAGGGAAGACAATTGTACTATCATAAACGTAATATTTGGAAAGGGGGCATATTGAGATGGAGATGTAAAAAGAGCTCCAAGGGGCCGTCCACATTTGCGGAAAAACTAGTGATTCCAAATGGTAGGTGGAGGAACAGCAATTGAGATTACATGGGCCTGAAGATGTTAAAGATAGGTAAATTCATGCCAATATTAGTTCAGCTATGTATTTCATCATTTATTGATGAATGCCTGAAAGTTTAAATGCCCATTTAAGCCCCATTGTGATTTGTAAGTATTCAATCTAAAAATCCATTCCGTCTCTAATTGCAACAACTTGTTGTCCAGGTCACCTCCCCTGATATCTCCATGTAGGCGATCAATTCCTTGAAAGAAACCGTCTCCCATCCGTCCATTGTGTACACAATGGATATGTTTTGCAATACTAGATAGCAAGTTACAAATTTTAATGTCCCTTATATGCTCATAAATCCGCCTTTTTAACATCCTGGTTGTTTTGCCTACATATAAGGCACCACAATGACATGTGAATAAATAGATCACGTGGGTGGTATTACAACATATATAGTGGTGCATCTTGAACTCTTTATCTGTTCTTCCAAAACCATCAGATATTCTGAGGAATTGACATTGTTCGCAGTCCCCACACCTAAAGGTGCCAGGTCTTTTGCAACAGGCTTGTTTAGAATATTTTTGATAGTGGCTATGTGTTACCATAACCCCAATGCTTGTATTGCGCCTATAAGTAATATTTGGGTATGTGGAAACTAACTTGCCCACTTGGGGGTCTCCAGATAGAACCTGCCAGTGTTTCTGAATTATTGATCTCATTTCACTGTCATTGGTATTGTAAGTGACAATAAGTCTGGTCTCTCTTCCTTCTCGTGGTCCAGAAACTTTCTGGACTTTTTGTGGTTTCGTGGACTTGTATAATAATGTATCTCTGTCTTGGGCTGCTGCCCATTGGTATGCTCGGTGTAAACATCTGGATTTATATCCCCTAGCCTTAAATCTTTTATAAAGCTTATAAGCTTCATGTCTGAACTCCTCATCTGAGGAGCATATTCTTTTCAATCTTAAATACTGCCCCTTGGGGATACCTGTTATACATTTATTTGGGTGCATGGAATGGGCATGTAGGAGGCTGTTACTTGCTGTTTTTTTCCTAAATAGGGTCGTAGACACGTTGCCCCTATCATCTTTATAAATCTCAACATCAAGGAATTCAAGTTTTTGTGTGTTGAAGTTAGCAGTAAAAGATAAATTGAATGTGTTCACATTTAGCTTTGCAATAAATTCCCTCAAAAGGTGTTCGGGCCCCTGCCATATTAAGAAGATATCATCGATGTACCTGAGCCACCGAAGTATGTGGCCCAGGTACATCCCATACTCTTCACTCGAGTGGACATGTCGCTCCCATTCTCCCAAATAAAGATTAGCGTAGCTAGGGGCGCATTTGGCACCCATAGCCACGCCTTGTCTTTGTAAATAATAAATGCCGTCAAAAAGAAAAACATTATGATGGAGAATAAATTGTAATGCATTCAAAATAAAACCATGTTGTGGCGAAATAGGGACACATATCCGTTCAAAAACTCTTGTCAAGGTTTGAATGCCCAGATCGTGGGGAATGCTCATATATAATGCCTCAACATCCAAGCCCACCAAGATACAATCTTCGTCTAAGTTTAATCCATTAATCTCCTTGAGGAGATGAGTGGTATCCAATACGAATGAGTCAAGTTGTTGCACCAGGGGCTGCAAAATTGAGTCCACATATTCACAAATCGGTTCTGTGAGTGACCCACAGCCAGACAAATATTATTGATATTTAGACAGAATGTGAACAAGCTCACACAGCTAAGTGGCAGTGGTTTGAAGAACACACTGGGCAAATAATGCCTGCAAGGTCAACGTATACACTACAGCAGTGGTGGATACGGAATATATTATTGCTGCTTGAAAAACGTCACTCAGGTGGTGTTTCTGGAGACGGTATTATTATTGATATTTAGACAGAATGTGAACAAGCTCACACAGCTAAGTGGCAGTGGTTTGAAGAACACACTGGGCAAATAATGCCTGCAAGGTCAACGTATACACTACAGCAGTGGTGGATACGGAATATATTATTGCTGCTTGAAAAACGTCACTCAGGTGGTGTTTCTGGAGACGGTATTATTATTGATATTTAGACAGAATGTGAAAAAGCTCACACAGCTAAGTGGCAGTGGTTTGAAAATGAAGAACACACTGGGCAAATAATGCCTACAAGGTCAACGTATACACTACTACAGCAGTGGATACGGAATATATTATTGCTGCTTGAAAACGTCACTCAGGTGGTGGTTCTGGAGACGGTATTATTATTGATATTTAGACAGAATGTGAAAAAGCTCACACAGCTAGATGGCCACTGGGCAAATAATGCCTGCAAGTGCACTACTATTGGTGCACTACTATGAAGAACAGCAAACAGCACTGGACACGTTAAAGAACAGTAAGATAAGTAAAATAAAAAAAAAAATTATATGTATATTCGCCGGCGAACAGTCTGCGACATCCCTAGTGCAGTCACACACAGCGGAGGTCAGTGTGTGACCATACATAGGCTGATCTGCTTCTCTCAGCCTGCAAAAATACACAGACTGAAAACAGTCTGTCTGCCCATATCCTTAGAAGTATTACCAAACTGGGAACCTTTTAGTTTCTGGCTCATGCCCTATCCATTAGGTCAGGTGACTTACCAGCAGACTTACTGATTAGGGTCAGCCAATCAGTGCTGACTCTGTCTTATATAAACCCTGCTCTCCTCACTTTCTGTGCCTGAGCATTGGCCTCTGATAGGTAAGCACTGTGGCACTTCCTGACCATTCCTGTTCCTTACTCTAGTCCTGCTTTTGTTCTGTTCTGGCTTCTATCCTTGTTCCAATCCTAGTCCTGCTTCAGTCCTGTTCTCTACACCTGCTCCAGCCTACTCCTTCTTGTCATCAGTTCTTCACCCACTCCCTCTTTTTCCACTCCTGGTATTTATGCTCACTCTGTACTGTCATCGGTTCTCCATCAGCCCCACCCTTTTCCAGTCCTGGTCTCTATGCCCACTCCGTCCTGTCACTGGATCTTCATATGCTCCATCCTGCTCCTGCCAGTCATTGTATCTTTGCTTTCCACACCCCTACCCTGTTAATCCTGTTCCTGAGCTTTAGCCTCTCCCTTTTCATTATCTATTGGCCTTTAACAGCACCTTGCCTGAAGGAAATCCCTTACACCCTTACTTTCTAATTTCTGCTGTCAGAGGGAGAAGGTCATGAAACAATGGAACACTGGTTAACATATCCTTTCTATAGAACTAACTGGAACTCTGTGGGCTATTTCACCAGGATCCAAAGTACAGAAATACAGTAGTGCAGCGTGCACAGAACTCAAACCTTTCCTCTTCTGCTCACAGGAACAACACTGTGTACTGTAGGTTTGCAGAGAGATACAGGGGGTAATTTATCAACCCTGGGCAAATTTGTCTGTTGGCAGCAGCCCATGCCAACCAATCAAATAGTTGCATAAATTGCTTCTCCTGCAACTGCCTGGAAAAAGCCAATCACTGATTGGTTCCATAGGTTACTACTCAAGGTAAAATTTGCCAGGGTGGATAAATGAGCTTCACAGTGTTAACAGAAATACAAGAAGTGACAATAAACAAACAACAGAGCATATACACAACTTGCAGCAATGAGGACCACATTGCAACAGAGGCCAAGACTAACCCCAAACCTTTTTTTAAGTATATTAGTATTAAAAAGATGTGGGTTGAAAGTATGGCTCCTTTAAATAATGGTACCTGTATGATTGTAACACATACTGAAAAGGCAAATGTACTAAATCAGTATATACTTTCTTCAGTGTATACAATAGAGGAGTCAGTTATAAGACCCACCTCATAGCTGCACTGTTGGCTCAGCTCAAGCTATTCAGTGGTTGACTCAGGATATGGTTCATAAAGCTTTACTGAAAATTAGTGTGAGCTAGGCTCCAGGGCTAGAGGGAATACACCCTCGAGTAGAGAGCTTAGTTAGGTTTTAGACCAGCCTCTATTTCTGATTTTCTCAGACTCTCTTTCATCTGGTATGGTACCTATGCCGCCTCTTATAATCTGCCACCCCTAGGCTCGGACCTGCAAATGGGATATTATCAAATTAGAGAGGGTCCAGGGAAGGGCAACTAAGCTAGTAAAAGGTACGGAAAATCTCAGCTATGAGGAAAGACTGGCCAAGTTGTGGTTGTTTTCGCTGGAGAAGAAACTTTTGATTGGTGATATGATAACTATGTATAAATATAAATATGTATAAATATAGGGGATCATATAATAATCTCTCTAATGCTAATGTTTTATTTACCAGTAGGTCTGACTAGTGGGCACCCATTCCTAGTAGAAGAAAGGAGGTTCCAGCTAAATATTTGTAAGGGGTTTTATTATAGTGAGAGCTGTGACAATGTAGAATTCTCTCCCTGAATCATAAATGCTGGCTGATCAACATTAGATAGTATGTATATATAAATCCCATACAACTGGTGCACTCTTAACTGTCCTCAAATGTCTGGGTGCCATTCAACACATTAGTATAGCAGAAAACAAACAAACCGCACTCCAAGGACTTTGTGTCTCAAAAGCCAAGTGAAAGTTTATTGTTGCTCAACGTTTTGGCGCTCCAACTGAGGCCTCAGTTGGAGCGCTGAGACGTTGAGCAAGAATAAACTGAGGCCATCTTCAGGATGGCCTCAGTTGGAGCGCCGAAACGTTGAGCAAGAATAAACTTTCACTTGGCTTTTGAGACACGAAGTCCTTGGAGTGCGGTTTGTTTGCTTTCTGCTATATATATATAGATATATATATATATCTATATATATATATATATATATATCTTCACAAGGGCAGCACCCTGCTGATGTCGTGTTCTCTGGGTGCACGGTAAAAAATCCAAATACTTCAAAAAGACCAGCAACACCAGGATTTTTATGTATCAAATCAAAGTGTATTCAATTATTGCATGAATAGCCACTATTCAAGCAATAATTGAGTACACTTTGATTTGATACATAAAAATCCTGGTGTTGCTGGTCTTTTTGAAGTATATATTTATATATATATATATATATATATATATATATATATATATATATATATATATATATATATATATATATATATATATATATATATAGTATATATAGACTTCAACATTTAATTTGATGTAAATGTGTCTATTTTCAACCTACTGTAACTTGCTATGTCACTATGTTAATATGTAAGCTCCTTGAATGTAACAGTAGCTACTGTATAACTGTATATGAATTCAGTATAAGGCTAATTGGAATAAAAAATACCAGTAGTATGTTTAGAAAACTGCTGCAAATCCTTCAATTTATTTTATATGTCTTTCCTTGTGTACTGTTTTAACTGCAGTGACTCAGTCTACTTGACAAGGATCATTTTATGTTCTAGAATGTAGACTGTCTAGCCTTCGGGGTTTGACTAGAGGCATTATGTTTTCTGATGTTTTGACACATGCACTAACTACTTTCATCTCTACTGTATTTAATTGCACTTCTGATATTGCTTTCATCTGCTCTCTCTTAAATATTATTTTAGCCAACTCAAAGCCTGATCTGTGTTACAGCATGCACGTGGTAAGCAGTCATTACTGGCAAAGGTCACACTCGAGGCAGTCACTTTATCTGCTGATTCAAGTGCAATCAAGTGTAACACGGTTGTTAACTCACATTGATAGGCGTATGGCAGATGGGTGTATGAAAATCTTTTGATGATGAGTTCATTTATCATATCCTAAATAATTATCATTTGTTAATTGATTATTAATTTAATTGTATTATCATTAATAATATTATTTAATATTAATTAGCATCTTTGTGAAATACTGATTCATAAATTAAAAAAACTGCATTAAAAACAATTTACCACTCAATTAACATATTTATATAAGTCTTGTTAAATCTGTAATTATTACATTGATATCTAGCTACAGAATTACCATGGCAAGTGGACAGGCTTCCTGCCCAATAAGAATACATTCCAAGGGGGATAAAACACATTATTATAGTGCAATCTAGAAATTTCCATAATCATTTCAAGATTACATTTTTATCTGATTTCTAGATTTTCCCTTTTTCTGGTTAAAAATATGAAAATGCTTTTAAGTTATTACATTTTTAAAAATGCATAGCCTTTTCAATGAAAATGTCTTCATTTTGACCCTCTAATGCTTCCACCCTTAAACCCAAATTTTTGTAGGGACTCATAGGGTTAAAACCTCTACTACTCCCTATATTTTCTAAAGGTGGAATGTGTTCCCTATTGGCCTGGATGGGTGGTGTCCACTTTCTGTTTCATATGCTGACTAAAAGCCTAGGTCTCTTTCTATTTGACGTCCACCTGCTGAGGAAGGTGGATGTCTACTGGAGAGCCAGAGACAGCAAGGCCCCATTAAATGGGGGGTTATGAGCCTTTAGTGAATTCAGGGGGAACATGGGACCACGTAATGAGGTACATAGATAGTGGTAGGTGAGCTCCTGTTATAGGAGTGTAAGGCAGACAGAGCTAAAAAGAACTGTTCTGAGCCCCAAAGTAGTAGTGGTAGATTGAAGGTATCTCTCCCAGGTCATACTGCTTATTAGTGTATGTATGATACTGGAGATGGAATTGAGTGCCCTGTAAAGTGATGTATGAATTTTGTAATTTTAAAACATTTCTGGAAGGATGACAAAGATGCAATATAAGGCAGGCTGTTAAACTTTTTTTTTTTTTAGCGGGTCTAGACATACAAGAAGGAAGTATCGTTCTTGGGGACCATAAATGTCTCGTGGAGGGCCACATACCGTCCATGAGCCTCCAGGTAGACATGCATTTTTCAGGTAGACTGTGAGGGAGGCACATAAAAGGAGAATGAATCCCTGTCTACCATCCCAGGCCTACCAAAGGCCATTTCGATTCACCGGAAAACTATGAAACAGCTAAAAATTAGCAAAACTGCAAAGAATTTGTGAAACTGCGAAAAAAATTTGCAAAACACATTGAAGTCATAATTTTGACGCAAGCGTCAATTTTTATGCATGCGACTATTTTGTCCAAATGCAATAAAGTCAAAGGGCATCTGAATAATTTTGTGCTGTGTTACAATTTTTATGCGCGTGACAATTCTGATGTACAACAATTTTATTTTCCATTGTCACAAATCCATGCCTGGCGAATAAATTTGCCCATCACTACTCCCCATCCATACTACCTTGTTTACAGCACAGTCACTCAGTAAGTAGAAGTGCTACCTGGGGTCTTCATTGAGGGCGTTTGTCTTTTCTCCCCAACATGATGTTTCCTCTCACACCAAAATGATGCAAGTAGGTTAATTGGTAACCAATAAAATTGGGCCTACTGTGTGTGAAGCGAGATTCGACTATAAACTCCACTGGGACATGGAACAATGTATAATCTCTGTGAAAGTGTTTTGGTTCTATATGAATACTACAAAATATACCTGTATAACAAATGCAAAGCAGTGCTGCAGTTTTGGGGACCTTCTTTGGTGTTTGCTTTGGCAAACTTGCTCAGAAAAGGACATGAAGTGGCAGAAGATGACACCTGCCAATCCTGCTGTGCAACTCTGCATTGTGTAGCCAGATGCACCGATATGTTGTGAGATTAACATGTGGTGCAGTTTGGAACTGGGAGGGAGGCCTTTGGAGTAGGCATGGTAGGCAGGGTTCCGCTCCACTTTAAGGTCTCTGAATTTGATATACTTCTTGTGTTACTGGCTAGTATATTCTAATAAAAATCATTACCTCTTTTGTGACCTACAAATATGCATATGATATGCCTAACTTTGCATGTACCTTATAAAGTTAGAAGGATGCCATCTGTTCTAGTTTTTGCAAAAGGAAATAATTAGTCTTTCAAGCAGTAATAATAATGCACAGTTCTGGACGAACTCCCAGAAACAAAAAAAAAAGAGAGAGAGAGAGAAAAAAAATCCTATGAAAGAACCATACCATATGGAGAGAGCAGGACCTACGTCTATTACAATAAGAATATTTATAGTCACACCCACAGAACAATGAAAAACAGAAAATAGCAAGTGAGCATGAAAGCTTTGTTACAAGGCTTTTGTGCTGATAGAGTCAATCTGTTAATTTTATTTATACTGTGTTGCTTAACACCAGTTTCTTTTTGCATTACATTGTGCATCTAGGGGCTGGGAATAAAGCAAGGATACCTGGAACGGGATAACACGCTGCATGTACATGTTGTAAGCATCAAATTCATAGCAGAAGATTTCCAAGGACCTTTTCCATCACAACAGCATTGCAATTCAGTCACAAAGAATTTATCAACTCATGATTGTTCCTACTTATATCCCAGAACTGGCAAAAATACTACTAGTTCAGATGAGGGTTTCAGGGTTTGGGTACAGATCCCAATATTCTTCATAATTTAACATTAAAAGCCATTGTTGCTGCTAATCTAAATCCACATACAGAAGACTAGTGTCTGCCCATCTGGATCATCAGGGCTCAGATATGTTTGCATTATTATATTACTTTGCCTTTATAACCCATTAAATTGGCAGCACAGGGCATTTAATTGGCTGTATAACTAAACCATAGTTGCGCTAGAGTTAAAATATTTAAGCTCCCAACGTCTACTCAGTTTGAAGTTTGCAGGTGTGCTGTGACTCCCTTGGGGTGGCACTAACACTGTGATAAATGAGCTCCTCTGTGATTAACATGAAGTCTCCTGTATCATGCTGAGTAGGTGGACACATGCAGATAAACATCTGTTCAAATGTGTTAAAACGTATGGCTTGTTTGAGCTAGGGTATAGTTTGAATCATGTTAATGCCTCTGTATTCTATGTAGGTTTTGCACCAAATATTGTCAACTGAATATGTCAATCATATCCCATGACAAAGCATATTATCTGTTTTGTCAGACATCTGTAATTATATCAATACTAGATTCTGTCAAGATGATGCTTCCCAGAGAAGAATGATTTGGGACTGGCATGCTGATTGGTGGAGTTATAATATGGTGTTTCTGTTCTGCAATAGCATGCAATAAAGTAAACACTGGGACACATCTATGCTCTATATAGGATTGATCTAAAAAAAAAATAGCTATATATTTTTAAATATTATTAAACGGAAACTAAGAATTTTTCTGATAAGTTTATTTCAAAAAGTCCAAACAAACTAGAATGCACGATTTGACCTTATCTATTATTAAAAAAGCACAATTTAATCAGATCGGGGGAAAAACTTGATAAAGTCGGACGAAAATCCGAATCCGGATTTTTTCCCCAAATCTCTCGATTTTATTTCCCAAAACAGTTTTTCAGATTTTTGCCCAAAAACTCGGAAATAGTTGAATTTTCAGGCTAACTCCAGTGTAGACCATAGAAACTTCCAAATAGGATAGGGACCTCTCCCGTTGACTTATACCTTGGCATGTCTGAGATGCCGGATTTTCGAATTCTGACTTTTTCCATCCTCGGGTATAATAAATCTCGAAAAACTCGAATTTTTTTTCCACTAAAAATTTGAATTTTATAGCAAAAAAAAATGAATTTTTTGACATTCGGACTTTAATAAATAACCCTCTAAATGCAAAATACAAATTGATTATATAAGACACAGCATGTAAAAATACTTGTTTTACTTGCACTTTTTATACACAATACTAAGTAGCTTTTTCATTTCCATTGAGTGTTGTACAAACTGTCCAATTACACACAGTTTTTCATTTCAACCATGCTATATATAGTTATAATTGTTTGCATTAAAACTGTTGTTTGTGCCAGTTGTTGGCAGGAAACGTACTGTTTACCTAACGAAATATAGAGTGAGAAATCCATATTGTTCTCTTCCAGACTTTAAGAAGCAATGCATTCCATAAATGCGTTTTTTTTAACCTAGTTTCCATGGAATACACCTGGAAGTAGAAAGGAACATTTATAGAGATTGACAACTATGGCGTACAGAATAAATATCACTCAACAGCATAAAGTGACTCAAACATGTTTCAATAGTCTCATAATAAATAGATGTTCGTACTATTATTGACACATGTATGGGAACCTGCTGATCCTGATCAATATCTATGTGGGTATCATTCATTTCGGGTACCATGTCCCCTAGAACATGGAGCATGGGCAGATGAGTAAGTGGAGAAGCTCACAGCCCACAGCTTCTCTTCCCTTACTGCTATTCTGATTGTTCCAGCTCTTGGCACCAGTAATTGGAACAATAGAAAGTTGGCCATAGCATGTGTGGGCCCTCATTTTCTCTCCATATGGTCATCCCATGGGCACCTCAGCAGGAGAGCAAACAAAATTAGCCCATGTATAGCTTTCTTTAGATTGGGAAGGGAAATTATAGTTAGTACCAGCTGGGGAGCTTCAGAATTTCATCTCTGTAGGATTACGGATAGACAGAGGTTTTCAATCATATTTCAGCAAAGCCTTCTCAATCTAGTATCACCTACAAGTAGCAGCTACGATTCTTAGTGACAAGCCTTAAATGTTTGATATTTTTCTTGTATGAAAGGCAGTAAAGCACAGATCTGTAGTGTCAAACCAGAATACAATAAAGATTTTTCACCTTTATAAAAAATCAATGACCCTGGCCTCTCCCTAAGCAACTAAACAAGGCAGATGTGTATTATTTTTTTGTGTACGCCTGATCTATTTTTTCCAGGGGACCCATTATTGATTTACTCTGTCTAGCCTTTACATCTCTTCATGCATCTACTGTGTTAATTGGAAATTTATAATGTTTTACTTGTTTCAGGATTGCTTTTGAAATTACTAGCAAATCTGCAAATAATTATTTTGCACCGCCATTTCATAGTCTAGAAGATAATTCCCATAGTTTGTGTTTCCATTGCTTCCACTGCCAATGACATACAGAACATGATATTGCTCTACAGTCTTTATTCAATATTATAGTGTAGTGTATTTTTCTGGAAAATAATAATACCCTGCCATTCTTCCTATTTCAGTGAACTTTCTTCCTTATTTATAACAGTTGCATTATTTATACTGGTCCGGTAAAGTGTTTGCAGGCACTATAAGTGGAACATTTTTTAATTTTTTTGGTAGCCCAAAAATACACTTGACAGGCAATTAGTCACGACAGGCAATTAGCCAGAAGACATGGCTAATAGTGATGAGTGAATCTGGGCCGTGAAAATTTGCGAAAATGGTGAAATATTCTCAAAACACATGAAAGTCAAGTGGCATTTTTTTTCGCAACTACATATTTTACTTTTTTTTCTCTGTCCAATTGCATCAATGTCAATGGGCATTTTTTCATTTGTTTTTTCTCTCTCCAAATGCACTCATTGGCTATTTTTTCAAACTCTAAATGCATCAAATTTTCTCACTCCAAATACTTTGAAGTGAATGGGTGTTTTTTGGCAAATCTTTGCTGCAGTTTAGCTAAAAAAGCTGCCAAGGGCGAAATACAGAATTTAGTAAGCTAACTTACACAAGCATTTGGTGCCATGTTTTAGAGTGACTAAAGACATGGAACTTTGAAGGAGTAAGTAAGAAACCCTTAGTAATATGTGGGCTGCCCTCTACATCATTCCACCCATGTGATATGCACCACTTAGGACCCCTAAACACATTCTTTTAATCTAAATTTGTCTGTAAAGCAGAGCTGAACAGCAGCGTTGAAAGGTGGCATCTTGTACCCCTTCAGGTCTTCCTCCTGGCAATCACTGATGCTGAGCATGCACAGTTGAAGCCATGTCTGCATTGGCTTCACCTGTATATACTCCATAGAAGATCACCAAAACTTCAATAAATGGTGCAGTTCAGGAGGGGGTAAGGAAGGCTCTGGAGGGGGCCCACTTATTTCCAATTTCACAGATTACATACTGTACATACATACATTCATGCTAATATTGTAGATAACCTTTCTATCATGTATTAAGGTAAACCCTGCTTGTTTGTTTATCTTAGAAGCAGAGGATCATTGGAATGGATTACATCTCAAGAAATATATTGCTTAATCTCAGAAATAAATGCAGTGTTCCACACAATCACACTTCCGATAGTGCTAAGTGATATTCATTAAATTAAAAAAATAAATAATAATAGCAATAATAACGGAAAGTGCAGCCAAGCCATGTAAAAATTGCAACATAAACCATAAAAATGATACAGAAGCAAGCGGACATTTTTATGGAAATGTTATTTATTACCACATGTTAATACAATAAATATGAATAATTTAAGGTATCCCACACAGTAATGTGCTCGGCTTGCAGAATCAAGCAGATTTCCATACAAATGCAATTAATGCACTGGTCCATATTTATCAAGCTGTCAGGAACAAAATATTAATACTTCAAATATTACTCTGGAAATGTCTCTAAATTATCAAAGTGTCAAAATAAATCTCCTTGGTTGACAAACGGAAGACTGAAATACCAAAACACCAAAGAATAGAGGTATTTTCTTGCTTTTAATAACATTTCTAAGAAGATCTGTTAGCTAATGTCCAAGAAATCTCAGATCAGTCAAGCAAAAATGGAGACACAAGTGAAGATATGTAAGAAAAATGAAGAACATGTATGCATCACTGCACTCTATAGCTGCTCTATAGTGCTTACAATCTAATAGCTATTACCCAAAAGACAAAGAGAAGAATCTGTATGAAGGCTCAAGACACAAAAATTCTACCCCGAATTCTACCCCCAGCTCAATGTCCAACTTCCTGGTCTACTCAAAGTATAGAACACTTACTAAACTAAAAATTATCTTGTTGATTTCATAGGACTATATAAAATATCATAATGCTGAATATTACCAACAGAGGATCACCAAGTAGAATTTCCCCCATATTGCACAGGAACACACAAAGGCATCAGCACAACAAAATGTATATATAGTCCTATTTTTTACATTTGTGACATCTGACTGGTTTCATGTAGTAGAATAAATATCCAACATACAATATATTCATGGTGAGATATTACAGTAAAATTTAAATATCATATAAATATGCCTATGAAGTTCACCCATGGGGGGGGGAGGCACAGGGCATGGATACACATACTGTATGGTGCTATATTAAGGTGTCATTCAGTGGAGGACCTTGACAGCAATGGGTCCCCAGGCACAAAAAATCTTCAGGGGGGCAGCACACTCACAGATACCCCTGTAGCAAACCATAACCCCACCCCCTCCCGATGGTCCACTCGCCCCTGCCCTCTGCTGCTAGTTTTGGTGGGCAACAAACTTTAAACTTAGGACTGGGTCTGGGAAGGGAGGGACTTATATACAACAGATCTATTAGAATTACAGTTGATCCACTGGAGTAATTCCATTACACATTTTCTCATACTACGGGGCCGATTCACAAAAGGTCGTTATTCATTAATGCACAGTTTTGTGCATTTTTAAAGGTTCGTTATTTAAGGAACGATTCAGCAACGTATATTTGTATGCGCTAATAGACATATCGCAAGTGTTAATTCTACATTTCCGCATAGCAGTATTCTAATCGCATTGCAATACTTATAGAATAGATTTCATCCTAAAGCATTATTCACAAATATCTTTTAAGCGATAAAAGCATAAAATAGTGCGATAATTACTATGAAATTTAACACCTCCCATTAGTAGACTTTACTAAACAACATCAGATTAGTAGAAGAAGATGTAGTGAGGAGCTGTAGTACAGCAATTAAAGACCTTTATGAGGAACTGGAGACTTACCTACAGCTACTAACACATTGTCACTATACCTTGGGCAGGTCCAGAATGCACTATGTTCTCAGAGTCAGACCTAAGCAGATTGTGGTTGTAAGGGATTCAATTATTAAGAAAGTGGATTGGGTAATCTGTCGTCCGGATTGCTACAGCCGAACAGTTTGCTGTCTTCCTGGTGCCAGGGTTCGGCATGTGGTTGATCAGGTGGGGCTGGGCATCACCCAACTGTACTAGCACATATTGGTACTAATGACAAAATAAAGGGTAGATGGAAGACCCATCTAGGCTCTAGGATTAATGGAACGTCTTCCAATGTAATTTTTTCAGAAATTTTGCCCATGCCACATGCAAGTTTAGGACAGCGGGAGCATAAGGAGCTAAATGTGTGGCTCAAGTCTTGGTGTAGGAAGGAAGGGTTTGGGATCCTAGAGCACTTGGCTGATTTCTCTTTGGGGTACAACCTATAGATTCCAGTACTTAGTGAGCTTAGCTCTGTGATTGCCAAACCTCTTTACTTAATTTTTCAGGATTCATTGAGGTCTGGCATGGGGCCGAGAGACTGGCGAATTGCTAATATGGTGCAGCTATTCAAAAAGGGATCCTATTCTCAGCCTCAAAACTAAAGGCCAGTTAATATGAAGTCAGTGTTAGGAAAGCTTTTTGAATGGTTAATGAAGGATAAGATACTGGACTTCATAGCAAATCATAATACTATGAGTTTGTGCCAGCATGGTTTTCTGTGTAATAGATCTTGCCGGACTAACTTAATTTTTTTTTTTATAAGAAAGTGAGCAGGCTAAAAGATAGACTACAAAGAGTGGTGGTAAATGGAGCATTTTCTAATTGGACCAGTGTTGTTAATGGAGTACCACAGGGCTCAGTACTAGGTCCCTTGCTTTTCAACTTGTTTATTAATGACCTGGAGGTGGGCATTGAAAGTACTGTTTCTATTTTTGCAGATGATACTAAATTGTGCAGAACTATAGGTTCCATGCAGGATGCTGCCACTTTGCAGAGTGATTTGTCTAAGTTGGAAAACTGGGCAACAAACTGGAAAATGAGGTTCAATGTAGATAAATGCAAGGTTATGCACTTTGGCAAAAATAATATAAATGCAAGTTATACACTAAATGGCAGTGTGTTGCGAGTTTCCTTAAATGTAGATAACAAGTTATCTAATTCTCAGTAGTGTCATTCTGTGGCCACTAAAGCAAATAAAGTTCTGTCTTGCATAATAAAGGACATTAACTCAAGGGATGAAACATAATTATGCCTCTTTATAGGTCCCTGGTAAGGCCTCATCTGGAGTATGCAGTTCAGTTTTGGACTCCAGTCCTTAAGAGGGATATAAATGAGCTGGAGAGAGTGCAGAGACTAAGTGCAACTTAATTGGTTAGAGGGACGGAAGACTTAAATTATGAGGGGAGACTGTCAAGGTTGGGGTTGTTTTCTCTGGAAAAAAAGGGGCTTGCAAGAGGACATGATTACACTTTACAAGTACATTAGAGGACATTATAGACAAATAGCAGGGGACTTTTTTACCCATAAAGATGATCACCGCACCAGAGGACACCTCTTCAGACTAGAAGAAAAGAACTTTCATTTGAAGCAGCGTTGGTGGTTCTTTATTCGCTGGCAGTGAAACACAGAAATTAGCCACAAATTCGGGCCTGGCGAATAAATTCACCCATCACTAATGCTGGGTTTCATTTGGAGGGATGAAACTTGATGGACTGTTTTCAACCTGATTTAACTATGTAACTATGTAACTATTGTATGCTCCTTTGGGCAGGGACCTCATCCAAACTGAGTATTGAAAGCTCTAAACTCTTAGCATAGATGTATTTATTGTTACTGTATATATATAACTATATCCCTTGCAAAACATTGTCTATAATTATGGTGCTATATATATATAATTAAATAAGAACATACATACATGCATACATACATAGAAAATGGCCATTATGTACAAAGGAATTTCCTGGAGCTATAAACACAGGGGCTGCATGACAAGGGATCCAATGACCAGCAGCTAGATTACACTGGTCAGGACCACCATCAGAAATCACGGGGCTCCATACAACAAAATTTTCTGGGCCCCCTGGTCTTCGCCCACTCCAGCCCAGCCCCCAAGCCCCACCCAGATCCCACCCCACACCACAGTGTAGGGTGGGCCACAGACATCAGAGTCCCCTTATAAGTTAAGAAAAAAACATTGGCAACAGGGCTCCCCATAAAAATTTTAAAAAAACATTGGTGGCCATGGTTCCCCCTTACAAAAGAAACATGGTGGTCAGGGGACTATAGAGTATTATTAAAATAATACATTGGTGGCCAGGGATTTAATAAAATCAAAAAAAAACATATTAGTGTTCAGTGGAACTTACCTTAGGCCCTGCTTCCTTCTTCGTCCTTGGCAATGACAGTTTATTCGGCTCCTTTTCTGGCTTTGGATCTTTTCATGGCTTCAGGACTTTAACTTCGGGTCTTTTTCCGACTTTGGCTCCATTCGCTGCTTCTGCTCTTTGGTGTTTTGGGTATTCAGGACTTGGGATCTTCAGCGCTTCAGGACTTCGGATCTTCAGCACTTCAAGTCTTTGCGGTTCGGGACTTCATTGGTTTGGCTCTGTCAAGGGTGGCCTTGCAAATTAAGAAAGTGCAGCACAGCCGGGCCCCCCTTTATGATTGAGCTCAGTATGACTGTATCCCCTGTGTCCCCCTGATGGCGGCCATGACACTCGTATGTGTTTAGAGATTGGCAGAATCAGATATAGAAGTGATTGGGTGAGAAGCAATGAGTTAAGGCAGGGGAAAGTTGGGCTTGGGGAGGAGAAATAAAGGGTTGTGATATAAAGGAAAGAAGCAGTTCACTTCCTTATATTCTGAGCAGGTAGAACCTTACCTCTCCCATATTTTGATGTCAGGAGTTTTCATTAATAACTGAATGTGGATGTTTTTTCTGAATGTACTATTATATTGTGGTTTATATAAAGTCAAAAGGTAAAGTGCCACACTCACACAACTCACTGTTTGTAGTCTCGGGTGCACGCTGGACTCCTCTCTGCACAGGTTCTATACACGTAGATAAACAATTGCAGCAGCACTCCGATATGTGAAAAAAACTTTTTATTCGTGCAACAACGGCAACGTTTCGGACTATTCCAGTCCTTTATCAATGATAAAGGACTGGAATAGTCCGAAACGTTGCCGTTGTTGCTCGAATTATATTGTGGTTTATGTACCTTTTCGCAATAAAAATGGGAGAGTCAGCGTTGTATTAATTCATGTTAAACGAATGTCAAATGCTTGATCCAGGGAATTTTCTACCGCAATTGGGGTCAGTAAGTAATTTTTCTTCTTCTCGAGGCATATTTGGCACTGACTTCCGGCTGGGTTTTTTGACTTCTTCTGGATCAAAACAGTTGATGTATAAAAATGTATTTAAAATTTTATCTATTACAGCAGCGGTAGGACCTGGCCAGAGTACTGCACAGGGAGAAAGGATGTTTTCAACTGTGACTGTACAGTGGGTTGATTGATACAGTTGCTACTACTGCTTGTGCTAGGTGACAGCCTGCTTGGATGTCCTATCATCGAGACACTGTAGATTCAGGGGTGGCAGCAGGGCTTATGAAATTCTCCCATGATGGGAGATGCAGCTTCTGGTGGTAGCAGAGTTTGGGGCCATTCCCTCTGTAGGTACAGGCAGCCTAATACTCAGTGGAGAATAAAACGACATAGCGCTGATCTCAAGTCTTGAATGAGGAACAGCAGAGCATAGTAGCAATATCTTATGGAAATCTGGCTTTGAATATAGCCTTGGGGTGAGGCTGGCAAGGTCCTATTTATTTTATAAAATGTGAATAAAAACTGTGTCCATTTTAACACATTTTTCACTCCTCATTTTTCATTTAGTTATGTAACAATGGTGTTCAGTGGGAGGGCAAAGGGTCAATTGAGGAGTCCCCTTGTCATGAGTTTGTAAATTTTTCCACAATTTCACATACTGTATTTTGGAGCAAAGAAAAACAGGGCAGTTTTGCTCATCGCTAAGAAGATATTCTTGGTTCCATACTTAACTGACATCTAATGAAATAGTATTATTGGAAGCCATAAAAGGAATTTCTATAAACACATTTCTTAATTCGACACATAATTTGTCCAATTTTTACATTTAAAACATAATTACTTATTAGAGCAGATATGTAGATGACTTGTGAACATATGGCATGCAGAGATGAAACATTATTTAGTACATAGGGCTAGAAACATGATATAAATAAGCACATTACTTAATTCAATTTATGTCATGCACCAGCTAATGTGAAAGGAGCTACTTATGGAGAAGATATAAGCTTAACTACAGATTTCAGGGGCACAGTAGGACTGTTATTAATAAGGATGGTAAATATCCTTTAGTCAGACATATTTATTTCATATTTGCAAATCTGATACATTTGCAAGTTGTGTATTAGAAATATCTTCAAATAAGCCAGAGGTGAGAGATAGAATATTATTATTTGTGCCCTTTGAAGCGCTGAGGTAGCTTAAACTTTTTTAACCATTCTATAGCATGTGGCACACATGGAGAGAGGGAGAAGGATAAAAGTAATAGAAAACAACATTCATTTAATTATATGTGTATCTGTAGTGCAAAATATTTCAGCGATACTTGGGGGCTGATTTATCAAGGGTCGAATTTCGAAGTGGAAAATACTTCGAAATTCAAGCATCTAATTGGATTACTTCGACTTCGAATGTCGAAGTCAACGTTTTTTTTTTATCGAATTTGGCCGTTTTCGGTCAAAGCCAAATTGTTTGATCGTACAATTTCATCGATCGATCGAACGATTTTACTACGACTTATAAAAACTTAATCAAATGTTGGCTATAGATTCTAGAAGGTCCCCATAGGCTAATATTGCAATTTGGCAGGTTTAAGGTGGCGAAGTGTTGAAGTTGAGACAGTACTTCGATCTTCGAAGTTGAACTTTTAGGCCTAAATTTAATTTGGCCTATTCGATGGTCGAAGTACCCAAAAAATTACTTTGAAATTGGAACTTTTTGTATTCGAAAATTCACTTCGACCATTAGTAAATCTGCCCCATAAGGTCCCCTAAATTAAACAAACCATGGATCTATAACCTGGAGCTGATTATTGTTCTAGTTAAAAGACTTTTAATGTCACCATTATGCTTGCAGGACAGAGCTGACTTGCACTCACATGTGTGAAATTTCTAATTCGAGATGTACAAAATATTTGCCATCTAAAAATTGACGAGTTTATGTAGAAGTCAATGGCAGTAGTATTGGATTGTTTCCAATTTGAGTTTTAGAGATAAATAAAAAAATGTGGCAAACTCGTTGAAAATGTTTTTAAGGGATTGCGTTTTTGAGATTGAAGTATTTTAATGAATAAAAGCATATTCAGTTGTTCAATTTTTTTTCAGATTTGAAAAATATATTGCTGTTTTTTCCTGTAGCTGTGGGGTATTTAGAAGTAAATAAATTCAAACCCCCTTCAAATCCCATATATATATATATATATATATATATATATATATATATATATATATATATATATATATATATATATATATATATATAGAAAATAAATGTGAAATAAGAAATTAAATAATATAACAATAGTTTAATCCAAATAGAAAAATAGTGCTGATATAACAATAATATATTTCAAATAGGAACATAATGCCAAGGTGCATAAAGACAGTGTTATATAGTATCTAGTTATAGGTATTGTTCTTATGCAAATATAGAAACTGGATAGGGGAAAACATATATGGAAGCCACATGATGTCTAGACAGCTTATACTGACTATAAAGACCCATGGCAACTAGAATATTCCTCTTAGATGCATGCACTTTCAGCAATGATATTTCAAGTTAATAAGAAGATACCCCAGGGGAGAAGACATAACAATATTTGTTGATTGCAAAACATCAGTCACTGCAGATCAGTGTGTTACCGGATGCTAGAGAAAAAGCTTTAAAGGGAAGGGAGGCAGGGTAACATAGAAATCAGTATCTATATTTCAGAAAATACAATTAAGGATATTTCTATTACAGTTATAATGCTAGTGATAAGGGAAATAGCTTTTAGTGAGCACGGTATAGCGTAAGCTGTAAATACTACATAAATACAAGATTACTTGTTATATAATATTAAACTTAATTTGATCATTGATTTTGTAAGTTCTAATTAAATGCATATTTTAGGCTTGCTGGTCAGTTTTAGATTAGTTATTTAATGTTGTTGCTTAAAGAAGGATATTATAGTTACATAGGTACATAGTTAAATCAGGTTGAAAAAAGACAAAGTCCATCAAGTTCAACCCCTCCAAATGAAAACCCAGCATCCCTACACAGAACCCTCCCTACTTTCACACAAATTATATATACTCATATCTATACTGACTATAGAATTTAGTATCACAATAGCCTTTGATATTCTGTCTGTCAAAAAATCATCCAAGCCATTCTTAAAGGCATTAACTAAATCAGCATCACAACATCACCCGGCAGTGCATTCCACAACCTCACTGTCCTGACTGTGAAGAACCCCCTACGTTGCTTCAAATGAAAGTTCTTTTCTTCTAGTCTAAAGGGGAGGCCTCTGGTACGGTGATCCACTTTATGGGTAAAAAGGTCCCCTGCTATTTGTCTATAATGTCCTCTAATGTACTTGTAAAGTGTAATCATGTCCCATCGCAAGTGCCTTTTTTCCAGAGAAAACAACCCCAACCTTGACAATCTACCCTCATAATTTAAGTCTTCCGTCCCTCTAACCAGTTTAGTTGCACTTAGTCTCTGCACTCTCTCCAGCTCATTTATATCCCTCTTAAGGACTTGAGTCCAAAACTGCACTGCATACTCCAGATGAGACCTCACCAGGGACCTATAAAGAGGCATAATTATGTTTTCATCCCTTGAGTTAATGCCCTTTTTTATGCAAGACAGAACTTTATTTGCTTTAGTAGCCACAGAATGACACTGCCCAGAATTAGACTTTCTTTTCCAAAGGCCCTGTCTTAAGTGAGTCCAGTGTAACCCATGCTCTAGCTGGTTGTTAATAGCAGTACAAAAATTTCACCGGCACACAGGATAATGCAAGCAGGCTCGGCCTTGCTATGTGATTTATTGCAGCATGCAACGTTTCGGGGTTACCCCCTTTATCAAGCAACCGAAACGTTGCATGCTGCAATAAATCACATAGCAAGGCCGAGCCTGCTTGCATTATCCTGTGTGCCGGTGAAATTTTTGTACTGCCGTTACTTCCTTTGCTGTGCACCAGGGAGTCACTATCGAAGGACGAGGGTGTGCGGGTGTTTTTGGAATTTCCCCTAGCTGGTTGTTAACCCATTTGGCCTGGATAGTCCAAAAACGTGTTACAGTACAGTTTTCTGGCCTGCTAATAAAGTTCATCTATCACCAGGACATTTATGCTGAACACAAGACAAAGTAAAGTTGGGTTAGCTTAAGACTAAATAAAGGTTAACTTCCTGCAGTGGTTGTGATTTCCCTGATCTCAGTCCCATGGAGAATCTGTGGCATTATTTGAATACTGAGATGCAGATCCAGCTAACATGAATAATATGGAGAAAATCTGCCAAACAAATTGACCATTACTTCCAAACAATGTGCAATACTGGTATGTACTCATCCTAAAAATTCCTAAAATGATTATAGCAGAATATTTCTCTAAACAAAATGAAACATGGAGGCTAAAGACTTTTGCAAACAGCATATTACTTTTTTTTTCTTACTTTTAATTAATTAAAATGTAATTGTAATAAATTTAAATAAAGGAAATCCGAGTCATTTATATTTGATCAAGAACTGGTGGAGCTACTGTACATGTGGGGTACCTGAAGCTCTATTTGTTAAATAAAGGTACAAAGTAATGTAACATTAACATTTCCTGTTCATTTCAAATTGATTTAATCCCTGCCCATTTTTTAATTCAAGATGAATTGATAGAGATTAGCAGAAAATTTGCATATGGATTCACACGTTGCAAACTGGCAGATCTAACATTTCAATGAATGTAGTTTATTCATATCTATTCTTACCTGTATCTATTCATATGGATCATTCAAGAAGCCCACATATCTGCAAACTCATAGTGAGTACTCCATACAATGGCACTGCATGCTCTACTATAAGAAGCAAAAAAGAGCCCTTTATACTATAGTCTTAGTTAAAATGAAAACATGCCTTTCCAGGTAAAGTCAATATTACATGCCTTTCCAGTTGAAGCCAATATAATTAATGTCAGATTTTCAAGCCAAAAGACAGTCACTGTTTCTGAATGCATGAAGCAATGTCAAGCTGTTCACTGAGGCAGCAAAATTTAACCCCTATTTTATACGGTAATGAGTGTTGCTCCCAGTGGAGTCAAATGGTCAGGGATTATAAATCCAGTTTCAAGAAATACCCTTTAATAGTTTAAATTATTTAAGTCTCTTTCAATTGTTGAAGTTAGGCCAAGTCAGCAATATATTGAGATAGATGTTATCCGAGACATTCATGGTAGCAGGGAAAAATGTGACAGATGATAACATGAAATATTGATTGGTAAAGGGTTGAAGAAATGACCTCACCGGTTCTCTTTTTAGCTGTTTTATCATGAAGAGAAACTAACAGGGGAAGGGACATCTTTCAGCTACAATGAAAGGCATGAAATGGCTAAATCATGTAGTGTATATAAGAAAATACATGGGCAACACATTATTAAATGTGGAAAAAATGTATGAGTGGCCTTTTAAAGGGACACGTTGATAGAAATAATGCATTGATACCAAAGGCACTATGCCAAAACAATAGCCGCTGCCACGTTACAGAGGTACACTCTTATATTAAAGGGATACTGTCATGGGAAAATTTTTTTTTTCAAAATTAATCAGTTAATAGTGCTGCCCCAGCAGAATTCTGCACTGAAATCCATTTTTTTTTTTATATTCAATTTTGAAATCTGACATGGGGCTAGACATATTGTCAATTTCCCAGCTGCCCCAAGTCATGTGACTTGTGCTCTGATAAACTTCAATCACTCTTTACTGCTGTACTGCAAGTTGGAGTGATATCACCCCCTCCCTTTCCCCCCCAGCAGCCAAACAAAAGAACAAAGGGAAGGTAACCAGATAGCAGCTCCCTAACACAAGATAACAGCTGCCTGGTAGATCTAAGAACAACACTCAATAGTAAAAACCCATGTCTCACTGAGACACATTCAGTTACATTGAGAAGGAAAAACAGCAGCCTGCCAGAAAGCATTTCTCTCATTTCAGGCACAAGTCACATGACCAGGGGCAGCTGGGAAATTGACAAAATGTCTAGCCCCATGTCAGATTTCAAAATTGAATAAAAAAAAATATGTTTGCTCTTTTGAGAAATGGATTTCAGTGCAGAATTCTGCTGGAGTAGCACTATTAACTGATGCATTTTGAAAAAAACATGTTTTCCGATGACAGGATCCCTTTAAGGAGATAGTTGCAGGCGCTGGAACTTCATTTCAGCAATAGTAAACCATAGCTCTCTAAGGGGATAAAAAAGAAATAAAAAGGGTCTTGCCTCCACAAATACATATAGGAAACATAAAAATGAATGTCATGGCATGGTCAGCCTACCTGTTCATACACTCATATCAAATAAATAGATAATACCTTAAAACTATACACAAATTGACCTTAATATACATTTGTAAAAAAAAAATACACCCATTTTACTCATGAGTATGTGCCCCCAACAGGCATGAAACGCATCAGGCCTTCACCTGTATGTCCCAATACATTTTTTAAGGCTTTTTTAGTTTTAGGGAGGTAATTTATTTAACTTAAAAAATGTAACTTAAATTAAAGTTAATACATTGATTATTTCAAATAAACTCTGTATACAGTTACATTACTAGTGTATGGGGTTAAGTTCTGTAGCATCAGGACATATTTAGGATTTATACAAAGATTTGGATGAATAAGGATGAGTAAGGATGTAAGGATATGAGGATATAAGGATATAAGGATTTAGATGAATGATAGAACTCAATGCTGCTGCTAAGCACTACTATCCAACTAAACTGGTCATTCACTATAAGATTAGCTCATCTGGTGAGAGCAGGTCTTTGACCCCGAAATGCTAAGCTGGGGCCAAATGATATACGGCCAAATGATCAGATTGCAACAAAGGGAATACCAGCCATCAGATGGGAAAGTCAAACTTGACCGATCAACATCTGGCCAATTGTCAGCCGAATATTGGTCAGGAGGGCTCATCTGAGGGCCCTTTACACAAGCTGATAAGATGCTGAATTGGTCTAAAGGGCCTAAATTGGCACCTTAAATCTGCCCCTGTATGGTA